>NC_064616.1:258079204-258704204 GCF_023898315.1 Schistocerca nitens
TCAATGTATAATTTGCTGATGAAAAGCCACCACATAATGAATGAATTTTTTTTATGTGACATTGTGCAGTTCATGGGCAAAGTTGGCAAAAATTACAACACAGATTGTAATAATAATACTGTTAGTAATAATAATGATAATAATAAGACACTTTTAAAATGTTTGTGACATTTTGTTTGTAACTGAGATCAATGTAGCAGGGGTTTTCATAGAGCAGTAATACATGGAAGAAAATAACAGTATCGTAATTAATTTCAGTTGGTTCTATTAACCTGTTGATCTTATCAGCCCACCACCCCACTGATGCTGAAATATACAGCAAATAAACTTCTTACTTCAAATCCTTCAACATTAGCATACTCTTGAGCTCTTGCCAAACTAATTAAATTGTCACTGGGTGAATTTTGCAGAAGTCTGGTTTATGATAAGAAGACCCAGTTTTTGCTGTATAGGCATCCCTCAGTATGTTGCATAAGCAGCAGAAAACTATACAGCCTCGTCGATCGTTTCGAGGAGTAAATTTATTGGGATACAGAAAAATCGAAAAACTTATGCTAAGAAGCCAAACACATTTACAGAAGTTCAGCGAGCATGGCACAATCTGTAATTAAATACAGCTATCTCTGATCGCACTTCCTTGTGAGTATGGTGTCAACATGTTTTGATGCAAGTGAAAAGCATTATCACCGATGAGCACATGAAGTAACAGCACACTGAAGTTGGACAGCTTGCTTGGGGGCAGAAGCAGCATTATAGAACATTCTTCACTAAGCACACCATTCGAAAATTGCTGGATCACCTTTTTTCCTATAGGACCCAATGTCGATATAAATGAATTTACAATGTTTGTCGATAACAGCCAGAAGCATTACGGAGAAGAACCCTTTGTAATTATGAAAATTTTCTGGGCACACAATTCGAACATCATTTACATCAGTGGCTCCTGAACAGTTGAGGAAATCCAATTTTCACTCAATTTATTTTGCTTTTCCTTTCAAGTTTTCTTGAGTCAGTGGCTGCAACATTAATGACACTAAAGTCTTCTTGAGTGCTGCTGAAGCGTGTTTTATGATTTTCCTAATTTCTCTTACTCTTAATGAAAACTGAAACTGTAGCAAGTGGAAGAACTCACCAGTTACCAAATGCTTAAAAATAAGAATGAGCAAATTGTCGGTTATTACTTTATGAATTAGCGATTAATGTTGGTTTACATATTATAAATTTGTTTGTAGTTGATGACTGTAAAAAACGCTGGAGAATATAAAATACACCTATGATAGAGAAAGAAGAACACCAGATCAGCAGCTACTGCAAGGAAAAAATGGGCTCTGGAGGAAAAAAACGATTATTTCTAAGAAGGTGTTAAGGTAAAAAATGTGCTCTGGAGGAAAAATGATAATTTCTAAGAACACCTGGAGAATAACATAGGTATGTAACCATTTTTCAAAATAAATAAGCCCTAAAACTATTTTAGATAACATTTATTATTTTTCATTACCTCTTAGGAGCTTCTCCAATCCCAGACTGTCACAGGAAAAGGAAGCAGATTCACCTTCGCCAGGTGATGAGCAAATTCCACTGATGCATACCTCAACACCAAAGATAAACTTGCTGATGCAAGTCTCAACAATGTCAACAACAAAGTTGATTCTGTCTTCTTGTAATGCCACAACACACAGGGGAAAATCGTTAAACAATACAGGAAAAATTGTAGACAACCTAGAAAAGCGAAATGAACTGTGAGGTCATTGCCTGTAGAAGAAAGTGAGGATGATGTTGACCTCTGTTTCAAACGTTTGGCCAAATTCGTAAAAAAATTACACCTGTTTTACAGCAATGACCAAAACCTTGAAATGTTACACACAATAACAAAGCTGGAAACTGAAGTGGGGGAGTCAATACATTATGGTTCCTACTGTATTTACAATAGCCAGATATTTTGCAGTAATTCTTCAGATACTGTTACGCTTCAGTCATTATCGCCAAATTCTGAAGTAGATTATCGATGTCAAAGCCCTATACAAACAGAGGTCATTTCTTTCTCTCAACTTCATGCTCCTTCTGAACTTTCTAAAAATTTTGCAGTTGAAGATGAAGCTGTTACACAAATTAATGGATGCAGAATTTTTCATTTTCTGCAGTCTGTATATTTGGAACTTCATCTTTCAGTTGATTTGTTCGATATACATTGCTTTTTATTATCCCTGTTTTCTGTTGAATATGTGTAAGTTTTGAAAATACAAGACAATATAATTTCAGAGTGTAATTAACAGTAGCACTTACCTCAAGGCAATAGGAAGTTTTTCTTCCTGTGTTACAGAGTACAGATTTCTGTCATATGATTCACTGTAGATAACGTCTTTCATTAGTCCTAGAATGAAGTCAAACTGCTCAACAGAAAGACAGGTAAATTCAAAGAATTTTTTGTTGTCCTCCTGCAGATGCATAATCATCAACTCTTCATTTATGAGCTCACACATTTGGTGGCTTTTGGCTCGAAAATTATCTCATCAAACCTCCACCTCCTAAGTCAAAAGGCATTTCAGTAACATTCTTCTACACTTACCGTATTTTAAACTCACTCTGTCTACTCTCGCTAGTACACTGTGACTGCGAATGGAAACACAAAACTAGTGGAAATTGCAGATAATCCAAGCAAAATGGTAACCAATGGTTATGGTTCAATGTTTAATCGTTCAGTAATAAACGTTAAACAATCGTCATGACACCTACACTGAGGAATATGTACCATTAACTTGTATTTAGAAAATCGCCTGTGAATGGCCTCACAAAGCTTCTGATGTAATCCTACAGGTCAATTATGTACATCTTGAAGAGCAACATGCATGCAATAGTCCTGTGTTGCAAATCCGAAGCTAGTTTAACATCTGGTGATTTCTCCCCATTAATAACAATGTGTTGATTTCTATTGGCTAGGAAGTCCATATAATCACGAAGGTGGTTCGGTATTCCCTAAGCTCACTTGACAACAACTCAGAACTTTGCCGAATGCCTACCATAAGTTAACGAGCATGCATCAACTTGGGCAACACTGTCTACTGTGTTCTAAATCTCATGTATGAAAAGAGCGAGCTGAGTGCTGCAAATCTGCTGTTTGCATAACCCGTGTTGATTACCACAAAGAAAACGTTTGGTCTCCAAACAGGTCATAATACAAATGCATAAAACATGCTTTATATTTCTACAGCAGTTGGACAACAGAGATGTAGGCCTACAGTTATACTCATTCATCTTACGATTACCTGTAGTCTTACCATACATCCAGGATTAGTCTGGAAAGTTCTGGTTTTTTAGTGCTCTCCTGGGAAATGTCTGGGGCTTGAGAATTTCATGAGTGGCAAGGATTTTCTTTAAATTTTGGATTTATGTGTTAAGCATTGCGTTTTTAAACACTGTCTCATGGCTGTGAATCCCTCAGCCAGCGTTGGTGACAGCTACCAGTTCTGGCACAACGTTTCACGTAGTTATTTGGCAACAGAATAGGGACAATGTGCTTATGTTGTTGTCGTGTGTTAAGTAGCTCATCTACACGTTTCGACCATTTTACCTATGTTCATTTTTTGTCTCATCGTTAAGCAATGGGAAAATAAAGTGTGCATTTAATGTTAACCTGCAATATGAATAAAAAATTTTGAAATTGTGTAACGACAGTAACAATGAACATGCTTAATGCACACTATGTACTGGAGAGTTTTCTGTTGCACACAAAGAAAAGGCTCATATTAAAGATCACACGAAAACTACACTCCTGGAAATTGAAATAAGAACACCGTGAATTCATTGTCCCAGGAAGGGGAAACTTTATTGACACATTCCTGGGGTCAGATACATCACATGATCACACTGACAGAACCACAGGCACATAGACACAGGCAACAGAGCATGCACAATGTCGGCACTAGTACAGTGTATATCCACCTTTCGCAGCAATGCAGGCTGCTATTCTCCCATGGAGACGATCGTAGAGATGCTGGATGTAGTCCTGTGGAACGGCTTGCCATGCCATTTCCACCTGGCGCCTCAGTTGGACCAGCGTTCGTGCTGGACGTGCAGACTGCGTGAGACGACGCTTCATCCAGTCCCAAACATGCTCAATGGGGGACAGATCCGGAGATCTTGCTGGCCAGGGTAGTTGACTTACACCTTCTAGAGGACGTTGGGTGGCACGGGATACATGCGGACGTGCATTGTCCTGTTGGAACAGCAAGTTCCCTTGCCGGTCTAGGAATGGTAGAACGATGGGTTCGATGACGGTTTGGATGTACCGTGCACTATTCAGTGTCCCCTCGACGATCACCAGTGGTGTACGGCCAGTGTAGGAGATCGCTCCCCACACCATGATGCCGGGTGTTGGCCCTGTGTGCCTCGGTCGTATGCAGTCCTGATTGTGGCGCTCACCTGCACGGCGCCAAACACGCATACGACCATCATTGGCACCAAGGCAGAAGCGACTCTCATCGCTGAAGACGACACGTCTCCATTCGTCCCTCCATTCACGCCTGTCGCGACACCACTGGAGGCGGGCTGCACGATGTTGGGGCGTGAGCGGAAGACGGCCTAACGGTGTGCGGGACCGTAGCCCAGCTTCATGGAGACGGTTGCGAATGGTCCTCGCCGATACCCCAGGAGCAACAGTGTCCCTAATTTGCTGGGAAGTGGCGGTGCGGTTCCCTACGGCACTGCGTAGGATCCTACGGTCTTGGCGTGCATCCGTGCGTCGCTGCGGTCCGGTCCCAGGTCGACGGGCACGTGCACCTTCCGCCGACCACTGGCGACAACATCGATGTACTGTGGAGACCTCACGCCCCACGTGTTGAGCAATTCGGCGGTACGTCCACCCGGCCTCCCGTATGCCCACTATACGCCCTCGCTCAAAGTCCGTCAACTGCACATACGGTTCACGTCCACGCTGTCGCGGCATGCTACCAGTGTTAAAGACTGCGATGGAGCTCCGTATGCCACGGCAAACTGGCTTACACTGACGGTGGCGGTGCACAAATGCTGCGCAGCTAGCGCCATTCGACGGCCAACACCACGGTTCCTGGTGTGTCCGCTGTGCCGTGCGTGTGATCATTGCTTGTACAGCCCTCTCGCAGTGTCCGGAGCAAGTATGGTGGGTCTGACACACCGGTGTCAATGTGTTCTTTTTTCCATTTCCAGGAGTGTAGAATGAGTGCAAAAAATCTGTCATCGTCCCGTAATATCTCTTGTGCCCAGTGGCAGAACTGTATACGACGTTCAGAGTCGTCGCCATGCAATTCCTGGTGCATGGAAATATGGTGCGGGTGCAATCAATGTTGATGTAGCATTCTCAACACCGACGTTTTTGAGATTCCCGATTCTAGCGCAATTTGTCTGCTACTGATGTGCGGATTAGCCACGACAGCTGCTAAAACACCTACTTGGGCATCATCATTTGTTGCAGGTCGTTGTTGACGTTTCACATGTGGCTGAACACTTCCTGTTTCCTTAAATAACGTAACTATCCGGCGAACGGTCCGGACACTTGGATGATGTCGTCCAGGATACCGAGCAGCATACATAGCACACGCCCGTTGGGCATTTTGATCACAATAGCGATATGTCAACACGATATCTACCTTTTCCGCAATTGGTAAACGGTCCATTTTAACATGGATAATGTATCACGAAGCAAATACCGTCCGCACTGGCAGAATGTTACGTGATACCACGTACTTATACGTTTGTGACTATTGTAGCACCATCTATCACAAAACGAAAAAAGTGGTCCAACTAAAACATTCATGTTTCTTTACGTACTACACGAATATTTAATAAAAATGGGGGTTCCAATTTAAAAAAACGCAGTTGATATCCGTTTGACCTATGGCAGCGCCATCTAGCGGGCCAACCACAGAGCCATCTGGTTTCCCCCTTCAAGCTAGACGTGTTTCGTACTTTGTAGTTTTTTCTTTTGACGCTTATTTCGTGAGATATTTGGCCCAGTCACGATCAATAGACCACCAAAGTTAGTTTATTATTTTGCTGATAACACTAACAGTAATTTTAGTGGTGTGAGGAGAAAGGAGAATGAAAATGTGTTTCCAAAAGTTCAGAATTATTTAGATAGACCTATTTTAGGAATTAGTTGTTCAGCCCATGTTGTAAACAATTCAGTACAAACAGTATGTGGTTCTCTAACCCTGGACACACAAGTTTTTGTTGCATATATTTATAAATTTTTTTATATATATGCAGTAAGAGCAATGGGACTTAAAGGAGACTGTGAATTTATTGAAGCAGATTACACAAAGTTATTATTTTATAGCAGCACAAGCTTCCTTAATTTGTTACCCACATTAGAAAGAATTCTTTCCATTTTTGAGGGCATAAAATCATACTTCTTATCTTTCAAAAGCCCCCAAATTATTATTTGGTTTTTTGAAAATATAGAAAGTGAATTGTTATTGAAATTTTTATATGGTAGTCTCCAGTTATTTTATGGTGGAGTTCAGAAAGTGAAAGCTAATTCCACCACAGTAGCAGAAGCATTTCAGACATGTATTGTATTAATTCACCAACTTCAGGAAAGAGAAACCCACAAATTTATACCATCTTCTGCCACAGAGCTGCAATGCACCTGGAAAGAAAATAATGATGTTAAGGATCAAAAATTCTTTTTAGACATAAACAGTTTTTATAATTCTGGTATCCAGCATTTTAGAGCTGTGGAGAACTAGTTTTGATATAGTTAGTAAGTTTCGGTGGATAAATTTATGAATTGAAATTGTCTGGTCTCATTAAGAAGAGAGAGCACAAGTTGTTAGTGTAGTTACAAAAGATTCCATAAATACTGATGACCTATTTGATGAACATATATTATTGAACCAGATAATTCAAAACCTCATTCCCCACTCTTGCACTCACTTTTTGCTTTCTATATGTTTTTATTAACCCCCTATCTTTCCATTCTATATCCACTGCTCTTAAAATTGACAGCAATATATTACAGTTGACTCAATTAAAAGCTTTCTTCCAGGCTATAAAATGAATATACACCTCCATGTTCATTTCTAACATTTTTTTCTCCACTTATCCTCATACTACCTATAGCATCTTTTGTACCTTTACACTTGATAAACCTAAACTGATCTTTTCCTGTCTGTTCCTCAATTTTCTTTTCAGTTCTCCTTAGTATGACTTTCATTACAGCCTTTGTAACATGACTGATAAAACTAACTCTTCTATAGTCTTTGCATTCATCTGAGTTGTACTTTTTAAGTAAAGGTATTAATATGGTTTTAAGTAGATACTGAGGTCAAATTTCTGTGTCATAAATTTTGTTTACTACCTCGGTCAATCTGGCTGTTGAATTTGCACCTAAGACTTTCGTTACCTCAGATGGTATTCTGTCACAGCCTAATGCTTTCTTTTCCTGGGGATCCTGAACTGCTTTCTCCAGTCCCCATATGAGTATCTTAGAATCTCAGTTCTCTACATTCTGTTCCCATTCATCTTCCAAAACCAGTCTGATGTTAACAGCCTGTGTGCCTTACAACTCGTCCATCTAATCCAGTCAAACTTCCATTTCTCACTTCAAGGACAAAATAGCGTTCTGCCTCCTGCCTGATCATATACCCTCCAAGGGGCTGTTGACACTTGATGGAAGGGGTATATTATCCCAGGAGATGGTTCCTGCATTGTTAGCCACTCGTGAGATGACAAGTGCTGCCCCTACCACATGGAGATGATGTAAGGATTCAACGATTCTAGGATCAAATGGGTTTTCCTAGACTCTCCAGTACTTTAAGAAAAGCCATGTCTAGTGAAAAATACAACTCAATAAACAAAGTTTAATGTTTCTGTAAACCACATAAACTGTTAAGACTTTTAAGTAATGTCAAAAATGTCTCCTAGGTTGAATCCAAAAAAATATTTTAATATGTCTTGGGTTGGACAAAAAATATTGCCACATAGAACCATTTATTGCTCTAACACTCTACGATAAAGTGCTGCCCAAAAAGAAAAATTTTCTTTCAAAATAATGATATATACAGAAGTGTACAGATATTCAGTTAGATTCAGTCAGCTTTCCTTTGTTGAGCACTTTACTTGATTTTCTATTTTGTGATCAGTCATCTCAGTTTCCATCACTGCGAATTTGCACGTTGGCTGAAAGTAGGAACCGTATTATGACCTTGTGTGTGACATAATTTTGGAAGATAGAATTCAGTATTCTCTCTCTCACCTTCCGTTTCAGGCCACTGAGCAAATTGATGGGTAATTTTAATCCATACGCTGACTTTATGAAAGATCAAAATTAGTCGGGATTTTTGTTCAGATCAGGCAGCAAAATTCTGGGTTTGAATTCATTACCTGTGTCACTTGTTGCCAACATGGCTTTCTGCATTCATAAAAAATTTCTAACTCCATAGGTCTGTTGATCCAAAGGGGGTCTTTTTCAATCCTCAGGCCCTTGGAGCGGTTCTAAACCCAATTATAACGATTAAAACGAAGAATGGTTACTTTCTGCCACTTCCTTTCACACTGCTTATGTGATGATGTAAATAAGGCTTACCATATTTTTTGGGGGCCAACCAACCCAGGACATATTTTTAAAATTAGGTTAACATTTTAACAGTTTACTGAAACGTTCAACTTTGTGATTATTGAGTTATATTTTTCACTAGAACGATTTTATCAGAAATGTTTTATTTGCTTTATTTACTTCACAAAATTCATAACAAGGAAGTTCTGAGTTCATTCAAAACTTTTTGTTCCTGCTGCAGGTTAACGTTATATATACACTTTCTTTTGCCCACTGGTAAACAGTGAGGTAAAAAACAAGTAGAGATAAAACGATCAACTCCGTGTAGAAGAGTTACTTCACACACAAAAACAACATAAACACAATTTCCCTGTTGTCCTATGACTAAACGAAAAATAGTGGCTGAACTGGTAGCTATGCCTTCCCATCGACGCCAGCACTTGCTCCAAGATCAGCTGACAGAGGCACTGCCGTAAAAAAAAGTTTAAAAACGTGATGTCGAACACATAGCTCAAAAATTTAAAAAAATTGTCATTAGCCATAAAATTCTCAAAGCCTGTGCATTTTCGGAACCCTGGGCAATACAGCATAACAGTCGCGACACTTCGCCTCGATTTTGTTCCCTACCGCAGCAGCAGCGCCCCAAGTGGCCAGTAAGATAAACTGTGAGTTTGGCGCGATCGTGAATGCGAATAGGTGTTTATTTTGATTTCTACAATGGTTTTTACAAGTGGGAGCGTTTGTAGCGCAATAAATTGCAGCAACAACAGGAAGAAGACAACACAGCTGTCTTTTTTTAGGTTTCCTAAGGATCCTGAGAGGTATATAAAATCATGTTACTAAACTATATCGTCAGAATTCACTTTCAAACTACATGTGTATTAATGATTAGTGTTTTGTTTTAGGAGCAGAAAATAGCTAGTTATTAGCAGACAAGAAGACCAGTTTACCTGTATAATAATATTAGGTTTTGTTCGCTACATTTCGAACAAAACCAGTTCATGAACGCAGACAATAATAAACTCGTGTGGAATGCAGTACCCACACTGTTTGACATCCCAAATAAACCACCTCAACTGACGATGAAGAGGAAACTGCCACAAAGATTCGACAATCCATTTAAAGCTGTAAAACAGTCCTATGACACAGAAGCAGCCAGTTCAACTGTCCTTGTATCAGTGCCAGATTCGTGTGAATCGTCAACACAGACCTGCTTTGACGATGAAGTGGTTAGATTAAGTGCGGTTATTTGTGTCTTACAAAAGCGTAATGTTTGGTATGTATTTCATTAACTTCTGTTGTTAGTCACTTAATTTTTCTTGCTTCTTTCGTGTGATAAGATTATTTTGTTAGCACCTTGTTCACTGACATTGTTTGAAAATTAATGAAATATTTGGTTTTGCTAGAAATGTAATATATTCAGCTCGTTATAATGTTTTCAACATAGTTCTCCCACTATTTGGCAGTTGCTTGTCCCACTTAGAATAATATAAATATGAATGTAGTACTTGTGGCAATAGGCGACAATGACAAACACAGTAGCCCCACCGAACGATAAATGAGCTTACGTGTGAATCTGTGTGTTTATATTCTTTTGATATCAACGTGGCAAGCTGCAATTCTATCCAACGTCACAAGTGTTTCTTCAGGAATGTGTGGTAGCTTGCCACTCGATTCATGGTTTTTGACCATACTTGCGCTTATTTTATAATCATTTTAGAAACATATATGCCTTCTCATACTACACAAATCCTTGGAGGCAAGAAAATAACTCAAATATTTCGTGAATTACGTAGGAAACGGATTCAAAACAAACATTATGCTTACGACACGTGTGAAGTTCAACTTCCTCGCCGCTTGGAGCGCTAGTGTCGTTCTGTCTGTCAAACGGTAACAACAGTGAGTGTACTGACAGTTGTGTTAGACTGTGGGAATACTAAGAAAACCAGTGTTGTTCGGTATAAACACGGACTTTCGGTTAGTATATGTCAGTTCAGTTGTATGGATCAAATGTAGGTTTTTTCAATATGACTTGTAAAAATATGCATCATATACATACTTTAAATCTGTTGAATTTGTCGGCGGAGAGTCGTTGTTTCCCTAATCGGTACGTACGTGTACAGGGGTGAAGTAGTTATCTGGAACGCTAAGAAACTGCTGCTGACTGCTAAGTTTGGAGCATCTTTCATATTATCTTTGGTTTAGCGAAGGGAGCACGTGTGTTTACAAATGAAGTGTGTAATAGCAGACACTGATGTTTACGTTTTGATGTGCGTAGTAAGATACTGCTCTTAAGGTGCTGTTTGTCGTGTATTATTCGCTGTGTGACAAAAATTTACCCGAGTTTTGGTGTAAAATGGATTTTAATGAGAGCATTTCGATAAATGTTGGAAGTTTTTCTTCTGATGTCGACAACATATCGAAGGTAATAACGTAAAAGTTTCTTTTCAGATTCATTTCTAAATATTGTTAGTTATATTACGAACATGAGTCACATGCTGACATTATTGTAATTTTCCACGACGAAAGTTGTTCCTGCGTAGAATTTTACCGCAACTGGATTCCGTTAATTATTTTCAGGTTGGGAAGACACGTTTAACAGTACCTTCTGCGCTTTCCAACAAAGGTATGGTAAAGAAAGCTGTTAAGCACAAGAGAAAATTTTCCAAAGTTGAAGGTTTCAATAGGGAAACTGTTAGTGATACACACCTGGATGAACAAGAATCTGCACATATTCAGTATGAGAAATCTACCAGTTCCATACCTCATGCCACAGAACGTTTTAAGACAAAGAAATCTAATGATGCCAAGAATAGAGATGACTTTCCTGAGAATGGAATCGAGCAGGACACAAAAGAAAGCCAATTTCGAGCAAGGATGTTGGAGAAACAGCCCACAGAACCAGTGAAGGAAATTTTATTTTCTACGGAGGAATTTAAAGCGTTGCCTATTCATCCTTTTACTGTAAGTTTTCTTCTGAGGTTTGTAGCAACCATGTTTATAAATGACCTTAATTGATTGTAATATGAATTTGTGATTTTTAGGTCTCTAACTTGAACCAAAATATGAATATAAATAAGTTAACTATGGTTCAGAAGCTGGCAATACCAACCATATTATCAGGTGTGGATGTTTTAGTTAGATCACAGACAGGTAGTGGCAAAACTTTAGCATATGCAGTGCCTATAATTGAAGCTTTGCAAAAAATAAGACCAAAGCTGTCACGAAAGGATGGTGTCCATGCCCTCATTATCGTGCCAACCAGGGAATTGGCTCTACAGACTTACGAAGTATTCGTCAAACTTCTTAAAGTAAGTAAATATTTGATACTTGTTCACTCACATACTTGTTATATGTTATTAATGTGCACAGTTGTGGTTCTACACGTGCTTTCTTGTTTGCTTCGGTATTCTTATCATTAAATAAGAACTGTTTTAATAAAACTGTTATTTTTTATTGGACAGCCATTCACATGGATAGTACCCGGATGCCTGATGGGTGGCGAAAAGCGGAAATCGGAGAAAGCACGGCTAAGAAAAGGAATAACTATATTGGTGGGCACACCTGGGCGACTTTTAGATCATGCTAACAAAACTCGTGCCCTGAGGTTTGATCGTACCTCATGGCTGGTTGTAGATGAAGCAGACAGACTGTTTGAACTGGGCTATGAACGTGACATTAATGCGTGAGTGACTGATTAGTCTTGAAATTGTTTTACTTTTGATTCCATGTTGCTACACCAGTTGCTGAGTTCAGTGTATCTCTTCAGTAATCCATAACTCAAAAATAACATTTATTGGACTATGAAAATTATGTAGCTGATGAGTAACTCAGATTTCAGAGACAGGAAACATAGACCTACTCACTGAGTGATATTCCTATCTCATGACAGATTAGTCATGAAGTCGTTCGTTAGACCTGTAATGCTTCGTGAAAATGTGAAATGGCTGTTTTTTTTTTTTTTTATTTATTTTTTTTTTTTTTTTTTTGGAAACTTTGTCATTATCACTGCTGACTTGCACTTGATTAATGTACTTTTATTTCTTCATGTAGGTTTTCTCTTTTCTCCTTCTGATGGTTCACTCTTTCAATTGATAACCTTCTTCTATTCCATCCTCTTATCTGTCGTTTTAATGTGCCTTTTTGTGAATTTAAGCACCGAGCGAGGTGGCGCACACTAGACTCGTATTCAGGACGACGACGGTTCAATCCCGTCTCCGGCCATCCTGATTTAGGTTTTCCGTGATTTCCCTAAATCCTTTCAGGCAAATGCCGGGATTGTTCCTTTGAAAGGACACGGCCGATTTCCTTCCCAATCCTTCCCTAACCTGAGCTTGCGCTCCATCTCTAATGACCTCGTTGTCGACGGGACGTTAAACACTAACCACCACCATTGTGAATTTAACTTTGTTTTTTGTAATGGTGTCAGTTCGTTTGTTTCCTTGTCTTCTTCGATTTTCTATCTTATTGATGGAGTAGACTATATCTCTGTTCTTTCTGGTATCCAGTCTCTGTAGTCACCTGCAATTATGAAGCATTGGACTTTCATTTGTTTATTCAGACATCCACAATAACCATTTTGTTTATCTACTTGTTCTCTTGCTTTTCATTACTTTTCCTGATGTGCTGCTGCTTTACCAGTAAACAGTATTGTCACATTTGTTTACCAATTTTTTAATGTAATTTCACAAGTTTCCATTCATCAGTTTAACATTTCACCTTCTGCTGCTTCTATTCACAGAGGTTTTCTTTTGGCATATGTCTACATTTTACCTTTGAGGTATGTATAAACCACCACCACAAATCCTTCAAGAAAATGCTTTAATTTTCATTACCGGTCGTGTTAGTCAAATATTGTCGTGTGACCTGTAGTGTAATGGAACAGGTGCACATTCAGGAATATAACTACTCTTATAAAATAAACATTTAAGATTTTTTTCACATTTGAGTATTCGTAAGTGCCAGGGACCTTTTGGAGTACTTTGACATATATCAAAACAGTTTCAGTGGCATCCAATTCTATACCACGGTAATGAAATTTTATAGTATATTAAAGCTTTGTGCTAAATCCCCTGGCAAATGTGGAGCTGTAGTCTTTCACATACCAGATATATGCAAAGCTTCCAGTTTGAATCGTGGAGTAGCACACCAGAATCGCTCAAAGTTTCACAACAAATTTGGTTTGTGAGGTTTACACTTCCTCTGTCCTCATGACAAGCTTTATTGCATGTCATCAAACTTACTTAATGTTCAGCACACTATAGGCCCTACTCTTTACTACATTGCAGCATTAAGCATTCATTATTTTGTTGTTTTTAGACTAAATGTTTATTTTGTACTGTTTATTAATTTTTCTCTTACTTTTCTGTGTGTTTGCTTAATTATCATTGGCTGCAACAAATTTCTCATATTTCCTATGGTTTTATTTTCCTGCACAGAGCTTTCCATGATCTCTGCTTTCTTCCATTTCATTGAAAGTGGCTTCAGCTCTTATCATCTAATAGTGTGGAATTGTCTCAGGAAATTCTGCATGTTTGTGAAAAATGTCTTTCCATATAAATGTAATTAATTGTTTCTTTGTAAATAAAACTGCTTTTACTTGCTGAGCTGAAATTTATTTCTCCCAGGTGCATTTCACTTTTTTATTCTAAGACATTCTCAGTGGGATAGTTTATTGGCATCTGCGTTTCCTCTCATCTGGAGGATACACATAATGAACTCACGATATTTATATCTTTAAAAGCGCAGTTTTCGAACAAATATCTATAACTGGTGGCAAAAGAGTAATAGTGCACCATGAAAATAAGAGTAAACATGGTGAACATAGTGAACAAAAAGTTTGGAGTATAAAAATATGCTTATGTTTTGGAAATGAAGTTGTAGTTAGACCTCCAGACCAGATGAGAGGAAATACAGATGCAAGCAAACATCCCACTTAAGATGCTTTAGAGGAAAAAAATGCAAAACGCGTCTGGGAGAAATAAATTACAGCGCAGCAGGAAAAGGTGGTTTTATTTACAAAACAAATATTTCTGTGCTTACTGTGGAGGATGGCCATGCAAACAAACTTGTAATGGATTGTTATTGTCAGTAACTGATGAAATGCATCAAAGCTTCTATTTCATATGGCCCATTTTAAACTGCAGCATCTCTTTCATAAAAGAAGTGTACACAGTAGATCTCCTGAACACAGTTTTGATTTTCACAGGTGGTTGCAAGTATCTGCTGTCTTAACTAACTGGAGTGTAATTTGGCTCAGATTGCAGCTAGCTGTGATGTGATTTGCTACTTACATGACAGTTGTTGCTGCTGTTAACAACAGCTGAAAGGTGTAAACTCTGATGAGCGGATGTTAAGCTCTGTTCAATCACAGATACTGTGGTTAACATGGTGCATCTTATAGGAATTACACATATCCAGCTCAGCATACAAAGAAAAGAGTTGACTTTGCATGGCCCAGCAAAGAGATCTGATGACTGTTCTTTTATCTAGGAGAAGAAATAATCACACTTTCTCAACGAAACATACAGAACACACCTTCAATTAAGCATTTTTTGAAAAGTCTGTCCCATGTAATTAAACCTGTCAGCTCTTCTGGCAACAGTTACGTACATTAACTCTTACTGTGCCCTAGCTGTGCCAGAAGTATTTTTTCCCAGTGGAAACCTGAGATAAACAATTTTGAATGTTAACCTTTTCATCATGTGCAAGTACTGCCAACTTAATAATCAGGCATAAGAGATCATACTGAACAGGTGAAGACACACAATATAATTTTCTTCTTGCTAAAAGAGGGTAAGGGGGGGGGGGAGAGGAGGCTATTAAAATACATTGAAGAAAAAAAGAATTGCAGCCTCAAAAAAGAATTAATGTAGAGTTGGGCATCATTATGAAGACATTAGCAAGTCAGTGTAGCAATGTGCAAAAGCTTATGACCAACAGAATACATGGATTGGGTTGTTTCGCTATATTTCTGTATAACTGAATATTGTTATTGTTATTTTGAATGGTAATTATTGAATGATCATTTTACTGTTTATTACGATAGAAAATATTTTGTAATTAATGATTTAAGTCCAAAAAATGAAGCCAAGTGTAAAAAGTATGTTTTGAAAAACGGTACATATTTTTGAATAAATCTTGCATCTGAAATCATTTAAAAAAATCACTTAAAAGCATTACCACATAAATAAAAAAATTTCCTTCCTCCAGAAAAGATTCAGGTCTAAAAAAAGAGTTAAATGACAGAGAAAATGAAGCCCCACTTGAGAGGTCTAATTGAAAGAGGGCAACGGAAACAGGATTGGAAACTAAAGAAACTGGCACATATCAACATAGTGTAAACATTTGACCCAGACATACATTCTGTGAAAGGATGGCCAATCTGACACACATATACCTTCAATGAAGTTAAAATATCTGTTCCAGAGGGAATATTAACATGTTGTTATAGAAATTAAGCACATCATAACAACAAGAAGAAAGAAAGCAGCAGACTTCAACCCAAGAGAGATGAGAGAGTTGAAGAAATGAGACATTATTAGAACGAACTGTTAAAAGAAAACTGCAGAAGACAGAATAGCCAAACCCATACACAGACAATTCAGTTCGCGCAAGGCTATAACCAATGTGTTGAATAAAGGGACACCGTAATAATCACGCATGAGAGATCATACTGAACAGCTGAAGACAACCACAGTTTTCTGCTTTCTAAAAGATGAGGGCGGGCTATTAATATACAGTGATGGAAAAAAAAATTGCAACGCCAAAAAATATTAATGAAGAGTAATGGAATTTCAGGGATACCTTTGTGTAGGTAGCATATTTAAGTGATTAAAATGGCACAGTGACAGGTTAATGTAAGTGCAAGATAAGCCATTGCATTATTAACCAATGTAACGACCAGAATGTTAAATGCAAACATACATGCATTGTGTTCTGCAGATGCTGGATTTCAGTTTGTGGGATGCCTGTTGTTCCATGCCTGTTGCACTTGGTTGGTCAATACAGGGACAGATAATGCTGGTTGTGGATGATGATGGAGTTGTCGTTCAGTGATGTTTGATATGTGCTCGATTGGAGGCAGATCTGGGGATTGAAAAGGTCAAGGCAACATGTCAACATTCTGTAGAGCCTGTTGGTTTACAACAGTGGTATGTGGGTGAGAGTTATCGTGTTGGAAAACACCCACAGGAATGCTGTGCATGAATGGGAGAACAACAGGTTGAATCACCAGACTGACATACAAATTTGCTTTGGGATAGCCACAAGAGTGCTCCCACTCTCATTGAAACCACCCTTGTTTGTTCTACCAACTCCTCGGTTGGCTGCATAGGGCTTCATTGGATTATGTACCAGATATCTGGAATCAGAAGTTTGCCTGCACGTTAAAATAATAAATAATTCAGGTGCCTCACACAATTGACAGTATTTCATCATTACTTTCGTATGTTCATAAGATCTCAGAATATCAGTATCAGGGCTGTACAAAAATTACACATCCTGTCTCCTTGCCTTTTAGTTTTTTCCCGGTTGTCATGTACAATCAGTGATTTGTGAAAGTGAGATTTCTACCTTGGCAATTTTATATTTTGTTGTTGATTTTGGTGGAATGAAGACTACTTGGTTAGCAAATTAATCACAAAGCCACTTCTGTCCTTTTGGTTTCATACAGTAGTTGACATATTTTTCCTACACATAAAATTGTGAATAACAGATTGAATTAAAATGCTGAAGCAGTGACCTTATTTAATTAAAACTGTGTTCACATGCTGTTCAAATTGTGCACTCTTTATGATCATAGTCACCTATCTTAGGCATATTGACTTTGACAATTTTAGTTTGTAGTTTCCTTTAACTACAGCCCTTCAGTTGTGCATAGGTACAGCCATAGAGGTACCACATGTTATCTTGGGAGAAAGGTATTCCACACTATTTCCATGTGTTGTGCCAGCTGGTCTGTGGATATCGCCAGTAATGCTGATTGTACCAGATGCTGTCCCATCATGTGTCACACGTGCTTGATGGAGAAGAAATAGTGTCCATGCTGGCCAGGGAGTTAACAAATGTATCAAGAAGCAATTTGAGGAGCATGACATTAGTGTGCACCTGCATTGTCTTGCTGGAGGAACACATCTCCCTGATGTAAGAGATAGTAAAAGAACAGGTGTACTAATGCTACAAATGTATCCTTCACTGTTCAGGCTTCCTTCAACAGGCACCACAGGTTGTAAAGCCATTATCAGCTATGGCCCCTTGTATCACAATGAACATATTTGTTTGAGCTTATTGACACTTTCATTCCTCACTCTATCACTGCACATGTAAACATGGTGTTTTCTTCACCATGTTGTTTGATCTTTCCATTTTCTGCTAGGGTATTGTAAAATATCATAATTTCATTGACTGTGCACATTAAAATGAAACTTTCATTTTCTGTCAGCAAATAAGAATTCTTGTAATTATTATTAAAATTTTATTTCCCTTACATGTCACATGAAAATTAAAGAGATCATCCATTCTCTTAAACATTCTTAGTTGCAGTATTTTGCCATCCCTCTATTTCAGTTTGGTAAAATATTCCTGCGGCTGCAAAAATTATCATTTAAATAATATTACTACTTTATAATTTTGTAGACAAGAAATGAAGTGAGTGATAGAAATCCCAGGTTTCATTTCTTACACGACGACGTTAAATATTTTATGTACTGTCATCTGTTTTGTGTTCTAGACATTTTCAGTCATTCTGGGAAGTAGGCCTATCTTTAATGTTGAATGTAAGCAAATGTATGGAAGACAAAGAGAAACACACATTAGGGATTAATAATGTTTTAGCATTAGAGTAGTCATGCAAGCCTAATAACAATGACTTTTGTTGATGCCATCAGTTTAGACCAGGATATGCAGAAACTAGTGGGTACATGGTTTATTTATAGGCCACAAGATGAGACATTTGTCTTTGGATTGGAGATCATAATGTGCTGCTTCAGTTTGAGGCATAATCCTTTGTCATTTAGTAGTTTTTGTTAGTTATAGAAAAGTTTGATAAGAAATATGGATAGGTATGGTTTACAGAATAACGAATAGAAATTTATGGAACAGAGGTTATATATGCTGACTGGTGCTGCAGAAGTTAACCGGCTTACTTGAGGATTGACGCTGTGCGTAGGAAAGGGCTAGGCACACGGTGCTGAAAGTTTTGTCTGTAACCATTGCTGCCTTTGATTTATGGGGCTAGCAGAATATGTTGCAACTCAAAAGTACCTTGGAATTTTGTAACAACTGTATTTATTGTGTTTAAAGCTTGTGGTTGTGTAAATATTCACATACTGTTACATGTTTGAATGTAGCCTACCACTGTGATGGTAGGTTCTGGAACTAATGTTAATTGACATTGTCATACTCAAACAGATCTTTAAAAAAATAAATTGCACTAGCTCATGGAAAGATCTACACGCGATGTATTTCATCTTTAGGATACTGTGCACATGAATTCTAAATGGAATGATTTTTACAGCTTGCTGCAGTTGTTGGATGATCACCGGAAAGAATATGAATTGTGTTATGGTGCTGGATATGGTAGCATTCTTCGTCAGAGTGTACTCCTCTCTGCAACACTTACACCAGCTGTTAAAAATCTTTCTAATCTTGCTCTAAGAGATCCGACATACATTGAGACTGCTGAAGAAGGTGGAACTGAAGTAAAGAAGGATACAGATATCACCCTGCCTTCAACTTTGTCTCAGTACTTTATGATGACACCAGCAAAACTTCGCCTTGTCAGTCTCATTGCATTCATTGTCTGCAAATGTCAGGCAAGTCTTCTTGTATAAGATTTTCTCTTTACATAGTTTGTAAGTAGCCTCCATGGTTTATGAATTCAGTTCACAATGTGTACTGTTGCAAGTTGTAGAATTCTAACTCAAGTTGCATGTTATTATTTTGATTTGCACATATCTCAAGTTGGCGAATGGTTGTTAAAAATAACTGTGATACCAATGTTATTTCTGTATTTGATATACTCAATAGTGACAGTCCCAAACATTTTGACAAATAAGATTTTATTCTTCATTGGCTTTTAAATTTTTTATTCAAGAGACATGATACTTGTTTTTGTACATAAAGAAAAATGGGTATTTTGACCATATTTATGATGTGTGTTTGCTCAGTTGCTTCTGGGCGTAAAAACACAGCTTGAAAGTTTATGGCTGCAGTTCCAAGTTATATTAACTCATTTGCCTATTTTTCTGTCATGTATTTAATTAATTAATTAATTAATTAATCTATTTTGGGACTACATGGGAAAGTAGATTGTTGCAAGTCACATGTTGTCATATGTCAGTTAAATTTCTGGGAGAAATCTGTTGAACCTTCAAACTAGAATGTAAAATTTTGATGTACCATGCCTTTCAACGAAATATCTCACTAATTGTTTATTTGAATTCAGTGAAATACAGTCATTTACAAGGTAGGCACTTAGTATCTGTTATCAATAAGACATGAACATTTAAATCTGGTAGGACATTGTACTCTTTGGCTTTCTGCTGTTGATCATTTTCTTTCTACTGACTATTATCTTTTATCTTCTGTTTAGCATGGCCTCATGGCCTTGCTTAATGTCACTAACCCCCCCCCCCCCCCCCCAGACTTTAACTTTAGGTTCTTGATCGGAACTTTCATCCATTGGAACAGTGGAAATTAGTCTTACTTCTATTTATTTATATGAACTTTATTGTTCTGTGTCTGTTATGTTTCATGATATGACTTCACTTGTTTGTTTAAGCTTAAAAAATTTGTTTGTTTCTGTGTATAGGACTCAAAAAGTTGTTAATTAGGTATATGACAAAAAAAACTGTTTCCCAGGAAATGATGCCAGTCCTAATGCTCTGAATTTGTTTTTCCTAGCTATCTGTGTCAATCCAAGTCAGTTTTTATTTATTCACATGTAAGAACTTTTTTCCATGATTCAAAAGGCATATGCTTAGAGATTGCTCTGTTGAGGACAGGTTTGTTAGTGGTAGTGTCATCACTAATGAGAACTGAAAAAGGTGTATGTAGTGTATGTAAATCCAGCATAGTCTTGGCTATATACCTGTACATAATGAAGGCATTATTTGTGTATAGTTTGCTGTGAGCAGACTTCAGCTGCTTAAAGAAGTTATTGGTATATAAATGTGTCAAATTCAAGTCAATACACGAGTTTTGGGGTACCATGAGCAACGCTCTCATTGTAATGAGTTAAAATTTGACTTCTAGTCTGTGTCCTATAGGCTTTTATTCAGAAAACATTGTGCTACCATGGGTGGCACTACAGGGGTAGTTAAATGTCTTTTTATTAGTTTGTATAGAACCAGAATAAAGCTTTCGCTTGGCAATACAGTGATATGAAATTTTTCCCGAACCTTAACCTTTGTCTCAAGAAACCAGTGATATTGACATAACTATGCTGATTCAGTTCACAACCCAAACTGGAGTGATGGTCTGCTATTAATAACTGTATAGTTTGGCTAGGAGAAGAAGACTTGGTTGCAGATTGAAACTGAGGGCATGCTGTGAGTTGTGTACAGGTAGCTCACTTGGGAAGAGGACAGTCCTTCAAATGAAAGTGACACTGTTTGATTGCAGATTGGCTCATATACATAATCTGTGCTTGAGAACTTTCTGTAGATGCTACATATTTCTGTCAAAGCTCAGCTGTGTTACACTGTTAATTTATTACAATACTACCTACTTCTTCCAAGGGGAGAGTTTGTCATTCACGAGCCACACAAATTATTCTCTGCCATATTCTTTCTTCAAGGAATCTCTGATCTTGAAATGTTTAGCCTTAAAGCTAGAGACTAAGACTCAGCTCATGACTCAATAGATTCTGCTCCATGTACATATTCAGCTTTACATTTACATTAAATTTAAAAATGTGGAGTTATGTAAGTGTGTGGTACACTTTTCAAACCCTCATTTTATTAGCGCAAATTGCTATCATCCCATTGAAACTGTAACTGACAGAATATTTAAACTAATGTAGTAAATGAAAGAAACATAATTATTAAATCACATAATATGTCAAATAGATTGATATGTGACACTAATGTAAAATGGGTTCTTATGTCTGCCTATTTTGACCAAATTTGTTTGAATCAGAACTTGCTCAATTCAGTTGCTTTCTTGAACACAGTAAATCAGTGTTTGTGCCATTGTATGAGATTGTGATATCTGAGAGGAATCTGGAGAGCTGTATTGTACTACTGGAAATATTTCTTAGTTGTGTCTGGCTTGATAATGATTTTGCTGGTGATTCAATTTAGTTGCACTGAAAAATGATGACTAAGTGGCTTACATGCTCCAATTCCTCGCAGTCTAATGTATATCATGCTGCTGTACTCTGTTTGTTGAAAGAAGGCTAATCACTGGACTGAATGTTCTGTCTTGTGCCAACAGCATTTCCAGAAAAGGTGGGGAGATAATACACCCATAATTTAAATCATTGACAGATAGTATGAAAATAATTTTGCTGGTGTATATTATTGATTTTTCTTATTTTTGTAGCATTATTTAATCTGAATAAATATGTTCTCTTGCAGTTCAGTGAAGAAAGGAAGATCATAGTGTTCTGTGGAACACAAGATATGGTGGACTTCCATACAGACATATTCTCAGTAGTTCTGAATGATACTTCAGCTGCCATTGGTAATATATCATCTGAGGATGACATATCAGATGAAGAGAGTGAATCAAACTCATTGAAGAAAAAGAAGAAACTTAAAACACCTCTTGTTGTCAAACAAGATGAAGAAGAAGGAGCCCTTGCAGATATTGATGTTTTCCGGCTGCATGGACATATGTCTCAGCAGGTATGTGCCCTTTATGTAATGTAAAAGAAGAGCACTGTGTGATACCAATTATAATATTTTGTTTTAAAACATTGATTTGTTACAGGAAAGAACAGAAGTTTTCAAAACATTTAGGAGTGCCTCGCGTGGTGTGCTTTTCTGCACAGTGAGTACATACAGTTCTCTAATTCATTCCAGTGTTATTCCTCTTCTGTTATTTTGATTTAGTCATTTGAGATAAACTACTGAGCTTGAGGTTTAAGTTTGTTAAAAACTGTTATACCCAATATGCCTGAGTATTTTGCTCAATATGAGCTGATAATTAGTGTGGTGTCACTGCCAGACACCACACTTGCTAGGTGGTAGCTTAAATCGGCCGCGGTCCATTAGTACATGTCGGACCCGCGTGTCGCCACTGTGTGATCGCAGACCGAGTGCCACCACACGGCAGGTCTCGAGAGACGTACGAGAACTCGCCCCAGTTGTACGACGACGTTGCTAGCGACTATACGGACGAAGCCATTTCTCTCATTTGCCGAGAGACAGTTAGAACAGCCTTCAGCTAAGTTAATGGCTACGACTTAGCAAGGCGCCATTAGCCTTAAATAGCTTGTATATAAAGAGTCACTTGTATCGCCACAATCTCCAGATGTCTCATCAAGAACGATGTATTCAAGGATGTATTAAAAGTTAAGTATATTCCAAAGATACGTATTTTCTTTATCACATTCATTAAGTCTCCTGTTTCAGACCTCACTCCATCCTTCGTGAGTTAGCGCGTGCATCTTGGCCGCCTCTTTCAATTAGTGTGCGTAGTGTTGGCAAGTCTGCCGACACTACAATTAGTCTAGGAGTCTTTTGTGTATTATAGTATGAACATAAAATATAGGTGTTATTGTCTTCTGTGCCAGGTTATAGCCGGCCGGGTGGCTGTGCGGTTCTAGGCGCTACAGTCTGGAGCCGAGCGACCGCTCCGGTCGCAGGTTCGAATCCTGCCTTGGGCATGGATGTGTGTGATGTCCTTAGGTTAGTTAGGTTTAAGTAGTTCTAAGTTCTAGGCGACTGATGACCTCAGAAGTTGTCGCATAGTGCCCACAGCCATTTGAGCCAGGTTATATTACTGCCATTTTTACAAATTACAGTTTATTTTCAAGTGGAAAAATGCAGTTTCTTTGTTTTCAGAAATTTTCCCATTTAAAATATCAGAACACAACATGCACTTACTGTTATGCATGGTTGTGTGAATCTTCTTGTGAGCAAAATAGGGACTTTCATATAATTGGCTTGTGAAAGTATTTGTTGTGTTCCATTAACCAACATTTACTGCAGCCATTGCTGTAGGTTCAATGAAAACACTGTGGATAATTGTTTATCAGTGGGGAAATTTGTATTTTTAAAGTGTTTGTTTGAAATCACTTTTTGTTTTATTTGAGACTGTGGATCTGTGTTTATCCATCTGTTGTTCTTGCAGCATTGAGTTGGATCACTACTTCTCATCTACAGTGCTTTCCAGTTTTAATATTAGAATGGTAGATGGTGGGGTGGTTAATAAGAAAAGCAGCTGTGCTGTTGGTTGGAGTACTAGCCTATTAGTGGGAATGGTAAAAAAAAAAAAAAAAAAAAAATGCTCCTGTTCAGTGGCTCTGCCTGTAATTATAAACTCAGAAACTTCTAGTGGCATGCAAAACTTAAGGGTAAAAGTAACTTTCACATGATATATCACTGTCGAGTAACATAACTCTATGAAACTTGGACCATAGATAGAAACAACTGCTACAGTATAGTACAGAAAAGAATTGGAAGAAATAGAAATGACACTTTTATTTAAAGACAATAATTACACTGAGGTTGCCACAGTTCATGATAGTCCCTTGACTTTATAAATGATGAGACATCATTCTTAATAGGATGTGTGAACACCAGAGTTGGCAATGCATGCTGTGCAGCGTGCTCCCATGCTGACCACGAGGTTGGTAAGGTGTTTTTTGTGGCGGGACATCCCATTTCTCCATCAGCATGGTTGGCAGCTGCTGGACTGTCATATTTGCATGTGGATTTGCTCCAGTATGTCTCCCCAATGCATCCCACATGCACCCATTGGGATTTAAATTTGGGTAGCGAGCAGGCTAGCCCGTTTGCCAAATATCCTCTCAGTCCAAGAGCTCCTCCGCCTGTGCGCATTGTCATCCATAAAAATGAAGTCGGGGCTGAATGCACCCCTGAAACAATGAACTTGGGGAAGGAGTACAGTGTTACGATAACGCTGACCAGTGAGTGTACCTTATTCATAGATTTGAAGGTCAGAACACGCATGCAACATTATGCCTCCCTGCACCTTGAACACCTGGACCACCAAAACGATCATGTTTGACAATGCTGGATGTACCCTCACACAGCGAGGAATTACATGTAATGCACCCAGGAGCAGTCTCATACATGCTCGTTTTGGTATGGTGTGGGTAGGCATAGCATTTCATGGGCATATAGACATCCAAATCTTTGAGCACGGTACACTCACTGGTCAGTATTATTGTGACACTGTCCTACTTCCCCATGTGCATCTTTTCAGGGGACAACTGCATCGAACAGCATGAGTGGAGGAACACTTCCAGTGTGAGTATATTCGGTGAATGGGCTAGGCTGTTCATTCCCCCCAACTTAAATACCATCAAGCATGTGTGAGATGCACTGGGGAAACATATAGCAGAGCATCAATATACACCAGCAACGACCCAGCAGTTGTCGAGCAAGCTGGTGGAGGAATGGAATTCCGTACCACAAGAACTCTTTACTGGGTCACATGACCAGCATGGAAGCACGTTGCAAAGCGTGCATTGCTGCCTGTGATGATCACACACCTTATTACGAACCATGTCCCATTGTTTGTAATGTCCAAGGGACCATCATGAATTGAAGCCACTTCAGTGTCATTATTGTCTTTGAATAAAAGTATAATTTCTGTTCATCTCATTGCGTATTTCTTTCAGCTGCCTTTGCCACTATGCTGTAGCAGTTCTTTCTATGTATGGTCCAAGTTTTAGTGAAATATGTTACTTGCCACTGAAACATCATGTGAAAATTACTTTCATCTTTATGATTTGCACACCACTGTACTTTCTGTTTTTTTAAGCTTTGTTTGTGAACTTAGGTGTTGGTTGCATTTGTAAGCTTTTTTTACAAAGTGTTAGGAATGATAGGAGCTTTTACGAGGTTGTACTAAATGACATGTCTGCTGTGGGTGTAGTTTGCACAGGGGTTAAAATTTTATGGAGGTAAATAAATTTCAAGGTGACTTGTTAACAAAGCCCCCTTTTCTTACACATATTCAGAACTGAGATTTCATCATACCAGGCCATATGATTTATTTGGAAGTATAAAAAATTGAAGGTAACATGTGAAACTTCAATGTTTGTCATGTTACTGATTGTGACAATAGATTTCACAGCTGAAGAACATAATATAATGATTGAGATAGCTTACTCACGTTGTGGAATCTATCGTGCCAAAGTTTCTTTGAAGTTTCTCCAAATCACACTAGGTCAGTGATGGTAGTCATACACATTTATTCTGCACCCTTGTACTCCAGCATAGTATCATCAGGGATTTAAACTGAATTAAAAAAAGTGTTCGTCAAGAAATACTTGGATATCAGACAATTAAGTATCAGGCGTAATTCGTTCTGTGGTATTATCTTCTGCTGTTGGAAGGTAGTTTGCCATTGCCTTTCTCATTTTAATACCTCTGGTGGCAATTTTGGGAAACCATATATTTTAGTATTGACTCTGATAAATGAGTGTCCTTTGTCACTGCTGCTATTTCAGTATGAATTTGTTTACTTTACATGAGGTTTTCTGGGTACTGCTCTTCGGCATTTTTGCCTGTTGTCTTCATCTTCCAAAGGTGACTGGCTGTCTGTCACTGTGTTGGGAATAGGAGGTTGTTCATATTTTCTATGTAGAATGCCAGTCGCCTCATGTTCTTCTTGTCCTTCACATGTGATGCTTACAAGGAAAAAGCTAAAATCAGGCAAGATAAATGGTGATGAATGCCATATTACACAAATAATTTCACACACATGAGCTCGAGCTTTACTTGAGCCCCAAGGTCATCGCCAATTTGACTGAAGACCTTTCTGTTAGCAAAACAGCTTGGCACTCCACCATTTGACTGACAAGTATCAAATATTACTCATCATGTTAGTGTCGCCCATCATTCAAGTGGATGTATATTAAATGTTTATGCAAATGCTACTGTCAGTAATAACAGCTTGGGTCAGATCTTATAATTTATATTTATTACCTGTATCCTCATGCTTATTGTGAAGGCTTTTGAAATATTTTGGATGTATTAGAGAGAGGAGTAAATATCTTGGTCTGCTATGGAGATGTCATTGGTATTGGAGATTTTTAAGGTGTGTGTTTTTAGTGCATGTTGCAGAACAAGGTAAGTAAAGAGTCAGCTTTGTCTGCTGAATAATTTTGAGTATATGAATTTTTAAAGTAAGTTTGTTATGTTTCATTCCAACAGATAAAGTGGAGTACGGTGCTGAATAACATTTATGGGTTTGGGGATTTAGTTTCCAATGGAAGTTCTTGTATAAGTTTGGTTAAGGCTTTTAAGAAGTTTTCTCTGTCATTGTCAGATTTTAAGAAGCAGGCTTCTAAATTGAAATACTGCTGTGCTTCTCTTAAAGGTGATCCCAATTACAAAGCAGCATCCACAAGGGAAAATATTAAGATATGCTGTCCAGTCAGATTAATGTAACCACCTGTCGGAAGTATGAATAACCACTTTTTGCATCATGGACCGTCGCGAGATGTGCAGGAAGGGCTTCAGTGAGGTTCTGGAAGGTACCGGCAGGGATGTGAAGCCATGCTGACTCCAGTGCCACATTTTTTGGTTGAGGATCCATTTCACCAATAGCCTGGCAGAGGTGATCCCACAGATTCTCGTGTGGATTTAAATCTAGGAAGTTTGGCCGCCAGGGTGCTCTTTGAATCATGCATGCACACTGTGAGCTGTATGACACCTTGAATTGTCCTGCTAGTGGATGTCCTCGTGCCAAGGGCAAATTGCATGTAGGGGTGTACGTGGTCCCCAAGGATAGGGACATACTTGTGTTGGTGCACTGTGCTTTCAAGAATGACTAGATAGCCCAGGGAACGCCACAAAGACGTTCCCCAGACCATAACGCTTCCTCCTGGTGGCCGGGTGTTTGGTTTCAAATGTTCCTCGGCATACATGCCAACGGCCATCTATCCAATGGACTATAAGGCATGATTTATCTGGGAAGGCCACCTGTCACCACTCACTGGACGTCCAGTTGCAGTATTGGTGTGAAAATTCCACCTTTAATCAATGATGAATAGCAGTCACCATGGGTGCATGAACCAAGCACCTTCTGCGGAGGCCCACACGCAGCAGTGTTTTCTGAGTGGTCATTAAGAAGACGCAGTCAGTAGCCCCCTTGGTTCACCCAGGTGGTCAGTTGCACATCTGTTTGTTGCACACATTTCCACAGCCATTGTTTACCCCTCTCATCGATGGCCTATGCTACACCACTCTTGCCATGTTGCTCATTTTGGGTAGCGCTGTTTTGCCGTTCACGGAATACTTGAACCACAGCAGCACCCAGGCAGTTTACCGACTTAGCTGTTTCGGAAATGCTTACACCCTTGGCCTGAAAGCCAATGATAATGCCCCTTTGGACATCAGATAAATCGGTCTGATTCTGCATTAGGACAGTTACTGCACTCCAGAATGAAATTTTCACAGTGCAGCAGAGTGTGTGCTGATATGAAACTTCCTGGCAGATTAAAACTGTGTGCAAGACTGAGACTGTAACTCGGGATCTTTCCCTTTCACGGGCAAGTGCTTTTAATGACTGCACTGTTTTTCACGTCCCTCTGAAACATGTCATACACCCTCTACTGCTAATGCTGCCACCTCCTGTCTATGAGATTATTGTATGTTGACATCGAACATACACTGATCAGCCAGAACATTATGGCCACTTACCTAATAGTTGCTGGTATGTCCACCTTTGGCACTGATAACAGGCATCAAGGAGCTGTTCTCCTGGAAGATGATGGATTCACGCCCTCCCATCAGCATGATGAAGAAGGTATCGGATTCATCAGACCGTGCTGTGCTTTGCCACTGCGCCAATGTCCAGTGCCGATGGCCACGTACCCATTTGAGTCGTGGTTGGCGATGTTGGGGTATTAACATTGGTATGTGCATGGGTTGTCAGTTGTGAAGGCCCATCGTTAGGAGTGTTCAGTACACACTGTGTTCAGACACACTTGTACTCTGCCCAGCATTAATGTCTGATGTTAGTTCCACCACAGTATGCCGCCTTATCTGTTTTACCAGTCTGTCCAGCCTATGACATCTGACATCTGTAATGAGGGGTGGCCACCCAACCCCACAACATCTGGATGTAATTTCAACCTGGTTTTGCCATGTGTTGAAGACATTCACTACAGCATTCCTCTAATACCCGACAAATTGTGCTGTTTCTGAAATGCTCATGCCGAGCCTCCGTGCCATCACAATCTGTCCTTGGTCAAACTCAGACAGATCACGCCCCTTCTACACTCTACACCCAGACAGCATGCTTACTGAAACCAAATGCACCATGCGTGTGTCTGACTAACGGTATGGCCATTCCTTGCCAGGGGACGCTGCTATCACCTGGATGGGTTTATATCGATAGTAGACTGGTGGCTGATCGCTGTAGGTGGTGGTCACATTAACGTTATTGAACTGTGTAGTATACAGTATGGTTTTGAACAGTCAGTAGTGAAGTGGAAGCTTTGTGCAAAATAGAAGCCATTTCTTGTTGAACATTAATCAAATGCAATGTGAAAACAAATTTCTCCACTCCATTGAAACATTCCTTTCATCCATGTCTCAGAGCTTCTGTGGCTTTGGTTGAAGACACACACGTGGCCAGAATCCATTCACTCTTGGCGACATGTGGCGTGCAACACACATTATGTGATGTAATGCTTCACATGTTTAATTGGAATATTGGCAGCCTGGATTAATTCTCTGCTTTGTTGCAGTAACTGTCATTCTTAATAAGGGTAGCCAATCAACTTACAGGATTAAACTTCTCACCAACTCCAAAGTCAATAATTGAGGGCCCTGTACCTAGAGAACTAGTTTTAGGAAAGATTTTGAGATCGGACCACTAGATTGGAAACTGTTCACCACAAACAGTTCAATACACTGCCCTTAAAAGGCTGCTACTTGCAATTCTTGCCGATAAACCCACTATGAAAACATCACTTCTGGTTTGAAGGCACACAACTTTGTGAACTCCCAAATTACTTATGAAATTATTAACATTTGTGTTTTGCAGACAGTCAGGAACAAGAAGTAATCATATTCATTGACGATTACATTCTTCCCTGTATAGTGCTTCTGTAAGATGTTTCTTTCATGACAGGACTTAAAGGAATTTCTCTGGCATGTGAAGAGGAAATTACTCACCTTTAAAAATAATCCTGGCCTGCTCCACTTGCCACGATTTCGTAGAATTAGGGTGTGGTTATCCCTTCATCTTTAGGCCAAACAAAAACCTCTTCCCTCTGTGTCTGGAAACTAACCTAGGCAAATACAACAGCAAACATATAGCATATAGGGGTGGCCAGGAAATGATCTGCCACAAGAAATTGTGTTGCAGGTCACAAATGGGAAATACGTCCAGCCAACAGGGACATGTGTTGTTGAAAGAACTATCAGTGAGACATTCTTGGACGGGTTGTTGCAGGCATCACAAGCAGTTATAGATTTTGGAAGATCAGAGCTCCAGGTTAATGAAGTTGTTACAAAAAGCACACATAACAAAGTTTGCTTTGGGCTGTTGTTTGCCTTTGAAGACATTGTCCCACCATCATCAGCGAGCTCGAGTTGTCAATCTAGGTGCTCGGTTGAACTTTAAAGCTTTTGTTGAATGCGGAAAGCTACTCAGTCTCACAGAAGAAATCTATATACCAGCGATGATTGTAAGCATTACAGGTGGTCAAAGAGAACTTTGGATCACCAGTTGTCATGAGCAGGAACAACTCATCTTTAAAGGCATATGCATAGGAACAGCCAGACCAGTCCATAATGGGCAGCCCAGTGCATCTGGACGTTCAGACTCCTTGATTATCTTCTGTGGTGCTTGTGAAAAAGATGGATGGCACTAGATGTTTCTGCATCGACTACTTATGACTGAACAAAATCATGGAAAAAGATGTCTATCCATTGTCATGCATTGATGACACCCTAGGCTGCTTTTACTAGTTAACGTCGTTGGCTACATCGGATTTCTCTGGGATAGAAAAGACGGGAACTGGTCATTCAGTCTCGTGATAGCAACTGGCAAGGGACTGCACCTACTCGTCCTCACCGATTCCATCCCAAATTAATGGTGTATGCAGGGCCGGGCCAGAGCTGAAACTGACAGAAGTGGAAGCTCCAGATGACCAAGCGTTTGTGAAAAAAATAGTATTTTTGGCGCGGATCGGACGATAGATGACCCAGTTATGTTAGCGTACTTTCCAGGCAACGAGTGGCGTAGAACGGTAATCCGAGATTCGTGGGGTGGATTCCCTATGCGGAGAGTCTTTTTCATTTTCAGTTTTTACGGTTACTTACACTGTAAATAATCCCGAAATGCTCATGATATTGTATTTCTCAATATGGTCATAAATTGCTTGGAAGCGTAAGGGAAATTTGGGGTGGCAAATAAATTTCCAAGGAGTAATTTTGCTTACATCATCCGTCCAGGACTACTCTGGAAATAAATTTTCAATAAGGGATTGAAATTAAAGCCTACAGGACCTCATATTACATTAGTTTCATTTTGAACTTCGAGCAGCGTTACACGTCGTTTGGTGCAAACTGTGCAGTGAGAACCGGCCGTTGTGGCCGAGTGGTTCTAGGCGCTACAGTCTGGAACCGCGCGACCGCTACGGTCGCAGGTTCGAATCATGCCTCGGGCATGGATGTGTGTGCTGTCCTTAGGTTAGTTAGTTCTAAGTTCTAGGGGACTGATGACCTCAGAAGTTAAGTCCCATAGTGCTCAGAGCCATTTGAACCATTTTTGTGCAATGAGAGGGGACCTTTGATGAAAATAAACCAAGTTTGTTTTTCTGCAGAAACTTTAAAACAACTGTGTAGTTGTAAAAATGCACCGTTTATAACGTGTGCAAGATGCCGAGAAGACACCTGCTTCTCTTGTTTTAGGAGTAGTATAACACCAGGTCTTGGAAATCATCAACTGTAGAATAACAAAATTACCTAATGTTGTACGTGAGCGTATCGTGTACACTTTACAATCCTTTCGTGGAAATTTATTTGCAGAGGCCTCGTGGATGCTGTAACTGCAATCCTTTCTTGGAAATTTATTTGTTGTCCCAAATTTTCCTTCGCATTTTCTTTTCGTACCTTTTATGAAAATATGAATAAGTAGAATATATTGAGAAAAATGTCGGATTGTTTGCAGTGTGAGCAACGTGGAAACTGAAAAAAGGTTTCTGGGTGGAGACTGGATCCCACGAGCCTCTTGCGTACCGTTCTGTACTCTTTCTCCTGCACCAACCGCTGCCTGGAATCCACGTCAACGAAAATGGCCCATGCCTCACGTGATCCACGCCAAAAGTATTATTTTTTTTCTAAACGCTTGACCAACTGGAGCTGTAACTTCTGTCACGCGCATTTCTGGCCAAGTTGTAGGCATGTCATTAAATTTGGGCGAATCGATGATAAATAGGCGCGATCCATAGTGAGGAGCAATTTAAGTATGTGGCGAATTTGATATGCAAATTCCAAGGCTTGCACCAGACTACTGAACAGTCCACCATAAATTAAAAAATTCCTACATTTTTCAGTAGTAGTGTTACGGTCGTAAAGAGTAGTGTCACATTATAGCTATTCCTGTATCGTTTCGGTATTGGAAGTTTTCGGTTTCTAACCGCAATTCGGGCTGACTTCAGGTCGTTCTTCTCGCACAACCTCGCGCGAGTGATTTAAGAAGATGGCAAAATGATAGCGGTTCAGTATGAGCTTCCAGTGCACATCTTACGATAGTTTACGGATTATAGAGAGAAAATTAAAACCGACACTTGGATGGTTCTTAAGTTGTTTATCCGCTGTTAATCGACCGGAAGTGTAGATGACCCCTGGAAGTGAATACCGTAAATTTTTGGAAACTCACACGCTGACCAAAGTGCTCAGCTGACGTGTCGTATTATTCAAAATAGGTCATGCTATGTTTTACTTAAACCTTTCAATAGCAATTACTATAACTGATAAATCTGCAGTTCTTGTATTTGCTTTTTATAAGGCACGATCTAAAAGATTCCGTTTGAGCGCGTTGCCGCATCGTATTTGCAACGTAGCGCGACTCCGCTGCCGTCATATAACATCAGTATGTACACTACTGGCCATTAAAATTGCTACACCAAGAAGAAATGCAGACGATAAACGGGTATTCATTGGAAAAATATACTATACTAGAACTGACATGTGATTACATTTTCACGCAATTTGGGTGTATAGATCCTGAGAAATCAGTACCCAGAACAACCACCTCTGGCCGTAATAACGGGCTTGATACGCCTGGGCATTGAGTCAAACAGAGCTTGGATGGCGTGTACAGGTACAGCTGTCCATGCAGCTTCAACACGATTCCACAGTTCATCAATAGTAGTGACTGGCGTATTCTGACGAGCCAGTTGCTCGGCCACCATTGACCAGACGTTTTCAATTGGTGAGAGATCTGGAGGATGTGCTGGCCAGGGCAGCAGTCGAACATTTTCTGTATCCAGAAAGGCCCGTACAGGACCTGCAACATGCGGTCGTGCATTATCCTGCAAAAATGTAGGGTTTCGCAGGGATTGAATGAAGGGTAGAGCCACGGGTCGTAACACATCTGAAATGTAACGTCCACTGTTCAAAGTGCCGTCAGTGCGAACAAGAGGTGACAGAGACGTGTAACCAATGGCACTCCATACCATCACGCCGGATGATACGCCAGTATGGCGATGACGAATACACGCTTCCAGTGTGCGTTCACCGCGATGTCGCCAAACACGTATGCGACCATAATGATGCTGTAAACAGAACCCGGATTCATCCAAAAAAATGACGTTTTGCCATTCGTGCACCCAGGTTCGTCGTTGAGTACACCATCGCAGGCGCTCCTGTCTGTGATGCAGCGTCAAGTGAAACCGCAGCCATTGTCTCCGAGCTGACAGTCCATGCTGCTCCAAACGTCGTCGAACTGTTCGTGCAGGTTGTCTTGCAGATGTCCCCATCTGTTGACTCAGGGATCGAGACGTGGCTGCACGATCCGTTACAGCCATGCGGATAAGATGCGTGTCATCTCGACTGCTAGTGATACGAGGCCGTTGGGATCCAGCACGGCGTTCCTCATTACCCTCCTGAACCCACCGATTCCATATTCTGCTAACAGTCATTGGATCTCGACCAACGCGAGCAGCAATGTCGCGATACGATTAACGGCAATCGCGGTAGGCTACAATCCGACCTTTATCAAAGTCGGAAACGTGACGGTACGCATTTCTCCTCCTTACACGAGGCATCACACCAACGTTTCACCAGGCAACGCCGGTCAACTGCTGTTTATGTATGAGAAATCGCTTGGAAACTTTTTGCTCATGTCAGCACGTTGTAGGTGTCGCCACCGGCGCCAACCTTGTGTGAATGCTCTGAAAAGCTAATGATTTGCATATCACAGCATCTTCTTCCTGTCGGTTAAATTTCGCGTCTGTAGCACGTAATCTTCGTGGTGTAGCAATTTTAATGGCCAGTAGTGTATATTAAGACGAAATGAATAACTGTAATCTATTCTTTTCTTACTTGTCTGATATAATTAAGGGCCACATTGCCTGTTCGTGGGGATGTGCTTGCCAAGTCGCTCGTGTTGGAGTAGTACGTCGCATCTCAGAAGTAACTGCGAAAATGTGGATATGAACATATCAAGAGACGACGAAGAAGGTGTTTGTACTCTTCAAAAAACTAGAACGTGTTAAGAATGTAATATGGTTGAAGATAGAGCCATGTTAGGTGTCAACACTGAGAATCCATTCATGTCACCTGCAAAAATGGGCGGAAACCTCGATTTACTAGTGTGGTTACTGTCCGCCCTATACTTGGCATTGTGGTCTACGAGGACGACACACTCTTTGTAACAGATCTGCCACAGTACAAAATATGAAATTTCATTTTCCTCCTTGAGTGTTATTTAAAAATGCCATTTTCAAATGATGGCTGTAAGAATATAAATTACGGTAATACCGATTTATATTGATACAGCTGTGACTTGAAAATGGCATTGTAAGCTGAAATAGCGATCGCAGTGACTAAATAATATAAATAACAGCCCAGACGGAAAATGTTGTTCCCTCTAAAATATTGTAGGAGTGTAGACCTAGTTACAGAGAAAATAACAAAATGGAAGGGTAAGTTGGGCTGTTTGAGGTTGGTTGCTTGAATCTCGAGAGGGAGTACTGGTTGAAGCTTCATTTGGGATGGACTCAGAGGAATGCACTCACTTGTAGAATAATGTTTGCTGGGAACCGTTCGGTCTCTTCATCCAACAATAAAAATGTCGTATCGCGACAACAGCAGTGTGCACGCATCTAAGAATGCTAAAAAGTACCAGAACTTTCACCCCAAAGCATCGGGTTTGAATGGCCCGAAAGGTCTTCGCACTTAAATCCAGTTGAATATGTTTGAGCCTTAATTTCCCCAGTCTGGGAGCCAAGTGAGGAACGTACACACAGGTTTCTGTCTTTGAGAGAACATATTTTTAGTTTACTCTTATCTTGTATTCCACAAAGATTTTACGAAGTCTCGGACAACGAAGGTTGGTGGAATTCGTAATAAAAATAATAGAAGCACTTTTTACTTTTAATGGACAAGGATGGTACGTGGTCCTTGTCTAAATAAGGAATAATGATTTAATTTATTTCGAGTTTCTTATTTTTTAATCTTATATTTGTTCTTAGTATCGTTTCGTAATGACGGAATATGTAAAACTTGGATTTGATTTCTGGAGAAAAATCAAGCAACCAGTCACTTTTAAAAATTATTTACTAAGAGGCTCGTCTTCTAAATTTTTTCAAATTTTCGCTAGATGGCGATATCTAGATGTACCGATCTTATTGTTTTAAAAACGGGCATTCGTTATCGTTAAAACAATGACAGCTCCGAAATTCTCAGACTAATTTGTTTACGGTGAGCTTTTAAAGGAACAGTGTTGTGCATAAGTGGAAATTTCATGGGAATTTTTTCGCTGAATAATTTTTTTACGAGTCTTGCAAAGTCCTAACTCAACAGTAATGCTTTGAATCGCTTCGTTCAACTTTTGCTAAATAACCACCCTCAGAAAAGACTTTACAAATCCTTTGAAGAATTTCATAGTGACCGTGCTTCCATGAAGTTCAGATGTCCAAAAAGTACAGAGGCTGTGTGCAACACGATCGAAAAGGATCACCGCGTCTTACTGTGAGATACACTATCTGACAAAAAGTATCCAGACACTAATTAATGGACATTAATATGACCAGTATGGCGGCTTGAATTCTGCTGGATACATTTTCAATGATGTGTGGGAATGTCTCTGGGGGAGTGGCAGCCCATTCTTTCTCAAGGCCGAAAAAGGAGAGAAGATAGTGATGTTGGATGGTAGAGTCTGGAGCGAAGTCGACATTCGAACTCATTCCAAAGGAGTTCCATTGGGCTTAGGTAGGGACTCTGAGTGGGACAGTAGCGGGACAGTCCATTTAAGGAATGTCATTGTCTGCAAACAATCGCCTCGCGGTTCGGCTTTAGGACGGTGTGCATTGTCATACTGAAGCAATCAATCATCGTTTCTGAACTGTTTTTCTACGAAAAAAATTGGTTTGACTGTAGGCTTTTAGAAAATTTTGTGAGATTTGTCAGCTTTTTTAGCAAAGCATTTTGCAGTGCAGTTAGCTCTCTTACATCTACATCTACATTTATACTCCGCAAGTCACCCAACGGTGTGTGGCGGAGGGCACTTTACGTGCCACTGTCATTACCTCCCTTTCCTGTTCCAGTCGCGTATGGTTCGCGGGAAGAACGACTCTCTGAAAGCCTCCGTGCGCGCTCTAATCTCTCTAATTTTACATTCGGGATCTCCTCGGGAGGTATAAGTAGGGGGAAGCAATATATTCGATACCTCATCCAGAAACGCACCCTCTCGAAACCTGGCGAGCAAGCTACACCGCGATGCAGAGCGCCTCTCTTGCAGAGTCTGCCACTTGAGTTTATTAAACATCTCCGTAACGCTATCACGGTTACCAAATAACCCTGTGACGAAACGCGCCGCTCTTCTTTGGATCTTCTCTATCTCCTCCGTCAACCCGATCTGGTACAGATCCCACACTGATGAGCAATACTCAAGTATAGGTCGAACGAGTGTTTTGTAAGCCACCTCCTTTGTTGATGGACTACATTTTCGAAGCACTCTCCCAATGAATCTCAACCTGGTACCCGCCTTACCAACAATTAATTTTATATGATCATTCCACTTCAAATCGTTCCGCACGCATACTCCCAGATATTTTACAGAAGTAACTGCTACCAGTGTTTGTTCCGCTATCATATAATGATACAATAAAGGATCCTTCTTTCTATGTATTCGCAATACATTACATTTGTCTATGTTAAGGGGCTCCGGAAAGGCTCAAAATCATGAAAAGTTCAATTTTTACTTTTTTGCGTTTTCTGAATCTGCAGACTATTACCTTTTAATAGATATATAATTTATTCAATTCCGAAGACTAGAACTATTTTTAAATTTTTTTTGAAATGTGTTCTACATGGGCGTGACCCACTGTGGCGCTGTTAAACTGCTGTCAAATGGTGTTATTATTAACGTCCGTGTTCATCAGATACATTTTAGTGATGTGAGATAAAGTATAAAACCTATTTTCAGAGACTTAGCAGCACCTGAACTGTTGAAAAAGTGTATTCACGGAAAAACTCAAAACCCCAATGAAAGTGTAAATAGTGTTATATGGTCGAGAATCAAGACTGTATTTGTTGGAATAGAAACACTTCACTTTGGTGTGTATGATGCTGTTGCGACTTTCAATGATGGCAACATTGTAAGGTGCAAGGTATTTAGAAATATGGGAATGAAGATAGGTTCTAACATGGTACGAGCGATGTTTGCTTTAGACAAGGAACGCCTTCGGGCTGCAGACAGGGCTGTAAAGAGTCTAGAAATACAAGCAAGAGTAAACAGGAGGAGGAACAAGAGGAAGCTGGAGGAGGAGTTTGCAGATGAAGTTAATCCATCCTATGGACCTGGAATGCACAAAAAAGTTAATCCAATCTTTGTCGCTCGATTCCCAAAACTTTTACTTTCTCATACTAATTACATGTTTTCTAAGGATCTTCCAAACATATTTGTTTCAAACTTTTAGTAAATGTTACACAGTACCTTCTGCATAATTTAACACAGCCTTTTTCCAAAAAACTGTATATTTTTGAATATATAAATAAAAAATTGCAAAAAAATGTTGTGAATTTTCATTACAATTGAAAAAAAATCATCTTTAATAACTGAACTAAAATTTTGTAAAATCCCTGTGTTAAGTTGTAGCCCATATTCCAATAAATAATCTGTAAAAAGTTCAACTTTATAAGCGCTATTTTAACATTGCAAGTATAGGGCGTTCCGGAGCCCCTTAAGGGACAGTTGCCACTCCCTGCACCAAGTGCATATCCGCTGCAGATCTTCCTGCATTTCGCTACAATTTTCTAATGCTGCAACTTCTCTGTATACTACAGCGTCATCCGCGAAAAGCCGCATGGAACTTCCGACGCTATCTACTACGTCATTTATATATATTGTGAAAAGCAATGGTCCCATAACACTCCCCTGTGGCACGCCAGAGGTTACTTTAACGTCTGTAGACGTCTCTCCATTGATAACATGTTTTCTACGAGGGAATTGCTCGCAACGGTGCAGAATACGTGTTGTCGACAACGTCCTGTTCACGTAAGGACTGTATATTGCCACGTTCCACACCATACGTTTTGTTAGGATTATTTCGAACGCATTTGTACCTGTATCCATATAGCAGTGCACATAGTGCATCGTTGTGTATCGTAAGATTTGTCACGTCAGCGGGAGCACAACAGCACAGGTTCTCGTTGGAATATACACTCCTGGAAATGGAAAAAAGAACACATTGACACCGGTGTGTCAGACCCACCATACTTGCTCCGGACACTGCGAGAGGGCTGTACAAGCAATGATCACACGCACGGCACAGCGGACACACCAGGAACCGCGGTGTTGGCCGTCGAATGGCGCTAGCTGCGCAGCATTTGTGCACCGCCGCCGTCAGTGTCAGCCAGTTTGCCGTGGCATACGGAGCTCCATCGCAGTCTTTAACACTGGTAGCATGCCGCGACAGCGTGGACGTGAACCGTATGTGCAGTTGACGGACTTTGAGCGAGGGCGTATAGTGGGCATGCGGGAGGCCGGGTGGACGTACCGCCGAATTGCTCAACACGTGGGGCGTGAGGTCTCCACAGTACATCGATGTTGTCGCCAGTGGTCGGCGGAAGGTGCACGTGCCCGTCGACCTGGGACCGGACCGCAGCGACGCACGGATGCACGCCAAGACCGTAGGATCCTACGCAGTGCCGTAGGGAACCGCACCGCCACTTCCCAGCAAATTAGGGACACTGTTGCTCCTGGGGTATCGGCGAGGACCATTCGCAACCGTCTCCATGAAGCTGGGCTACGGTCCCGCACACCGTTAGGCCGTCTTCCGCTCACGCCCCAACATCGTGCAGCCCGCCTCCAGTGGTGTCGCGACAGGCGTGAATGGAGGGACGAATGGAGACGTGTCGTCTTCAGCGATGAGAGTCGCTTCTGCCTTGGTGCCAATGATGGTCGTATGCGTGTTTGGCGCCGTGCAGGTGAGCGCCACAATCAGGACTGCATACGACCGAGGCACACAGGGCCAACACCCGGCATCATGGTGTGGGGAGCGATCTCCTACACTGGCCGTACACCACTGGTGATCGTCGAGGGGACACTGAATAGTGCACGGTACATCCAAACCGTCATCGAACCCATCGTTCTACCATTCCTAGACCGGCAAGGGAACTTGCTGTTCCAACAGGACAATGCACGTCCGCATGTATCCCGTGCCACCCAACGTGCTCTAGAAGGTGTAAGTCAACTACCCTGGCCAGCAAGATCTCCGGATCTGTCCCCCATTGAGCATGTTTGGGACTGGATGAAGCGTCGTCTCACGCGGTCTGCACGTCCAGCACGAACGCTGGTCCAACTGAGGCGCCAGGTGGAAATGGCATGGCAAGCCGTTCCACAGGACTACATCCAGCATCTCTACGATCGTCTCCATGGGAGAATAGCAGCCTGCATTGCTGCGAAAGGTGGATATACACTGTACTAGTGCCGACATTGTGCATGCTCTGTTGCCTGTGTCTATGTGCCTGTGGTTCTGTCAGTGTGATCATGTGATGTATCTGACCCCAGGAATGTGTCAATAAAGTTTCCCCTTCCTGGGACAATGAATTCACGGTGTTCTTATTTCAATTTCCAGGAGTGTATTTCCGACAAGACTTCAGTAATGCTTTGTCGTGATATCGGTGCTTCAGTATTGTTGCAGGGCGTACACACATACTTAAAAATCAAGTGAACAGTCTGTATCACGTAAAGTGCTGTAGCGGTTCAGGATTATCGAAATGGACCTCACGGTATGCCCACAGATGGCTGAGTGACATCTAGATCTCGAATGAGGCATCTGCCTCCGGACATAGGAACGTGCGGCATTTGCGTCTTACAGCTTTTTGAGACCATGCTTGCTCTGCGGAAATTAATGGTGGGCGCGATATTTCACGTAAGAGATACGACAAAAAATGTATTAAATAGAACACACCGGTATTTCGTGACATAGCCTCTAGAATTTATTGTGTTATAAAGTTATTAATGAATGCTTACTTTTTTAGACTAAATAATAGTTCGTGCTGTAAATGGCAGAATGCAGTCAGTGTAGTAAGTTACGCGTCTCGTGGAAAATCGTGTGCCATACCATGAACGTATGGGCCAACGTAAACAATAATTTACGCCTTGTGTATAGGTGAAATTGCTTTTGGGCATGAAACTGACATGTTATTATTTGCAGCCATTGATGTCTACACAAACAGTTCAGTGCCTCTAGTTAAAATACTTCACACAATAAAAAAAGGAAAAAGATTAAGGGATAACATACTTCGACATCGAGGTCATTAGAGACGGAGCACAAGTTGAGATTACGAAAGGATAGGGAAGGAAATCGACTGTGCTCTTTCAAAGGAACTCTCCCGGCGTTTGCCTGGGCGATTTAGGGAAATCACGGAAAATCTAAATCAGGATGGTCGAATGCGGATTTGAACCGTCGTCCTCCGCAAAGCTAGTCGTGTGTGCTAACCACTGCGCCACTTCGCTCTCTAAATGTTCAAATGTGTGTAAGTTCCTAAGGGACTAAACTGCCGAGGTCATAGGTCGCTAGACTCAAACACTACTTAAACTAAGTTAGGCTAAAAACAAGACACACACACACACACACACACACACACACACACACACACACACACACACACACACACACACACACACACACACGAGGGAGGTCTCGAACCACCGGCGGGAGGGGCAATCCCGTATGGCATCTTGGCTGGGAAATTCCTCTGGATGGCTTAAGCCGCCTGTCGGAAAGACGCATTGGCCCCTCTTCATGCGAGTATGACTGAATTGTGTCGTATATGTAATTGTAGAGTGTAATGAATGCGTGTATAGTGTAGTGTTATGTTCATGTTCGATGATGATGATGATGATGATGTGAGAAGGGAGGGGGTGAAACGCGGTTCCGACACACAGCCTAGTCTTCTGGAATAGCACCGAGGAGACCGCCGAACTTAACCTCCGCATCCGACAGGCGGATCACCATCAACAGGGTCACATGTCCTCACTTCATGAGAGTTTGTAGAGAGATTTGTAATTTAATCCAGGAGAGTGACGCAAAGAAAGGTGATCAGGAACTTTACGCCACCAACTCTCCCCACGCTGCCGGCCAAATATTGGCAGTGAAAATTTCATCCATCACCTGTATTCGAACCGGCTTACCTACGACTCACACACACAGGCACAGGCGTGTGTAAGCGAGCGACCTCGGATAGACAGGCATGTTATTGGTCAAGGTAACTGCTCGCGATTGGCAGGCGACTCGGTTTCGAATCTTGCAAAAGTTTTCACATGTAATGCATTTCTCAACGTATTTCACCGATAACATTTCATGTCACTGCATTCAGTTCGTTCCATACCCATTTTTACTATTCTTTTCAGTGAATTTAATTCAGTTAATGTATATCCCTACCGCCAGAGTAAGCCAAGGTTCTCCACCATATATATCTCCCAGTGTTGCTGTTAGCAGATGTTCGGAAGTTATTGGTGACAGTCCGAATTTGAGTAGGTACTGGAGGCGTGCTCCAGTGGGCTAAAGGTTAAGATGACTGTTCGCCTTAAGCAGGAGATCGAAACTTGGTCGGAAACATTGTCCTTTGACACATCACATTCTTTATGAAATCTGTCGCTAGTGAATAGATTTATTACATTGGACAATGAAGCTAAAATTCTGTTGTTTTTAATGCATGACTCCTTCATAACTTGCGATGCAAACGCTCATCTATCGCTGGTGTGGCGAGCGAGCTGGCGCAGTGTAAGACACTGGACCAACATTCAGGAGAACGTGGTTCAAACGCTCGTTCAGCGTACCGGATTTAGGTTTGCCGTGATTTCCCTGGATCGTTTAAGGGAGATACCGCAATGGTTCCTTAGAAATGAACCCGGTCGATTTCTTTCCCCATTCTTGCAACATTCTGAGCTTGCACTCCGTCTGTAATGACCTCGGTAATGGAAATGCCGCGTGGCTAGGGCCTCCCGACGGGTAGATCGTTCGCCTGGTGCAAGTCTTTCGAGTTGACGCCACTTCGGCGACTTGCGTGTCGATGGGGATGAAATGATGATGATAAGGACAACACAACACCCAATCCCTGAGCGGAAAAAATCTCCGACCCAGCCGGGAATCGAACCCGGGCCTTTAGGTATGACATTCCGTCGTGCTGATCACTGAGCTACCAGGGGCGGACATGACCTCGGTGTCAACGGGACATTAAACACTAATTTTCCGTCCATTTTTATTGTGTGAAGTATTTCACAGCTTTACTTCCGCCGGAACCTCGTCTCCTACGGGTCGTGAGTCGTGCTTGGATAGCTGAGTTGGTAGAGCACTCGCTAGCGGAGGGCTAAGGCACCGATTTCGAGTCTCGGTCCGGTACTCACTTTTAATCTACCAGAAACGTTCGTATTAGGGCACACTGCACTGTAGAATGAAAATCTCATTCTGGAATTTGCCATAGTATGCATCTGAGAAGTATATATGATTTTTGTTATCCCAAAAAATTTCTTCTGGTCATGTCAGGCATCTTCTGAGATTTTTTCAATTAATCAGCCACTGTATTTGTCTTTGGTCGTTTCTGTAGAGGACTCTTACCCTATTCCACTAAGCACACACCATGATTTGGTGACAGTTCTTCCATTTTGGTGTTTGTTGGAATCAACAACAGAAAAGAAAAACAACTCAGTCGTTGTTTATTTGAAAAATGCACTGGAGGTGTTTTATAAGACAAGACGTAACACGCACAGGTGGTAACATTAACAATTTCATATCCAAAAGAAGCTATTGCCCTTTGATAATATTGACGCTTACTAATGATAGAAAAGTCCGCTTTCCTTAGTAAAACGTGGAAGAGGTATAAGATATCAGAAAACTCCGTAACTGCTAGGAAGGTGCATATAATTCAGTAAGAGTGTAGAGTTCAAAAGGAGTTGTAAATGATGGCGAGGAACTTAAAATCTAAAATGAATCAACTTCCGGTACATAAATTGTTGGCGTAGTAAGATGATCTCTTCACTGTAGGTACCGTCCCTCGTACGTGCAAACTGCAGTTTGCGTTCATGGGATAGCGATTTCAGGAGGCATATCTGTAAATATAAGGAACATACGACAACAGAAACACGTACTTTACCAATACGAGATCATCTCTTCGGCTTCTACCCAGTTCGTCGAAACTCGCCCTTTTTAGTCTGTCATTCATTTTACAATAACGAGAGCACCACTTTACAATGTTCCTAGTGTGAATCAGAGATTATAATCAACTTTACAAGTAATGCCTTATAGATCATTTAATGACAATATAAAAAATGTTTAACCATATTATACGATATTATTCACAAACTTCTGACGAACTATAACACTTAACTTGCGTTCAAAAACCTTTTCGGTTAGGTACACGACAGTTGGAAACTGAAATTACAGCTAAATGTATATGGAAGACCATATGTACGAAACATTTATCCAAATAGGCCATTCAGTTGTAACTTACAGCGAAGTGTTGTTGAAGACGTAATAGACGCTCATAAAACAGGATTTTCGCCCTTCTTCTATTTCCTGGTATTATCCCGCGGTCTTTGACGGGATTGGTATGTTTTTCTGGATTTGGTAGTGTTAATGGGTGGTCGGTTGTCCCTTCTGTCGCCACCCATTCCCCTCTCCGGCCCATGTACGGAATTTGTGTACACCATCTGTCTGCGTCTAGTTTTATCCTATGTGATAGTGCGAGAACATTTTCGAAATGTTTGCAAATAGTATAACTGAGGCGGGACGTGCATACCAGCCTGGTATTCATCTAGTCGGATGTGGGAAACTGCCTGAAAACCACATCCAGGCTGGCCAGCACACCGGCCTCGCCGTTAATCCGCCGGTAAGATACGATCCGAGGCCGGCGTGTGTACCCCGAATCCCGGAAGCACCGTGCTAACATTATCTCTTGCCAAAAACATTGCTGAAAACGCACCCGGAGACGATTTTTACAATTACAATTTGCACATGTATTTACTGCTTTCAACAGTGCAAAGGAACGTTCGTCCTCGGTCGTGATCGGAGTTTGTTTACGAAGTGTACGTGTAATGCATTGTGATCTGTTATGTATTTCTATCCGTAGTGTCTGTCTACAATAATGAGAGCACACTAGGGTTCAAATAAAACTACAGGCTTATTCCAGAAGACGCATTTCTGAAGATGATTCTAGTAAAAATATGAAAGAAAACGTTGTCTTCCGACTCGGTAGCCGAGGTCGTTAACGCACACTTTTACAGTGGCTCCCTATTCGGAGATAACTGACTGGAATTATGACCGTAGAAAAATTTTCATCGCTAGTATTTGGCCGGCATACAACAGAAACAACCACACCCACCCACTGACTCACTCACTCACTCACTCACCATATACACTTAACACACAACGTTGATACTTCGCGAAGGAAAGTTGCGACTGTGCACGAAGAAAGTAAAGATGTTTTAATTCGGCGGCTGAACTTATCCCTCGGGGTCTCTCAGCCAACCATGCCATAGGACTATTCTTACCCGAGTTTCGATTCCTTGCTTCTGCTGAAAAGCCACTGGTCACGGGAACGCACACGGTGCAAACAACTCCGTCATTGCTCTGTGTGCTGATGGAAGAAAGCGTTAGGGGGTGCGGATCAGGGTGCATTTAGCTCTCATGTGGACGTATGTGGACAGATACCTGTCAAACGATATATTTCTGATTCTGCGGCACGTGGAAAAAGAACATACAGTGGATTTGGTGTGACGGCCTGTAGTTGTTTTCCATGGAAGATTGAATGCGGGTATATGTGAAAACATTTTAGACAGCAGAATACCTTACAGTTAGAAAACAGTTTGGCATCATCTATGATAATGCTCCAGTCCATATTGCAGCGATCACTGAATTGTGTAAGTGTAAGAATTCTTTGAGATATCACTGTAGCCTGCATAAGCGGCAGACATTGATATTAAACACAGCAATTTACGTTGATTGCTCACCATGTTTATTGAAGCAAGAGTTGTCTAAATAGTTTAAATAATTGGAGAACCAAAACACTCTTTATGATTGCAATATCGATTTGGTCGCATATGCAGGAAGATGTATGAATATTATGCCGACTGTGGTAGCTGTTGCAATCAAAGTATGTACTTTCAGCGTAGTTGAATGTAGAGCACTGACATCACGACAAAATTATTACGAAGTGGACAAAAACTGATTAGCGCTTGGAACACGGTCGTGCAACTAACGTATAAGTAGTGTAATTCTCGTAAATAGACGATCCGTGATTAGTCACTGTAGTCAAATATTTAATGGTACTTGTCCGGATACAAAACGGTCACACACCTTTCCTGGAGAAGACTGATACTAGACTGAGGATTAATTGAAGGATCTTGAGGACTCTTAATTCGCCGAAGGAGGTGGAAGCGAAATATAAAAATGTCGTTCGACTAAATTTCGGGTATTTTTTGTCTGCCTGGAACACTTACCAATTTCACAAAGTGAAGCGATAGAGAAGGTGTAACGAAGAGGTGCGCGATTCATTACCTTTCTGTTTAGTCAAATAAATGTTTGACGATTGAAAATGGAAAGTACCGGAAAACAAGGCGTTCTGCGTCGTGAAGCACCTCTCAAAATTCCGAAAGTCCACAGTCCAAAACGAGCCCAGAAACATATCTTTTAACAACGGCTACAAAAAGAATTAGAGATACACTATCTGATCAAAAGTATCCGAACACCTATTATTGGACAATAATATGGGATGTATCCACCCTTCTCCTTTGTGACAGCTTGAATTCTACTGAGGATACTTTCAGTAAGGTGTCTGATTATCTGTGGAGGAATGGAAGCCCATTCTTCCTCAGGAGCCGAAACTAGAGTAGGTAATGATGTTGGACGCTGGGCTCTGGAGCAAAGTCGACGTTGTGACTCATCACAGTGGTGTTCCATTGGTTTCAGATCAGGTCAGTCCATCTCAGGAATGCTGTTATCCACAAACGATTGCCTCACAGATGCTTCTTTAAGACAGGGTGCTTTGTCACGCCGATACAGTCAGTGATAGTTTCCTATCTGTCCCTCTACTGTATGCAGTAGGCAACGTTGTAAAATTTGTTCTTATCCTTCCGTACTTAGCATATAACTAAGCGCAGTAAGGGGGGCACTCCTTATACACGAAAAACACCCCATACCGTTACTCTATCACCTCTGTACATCACAGTTGGCGCTACATATGATGGCAGTTTCCTTTCTCCAGCTATTCGCCAAATCCAAATCCTTCCGCGTTATTGCCACAGGGTACAACGTGATTGATCACTCCAAATCACTCGTTTCCAGTCATCCACTATCCAGTGGTGTCGCTCTTTACACACGAACTTGTCTACAGAAATGTGTTACTTATGAGGAACTACTCGACCATTTGTACCCCATTCTTTTTAACTCCCAACGTATCTTGTGCTAGCTGAACTGCTGTCAGAAGTTTGGTACTTGAGTGATTGCTTCCGCTGGTTTCATTTATTTTCTACACCCTGCAACCGCAGTGCTCCAAGATTCCTGTCCTTCAGTACATGAGGTATGATTGGTCTTGGTTGAGCTATGGTTCTTTTTACACGTTTTCACAATCACATCACCAACAGTCGACTTAGGCACGATTGGAAAGGTTGAAATTTTCCTGATGGATGTGTTACTCGGGTGCCATCCAATGACCTGTCCACGTTCGAAGTCACTGAGCTCTCGTTACCCACATATCCTACTAGTAATGCTCCTCAACTGACAACACAGTACCACCCCCGCCCCAAAATCTCCATTTATAGTGGCGGGTCCGCCTCTCGTGATATCTAGTGGTCAATTCCACATTACTAGGAATTTCCAGATACTTTTGATCGCTTAGTGTATCCGGACGTATACAATCATCCTATGCGCGTACCATCCGCATAAGGAACAAGGAAGAGGAAAATGATTTTGATAATGCTCTGTGGCACCAGTCGGTAAATTGCGGAGTCCATATTTGGATGGTTCTTTTAAGTACGTGATGGACGATTTCCCTGTTCATCCGAGCGAGTGTTCCGTCATTAGTTATCACGGTGTCAATGAAGCGGTCAATTCTCACCTTTCTATTATGAGAGCTAAAGCAAGGCCATAAAAAGAACCAATCAAGTAGGTAAGGGCAACGGATAGATGACTGGTGGAGTATCGTTAGAACGACCTGGACCTAGAGGAAATCGAATCTGTAACGTTTAAAGAAAGCGAATTAAGGTAATTCTTCAGGTAAATAGAACGATAAAACTGGTTGGGTGTACGACACTGCACACGTAGCTTTTCGCAAGCGTTCCTGAAGGAGAGGTACTGTAAAGTAGAGATGGTCCCATATACAATGTATCGATGCCGTAATTACTAAGAGGTAAAATGTGGAGCGAAAAAACGGTTTCAACGACAGGGCTTGGCCATTAAATATGACGAGGATACTGTTACATCACTTTTAAAATCTAACTTGATTTCAAAGATCTTTTTCTGAGTTTTGTTCAGATGGTTATTACATATTAACAACCACAGAAAATCCAGCGTTTCTTTACCACAGAAAGAGAAAGAATTAGCTTGCTAGCAATGCTGTCAAATTGCAAGCCACTAACGACAGAAGAATCGCTGTTAATGTGTATAGGGACAAAGAAGTGAATCTGCGTCAGAATCGAGGGGAAAGTAAAAGGGTGCACGTAGCAAGATGTGTGGGACAAATCTACAGCTCGTCGTCCGTATCGTTTAATCTGTACGAATAATCATTAGCAGAGAAAGCCTTCGAAGTAATTGCCAGAGGGGCAGCTGCAATGTCTGCTATGTATCCTTCTCAGTCCTAAGTTTAGATTTTGTAAATAAAAGGTTTATATTTGTGGTCAATTCGTTGTTCGGGGACAAAATACTAAATTTAAAAAGAAATGCTTTGATAACCAAAATAGTAGGGACGTAGCATATATGCTACGTCAGGACGCATATACGTTTTTTTATCCTAGTAATGACATGTTTCGAGGATCCTTTCGATGGATTTTATTTATAAACTGACAGATTAAATACATAAATATACTTATGTGAGTCCACAAAATGTTATTTTATTATTACGTCTGAAAATACATTATTTTGGCACGCGAAGTAACTTTTATTGAATGCTGCACTATACTTCAAAGTGACACAGATACATGACACTATTTTTCACCATAGCCAGCCAGTCTCCGTAAACAACGGTAGGAACTTTCGACCAATCGTTCAATTCATCGACCACAGATATCAACTCCTCGGTCAAGGAGCCACTCGAGAAACACTGTGTGAACGCCCGCATCGTAGGAAAATCTCTTTTCCCCCGCGATTGCTGTGAATCAGTTCCTCAACTGCCTGGATGTAGTCGTGTGTGTGGTCAATGTTGATGTCGTTCCTTCCCGCTCAGCGTCACCCACGTCTGTGCGGCATTGGTCAAATTGTTGGCACCATTTCACTACAGCTGGACGCGGCATTAGATTTGGTCCATTTACCGCCACATTTTCACGGTGAATCTGTGAGCAATTGTAGACATTTTGTCCACAAGAATCGTACTGTCCCGCTTACTTCAACTTTGGAGTGCTTTTCCACTCGCAGCGCCATTTCACTCCCAGACTGTAATGCACCTGTTGTCCGTTCTGCAGCAAAACTCTGTATTCAGAACACCAAGAACATTAACTCTCTTTTGAAATGCGCCACTCTCGTTACACAGCTATCGTAGCGTAGAATGACATGCGTAACTTATTTTTAAAGTCCTACGAATATGGTCTAGTCTGCTATTTTGTTTTAGGGAACTGCGAATTCTTCTGTGAAACGAACATATATTTTGCATTTAGTGCCCTACGTAAATGTGAAACTCATACCTCCAGGCAACCCACATATGAAACGACTTTTTTGGGGCTTTATTTATCATCTCAGGTAGGCGCATGGAAGCAAGGTAAACTCCACATCGCACTCCCTTCAGATTTAATTGTAAGATGGCCCAGTGAACAGTTCGTCAAAAACTTTACACAGATCAACCGTGAAAACAGGAAGAAGGTGTACTGAACTGTGAAAAAAAAATCAAAATAGAGAAAGTGAACGGTCAGAGCTTAGGTTATGCAACATTGAGCGATTTTGACGTGCCACGTCGTCGTGGTTATGTGTTCACGGTGTTGCACTGCGAAGCGGGAGATCCGTGTTTTTCTTCCCACAAAATTATGATCTGAACATCTGGTCATTGATGTCTCTGTTCGCTGTATTCAAATTTGTGTCTGTGTCATGGTGTAACGACCGTTTGCAACAGCGAGGTGTAAGGAAAGGACCTCCAGACGTATGTACCTCCTATTTGTTCTACACAAGTAACACATGTTATGACTCTTGCGTTCCGTTTTATAAGTTTTGACTCTTCAATTCCTTTGTTGTAACATAGTTCACACGCGTTTATTTGTTGTTTTCGTTTGTGTGAGAGGTCTATGCTGCATCTCGCTTGCTCTCACTATTTGTCATATTTACTTGCGACATTATTCTTATCACATTACTTACACTTTATAACCAATGTATAGTATGGCAACTGCCAAAACTACAGATGGAGAACAGGCACGGCAATGGCCGAACGGAGAGCTCATAATTTTGGGAGAAAAAAGGGGCAGGAGGGAGTTTTGAACACAGATCTCCAGCTTTGCAGTCCAACACCGGAACAACACAACCACGACGCCGCGTCTCTCGCAGTTCGCTCGATGTTGCACGTCTTGACCTAGGATCGTTCGCTGTTTTTTCACAGTTCAGTACACCTTCTTCGTGTTTTCATGTTTGATCTGTTTTCAATTTTTGGCGGGCTATCCACTGAGCTATCTTACCACCAAATCCGAGGAAGAGGTGGGGGTGGGGGGGGGGCGATGGGGAGTCTCCCTTTTAAGGAACATCCTTGCTGTTGGTAATAGTAGTCTTTGGTGTTCTTTGGCGTTCCCTATTTGGGAATTTTATCATTTGTGTCATCACATTTCCCCTCTTCTTGTCCACACTGATTTCTCCTTGCATTCTTTCCTGTTAATGTGAAAGTATAGGTCGTTGCCGAATGTAGACACGGTGCTACATTGGAAATATGTATTGTTATATTGTTGTGAGGAAATAAAAAGTAACTTATTCCGTAACGTTGGGTATTGGTATTAGCATATTACAGCATATTCTAAACACGTTTAAACTGAAAATTACTGAAGAAAACCAGAAACTACAGTTATTTCTCGAAGCCATGCTAATACTGTGATAAACAGCTTTCGTGAACCAAACGCTGAAACCTACTGGGGGCTAACAGAAACTAAAACGAGTGATGTATAAATAGAACGTGCACGTAGTATACACTACAGGCAGGCGCAGCAAGTTAATAGCGTAGAAAGGAATAAAAGTTGAATGCTACATGAGGACTGAGGAGGGTAAGCTAATGATGTAGTTCTGTTGCGTAGGCAAGAAGAAAATTTGCAAAGCATGTTGAACAAGTGGCTTGCAGTGGGAAATAAGTACACCATGTGATCAAAAGTACCCGGACACCCCCAAAAATATACATTTTTCATATTAGGAGCGTTGTGCTGCCACCTACTGCCAGGTACTCCATATCAGCGACCTCAGTAGTCATTAGACATCCTGAAAGAGCAAAATGGGGCGCTCCGCGGAACTCACGGACTTCGAACGCGGTCAGGTGATTGGGTGTCACTTGTGTCGTACGTCTGTACGCGAGATTTCCACACTCTTAAACATCCCTAGATCCACTGTTTCCGATATGTTAGTGAAGTGGAAACGTGAAGGGACACGTACAGCACTAAAGCGTACAGGCCGATTTTGTCCGTTGACTGAAAGCGCCAACAGTTGAAGAGGGCCGTAATGTGTAATAAGCAGACATCTATCCAGTCCATCACACAGGAATTACAAACTGCATCAGGATCCACTGCAAGTACTATGACAGTTAGGCGGGAGGTGAGAAAACCTGGATTTCATGGTCGAGCGGCTGTTCATATCACGCCGGTAAATGCCAAACGAGCCTCCCTTGGTGTAAGAGTGATCATGGGACGATGGAGCAGTGGAAAAAATGTTGTGTGGAGTGACGAATCACGGTACACAATGTGGTGATCTGATGGCAGGGTGTGGGTACGGCGAAAGCTCGGTGAACGTCATTTGCCTGCATGTGTAGTGCCAACAGCAAAATTCGGAAGTTGGTGTTATGGTGTGGTCGTGTTTTTCATGGAGTGGGCTTGCACCCCTTGTTGTTTTGCGTGGCACTATCACAGCACAGACCTACATTGATGTTTTAAGCACTTTATTGCTTCCCAGTGTTGAAGAGCAGTTCGGGGGTGGCGATTGCATCCTTCAACATGATCAAGTACCTGTTCATAATTCACGCCCTGTGGCGGAGTGGTTACACGGCAATAACGTTCCTGTAATGGACTGACCTGAATCCTATAGAACACCTGTGGGATGTTTCGGAACGCCGACTTCGTGCCAGACCTCACCGACCGACATCGATACCTCTCTTCAGTGCAGCACTCCGTGAAGAATGGGCTGCCATTCCCCAAGAAACGTTCCATCACCTGATTGAAGGTATGCCTGCGAGAGTGGAAGCTGTCATCAAGATTAAGGGTGGGCCAACACCATACTGAATTCCAGTGCTGATGGAGCGCGCCACGAACTTGTAACTCATTTTCAGCCAGGTGTCCGGATACTTTTGATCACACAGTGTATGTAACGGAGGGAACAAATTATCGGAAAGGCTGCATTTATAAAGCTGACCTCCAAGCTTCACCTGTCTGCGGAAACAGATCGCGGACTCGTACATTTGGAACAACGTTCTGTGTTGTTCAGAAATTCGGGTCCTAGACAAAAGGAAAAACAAATACCTGGAAGTGTTTGAGGTGTGTTGCTGAAGAAAAATGGACAGTTAGCATGGAATCTTATATGAAGATTTACTTGAAGACGGATTCGAAGAGCCGGCCGCGGTGGCCGTGCGGTTCTAGGCTCTTCAGTCCGGAACTGCGGGACTGCTACGGTCGCAGGTTCGAATCCTGCCTCGGGCATGGATGTGTGTGATGGCCTTAGGTTAGTTAGGTTTAAGTAGTTCTAAGTTCTAGGGGACTGATGACCTAAGATGTTAAGTCCCATAGTGCTCAGAGCCATTTGAACGGATTCGAAGAAAAACTGTTAGATCAAGTGATTCGTAAGAGAAAAGCTGATTGCAATGTATGCATCTTGAGGATGACGTGTCTGCTGCGTGATATCTTTGAAATATGAAAGAAAACTGATAGGATCGCCAAGCTGTGAAAGAAGAGAAATACACATCACAATTTAAGAGAGAAGAAAGGCTGTAGAATGTGATGGCTAACGAAGCAGAAGACAGGCGAAAGTGAAGGAGGAGATTCACAAACCATTTACCTTGACTTGCAAGCAGGCGGAACACAGTATTTTGTTTAATAACCTCCAGAGCGATAGTTTTCGTGACAAACGAGATTAAAACACTCACTTTAATCAGATGTTTACGAATTTATAATCATCAGCTTGGTAAATATGACTGTCGTGCATGACAATAATTGGGTAATTACCTGTTTCTGTATATTATTTTTGTAGGACAGCACCTTTGGACAACTTACAGTAAATTTGCAAAGGAAACTAATGATACTGATGTAGTGGAAAGAACATAAAGTGAGGTAGCGCGGTTGTGAGGCGGTGGACTTATGTTAGGATGGACGACTATTCAAATCCCCGTTCGGCTGTGCTCATGTAGATTTTCCGTGCTTTCCATAAATCGCGTAAGGCCAGTGCAGGGATGGTTGTTTTGAAAAGGCACGACAGATTTCCTTCCCTACCTTTCCTTCAGCCAGAGATTTTGGTGCATCTCTAATGACCTCATCGTCGACGTGACGCTACACTCTGACCTTCCACAAAGAAAAAATGCAGCGTAGTGTTGCTGATCCTGCAGAGAATGAAAGTGCTTGCAACTTCCTCAATGACTGAAACAGCGTACTGGCTTCGAACCCAAAGCCTTGCCTTTCGCGGGCAGTGATCTGACAGACTGAGCTATTCAGGCGCAACGTGTAACTTGGTTTCATAACTTCAGTTCTACCTGAACTTCTGTCAAGGATTGGCGTTTGAATATCTATGTGGCACGTAGTTTTAATAGAACAGTAAATTTCGCAATAGCGCGCACACTGCCTAGTGAATAAATCATTCTGAAAACTAACATTTAGCCTAGACTAAGTCATTCTCCGCCCTATCATTTCTCGAAGGAGTGCTAGTTCTCTATGATAAGCAGGAGAGCTTCTGTAGCGATAGTGACAGAACTGAAACTGCGAATTCAAGTCGTGAGTAATATCTGGATAGCTTACAGGTTACAGTATTACTTGTGAAAGTATTCGATTCCAGGTGCTGTACGGTACACTGTTTTAATGTCAATAAGTTTCATGACAGAGTATACTTAGCTACATAGTGAAAGATTAATTTTGAAAACTGAAATGTTGTTCAGTCTTCCTGGTTACGGCGATAATAGCTGCAGCCTCCTTTTGCTTTGTTGGTTGAAAGATAGCACGCCTTTTTTTAGTTTGTTTGTGTAATAATCGTCTATTCGTAGCCCGCTGGGCGACGTATTAATCACCATCTGAACAGACCAACATGGTCCCTTTGCCTGCAGATAGTGTAGAACTGATTGCAGGCGGTCATGTGACCACCTGCCTCTTTACATGAGTCGTGGCAGTGAGGTGGTGTGTGTATGTGCCATTCGGTTGCGTGGAATCAGTGCAGTAATATGGATCGGCATAGAGGTTTCACAGAATACTTAGCAATCATATACAACCACTCGCTCGTCGAAAGATCCGTACCTACAGACTGGAAATTTGCACAAGTTACGCCTAAACCAAAGAAAGGAAATAGGAGTAATCCGCCGAATCACAGACCCATATCGCTAACTTCGATTTGCAGCAGGATTCTGGAACATATACTGTGGTAGAAGATCACGAGTTACCTCGAAGAAAACTATTTCTTGACAAACAGCCAACATGGATTCAGAAAATATCGTTCATGTGCAACAGAAGTAGCTCTTCATTCTCACGAAGAAATCAAAGGTATCGACGGAGTATGTCAGACTCATTCCATATTCTGAGATTTCCAGAAAGCTTTTAACACCGTTCCTCACAAGCGACTTCTAATCAGATTGAGTGCATAAGGAATATCGTCTCGAGCTTGCAATTGACTTCGCGTTTTTTTTTTTTTTTTTTTCCAGAAAGGTCACAGTTCGTAGTAATGGATGGAAAGCCATAGACTAAAGCGGGAGTAATATCTGGCTTTCGCCAAGGAAGGTGTTCCTGATGTTAAAAAATAATGTAGAAGACAATCTGATAAGTCCACTGAGATTGTTTGCAGGCGATGCTGTCATTTACCGTCTTTTAAAGTCATCAGATGATCCAGACAAATTGCAGAACGATTTAGACAAAATATCTGTGGAGTGCGAAAAGTGGCAATTGACTCTAAATAATGAAAAGTGTGAATTCATCTACATGAGTACTAAAAGGAAACCGAGTGAGCTGGCGCAGTGGTTAGCACACTGGACTTGCATTTGGGAGGACGACGGTTCAATCCCGCGTCCGGCCATCCTGATTTAGGTTTTCCGTGATTTCCCTAAATCGATCCAGGCAAATGCTGGGATGGTTCCTTTGAAAGGGCACGGCCGACATCCTTCCCCATCCTTCCCTAATCCGATGAGACCGATGACCTTGCTGTCTGGTCTTCTCCCCCAAACAACCCTACCAACTAAAAGGAATCCACTAAATTTCGCTCATTCGATAAATCACACAAATCGAAAGGCTGCCAATTCGACTAAGTGCTTAGGGGCTACAATTACGAATAACTTAAATTGGGACGATCACGTAGATGTTGTGGGGAAAGCAAACCGACTGTGATTTATTGGCGGAACACTTAGAAATGCAACAGGTCTACTAAAGACACTACTTACACTACACTGCGCTTCTCCGCCCTCTTCTTTGCTGTGCGATGCGGTGTGGGATCCGCATCAGTTATGATAGGCGGAGAACATCGAAAAAGTCCAAAGAAGGGCAGCTCGGTTTTTATTATCGTTTAGTAGGGGAGAAACTGCCACGGATACGATACACGAATTGGCGTGGCGTTTTTCGTCGTTGCAGGAACTTTGCATGAAATGTCAATCACCAACTTTCTCCTCAGTGTGTTCAAAATGGTTCAAATGGCTCTGAGCACTATGGGACTTAACATCTATGGTCATCAGTCCCCTAGAACTTAGAACTACTTAAACCTAACTAACCTAAGGACAGCACTCAACACCCAGCCATCACGAGGCAGAGAAAATCCCTGACCCCGCCGGGAATCGAACCCGGGAACCCGGGTGTGGGAAGCGAGAACGCTACCGCACGACCACGAGATGCGGGCCCTCAGTGTGTGAAGATAGTTTGTTGGCGCCCACCTGCATAGTGAGAAATGATCATCATAATAAAATAAGAGAAATCAGGGTTCGCATGGAAAGATTTAAGTGTTCGTTTTTCCCGCGAGAGTTGTACGGTAGAGAAATAGCTTGAAGGTGGTTCTATTAACCGTCTGCCAGGCACTTAATTGTGAGTTGCAGAGTAATCATCTAGATGTCTGTATGGCATGAAGGAGCTATCGTACTTGTACTTGCGAAAGATTACGCTGTTGATAAACTTCTTAATTTCTTGGTGTGTCAACGCGGACTGTTTATTGTGTGTACGAGAATTGGTGTACCATTCGCAGACAACTAACGCGAGATAAGAACTGTGGCGCTACGAACATCGTAACCTACAGAGGCGGAGACAAGTGTCATACCTTGTCAGCGAGAGAAATTCCTGTAGTCATGGAATGCAGATCCACAAGAGGCAGTTTCCGAGCAAACATTGCTAAAGGAAGTGCATGCAACGGACGTTTTCGTTCGGATAACACACAAACGCCATTGCTCACAGCGCCATGTAAAGCTTGAACGCCTTCAGTGGACTAAACAACACAGAAACTGGATAGTAATTGAAATTAGAATTATATCAATACCTTCAGCTGCTGACGGGCGTTGATATATATCAAGGGGGCAGGTGAAAATGTGTGCCCCGACTGGGACACGAACCCGGGATCTCCTGTTTACATTGCAGACGCTCTATCCATCTGAGCCACCGAGGTGCACAGAGGATAGTGCGACTGCGGGGACTATCTCGCGCACACCTCCCGCGAGACCCACATTCTCACCTTGTATGTCCACACACTACATTCGTAGTGTCCCACCCTAACACACTCATTACTCGTGGAAGACATCTTACCAAGTCACGGGGAACATGTGTACATCCGCACAGAAGAAGGAGGTCATGGCCGGTATTGCCAGAACTATATAGTGATATGGATATGGTGTCTGTTCTTTCGGACATGTCCGAAAGAACAGAGACCATATCCATATAAGGATAGTAATTGGGTGGAGACGTGTGGTGTGGTCCGACGAGGAGATATCTTGCCTGTCTCCAAATGGTGTAAGTTGGCGAAGACACCGACACACAGTGGATGAACTCGCTTCAGCATCTGTACTTAATAGAAAAGTGGATATAAAATCCTATGAAACTGTGCTCTTTTAGGTTACTTGGGCCGCTGATTAGGAATTTGATGTCGGAATTACAAAATGCAAAATAGCGGATCAAAAGTTATAAATGTAGCGGATTCGAGCAAAACTTTGGGTATAAAGTATTGTGAGGCCGCTCATAATGAAGTAGAAGTCGAAATAGCCATATCGAACTGATTTATTCGCTATTGTACATTTTCAGTCGAAATCGTAGTTCGTTGCTTTTTTGAAATGAAATGAGCGTATGGCATTGTTGGCCGGGAGGCCCCATCATTATTGCTTTCTGCTTTCAGAAGTGTCGCTGTCGAATTGTCCACTGGGAGATGGTTCGAAAAGCAGATCTTTTACCTCTTGTGGCATCTATTTATCTTTTTCAATTGCAATTTTCTGTACTCTCGAGAAAGATGGATCCGAAGAGTCCAGAGGCCGATGGAATACGACAATATCGATTTCTCATGGGAATATTTGCATGTAAAATCTTCTGGGTGATGCCGGGTATTCTTATTCCGAGCTTCCCGCGCATCTTCAGATAGCCGCCCAATCGGCAATGGTGCACCTTCGATTATGCCATATTCGTGCATCAAAACTATGTCGACTGATGTCGACATTGGACATTATTGCAGAATATTTTAAGTCCGCTGAATTTGGCACCCGACTTTGGAGAAATACACATTTTGCAGAGTTCTTGATAATTCTGTTTTAGTTCTGGAGTTCTTTGTACAAAATTTGAATAGCTCTCCAGTATTTCGCAAAAAAACTGTTATTTGGGGAAATTTTAAGCTTGTAATAAAGCTATTTTATGATTTGCAAAAAAATGTATTATGGTTACAATTACAAATAGCTCCACAATAATTCTACAGAAAACCCTAATGACATTTTTTGTGCAGGTAATAGTTTATTAGATAATTACAATAATGAGGGACACGTTTTTACCATCTGGCAGTGCCGCACTTTTGAAAAATGACCGTCCACTAAAAATGTGCAAATGTATAAATGTATGCATGTAAATGCATTTGAACTCGTTAACTATATTAATGTAGTAGGAGAGGCACTTACAAAATTAGACCCACGCACAGGAAATTTTGTAGACAACGTTTTCGGATAATATTGGTAATAGTTTAGTGTTAAGCAGGTGTAAGTCAGTACACCGGTTAAAAATGTCATACCCAAACATTCTAGAGTGCTGCCCATGTTATTTTATCCTGACAGCTAGGCAGGATCGCTGTCTTATTTTAAACAGGCTAAACAAACAATACCTGAAAAATTTGTCGTCGTACGATTCACTTTTTACCAGCAACTGTCATGGCAAGTATCATATCGACTTGAGAATGGAATGACACCCCAGGATTAGCTGAGAATGCACTAGTTCAATCTAAACAAGATTTCGCGGTAATGGAGTCGATACGCGCACCTCTCTCTCTCTCTCTCTCTCTTTCCGCCTCCCTCCCTCCCACCACCTATCCCTCCCTCTCTCCCTCCCTCCCTCGATCTCTCCCTCCCTCCCTCCCTCCCTCTTTTTTCCTATTTTGTCCAGATTTTGAAGCCAGTTAGCCCACTTTACGCTGGCGTAATGAGGCGTTTAACTTGCAGTGTATGGAGGAAATCGTTCAGATCGAATGTGATTCTGATATCTTGTCGGAGTGTCTTTCGTATCATGACTTGGACCCGTACTTTCAGGCTGCGACGAACAGGAAGCTGGATGTTTATTTCAACTTTCTCGATGACCAAGTGTTGCCCTTCACGAAGAGTTTTCTGCGTGCGCTCACGTTTTCCAAGATGAGAACGGCCATGTTCGCAGGGCTGCATGTATACGTTCCTTGTTTGACGAAGACTTGTCCACTCTATCGCGCTTCTACAGGCCCGCAAAATCAGTCGCTTTTAATCCCACGCAAATTTCTGGGACTGTTTGGAAGCGTGGGTGGCTTCAGCTGGATACGACATACCGGAAGATGCTTGTAGACTGTCTTCTCCGATTTGAGGCCATTGTCAGAACAGTGTATTACCTTGATGTCTTCCGGGGGACAAATTTTTCGTCAGCTACGCTTACATTTCTTTACTAGATACTAGTATCCCGTTTTGCTTCAGTGACAACCATTCTGGCTCTCATTACTTCCATATCCTGTAAACATTTGTACATAAGTAACGGAACACATCATGGACTGGGAACAAGGGTGTCTCCCTTCGGATACTCCGTCTTCCGCTGCGACCGTCGAGGACGTCGGAGGGGACTTAGATGACAAATCTGCTTCCAACACCGGCGTCGCCGGTGGCTACCACTTCTGGCGCAGATTGGTGTCCTAAATCACGCCGGGGATGGAAAGCAAGGCTCCGTAATAACTTTGGCGGCCATCTTATACGCTGCCACTCGTCTTACCCGACAAATTGCTTAGACCCCTAATGGCTTTAACGAGAGGTAAATCATAAGAACAGAGGCGTCTAAATCACGTTACCTGAGACCACGGCTCGCTCGTTCGCAGCTTCTCGCGGACCTCTGTACTTCTCTGCTACCTGTAGGCAGAGGTTTGTAGATCAGATAAAATCTTAGCTCCTTGCACAGCAGCAGTACGGAAGCTTTTCATTATTTTGTTGTTTCCGAGATAACTTTGGCGTTGTGGGGAGCTGCGGTCGGCTTCTTTGTTTTCATTTCAGCCAGTCCATTCTTTTAAGCCACCGTAAACTTAATTTACGGCTATCTTAACAGCACGAACTCGCTTACGCGGTATCCTTTCCTCCACATTGTGTGTGTGTGTGTGTGTGTGTGTGTGTGTGTGTGTGTGTGTGTGTGCGGTCAGCGGAGGTAATTGTTCTGTGGGGTTATTATTTATTTTTCTAAAATGATGAGGCTATCTGAGGAGAAGTACGATGTTCGAGCGAAAGCGTTATTGGCCTTACCCAGCACGGTATTACTATGTGAGCTAAACGCTTTAACTTACTGCCAATTGTTGCTCCTTTTTAGCAATCTGGTCAACATGGCCGGGGTAATACCGTTCTTGATAACCTAATGATGTCTCGAGTAACGAAGCCCATGTCCGCCAAGGTGGTGTACGAAGAACTTGCTGAAAGACGACATTCACTGCTGTATCGATTGACGTGTAATCAGCCTCCATTGTGTTCGAAGAAAATCTTGTCAAAATACGATCTTTTATCCATTTGTACATTGTAGTTTGCATTAATGTGCTCATTATAATCTGAGCTTCGCAATGGTTTGAGTAGGAGGAGGAGATTTGGTTCCCAATCTACATCGAAGTCAATAACCCAGGCAAAAATGGAGGGAGTCAATAAATTACGTTGAAGGAACTATCACGAGATCGCCTTAAGCGATTTCTCGAAAGCCTGTAAAATTTGAATCAGAGTATTTTTTTTCCTGGAACTATCAGTTCCACATCTAAATCAGATTGCTTTATTGTACACTCCTGGAAATTGAAATAAGAACACCGTGAATTCATTGTCCCAGGAAGGGGAAACTTTATTGACACATTCCTGGGGTCAGATACATCACATGATCACACTGACAGAACCACAGGCACATAGACACAGGCAACAGAGCATGCACAATGTCGGCACTAGTACAGTGTATATCCACCTTTTGCAGCAATGCAGGCTGCTATTCTCCCATGGAGACGATCGTAGAAATGCTGGATGTAGTCCTGTGGAACGGCTTGCCATGCCATTTCCACTTGGCGCCTCAGTTGGACCAGCGTTCGTGCTGGACGTGCAGACCGCGTGAGACGACGCTTCATCCAGTCCCAAACATGCTCAATGGGGGACAGATCCGGAGATCTTGCTGGCCAGGGTAGTTGACTTACACCTTCTAGAGCACGTTGGGTGGCACAGGATACATGCGGACGTGCATTGTCCTGTTGGAACAGCAAGTTCCCTTGCCGGTCTAGGAATGGTAGAACGATGGGTTCGATGACGGTTTGGATGTACCGTGCACTATTCAGTGTCCCCTCGACGATCACCAGTGGTGTACGGCCAGTGTAGGAGATCGCTCCCCACACCCTGATGCCGGGTGTTGGCCCTGTGTGCCTCGGTCGTATGCAGTCCTGATTGTGGCGCTCACCTGCACGGCGCCAAACACGCATACGACCATCATTGGCACCAAGGCAGAAGCGACTCTCATCGCTGAAGACGACACGTCTCCATTCGTCCCTCCATTCACGCCTGTCGCGACACCACTGGAGGCGGGCTGCACGATGTTGGGGCGTGAGCGGAAGACGGCCTAACGGTGTGCGGGACCGTAGCCCAGCTTCATGGAGACGGTTGCGAATGGTCCTCGCCGATACCCCAGGAGCAACAGTGTCCCTAATTTGCTGGGAAGTGGCGGTGCGGTCCCCTACGGCACTGCGTAGGATCCTACGGTCTTGGCGTGCATCCGTGCGTCGCTGCGGTCCGGTCCCAGGTCGACGGGCACGTGCACCTTCCGCCGACCACTGGCGACAACATCGATGTACTGTGGAGACCTCACGCCCCACGTGTTGAGCAATTCGGCGGTACGTCCACCCGGCCTCCCGCATGCCCACTATACGCCCTCGCTCAAAGTCCGTCAATTGCACATACGGTTCACGTCCACGCTGTCGCGGCATGCTACCAGTGTTAAAGACTGCGATGGAGCTCCGTATGCCACGGCAAACTGGCTGACACCGACGGCGGCGGTGCACAAATGCTGCGCAGCTAGCGCCATTCGACGGCCAACACCGCGATTCCTGGTGTGTCCGCTGTGCCGTGCGTGTGATCATTGCTTGTACAGCCCTCTCGCAGTGTCCGGAGCAAGTATGGTGGGTCTGACACACCGGTGTCAATGTGTTCTTTTTTCCATTTCCAGGAGTGTATTTATGTATATTTCATTCTTCGCGAGTAGTTTAGGGTTCACGGACCTATTCTCAGGCACTCATTCTTGCAGTCAGCCAGGTTCCAGCTTGACAGCTTGGCTGATTACAAGGAGGAGCGCCTGAGATAAGGGCCGAAACTCAGAACTAATCGCAAAGAATGAAATACACTCATGTTCAGAAAAAAACAGAGTATCATGATAGACTAGAGTTAGGACATATACATTAGTGTGTTCTGCAGAAATGATTGGCATTGCACAGGGTCCGCCATGGGCCCTAGTAACCTGTTCCAAGCGTGATGGCATTGACGCGTATAAGGCGCGAGTGGCATCATGTGGTTTAGCCATTCTTGCTGCATTCGCCGGGTTCCAAAGTTCATCTATGGTAGTTGGCATTGGGTCACAGCACTGCACCCATCGTTTCACCATGTCCCACCTATTTTCGATAGGGGACAAGTCTGGTGATCTAGCGGGCCAGGACAAAAGGCTGACATCCTGTGACACCGAGAAGGCACGTGTTTGTGTACCAACGTGTGGTCGTGCATTGTCTTCCTGAAAAATGACGTCTGGGGTGTTATACAGAAAGGATATGGCTACGGGTCGCAAGATGTCATTCACGTAGGTCACGTTGTTCACAGTGCCTTGGACACGCACCAACTGTGATTTGTCGTTGAATCCAGTAGCACCCCACACCTTAAGGCCTTTGTGTTGGCACTGTATGTCTAGTGCGAATACACTCACTATGATGCCGCTCACCCTGTCTGCGGCAAACTAAATTAAAAAGAAACCCAGAACGTGAATTCGTACGAAAACACTATCTGATGCCATTCCTGTCCCCAATGGCGTCGTTTCGTACACAATTGCCATCTAGTATGTTTCTGCACATTCGTCAGAGATAGGCGGAAAAGTAGGCGACGCGTACGTAACCCATGCCGTAATTCGGCGAAGGACTGTCACCCCTGATAGTATACGGTGTGTTACACTGTTCCACTGTTGCGACAGAGCCGAGGTGGACACTCGTTTGTCCTGCAGTGCCATTAGGATGTGGTGTCTATCTTCTCGGAGGTGGTTGGGTGGTGCGACCTGACCCATCTCGTCGTTTTCTACAACCTTCCGTGAACAATTCTGCAAACACACCTTGCACTGCCGAAACACTTGTCGCACAAAGTAGCAATTCTCTCATGCCAATAATACACCCTCTTTCAAACTCATTGATTTGACGGTACGATTGGCGTCTGCGAAGCATCCTGCACGTCTGCTCAAGTCATACTGATCCATTACTTTCTGTTTAAAGCGACAACGAGAGCCACAGGCACATTTTACCGACAGGTGGTGGTGCGCCGCGGTATCTATGTCGACCTCGAACCCGCCAGCCGACATGGTTCAGATGCTAATAATTTCTGCAGAACATACTATTGAACATGTCTTGTGAATACGAAGATCCTATAGGTAGTCGTTCAAGGTGTCTTGTTTTTTCTGAACACGAGTGTATACACAAATAAAATAAAATTTACCTTTAAAAAGGATGCTTCCAGAGATACTTTATCTGCTGTGAACCCAGAAATAAAGACTGCCTGACAAAAAGTAAAACATTCATAATTGGAGGAGGAAACATAATCAAACGTTACAGAATGAGAGGATATGTGATGTTTCAATTATTACAAAATCTAGTCAAATTTGCGAAGAACGTGGTGGTAAGCACCCTCTTATCAGTATAACGTTCAACCCACTGTGGCCTTGTTGGATACGCTGATTATGTTGGGAAGGGTGGTTTAAAGCCGTTGCATCCTCTCCTGAGGCACCTGGTCAACAACTGTTGTAACTGTTGTTTTGATATCCTGGATACTGACATTAGGACAGAATTAACGTCCGAGCTGGTCCCACACACGTTTTATTGGTGACAGATCTGGATATCCGGCCACAGGAGTAACTCAGTATCGTGTAGGCAGTCCATAGATATGTCCCACGTGTGAACGAGCATTGTCGTGTTGAAAACGTAACCACGATTCGGTCGCATTAGAGGTAGCTAGCGCATGAGGACGCGTGGTATCCGTGATGCATCGTTGTACTCTGAGTTCCCTCAATCACTACCAGCGGTGACATGAAATCATACCTGATGGCTCCCTACTCCATGACGCTAAGAGTAGTAACACCACTGTGCCTCTTCAAAACATTGGAAGTATAGGACCACTCGCCAAGTCGCCGCCATACTCGCCGACGATGGTCACACGGGGCAGTGCAGAACTGTGATTCATCGCTGAACACAGTGCGACGCTATTCATTAACAGTCCTTGCTTCCTGGTCGCGGAACCACTTCAAATGCAGCTGTTTGCGTTGTGGTGTTAACGGTAGCCTACGCGTGAGACGGTCATTGCCAAGTTCGGCAGCTTCTAATCTCTGAACAATGCTGCAGGATGACAGAATGTTGCAGGGAGTCCATTGCTTGATCTTGGATGGCAGTTGCAGATGCGAAGTGGTTGCGATGTACTTGAAACTTGGCAACGAGTGTCTACCCTCACGTTCTCGTGCAGTCACACACTTGGCCAGTGTCACGTCCGAATGGCTCACAAATCTGGATATTCCATGCTCCGACCAGCAGACCAAAGCGAAAACCACATTAAGGTTCCTTTCAAACTGTCTCAGGTGCTGATAACATTGTCTCACATGTGTATGCGGCATCTCCATGTTCTTCACCGTAGATACTCAACATCTGGCGCTGTTCATGCCCCTTATATGCTTTACCAGGCCTGGTAACAACACTAAACACAAACAGTACTAATGCACTCTGGTGGAGTTCTACGTGTCAGAGATAATGGCAACTGTAATAATTTACGTATCAGTTAAGGGTCTGTACGTGTACAAAATTACAGTGACATAGGACCAAATCTTTCTAGCTGCTTTTATTTTTTGGTCAGGCAGTGTAATTTTCCTTCGAAAACTATGGAAAGGACAATGACTCAGGAGTTCCTAAAAGTGCGCGAATCTGAGTACCACTATTCCCTGAGCCTCAGTCACTGCGCCACTTTTCTCGACTACTCATTTGTGGCGGGCAGTACATTAGAAAAACATTCTTCAACTATGCCACAGTGTCAGATTGCCTTAGTAAGAATACATGCGGTCACGAAGTGGAGCAATCCCATAGGTTCTTAAGGATTTAGTTCATTGATAGTATACCGAAAAACTGTGGTTTGTCCATGATAGAGACGGTTAAGGAAACGTGTGTACTTCATACACTGGAATGCTGCTCATGTGGGTTGGATCCATATTATGTCAGATTTATGGTGGATATGGAGCATGTACAATGAATGGCATTTTGAATGAAGATAGGCTTGTTGACTGGCTAGTATGTGCTTCGAAGCATGAACTCTCATAGTAATAACAGTTCACACAGAGGTGTATAGCCGTCCATTCTTTTCACGCCCCATGCAGATTGGATAAACTCATAGCACAATGAAATTTTCCATATGCTGCACACACAACGGTGATTTTGTGTGCTTGCGTGTAATTGAAGATGGCGTGGATGATGCTCGCCGTGAGTTCACAAAATACTGAAATTCCATTGAGCTGAAGCTCAATCGTTTGTTTCCAAATTATATAATGTTATGATGATCACATGAAGATCTAGCAATTTCAACAACGCCCCTGGACCAATGGAAATTAAGGGCTGTCAGTTACCTCGTCCCTCCGTAATACTGTAACATTTGTGAAAATAGTCACAAGCACAAAGAAGTGCCATTATGAATCCGTAATGGGAAAATGTCTGCTACCTCGACACAAAATTTTCGAGACTGCTCCCATTAATATGAAACTCTTTGTAGTGGCCTATTAATGCGTGACTTCTTCTTGATCTTGAACAGTCTCCTTTCGCTGTAACAAGTGTAATCAAGATCATTGATCTTATGGGAGTCGAGTTAGTTGTTTCCAATTCACCACTGCCAGATTACTGTAATGCTCGCACTCTCAAATTGACGATGGAACACAGAAATTGCGTCGTGATTGAATATTACAGGCTTCAGCTTACCTCTATCCAAGCAACTTTCGGGGCTACGGTCACCGTATGTACGTTCTCCTGCCAGTCAAGTTACTTTTTCCCGATGCTTCACTGACAGTTTACTGTAACCTTCTAAACGTCACATTGACGGTGCAATACACAAATTGCGTCGCGATTAAGTACTACAGGCTCCAGGCGACTTCTCTCCAACCTACTATCGCGAATGCGGTCAATGAATGGACAATCTCCTGTGAGTCAAGTTGCTTGTTTCCGATGCACCACTACCAGTTTACTGTTACGCACGCAGTCTCAAATCGACGATGCAACACACACATTGCGTCGCCCATCAATACTACAGGTTCCAGCCGACTACTCCATAAGCGACTAACGCTTCTACAGTCACCGTATGGAAGTACTCCAGGGAGTCAACTTTCTCGTTTCCAATGCAGCGACGTAACATATTGATTATGCCACATACAAATTGCGTCACGATTCAACAATACAGGCACCAAGCGACTTCTCTCCAAGCGACTAACGCAACTACAATCACCGTATGTTCGTTCTCCTTGAGGACAAGTTGCTTGTTTCCATTGCGCCACTGCCATCATTGATCTCAGTGTCTGTAGCGTTCACTGGAGTATAGTTCGTGCGCTTCGCATGAAAATATGGTGTACTGGGTGTGAGACAAACGAACACGTTTGGTTAAAGGTGTCACGTAGAGATAATGTATACATGTCTTAAAACAGGATGTGTGCATCGTGTGCGGGCCGCGAGCTGGGCCAGAGCCCGTCCTGTCACCCGGCTTTGCCCGGTCCTCCTCTGAACAGCGCGACATTTCATTTACCATTGCGGTGCGGCATTTCGCGGTCGGCACAACCGTCTGTGTTCGGCAGAATAGTGGTGTCGACGTTGTTTACCCCTCGCTATTTGTTCGTGGTATGAAAGACGTTCACGTGTCCAGTGGCTGTTTGGACAAAAAGAGGCAGTCTAGCGATCCATCGTCACAATCATTTAAAATGAATTGGAACAAAGTAGAGAGGGATGAGAATTCTCATGCTTATTTGTTACGAAATGACATTACAGTACCATGCAGAAATAATTTAAACTTTTAGATGACAATGAAATAGCAAAAAATTACAAGTGTCGACAGATGGGATTCATTGGTCGGCATGAAGAAGCACTTTGTGCTACATTTGCAGGCGTGGAGCACTCGAAGAATCTGGTGGTACGACTAGTAAAATTTCTGAAGTCACACCCGTTGCTCCATTTTCAGTTGCAATAGTTTTCGATGGAAGTGAATGAAGATTTCATGTATTACTGCAAAGTACGTTGGTTAAGTTAAGGGACATGCCGGGAACGATTTTTCGATTTAAAGCTCACTATTGAATTTATAAAGGAAAAAGAAGTGCAGGAACGAAAGTTCGAAGATCCGGAATGGATTGCAGACTTCGCATTTTAAATGTGGTTGACTGCACACTACGCACAATAAGAGATTGCAAGGCAACTTCTTTCTGATTTGATGGTGATGTATTTAAAAAGAAAGTCGCGTTGTAGAAGGGGGACATTCTGACAAAGACAATCCAGTTCCCTAAGCTCACTGGCCTTAAAGAAGTTGCGAGGTTTCAAGAATTCATTGTGACGTTGCAAGAATTACAACGGTTGTTTTATAAAGGTTTTGAGGACACTGTCAATCTTAAATCTGTTTTAGAGCTGTTCTCAAGACCATTTGCCATTTCAGTTCAAAGCGCCCCTGTGCAAGTGCAGATGTAACTGATTGACCTGCAACGTAATTCCAGTTTTAATTACAAATATTTTTACGTTTAAACTGTCCAGGACGTCTACTTCCTTTTCTCACATAGATTTTCCAAGTTTCCATAATGAGACTGCAAAATTTCTACAATATTTCGATCGATATATTTGGGTGAAAGACCTTTTTTCTATTGTGAAACTAAATGAGTCACGATTACATGGGAACTTGAGTGTGAAACTCTGTAAAATTTCCTGCATCTGTTCGTATGCCGGCAGTTTGTATCAGATAAAAATTATATTTGTCTTCAGCGCGCCAAAAACAATGAATTAATACTGAAAACTTGTTTTGTTTGTGATCTATGTTGTTGTGTAATGTGAAATATGAAACCAAGTTTTATGCAGTACGACTGTTCTGCCATTTAAATACGGCGCGTTTCTCCTCCTTGCACTCAGGCAACGTGGCGTGGCAGTGGGGAAATGTGAAGTGAGGCTGAGCACTTTGCCACTCGTTCCCGGGCGTGGCCCGTGAGCTGAAATCTTGGCCACCCCTGACTTAAAAGGTCAGTGTTATGTCAAGTTTAATAGTAAAAATCCGTCAAATGAAATGGAAGCAGGAAATCAGTTGCCAGTATGCATCATCGACATCAGTGGACATAAGATCTAAATGTTAGTCCGAACAGGGCAGATGACCGGTACCAGTAAAATTGGTGTCATAGGTGTGCCATCTCATTCTGTACAGTGCATATTTCTGTGTCTGTGATATAAATGTGGAACCGGGGAGTAGAAGAGTTTCGTACTCAGCAATGAGCAAGGACTGGACCTCACAATGCGACCACAGCACTTGGTAACGGCCGTATTTTTCGCATTTTATTAACCGATTGTACATCTTCCCCCAAATGCTGTCTTTACGCTGGAGCTATGCAGAGCTCTGTGGATCTGTCTCCATCCGTGGTGATCGCATGTCTTTGTGTCCCCTTCCAGTGGCCAGAGACCACAAAGCCCCAAATCACAATGGGCACTTTGACGCCATCCCTTACTTGCCGAGTGGCAGACGTAGTGTTTTCTGTCGAGCTGTCTTCAGCCTGTCCTACAGTGCTAACAGCATACGTTTTAGACAAAATCTGGGACCTTCAATAGATGTGTGGCGTAATGCTCAAACGCCAAGTGTCGTGGTTTGAGCACCATAAAATACGCTTTATTACCTCGATTCCAACATCTGAAGGTCAATTATAACAGCAGTCGCTTCATCTGGAAATTTTTAGGGCCTGAAGCTGCCTGAAGTTCTGCTATTCCTTTAGACAATTTCAAATGCTCAAGTTTTATAGGCCGGTACACAGCCATATAGCGCGAAGTACGTGCAAACGCTTTCCGTAGAATAGGTACTACTGTTTGTTTGGCTTGTCGCCCATACACCACGTCTGATTTGGTGGTAAGTTCCTATGGGACCAAACTGCTCAGGTCATCGGTCCCTAGTCTTACACACTACGTAATCTAACTTAAACTGACTTAAGCTAAGGACGATGAGACCATGCGGCTACTACATCTGTGGTGTGGTTGCTTGGCAACTTGTTCGTCACAGTCATCCAGCACCTGCTATTGATACAGGTCAATTCTAACAATAAGTAAAAACCAGCAACCAGTTTCTGTTGTTAACGTTGTTTATGAAAAACAAATACCGCTGCTAGCGCCCTTGAAGCGGCAGTTTCATCATATGACGGCTGTTTCCGTTTATTTTTTCATTTGAATTAGTCTAAATTAGACTAAATTAAACGAAAAAGTAAATTTGAACAGTCGTGAGATGATGAATCTGCCGGTTCGAAAAAGGTAAACAGTTATTTGTTTTTCATGAACGGCAGTACTAACAGTGGCTGATTGCTGGTCTTTACATTTTGTAAGAATTGATCTGTATGCTTGCACAGACAAATTTTCACCATGTCACTTTTCGACAAAATAACATCTACTATTGATGCTTTGTGGACTCACAAATTGCAGTATCGTAAATCCCATAGCAAAGTCATGAGTCTTGTCGGGTAACTCGGTCGGTAAGAGCATTACACGCAGAAGATAACGGTTTGGGTTCGTTTCCCGGTCAGGGACACAGCTGTAACCCGTCAATAATTATTACCTCAGGCAGGTAATAAGTCCTTTGGGGCAACAAAATGCCAAGAAGTTGAAATATTTCGACGCTGATTGGCTGAGAGATATCCAGGTAGCAAAAATATTTATCAGAACCAGGATTCCGTAGGCCAAGAAGAATCAAATAGAAATATGTTAAGGAAAATGGTTCTGTAAGAAGGAGCTGTGGTAGATGAAATAGGATTCTGTAAACTCCAGTGGCATGGCTGCGTAATGAGAATGAATTACACAGGGACTGCAAAAATATATTTTACGCAGAAGTGAAAGGCCAAGATCAAGATGATGATGATGATGATGATGATGATGATGATCGTCATCATTAGAGTTGGTCTGAGACCTGTCAAAGTGGAAGTGCGCTTATTCTGATTGTTCTTCTTGGTTGTCATTCCCCATAAAATCGCACTGCTGACGTTTTTGCCGGAAGTTACTACATGGCGTGTCCAAAATACCCCAGTAATTGATATCTGTACGCTGTATGTATACCTCTTGAAAGTAAATTGCACAATTGCTCATTACAGAGGCTAGTGAAACATAAACCTGATGATCCTTTGAATCAGCAAAAATATCAAGTCAGCGACTTGGCTGATTGACTGTATCTCCATTTCTCTCAAATGAGGACCGCATTTCGTGAGTATGACTAAAATAGCGTGTGAATCGTGGCAGGAAAACTTCTGTAAGGTCTAAATTCGCTCGACAGTTTTTTCTACTACGTGGAGATTGATGGTAACCTACATTATTGTAGTCGTGTTTCACACATCTACAACTAGGCCTATACTTCACAATCCACCTTACAGTGACATTGTTTCTTCCCGTCCGTGTTCCATTCGCGAATTGGTAATACTCTATGTGATCTCGAATTTCCCTTTCGAAATTTATGTGGCAGGAACTGACTCTTCTTGGAACCTGATCTCTGGCGATTCTAATAATAAATTTCTTCAAGATCCACAAAGCCCCTCTTATAGCGGCAGTCACTGGAGTTTGATGAGCAGTTCCGTGACAAATTACCGCGTTTTAAAGGAACCCGTGACGAAAGCGCCACCATTTCTGGGATATTCTGTGTCTACTCTTTTAATCTTAGTTGGCAAGAGTGTCAGACTGATGAGGGCTATTCAGAATCGATCGATCGGGGATTGTGTGAATTTTTATTTCGTTGGCGAGTTTTATTTCCTTAGGCTTCATCCAGTGAATCTCAGCCCGACATCTACTTTTCAACTAGCTTCGTGTGATTAATCCCCATGTTACTATTTGCATCGATTTGTCGCAAATAGTGTAATCGAATAAGAATGAATCAGTGTACTTATTTTTGCGCAGTATGATACTTTTATTGAAGTTGAATGGTTACTGCTAGTCCCTGCACCTATTACCGGCCGTGTAATTCTTTGTACATTTTGCAACAGTATGGTGGCTTTGCAACGTTCCTATACACAACAACATTATCTGCGAACAACCACAGGTAGCATCCGGCGTTATCCACCAGACCGTTTAAGTTTATCGCGAAAAATAACAGATCTATAAAACTCCGTTGCATATTAATTCGTTAGCAATAATTACGCGAAATGTTATGTTGCTTTATACAGGGCGTTAAAAAAAGTGTCGAATATTATGAGAGGTGGTAGTACCCACTAAACCAAGAACAAAAGTCCAGTATACTTGGGCTCTAAAATGCATGCCTTAAGAGCTATGAGCACGTGTTCATCTTCGATACTGTGAGACATCTCTTCTACTACAAACTCTTTGCTTTCCTTTCTTTGGGAGGCGGCATTGTGGACCAAAAGAAGAAAAAAGTCCAGTGAGCAGGCTCTAAAATGCATATCTTAAGAGCTAAGGGAACTTGTTCATCGTCGCTAATGTGGAACACATTTTTTCTATTGAACACGTGCTCTTAGCTCTTAAGTGATGCATTTTAGAGCCTTTTTTTACAGGACTTTTTTTCATGTTTTGACCCATACTACCTCCGAAAATATGCAGGGCAAAGGGCTTGATGTAGAAGAGATTTGTTTCACAGTATCAAAGATGAAAAAATTTTCGTAGCTCTTCAGGTATACATTTTAGAGCCCATGTTTCATAGACTTGTTTCTTGTTTTGGTGGATACTACCATCTCGCAAAATATTCTACGCTTTTTTAACACCCTGAATAAATGGCGAAAACTCCTTTCTTACTTTACACATGCAATATACACTGAGGTGTCAAAAGTTATGGGATACCTCCTAATATCGTGTCGGACTTCCATTTGCCCGGCGTAGTGCAGCAACTCGACGTGGCATAGACTCAACAAGTTATTAGAAGCCCTCTGCAGAAATATTGAGTCATGCTACCCATGTAGCCGTTCATAATTGCGAAAGAGTTGCCGGTGCAGGATTTTGTGCAGAACTGGACTGTCGATTATGTCCCATAGATGTTCGACTGGTGGCCAAATAATTAGAACTGTTCAGAATGTTCGTAGAACCAATCGCGAACAGTTATAACCTGATGATACAGCACATTGTCATCCATAAAAATTCCATCGTTGTTTGGGAACCTGAAGTCCATGAATGGCTGCAGATGGGTTCCAAGTAGCCATTTCCAGTCAATGGTCGGTTCAGTTGGACCTGACGACCCAGTCCATTCCATGCAACCACAGCCCACGCAGTTATGCAGCCACCACCTGCTTGCATAGTGCCTTGTTGAAAACCTTTGTCCATGGCTTCTTGGGGTCCTCGCCGAACTCTAACCCTACCATCAGCTAACTGAAATCAGGACTCATGTGATCAGGCCACGGCTTTGGAGTCGTCTAGGTTCCAAATAATGTGGTCACGAGCCCAGGGGAGGCGCTGCAGGCTATGTGCTGTCAGCAAAGGCACTCGCGTCGCTCGTCTGCTGCCATAGTCCATTAACTCCAAATTCACCGCACTGTCTTAACGGATAGGTTCGTCGTGCGTCCCACATTGATTTCTGCGGTGATTTCACGCAGTGTTGGATGTCTGTTAGCTCTGACAACTCTACACAAACGCCACTGCTCGCGATGGTGAGAAGTAATGCCAGAAATGTGCTATTGCCGGCACACTCTTGGCGTTGTAGATCTCGGAATATTGAATCCCCAAACGATTTCCGAAATGGAATGTCCCATACGTATAGCTCCAACTACCATTCCGCGTTCGAAAGCTGTTAATGTCCCTTGTGCGGTCGTAATCAAGTCGGAAACTGTTTCTCATGAATCACCTGAGTACACATGACAGCTCCGCCCTTTCATACGTTGTGTACGCGATACTGCCACCATCTGTATATATGAGCGCATCGCTATCCCATGACTTCTGTCATCTTAGCGTAATATACATATTCTCGATGTTGCACTGACTACTAGCGCTCTGAGTTAAGATACTTCGTCACACAGATTTCAAGGTCGTGATTTGTTTCGTGATTTCATTCGAATGGAAGAGGAAATTGTTTAGAAGGTGCTCATCATTGAATAATGTATTTTTGGACAAGATACAAACATGAGCCAGTGCAGAAACCCATGTATCACCTTTTGTTTTCTAAAAGATTCTGGGGCTTTCTCATTCATTTAATAGAAGCATTAACTCAAAAGTCGACGTTATTTATTGTAAATAATGTATTTCCTGCAAATCTTGTTCCAAAGACTCAACGACTAGAATGTTTCCCCAGTTCCCAGAGGTCTTACCGTGACTGTCAGTCTGTCTGTCTATGTCTGTAAATAAACACGAGTTACACACGCTGGAAGTTTTTGCTGTTATGAAGCTTCATGTAATATATATAGCTTTCACTATTATGAAACTTTATGTAATGTGAATTTTTATAATAGCAAAAATTTCCAGCTTGTGTAACTTGTGTTTACTTACATAGAGTGGGAATCACGTTAAGATTTCTAGACACCGAGGAAACATTCTAGTCGCTGACCTTTGTAACAAGAATTGCAGCAAATACATTGTTTATAATAAATAACATTGACTTTTGACATAATATTTCTACTAATTGAATGAGAAAGCCCCAGAATCTTTTAGAAAACAAAAGATGAAAAGAATTTGGAAGGAGGTGGATGCGAACTACATTTATCTTCTCAAGTCAGGAGCTCAATACGCTGTCAAATGAGCTACATCTTCAAGACAGCACCCAGATCTCCGTACACGGTATGCACTGTCTAAAGACTGTATGTACAAATGGCATTATTTGATATTTAATATGCAGTTTGTACCAAAAAGACGCGCTTTTGATAGATTATCATTATATCGTAGCACTGAAACGGTGTACTTTCATAGCACACAAGTTAACACTTATAAACATCAACTACAGGAAGTTTTTACCTACCGATATGTTGTTTTTTGTCATTTTGTTATAACAAACCGGAGCTAAAACGACGCGTTTTCTAGAGATGTCAGTTTGCTGATGCTATGAAACAGCTTATATTCATACTATATATACAATGAAGGAAAAAAAAGTAAGTACAAAGTTTAGCGCCATAGAACATTGCTGCTCCTGTGCTCTGCTTGTAACGGGAAACGATGTCTCATCTCATTAGCCACGTTCCTATTTACTCGGCAAAAATCCGACGTACCAGATTCTTTATTTCACGCAGCACAATGTATTGGAACGTGGAATTACACGTTGTAACATCACCATCTCCTCCTTCACGTGCGTTGTCGCGTCACGTGAAAGGTCGACTTTAAGACTCGCGATATTCCGGATGTATCGGTGCGGATAGGGCCAGCGCTATTCTGACGCCAGATAAGAATCTGAAAGTGACAGAGGTAATACGTACAAAATAATCGGGTTGCAGGGCAGAATGCAACGAAATATTGCGTAATTAGCGTGTTGCTCGGGTGGAAAAAAGAAAGAGAATTATGACAAATTTTGATGGCAAAGTACAGTATCACACGAGTGCGATCTTCAGTCCGAGAAATAGAATTACGGCCGTCAGACACGTGATGGATGGCATTACACTGTTTAATTTAGTTTGGAGGCCTCCCGCCGAGGTGTCGGTAATTGCCAATCAGAGGACAAAGCGGGCCCCGGCTACCGGCTACACGCCCCCGACACAGCGCATTTCTCGCATTCCTGCGGCCGATTGCCTATCAGGGCGGCCGCGGCCAGCCAATCCTAGAAACTCGTCTCGTCCCGGGCGCGCATTCAGTGCGCTACCGGCCGCGGCTGCACACAACAGCCCCAATCTCGCGCTGACAGGGCCCAGTCGCGGAAATTTTACGGCTCGCCGCCGGCCGTACATTGTCGTTTCGTCGCTGCTGTACCGCTCCTCACTTTGCGAGTGCCGTGACCACTGCCCGGCCGAAGCGCGCTCCTCCTGACAACGTTTACCAACTACAGATTCAATAATCAGCTAGCGCTCATAACTGTGTACTTCTCTTGTGATACTTTTCCAGGGTACAGTTAATCTTTACCTGTTATGATGTTGGTGTTGAGCTTTATTTTTAGTTTTTTTGCTGTGCAGGATTATCACAACATTTTCACACGATTTCAGAACGTGCACTTCGCTACTGTTGGTTAATAACTATTAAGTTCCTGGAATAGTAAACGAGAAAATTTTTCGCTCCCGAGCACAGTCATGCCGTATTCAAAAGTTTTTGAACAAATCGACTTGCAGTGGAGTTGGCGCTTTCACTCAATATACAAGAGATGTTCCATTGTACGTGACAATAATATTTGAAGCTAAGGGTGATTGAACAGTGTACTGTTCGGGAAACATTACGATATTCGTCTTCTCGCTGAAATGCCCCTGTTATTGCGTTATGTAGATGAAATGTTATGTGCGGAAAAAACAGTAAGTTGAACGCCTTTGCAAGTATTCATGGAGGATGCATTCGATAGTTTCGACATGAATACCTCTCTCAGCTGTTTCTTCTAATAGAGTTTTCAAAGTGTGCATTCCGGAACAATTTACGGGCTATGATGGGGAATTGTATGACGTTGTGACGGCACTGGAGTGGATTTGCAGGTATCACAGTACAAGTTTTCTCGTCTGTACTGACTCGCTCAGTGCGCTACAAGCGGTCCACAAAATTTATCCCGTAGACCAGTTGATTCACCTCATCCATGAATCCTTACGGCGGTCCAACATCGTGTCAAGGTGCTGATCTTTTGCTGGATATCTGGACACATCGGGATACAGGGAGAGGTCACATCTGACAAAGCAGACAATGAAGCGTGTCGAGATGGTGTTGTACGTCGATGTTCCGTGACCTTGCAAGCCGTCATCTGTTTATCTGCCAGACGAATCGTATGTCAGTGGGAAACTGGATGGTTGGAAGTGGCAGACACTCAAATTGACCACAGAGGCATGGCAGAATTTATGCCAGCGGCACCGATGGAAGGAATTGCTGATAACCAGATGGCATATAGGACATAGCCCTTTAACACATGGTTTTTTCCTTCAGCCGGAGGATGCACCACTTCGTGAAGTTTGTGTGTGCCACTTCCGATTCAGCATATTTTGGCTGCGTATGCCCTGTATACTGACTTCAGGGCAGCCTTGGGTTTGGCTTAAGGTCTGCCCATCGCCCTTGATTTGGCCAAAGATCTGCCCATTGCCCACGCCTATACTGACACCAGTGTTACACAGGTTTTGAAATTTTGTGAACTGTCAGGCCTCATCTCTAAAATGCTGGGAAGGAGAGACGGATTTTAATGATTTATAAACTACTTCGCATGTGGGGATAGCCCTCTAGCCTCCCCTCCCCCCCCCCCCCCACCGTCCCCCACGAGAACATTACGCTGAATTTTTGTCATGGCGCTTATGACCATGCTGTTCTGTGACCTGCACCCAAATCATCATAATCATCTTCTCCCTCTCCCTCCCTCCATCCCTCCCTCCCCCCTCCCTCCCCCCTCACCCTTCCTCACCCTCTCTCTCCCTCTCTCTCCCTCTCCTCCCTCCCCCTCCTGTCCTCCCACCCTCCTTTCTCTCCCTCTGCGTCCTTCCCTTCCTCCCTGTGTGTATGTGTGTGTTTTTTCTTGCGCTGTACACAGTCCCCAACGACTAATTAGTTGTACTATTGACGACGCTGTGTAGTCGAGTATTATGTATTCTGTGTGAAGTAACTTTTCCATTATCCCATGTCTTAAACAGGCACAAGAATGTAATCTCTGTGACCTTGACAGAATATGTGAAAATGAGTTCCTAAAATTTTCGAGGTTGTAAGTATATTCATCATCTCTATTCTTCTTTAGGTGAAGCTAGTGGTCTATCTCTAATGATATCGACGTCGACCAGACGTTAACCTAAAACCTCCCTACTGACATTTTCCTTATTTCGTTGCTGGCATTGACAGAGTCAGCGCAGGTAGTGTCCTGTTCCCTTCCTTTGCTTATATTACTACTGAATGACGTCATAGACTGATGATTATTGCGTGTATCTGCAACGCAGTGATGTCTACATTATTGTGTAGGAATACGGAATAAGTCATGAAGGATTAAACTCGGTCTAGGCACTTAGCCTACTTCTTTTTTAAAACGCCTAACTTAACGTCAGCTTTATCCTAAGCTCTCAGTTAAGACACTCGAAGAGGTTTGTAGAATAAGGAGGCGCGCAACCTGATGCTCAATATCGTTACCTGCTTACTTAAATTTTCCCTCTACCGGCTGCGACCGGGTTGGGTGCAACTATATCAGGAACGTAGGCCGTATAGAAATACTAATAAAAGTACAATAATTAAGAAATCAACTTAACGCACATTATCGACTGCGGACTTGGAATTCTAGTAGTTAGTAGAATGAATTTTCACACTGCAGCAGTGTGTGTTCTCTGTGATTTGCCAGGAAATTTCAGTACTGGTTAGAATTTTGCGGCACAACGTTAATCTTTCCAGTCATTGCCTTGAAATTTACGTACACGTCTTGTAGAAAGGGAAATAAACGAAACTGCTAATACCTATCTTCTGCATGTGCTGAAGATGTTTCAGCCCAATCGAGTTACCGAAGAACCGACGATGTCTTCTAGTGATACATCAAAGTAACCCTGCTTCGCTATCTAGGTCGAATAGTTAATGTGCTAATTGAGGGTGGTTTAGCTATTTAGGTTGAATAATTGCTGTGCTGATGGAGGGAAGTCGGAGAGGAGTAAAAGGAATGACTACAGTTAAAGTGGATATCGGTTGCTGTAGTTATGCAGAGGTGAAAACACATGCAAAGGACTGACTAGCATTCATCAAACAAATCTTCGGACTGAAGAAAAAATCATGTAAATGAAGTAATGGCATTTCTCCACATGTTCTCAAAAGTTATGATGTTATTCTTAAGCTTCGTGTGTTCTGAAAAGTCATAATTGTAAAAAATATATTTTGTATGACATTTATGTAAATTTTGTAACTTTTTGTGTTTACTATTTGTAAAATGTGTTGTCACAACTTGCTCCTTCCAACCGATATGGCGCTGTATGTTTCACTGTCGGGCCTGGAATTGCAGAGTGTGGAAAATTATGCAGATAATCAGAATTTCCAAGAATTTTTCTGAAGATAATTAGAACAAAATTTCTATGTTCCTAAGTGTCACGTATATTCTAATGACGCTGATCGGTAATAGGCATTCCAATATAGGGGTGTTGACACATTCCATAGTATATCTTTGAACTTGAATTTTCTTTTGAAGAATTTGTGAGTATGTAATATACTTGTAACTAAGAAGATAAATGTGTTTTCTTATCGTAGCACCTTGCTTTTTTCATCAACCCATTTAAAATGAAGGACACGGAGCAGTAAAGATTTGAGGGGCCTACAAACTTTATACTGCCTATCATTGGTTCGTAAATGAACTTCAGCCCGCTCCTTGGGCCCGGCCGTACGAAGTGAAATGAAAGCCCACGGGTCAGCCAGACAGGTTACAGCAGCACGAATCTGACTGGTAATGTGGATCGAACGTGCTATTGTGGAGCTGTCGTGTGTTCACACCAGGGAGTCACTAAGTATTTCTGACGTCCTTCAGCACTCCTATTCCGGAACTGATTTCATGTTCTTCGCGACCAACAAAAAACTGTATACATTTGGAGAAAAAAAAATACAGCAGCTGCTTGTAACAATACTGGCACACGAGGTGTGTACTGTCGTTTTCGGATCTCATTTCTACCGTGGGTTGTATCCCACTGCTGGTGCGCTTTTTATTCGAACGTGTCTCGATGAACTTTTGCGGGTTTCCATGGCAATCAGTGCGGTAAGCTTTTCATTGCTCTTCTTTATTGGAACCTCAGCTGAACATTGTATATCTCTTTGATTAGCTGTGTGTTGACTGACAGTGTTCGGTTTCCGGTACATGTGATTTCGCAGTTGTCTCATTTGTTCATTTACAACGTTACATTCAGACTGAGACAGTTAAAAAATCTCAAAACGTGGGTTGTGGAGGCTCTGTGGAGAGGAGCACTGTTGAGGAAATTTAAAGAACCGGAATTTGAAGCTGACTGCCAAACGATTCTACTTCCACCAGCATACATTGCGCGTAAGGTCCGCGAATATAAGATACGAGAAATTAGGGATCATACGGAGGCATATAGACCTTCGTTTTCGCTCGTTTCATTTGCGAGTGGAACAGGGGAAATGACTTTTAGTAGTACAGGGTACCCTCCGCCACGCACCGTACGGTGGCTTACGGAGTATCTGTGTAGATATAGATATAGAGTACGGAGGAACAGTAAGTGGTCTGTATGCTCTTCGTATTGGATACCTGTATTGCAAGAACATAGAAGTAAAAATTAAAGGCTTTTTATTGCAGTAACCCTGTTCTTATTTATTATGAACAGTCAGATTATGCAAATCGTTACTCGGCAATGCAGGCATATTTTTGGAAAATCATTGAACCGTTTCATCATTTTTACCCTGATCTTAACACGTAATATGTGCACTATGTAATAAGATTTACAGTGATGGCCTCCAATCCCATATTGTAGATACTACATTTTCATCAGTGAAAGAGCAACTCGAGATACAAATATTCGGCACTGTATAGCGTATATGAAGATATGAGAGATCAATCCAGTAGCTGCTTGGCATTTTATATTTCTTGTAGAACAGCTACAGTGAATATTCTTGCAAGACAGAGGCGGATGCAAACGATTTAGGTACAGTGGGGTTTCTTTATCTTAACAGGCAAGCTCTTATTGAATCTGAATGTAGTTAATGTATGCTTCTTTGTGCACCTTTTCCTACAGATAACTTGTAAAGAGGTGTCTGCAATTGGGTCCCTTAATGTAACTGCACATTTCGCACTGAGAAATCTCTTACTGTTATTTACTAGGCACGTGCGTAGTAGCCGGCCGTTGTGACCGAGCGGTTCTAGGCGCTTCAATCCGGAACCGCGCTGCTGCTACGGTCGCAAGTTAGACTCCTGCCTCGGGCATGGATGTGTGCGATGTCCTTAGGTTAGTTAGGTTTAAGTAGTTCTAAATTCTAGGGGACTGATGACCTCAGATGTTAAGTCCCATAATGCTTATAGCCATTTGAACGTACGTAGTAGAAATTGAGAGCATATTTCGTTAACAGGTTTTGGGGTTACGCAACAAAGTAAAGTATAATCATACAACGTCTGACATACAAAAGTGTCTAAGCATTAAACTGTTTGAACGTGTAGCTGTTCAGACTTATTGGTTAACAGCCTAGCATGCTCTCTATGAGATTATTCAAGTAATTAGGCCGGTGCGTAGGTTCGTAGCGTTTTTATTTTGCATGTTGATATTCCGGTTGCTGTGGGTTTATTTATCGATTGTCAGTTTTTATTTGTGGTTCAAATGGTTCAAATGGCTCTGAGCACTATGGGACTCAACTGCTGTGGTCATCAGTCCCCTAGAACTTAGAACTACTTAAACCTAACTAACCTAAGGACATCACACACAGCCATGCCCGAGGCAGGATTCGAACCTGCGACCGTAGCAGTCGCACGGTTCCGGACTGCGCGCCTAGAACCGCGAGACCACCGCGGCCGGCTGTGGTTCACTGCTGCTACTTGAATTAACATATTGTCATTTTGTTATTTGGAGATAGTTAGTGGAACTGTGAACTGTAGAAATTGGAGAACCAAGTGAAGAACTTCTGTTTGAGTTCAGTAGAGGGGTGGCAGGAGCGAAGGTAGCCAGAAACATTTGCGCCATGTATTGAATAATGTCATTGGACAGAGCACGGCAAGAAAATGATTTTCTCGTTTTGAGGAGGATCGTTTTGAAATGACTTACATTTCGCGTTCAAAAAGACCTTCAGTGTTTGATGAAGATCGTTTAAAGGCATTAATCCACAATGATCCGCATCACTGTACTCGAGAACTGGTAGATGTGATGAACTGTGCTGATTCCACCATCGTGCGATATTTACATTCAATGGGGAAGGTTCAGAAATCGGATGTATGAGTACCGAATGCTCTAAGCCAAAACCGCAAAAATCTTTGGGTTGCCGTATGTGCACCTCTGCTTGCCCGCCATCAACTGGCTCGTGAACAACACCGACCATTCTTATACTTGACGAAAAATTGTATCTTTATGCTAACATAACGAAGAGAAAGGAGTGGTTGATCCCAAACAAAGCAACAATTCCCTGTACAAAGACCAGCGTGCATCCACGAAAGATAACGTTGTGCATCTGGTGTTACAGCGCGGTACGCTGTATTACGAATTGCTCCCCCGAGGTGTAACTATCACTGTTGATATTTATTGTCTAAACTGAGACTTCGTACAGACGCAATCCAAGAACAACGACCAGGAACACTGCATGAAGTGATGCTACTCCACGATAACGCATGCACGCATTCTGCTAGACTGACAAAAAAACTCTATACAGGAGTTGGGTTGGTAAGTCATTCCGCATCATGCGCCCTCAGATTTTCACCTTTTCCACTCTCTCGAACAACTTTCAAGGAACTTCGTTTCCGGATGAAAATGCGTTCCGAACATGACTGGACGAGTTCTTCCCCTCTAAAACAGTAATTTCTTCAGTCACGGAATCGAGAAGTTACACAACTTTGTCTAAATAGCTAAGGAGAATATATTATTGGTGACTTAAGTCTCTGTTATTTGTATCTGTTGTGTTTATTAAACGTATGGAAAACGCTACGAACTTATGCACGAACCCAGTGTATAAGCAGTCGATTCCATTCTGGACGAGGAACTGTGTGGAGTACTGGAAGACTCCCGGATGAAAGCTGACGGGCTATAATTGGCCTGGTGATGCATCACAGAGGCGATCCATAGGATTCGGACTCAGAGACCCGTCTTTCTGCCCCATTCGGTGGCTACCGCCATCTGCGAGAAATTTATCTACCAAAGCAGCTCAGCAGGAGCGGAAATTATAGTTCCTCAAGGAGAAGACAGAACCAACTGCACTTCTGAGAAGCTGCACGTGTGTTTACTGCACCTCATTCCTTTAAACGGTATGACTCCATCTGACATACATTTTCACTCCGTAGGTTGCCTGTGGCGGAGCGTACATGGTGTGCCAGTCTCATTATTCCTATTATCTTCACGGATGATACAGAGAAGGAAAGACTCTCGGAATACCTTCGTATGGCCCAGGATTTCTTCACTTTTAGTGGCACGATCATTACGCTCGAGATATGTTAGACTATTTAGCATTTTTCTTGACGCAAGAGGGGACTTGCAGACTGGCAATACTGAATCACAATTTTCTAACAAAGATAACACCTTTCTATTTTTAATTACTGCTCATACGAAAATAAATTAAAATTTTGTAAAGACATGCGAAATGCCGTACTGGTAACGAAAACATTATATACATCAATATTACTGTTAAGTCTCTTGGAATAAAGTTTTTTTTTTTATAATTGATGTTTCGCATCTTTATATAAAATTTTAATTTATTGTGAATCCTTGCATTTTCAAATCATTGATGATTAAAAAAATAAAACGATGTTACTGTTACTAAAAAATTATGATACAACATTTTCATCAGTTAGTAAGTATAGAATCTTAATAAAAGGAAAGAAAGGTGCTGCTAACTGGATTTGAACCTCCAACTTCAGATTATAAGGCTTCTAAGCTATGTAGTTAGTTACCGCCGATTGAATTAGTGTATATTATGTGTTTTGTATTTAACGGCTGTTTAGAGTCTTTTTGTCTACAAATGTGATTTTTCCGAGTTCTTGTGAGGAATGCGTCTACTGCTTTAGGAAATTGACTTCCGGCCAATGAATTTCAAATAGTCAGTCTGAAACGTGAGCACTCGGAATTTTGTAAGGGTCTTCGCGATGCACATGGTATGCCTTGTATCGTCTCCGACTGATTTTTATTGAGTATTTCCGTGACCGCTGACTAAACGGTCGCCTCTCACACCAGACGATACCACCAATCTGGTCTCCCTAAACGATATTTTTGTGGCTGTACGAGCTACCAACAAATGTGCGACGAAAATCATTCGTCAAAATAATGAGTGATTCACCTGTGTAGCAGACGTAGCTTCCGCCATTCGTGATCCATACCTGATGTTACTGACTTCGCGATAAACGCCGCCGTGAGTGGGACATACACTGCCGGACGTCTGGCGTGCTAAACAATCGCTCCGACCCGCCCGGGGTGGCCGAGCGGTTCTAGGCGCTACAGTCTGGAACCGCGCGACCGCTACGGTCGCAGGTTCGAATCCTGCCTCGGGCATGGGTGTGTGTGATGTCCTTAGGTTAGTTAGGTTTAAGTAAAACTTCCTGGCAGATTAAAACTGTGTGCCGGACCGAGACTCGAACTCGGGACCTTTACCTTTCGCGGGAAAATGCTCTACCAACTTGAGCTACCCAAGCACGACTCACGCCCCGTCCTCACAGCTTTACTTCTGCCAGTACCTCGTCTCCTACCTTCCAGACTTTACAGAAGCTCTCCTGCGAACCTTGCAGAACTAGCACGCCTGAAAGAAAGGATACTGCGGAGACATGGCTTAGTCACAGCCTAGGTTTAAGTAGTTCTAAGTTCAAGGGGACTGATGACCTCATAAGTTAAGTCCCATAGTGCTCAGAGCAATCGCTCCGAGGCTACAATACACACATTCCGCCAGGAAAATGTGACTTCTGAGGCTACTGTAAGCTCTGCAGAGACAGTCATGCATTCATTGGTAAATTTCTTCGAAGAATTAACACATTATACTGATAGCGTTTGCTCACGGTCACATTATACTGGTCTACGGAGAACATTTGCTGTATGTTCAGGAGTCGCCGGCAAAGCTATCAAGTATTCGTCACGGAACGGTTTTTTTTTTGGAGCTGGAGGTTCCCCTTCATTTTACTTCGGAGTCTGATAATCAGACTTGCTCCTGTTGAACAAGGAGCCATTTGGATACAAATATTGTCAGAAATTGCCGTATCTACGTGTGCAGAGAAGAAAATTTTCTAATATCTCCTGCTGTGAACGCCTTGAACACATGCGAATCAAATGTCCAAACTCGTAATGGCGAGTTATCTAGGGAACGGCTTTGTCTTTATAACGGGCAGTCAAATGAAAACTAGACACGTGGAAAAAAGGCAAGTAAACGTTTTGTTATTTCAAAAGTAGCCGCCACAACTGTTAATACAGTCATCCCACTGTGAGACAAGACGTCAATGCGTTCGTGGAAAAATGTTTGCAGTTGCCTACGGAACCATGATTGTCTCCATGTGTACACTGCTTCGTCTGAAGCACATCAACGGCCATCAGTGTGTTTCTTCAGGGCTCCAAAAATATGGAAATCCATGGGGGACATCGGGACTGTGTGGAGGACATGTAAGGGAATCCCAGCGAAACTTCCGCAGCGTAGGCGAAACAACTTTGGCAACATGTTCAAAATGGTTCAAATGGCTCTGAGCACTATGGGACTCAACTGCTGAGGTCATTAGTCCCCTAGAACTTAGAACTAGTTAAACCTAACTAACCTAAGGACATCACAAACATCCATGCCCGAGGCAGGATTCGAACCTGCGACCGTAGCGGTCTTGCGGTTCCAGACTGCAGCGCCTTTAACCGCACGGCCACTTCGGCCGGCTTTGGCAACATGTGGGCAGGCATTATCCTGCAACGGGATGAGGCCATCCGTTAGCGTTCCTGGGCGTTTGGAGTTAATAGCGCTCTTCAATATTTGCAGTGTCCACGTAACGCTGTGCGTTAATTGTGGCGCCATTTCCACAGTTTGTGAACAGCGGCCCCTTGCAGTCAAAGAGGAAGGTCTTCATCACTTTCCCGGAGCTGGCGTGCCTGTTATTTCGACTACGCTGCAGACATTTCGCTGGTGATCTCTTACACATCTTCCCTACAGTCCTTACCTTCTTTAGAGCCGTGAAGAAAGACATTGGTGACCGTCATTTGCTTCTGACGAAGAGGTGTACGCCCAGATACAACCATGGTTTCATAGACAACCGCTAACCTTTTTTTCACGAAGGCATTGGCCGTCTTGTCTCACAGTGGCATAAATATTTTAACAGTTATGGCAATTACTTTTCAAATGATAAACAGTTTACAGTAGAACCTCGCTAATCCGTCGCCTAAGGAACCAGGGTCACGATCGGTACGCAGAAAAATCGAATTCACTGACGAACACTTTTATTAATCCGTAACATCACAATACAGTGCAGTAAAACTTTGATTTTCACCTAGAAATACAGTCTAAAATATTGTTCCGTGCTAAAATAGTAACAAGACGAAAATAAAACGTCGGTACACCAAAACCTCTTACACGAAAGTGTAATGTACAGTAGTGCCTGCACTAAAATATGTCTGCATCGTACAGTGAGATACTGCTATTGTGCGTGAAAGTTTAACAACTGTAGATACCTTGTTACAGTACTGCAGTGACACACAACTCGCTCATTTTGAGTAGCAAGAGGCCTGTAGGGAGTATTTTGTAGTCTAAGCCAGACCCAAGAACATTATACACTTGATCAGCTTAGCTTAGCTGAGTTTTCAAACTTCGGAATAAATTCATTGGCAGCTGTTTCGTAGCAGACAGCTTCTAGCTGGAAATAAGAATTAATTACTATTCGAAACCCATGATGTTTTTTCCACCTACGTAGCCATCTTTCACTCGTTCTCAGCTCTCCATTTTGATCGTCTCCATCTAATTTTTCATAGAAAAACAGAGCCTTTTGATTTATGATCGGGTCACACAAATGGAGTTCCTTTTCTTCTCTCTTGCTCAAACCACATCCACAAAGTGTTGTCTAGAATTGCACTTTTGGGCCTCATCAAAGTCTTGCGTATTTTCAGTCCTTTCTCATCATCATTGGTCATTGTATGATTTTAAAGTGTTTCCCTATTTTTCTCCAATCTTTTAACATTGTTACAGCGTGAGATGTTTATGTTTAGTTTATGCCATAACGTAGTTTTACACATTTTAATTTGTAAGAAGAATAGTGTGACTAATTTATAATTCAAATACGTGGACGACAACACATGTTGACCGAGTTAGAAACAAGTTATTTCGTACTAAGATTCGTCGCACTACCGCACCTACCAACGGTCAAGTGCCTGCTGATCCATGTCGCAGACGAAGAGTCACCGACAAGCGCAAACAAACACAGCGAATGAGCGGTCGGACTACGCACGGAGTCGGATCATCCGAGGTTGGATTAGCGAGGCTCTACTGTACTTGCTTTTTCTCTATCTGCCTCGTTTTCATTTGACTGCCTCTTATACAGGGTGGGGCAAATAAAAGTAGTTTGGACGAGGCGGCCGTTGTGGCCGAGCGGTTCTAGGCACTTCAGTCCGGAACCGCGCGACTGCTACGTTCGCAGGTTCGAATCCTGCCTCGGGCATGGAAGTGTGTCATGTCCTTAGGTTAGTTAGGTTTAAGTAGTTCTAAGTTCTAGGAGACTGATGACCTCAGATGTTAAGTTCCATAGTGCTCAGAGCCATTTGAACCAGTTCGGACGAGTGGATACGATTGGACGTGAATGTATGCATATAACAACACACCGTGACACGCATACCACATGTATGCCCGTCACGTGATCCACACTGCTTCAGAGCGTAGTGCGGGCTGTGTCGGTGTGAGTGGAGCAAAGAGTGCCATGCAACGCTTAGTCCTAAAATGGCGCCAGACAGTATCTGTTTTGAACACGTCAAAAAATATTCCAAGCCAGGACCCAAAAGTGCCAAAAGATGAATGGTGGTCACTTTCAGTATCTGCTGCAGTCAGGTTCTTTGCACAGCTGTGTTTCTTAGTACCCTGGAACTCTGTTCTCTAGGCCACTGTTATTTGCCCCACCGTGTAGTAGGCTACAAACAATTTTTTTAGTTTTTTAAGAAGATGAAACTGTTAGGAGGATATGGAAAAGGTTTCAAGATCGCGATTGAATTTAAGGAATATTGCCCGTTTTTACTTTGTAAGCGTGATCAGTACAGGGTTCTCGCTATTATTTAAAAATCGGAACTTTTAAACTATTACAGGCCGGCCGGGGTGGCCGAGCGGTTCTAGGCACTACAGTCTGGAACCGCATGACCGCTACGGTCGCAAATTCGAATCCTGCCTCGGGCATGGATGTGTGTGTGATGTCCTTAGGTTAGTTAGGTTTAATTAGTTCTAAGTTCAAGGGGTCTGATGACCTCAGAAGTTAAGTCCCATAGTGCTCAGAGCCATTTGAACCATTTGATTAAAGCAAGCCTGGCAAGCATCACGGGACCCGTTCAGCCTGCTGCGCTTGACATCAGATTGCTTCATCAATCCAACGTGACTAGCCGGGTGTGTGTTTACGTAGTTTCACTGCAATTCATTTGTCATAACAGTGGGAGCATCAAAATGAACAAACCAGACTTAAAAGAGACTGGGGAGAAATCAAGAACTGGGGAATATATACCAGCCAAGAAACAGAGCCCAAGTTCAGCAGGGGAAAAGTTTTCATGGGTTTATGAGGCAGCTTTAAATAAATTGGTAGATGTCTCGCAGTCCCAGTTGTTTAAAAAGTTGCTATACACCCATTTGGGAACATCGAATTTGTTATGGCATGTTTGCAAATTTGACCAGCAGTTTTCTCACTCAATGATCATTTCAAAAATAAACAAAGACTTATTGCAAGTTTGTTTGTATGGCCATCCTCTTACTGGCTGACAAGTACATGGAACTGTGTGCTAAGGACTTGATGCCATTTAGCAGTTTATAAGATTTCTAAATTTAGGGCAGACATTGACTGAAAGGAAGAAAATATGGCTCAGTGAATATTAAAATGTAGTCATTGCCAGCATCTATGGAGGGCCAGCATGCGGTATGCGAATGCATACCGCAGAGGACGATCGTTTGGCTGCAATGCTTGGACGATTTGCACTTCGTACACTAAAAGGTGTAACCGCTTATGTCACATTTTATGGGCAATTGATCCTGCATTCCTCGTCACACACGACGAATTGACTTTTAGGGACTGCAGTGAATAGCAGCTTGCACTCTGTCAACACGTGTGTTTAGACACAGGAGTACGTCGCCTTCGAGGAAGGTATCTGACACTGCCCGTCTCTTTAAAATTATTGAACTAGCTCCCCGTGGTGCTTGTTTGCTGATCATGCCATCGCATATTGGCGTCAACAATTTCGCAGCGCCTTTGTCACAGATTTGGATTGTGCATACCGGACGACTGATCTATCTCTATTTGATCCGCTCCAAGTTAAATTGCAACAAAGGACAAAAAAAAAGCTTTGAAAGCTGCGAGTTTTACAACAAACCACCAGTCTCTATCTCTAATACCTTAGAAGCTACAATTTTATAAAATGATAGCCGGACTTCATGGGCACCATGTAAATTAAGAGGAATACAATACATATTTTTTAATTTAACAAGAAAAAGATTTGGCCCTGGCCAAATGCAGTGAAAGAAAACACTTTACTGGCATGAAACTTGCAGCTACTGGTAATAATTGTCATTTACACCTAGCGGAAAAAACGTTATTTTTCTCCGCCTTTTAAACTACTGCTACATATCTGATCTTTCTTTGCATAAAAAAATAAAGCTTTCGTCATCTCGAAGGTTTATAGGAGCGCTATAGAAGGTAGTGCTTTACTAACCATATTCATGTTGGAGGAGAGGTCCCTTGACTTCTTCCCACATTATAACGGTATTACTCAGCCAGTTACAGGTGGGCCTACAGATTAATTTGGACACCGTACTACGGTGCAGCTTGATGTCTTTCACATTGAAAAATCATTGCCAGAAATGAGTGACAGAAAAGCGACTGCAGTCCACCTCGTTATTGAACCTCAAATCTTTGGATTAAAGTTTGACACGTAGCGCTATTCATCTGTCTAAATATCAGATGTTTCGGGAGTACAAACGCAACGGTTTTCTTAGAGAAAACTTGCTGTGTGTTGCACGGAAAGGGTTCCAGAACACACAGTATCAAAGTCTGTTCTCTCTTTTTCGTGAAATGAGTGTAATCAGTCTATTTATTAGTGCCTATTCTGAGCGAAACACGCGATAACTCTGAATCCAGTGGCCGGCACTCCTTTGCTCTACTCCGATCAAATGACCGCCTCTCCATTTAGATTCGGCCAACGTACGACTTGATCGTCGAGTGCTACGCTAACACCGGACAAAACCGAAGAGAGTGCCCTAGTCGGAAACCTCGACTTCGTCGCCGGTTGGCCGGATCCGCTGACCACCACTGCTTTCGAATGCCACTTGGTGGTGGTGGGTGGTGGGAGGTGGGGCGGGGGGGGGGGGGGAGGCGCACTCAACACTGTCGAGATAAGTGCCTAATCTGCTTCAGGACCTCCAAGGATTATACTCGGCCAGAAAGCGTCAGACGGCATTTTTGCGGCACTAAAAGGGAAGGCAAGGTAAGTAATTCTCGGGCTGATAGTGATGTACAGGTTTTTTAAAGTAAAAACTTAGACTACTTCTTCGACGTAGTGTTAAATCAATAAACTTTGCCCAAAAAATTTTAAGTGAATATTCTCCACACCTCATGTGTGGCGGTGTACAGAATCTCCACCTGTTGTTGTTGTCTTCATTTTGAAGACTGGTTTGATATAGCTCGCCACGCTAGCTATCCTGTGCAAGTCTGTTTACCTCTCAATAACTACTGCAGCCTACGTCATCTGCATCTACATACATTCTCCACAAGCCACCGTATGGTGCACGGCGGAGGGTACCTTGTAACACTACTCATCATTCCCTTTCACATTTCCCTCGCGAATGGAGCGGTGGAGAAACGACTGTCTATACGCCTCCATTCGAGTCCTAATTTCTCTTATCTTGGCGTCCCGGTCTTTACACAAAATGTACATTGGCGGCAGCAGAATGATTCTGCAGTCAGCCGCAAATCCTAGTTCTCTAAATTTTCTCAATAGTGTTTCGCGAAATGAACGTCCACTCCCCTTCAGGGATTTCCGTTTGAGTTCAAGAAAAATTTCTGCAATAATCGGGTGGTGATTGATTTTACCCCTAACAAACCTAGCAACACGCGTGTGAATTGTGTCGATCTCATTCTTTAATTCGACCTGATGGGGATCTCAATCACTCGAGCAGTACTCAATCATGGTCGCACTGATTTTCTATACGCGATCTCCTTTATAGACGAGCTACATTTTCCTAGAATTCTCCCAATAAACGTAAGTTGATCGTTCTCCTTCCCTACTACCGACCTAACGTGCTCATTTCATTTCACATCTCTTTGCAGCGTTATATCTAGATGTTCAATCGAAATGACTCTGGCAAGCTGCACACCGCCAATATTCTGTTTGAACATTGCAGGATTGTTTATCCTGGTTATCTGCATTAACTTACATTTTTCTGCATTGAGAGCAATCTGCCATGCATCGCACTAAATAGAAATTGTGTGTAAGTCTCCTGTACCCCTTATGGTCACTCAGCGAAGATACTTTCCAGTACGTTACAGCGTCGTCAGCAAACATTGGGAGATTACTGCTCGCCACAAGAAGTCTCAGAGCTCACAAAGCTGAGAACCTATTCCGTATGTTCGGACCTTCGTTAGCACACGAAGTATATTCGTAGTTGCTAATGCGGACAACTATCTGCTTTATAATGAAATAACGCAATGAGATTTTGTGCTGGACCGGGACTCGAACCCGGATTTACCAGCTTTACGCGAGCGGTCGTCTTAACCGCTTCGGCCTTCCGTTCACGACTCACGGTTAGACTCAAACTTCCATTTGTCGTCGTTCCTGCGTCGCAACCTGTACTCGTGCATACATTATGTAATTCATGTACAGGAAAGGATATTTGAATTGAAAGTCGCTAGCTGGGGTGGGCGGATAAATATGATATTGCAGTGCCTATGCTATTAAGAAGTACGATGCAATGTTCTTTCGGACATGGAGTTTCTGTTGCTCATCACGAAAACTACGCAAGCTATCATTCGAGGAAAGAGCAAACTGAGGTTCACACGAGCGCTGATGCTTTCTAAATCCGTGCTGAGTTGCGACAGAAGCTTGTCTGTCTCGAAGAAATTTTTTGTATTCGAACTTAGAATATGTTCAAGAATTCTGCAGCATGTCGATTGTAAAGATATTTTGCGGGCCCTTTCTTTTACCCTTCATATATTAACGAGTTATCTCCGATTTGTTCAAGTCGCTTGGGATTTTATACTGGATGAGAGTTCGCGATAAATGCAAACTAAGGAAGGGGCCAATGCCGTAGAGTACTATCTGTGAAACCGAACTGGGATTGCATCCGGACCTGGCGACTTAATTGTTTTCAACTCTTTCAGGGGCTTCTCATCGCTAGAGATGCCACATCTCTGTCGTCCATACGGGAGTTTCTGCATCGCTCAAATGGTGGTATTTCTATCTGATACTCCTGCGTGAATGGTGTGTTAAATGCAAAAGTTTAAACTTAAACTTTCGGTTTGCTCCTTCTATTGCAACACCAGTGACCGAATGGAAGCCTTCGATTCCCTTGGTTATTTTACATGAGGACCAGAATTTTCTGTGATCTAGACAAGATGTTTCCTCAACGTATGACGGTAGAAGCTTAAATATGCTTCGCTTAACGAATTTCAATTTGAACCTGATTACCATATTATGCCTTGGTCTCCCTCTACAATTTTTACTTCCCGGACTCCATTACCAAATTAACTATTCCTTAATGCCTGTGGATATGTTCTATTTGCCGATCCCATCGTTTTTCCCCAGTTCGATTCAGTAACTCATCATTAGTAAGTCAGTCTATCCATTTACTCTTCAGCAGTCTTCTGTAGCACCATATTTCGAAAGGTTCTGTTCTCTTTGTCTGAACTGTTGTTTATTGTCCGCATTTCACTTCAGTATACTTCCACACTCCAGACAAATATCTTCAGGAAAAGGCTTCTTAACACTTAAATTTATATTATATGTTAACAAATTCCTCTTTTTCATAAATGCTTTTCTTGCTATAGGCAGTGTGCATTTTATACCGTCTCCATTTCGTCTGTCATCAATTATTTTGTTGTCCAAATAGCAAAACGCATGTATTACTTTTAGTATCTTATTTCCTAATCTGCTTCCCTCAGCGTTGCCTGATTTAACTCCATTACATTCCATTAACCTTGTTTTACTTTTATTGGTGTTCTTCTTATATCATATTTTTCATGACACTATCCATTCCATTCAACTGCTCTTCTATGTGCTTTGCGGTCTTTGAGAGAATTAGTGTCATCGTCAAATCTCAAAGCTTTTATTTCTACTCCCTGAACTTTAAACTGACAATCTTCATGTTTTGAGCATGTCCCTTTTCCTGATGAATGAATATTTCATTCTTTTGCAATTTAGGCTTCGTTTCATTTTTGTTTCATCAGATTTGTCCAGAAAGCGTGCGTAGTGTTTGCCAGCTGTTGTTTTACCCTTTGCAAGCTTGTCAGTAATTGCATCGCAAAAAATGGCTATAACCTTTCCAGATGATGAAACAAACTTAGCAATATTTAGCAATATACAGATCTAATAGAAGTGGTTGTAGAAAAATTCGCGGTGTTGACCTTGGCAGTGTGATTCCCTATCTGCTACCAATAAAAATGTTTGTGACAGAATTTCGTCCCGTGAATATTTTCGGCAGAAAATGATCGTCAAAGAACGGCAGTTTAGCAACACATGTACGACAGGTATCTTCATTCAGTATACGTATCATTCGCATATGGAAAATTAGCTGCTTTCTATCTGGTTCTTTGCCGGTTCTAGTTTCACGATCTCTTCTAGAGATATACTATTGAGGCAAACCTACCCCGAACGTCGATTCTCTAAATATACCCAGTAGGGATTCGTGATATAATGGGGCATTTCTTCCAACGATTTCCGTTTATCCTTCCGAGCATCGTCGTTACAGTTTCCTATGAGCTATATCGCCAGTTACGATCGTAGCAGAGCGTCTCTGAATTACATCAGCGTGTGCAGTTAGACTTACTTGATCATGATGAGGACCTAAACAGTGGATCAGTTGTCTATAACAGGTCGCAGTAGCGTGTTATAAACGGTTTTGCTTTACATATGCACCACACTTACTCAGGCTTCCATTTAACCCCGCATTCGGGAGGACGACGGTTCAATCCTGCGTCCGGCCATCCTGATTTTGGTTTTCTGTGATTTCCCTAAATCGCTCCAGGCAAATGCTGGGATGGTTCCTTTGAATGAGCACGGCTGACTTCATTCCCTAATCCGATGAGACCGATGGCCACGCTGTCTGGTCTCCTCCACCAAACAACCCATCCATTTAACCCACGGACAGCTGCCATTTGCCTTCCTTGTTATTGATTTCAGGGGTTTATTCCATTTCATATCGTTTCGTATGGTTACCGTCAGGCATCTGGCACGATGTGACAGGCTCCGGAAGTTAACAGTTAAACTTTTAATCGGATAGGCCTACTATCGGTTTTTTTCTTGATCGGCATTTCTACATCCACACTCAGCAAGCAATCATACGGTGCATGACGATGGGTACCTTGCATCACTCCTAGTCATTCTGTTTCCTGATCCAATCAAGAACGAAGCACTGTCTATGTGGTTGCGTACGAGCCCTGATTTCTCTGATCTTGTCTTTGCGGTCTGTACGCGATATGTTTTTTGTTGGCAGTAGAATCGTTGTGCAGCCTATCGAAAATATGGGATGTCTGTAGCCTAAAGAGAGCTGCCAACCAGTTCAATAAGTGGAAAAACTATTTAAGTCATCTTGCATTCTCATACAGTCATCTAGTCATATACATTTCTGGAGACTAAAAAATTGTCACTGATCAATGTAAGAGCCTTATTGATCATATCAGATAAATGTTTTATGTTTGTTGAGGACAAGAAGTGGGCACCCTCTATGTTTCTTTCGTTTCAGTTCAACATTCTCTGGCCGGTATTACCTACTGGGTTCTGTAAGATTAAAAATCGTTGAGCGACCACATGTCCGAGAAGATACTTCGTATTATCGTATCTGAGTGTCAATCAACAATGTATCGAATGCCTTTCGGAGAATCTAGGAAGGTATAACGAGTCTGTTAACCATCCGATTTGTTTTTGGAGAGATCCACCTTGAGCAAAACACAATTTTTCTTTTTCATTTTATTCCTGTGACATGTATCGCTGAGTTTCTACTACACTTTTTACTACTTGTACACATATGAATCTGAGTTTTAGGGCAATATTTACGTATTTGAAAAACAGACAAAATTATGTGTCTAGACTGTGTTACCACATGCTGTGAATTTCCTGTATTTTATGTAATTTAGTGCAGTTGTTTTATGTCACAGTTCGTCATCTGCAACCATATAGAACTTAATGTAGAACAGTTATTTACAGCTGGATATTTTATGTTTATGCCTTCCATTAACTAGCACTACGAGAAAGATACTGTGTGTGTGTGTGTGTGTGTGTGTGTGTGTGTGTGTGTGTGTGTTTCCAGTACGTTTCATTTACTACTGCTAGTTCTCCCATTATCTTCACTGTGAAGGCCTGCATTGTGTAACTTTTCGAATCACTGTTTACAAAATACAGAAATAAGATGGCGCACACCTGAACAGTGGAATGTTTTCTGGGCGAGAGTTTTGGAAGAGGGTTTGGATGTTTATGGATTGGTGTTGTCTGATAGTTCTTTGTGGGCAGAGAACAGAGTTCCATTGCAGACAGCTGTACATTCATGAATTACTTGTTTTCCTTCAATTATGGCTTTTTGTATTTGGTAATTTTCTTCAATTATACGTTTTTGCAGGGGCCGATACTCATTTCATTTGACATCTCAACACTGTATACAAATATCCCCATCACTGAAACCTTGAACATCATCAAACAACAATAACAACAACAGAATGTCATTCCCAAACCCCACATAAAAGAAATAGGTAGTATTCTAAACCTAATCACAGAGCAATACTATTTCTCATTTGACAACCTGTTCCACTCATAACAGGATGGAATTCTCGTCGGGTCACCAGTCCGTGGGCTGCCAGCCAGCATATTCCTCAATCACATTTAAAACAAAATATTTGAAACAATAATAAGACCCAAACAATACAGGCCAGTATATTGGTATTGCTATGTAGGTGACGTAATACAGGTATATCTTCTAGACGAGACAACCAGTCATATCCAAAAACTTCGCAGTTCACCCCAGAATAAAATTCAGCATAGAAACAGAAAATGACAATGTTAAATTTCCTTTACCTCACAGTACACAGAAAACCAACACCAATGTTCCATATTCAGGAAAGTCACCACCACTATCACAACCATACACAAGTACTCTAATCATCCAATTGCACATATACCAGCAGCTGTCCAATATATGCTGCACAGGCTGAACAAAACTCCACTCAGTAAAGATAACTACAAAAATGAATTGTAGACAATCAAACATATAGTTTCAGAGAACAGACATGATAAAAAATTATAGAGAAACTGAATCACAGAATTAAAACAAAAAGAAAGGGGACACACAGCACACAAAAACAAACAACCTGTCACCAACTTACAAAGCACAGACAAATACAACACATTTGCTATTTACCAACTGACATACCAAGACTGCAAGTCAGTTTATATAGGACAGACAAGCATAAACTTTAATTGCAGACACACAGAACACAGAGGAGCATTAAAAAGTAACAGCTGTCATTCTATTTTTGCTGAACATCTTACGCACATGAAATTCAGCCCAACAAACATTATCACTGCCTTTAAAATTCTCAAATGCAGTTAATAGACCCCCTCAAAAATTAATAATTGAAGATAACTATTAACATAAAAACGTCATAACTGAAGGAAAACAAGGAATAAATAAATAAATAAATAAACAGTTCTCTGCAGTGGAATTCTGTTCTCCGCCATCAAAAAGAATTATCAGACAACACCACCTATAAACACCCCCCCCCACACACAGTAAATAAAAAATGAATAAATATAAAAAGCAATAATCAAATAACTAAAACTCCCTCTCCCTCTCACACAATGACAGTTGCGCCCCACAAAGATTCAAAGTAACATTCAACTGTTCAGCTGTGCGCCATCTTGTTTCTGTAATTTATAAACAGCGATTCGAAAAGTTAAGTAGTGCTGGCCTTCACAGTGAAGGTAATGGGAGAATCAGCAGTAGTAAGTGAAACTTATTGCAAAAACACACACACACACACACACACACACACACACGCTCTCTCTCTCTCTCTCTCTCTCTCTCTCTCTCTCTCTCTCTCACACTCACTTTTCCACATTGTACTAGTTAATGCAAGGCATAACCATAACATGCCCAGTTGTAAATCTTCGAAGTAAATAACTGTTCTATATTAAGTTCTGTATGATTGCAGATTACAAACCGTGAAACATAACAACTGCTTTAAGTTAAGTAAAATCCAGGAAATCCACAGCATGTGGTAACAACATACACATACAACATTTTGTCTGTTTTTCAAATATGTAACTATTGTCTTAAAAACCCAAATATATATGTGTACAAGTAGGAAAAAGCATTTTTCCTGTTTTATAGAAAATAACAAAAACCCAGTGACGATGCTGTAACTTCAGCGAAACATGTCACGGGAATAAAAAGAAATATAAAAATTGTTTTGCCCAAGGCGGACCCTCTCCAGAAACAAGTCTATTTGTAAGCAGACACGAACAGAAAAGCTTTAACCTCGAGATGATTGTTCACCTTCATATGCTACAAAGATATACCATGTGTAGAAAAACTGAGCCTTTCTTCACTCGTTTGGTAGTTCCTGAATCAGAACCGATTCGTTGAGGGAAGCCTACTATCCTCCATGTATCTCGCAGTGTTGGAGCTCAGAATTTGATGCAACAGCAGCAGTTGTCTAACGTTAGCGACACTGATCTAAACTATACCTTTCAGTGCTTTTATTCCTCTTAAGAAACCAATGTCTTTTCCAGTTACCTGGATCTGATCGTTGAACAAGATTTTAGATAAATCTGAGTTAGGAAAGAGACTTATTTGACAGCAAATTCAGTGAAAAATCTATTAGGTATTTCATCGCGACCAGGCACTCAGTTGACATTGAGTAACTTTTGTTATTCAATACCGAAGGAGTTGAATCAATATTACCTAGTAATAAGTTTGTGCGCCGGTGAAACGGTCGCTCGGCAGAGAGGTTTAAAAGTTGGAATTTGTCTTTGTTGTCTTAAAGAGACTGTATAGAGCTTTCAGTTCACTCGTCGTCTGCACAGAGGTTCAGAACTTCCTAAAAAATCCTAGAATAACTTTCAACAGTTTGTTGTAGGCTTCATGTATTGGATCTCGTACGGATGCGAAAGTTATGATGAAGTTTTCTTTAACACTTTCACTGTATTTTCTTTCGAAAGTAGTTCGTGATCATCTTTGTTTTCGGAACCTCATCGAATGGTGCCATTACACCGAGGCCTGCCTTACCGACTTACTTATTATTATTATTATTATTATTATTATTATTATTATTATTATTTTTAGCTTTGACCACATGTATTCTGCGTTTATCAGATTTGAAGTAAGTTTTCTCAATTTGTCTATTAAGCAGAGTATTAGTGGACGTCTTATCACTTCTGTCAAACGAAAATACTCTACTAGTCGTGGTGATAAATTTTTTTGTGATTATTGGTGTCATAATAGCATAATGGACGTTAAATCATGTCTGTTTTATTATACCAGCTCCAAGCCACTACTTTGACTGTTGTTTCCTGGAGCAGTCCACTATTTTAAAAATTCGTGTAAATTAAACTGTCCTCCATATTCATTTTCCACTTGCCTTGCATTATTTCGCGACATGTACCAACATCTAAAACAAAATTTCAATAGCATCGATGCCGTCTGTTTGATATGAAGTGACGGATCTACGTGTCGCCCTCCGTAACATTTCGGCGCACGAAAATTGTTGTGGTCAACATTCAATAAATGCGCCCATCTCGTGTAGATGTTTCTCATGTTGTTGTTGTGGTCTTCAGTCCTGAGACTGGTTTGATGCAGCTCTCCATGCTACTATATCCCGTGCAAACTTCATCTCCCAGTACTTACTGCAACCTACATCCTTGTGAATCTGCTTAGTGTATTCATCTCTTGGTCTCCCACTACGATTTTTACCCTCCACGCTGCCCTCCAATGCTAAATTTGTGATCCCTTGATGCCTCAGAACATGTCCTACCAACCGGTCCCTTCTTCTTGTCAAGTTGTGGCACAAACTCCTCTTCTCCCCAATTCTATTAAATACCTCCTCATTAGTTATGTTATCTACCCATCTAATCTTCAGCATTCTTCTGTAGAACCACTATGTTTATCATAGTTGTTATTATTAACGTAAAATGCATGTTACTTTTTCGTCGGATATGCGTGTCACGTGGATTATTTCGTACATTTGTAATCGCCAGTCGTCCAGTTGCAAACGGGTTACTTTCTAACTGTTTTAATATGTGGTCTAAATTATGGGACGTCCTTCACCTATATCATTGTCAGGTGATGTACGTGCAGGCTTTAATTCGGCTTTCCATTTCTTCATTCTTTAATGTAAAGGAACTGACTTTCACAAATCTTCAACCTTGGGTTAATTTGTGTTGGTGATAAGCAGTGAAAAAAAAAAGTTAGTAGCGGCATTTTATGTAAGATTAAACTTTTAAAGCCGGGTAAAGTGAACTATCCTACAGATCTAGTTGCCACTCGATTTTTCTTATTAGGCGGCGTGTGCCAACATAGAAATTAAAATTTCATTGATATCTACTTCGTCTGTGTGCAGGCGAGAAGTGCTTCTTTCTTCGTGCGGAATTCATGTCGTATTGTCTTCGTTGTTGCTATACCTTAAATTGTCATTGCCTATTTAGGATTTCAAACAGTATAGTGCATTTTTATTGTCAGTTATTTCATATCATTGCCAAGAAGAAAACCTACGTAAATCGTGTACATGAAGCCAAAGAAACAGTTATCTTGAGAGTTTTTCATTTCACTAAGGCAAGGATTTTTGAGTAAATGGCCTGCGGGTGCAGCATAAACGCAAACCGAGGCGGGTGCGTTAAAGCACGTCGGTGCTGAGTTGGTATTAATTGGGGGCGGGCGTATATATGTGCGTATTAATTGTGGGTGGTGCGACAGCGGTAGTGAACTATTAGAGTGCCGGGCACGGTCGGGGGCATTAGGCTGCGCGGCGGGGAGCCTCAAACAAACCCGCCGCAGCCAAAGCCGCCACAAATAATGCGGCACGCCGGGTGCACACCCACGTGCTGTAGCGGGATTCCACAGTTGCCTGCCACTCCAACACTTCTGCTCTCCACGTCTTATATTAATATGCTTTCGCAGTGTCTTGATCCTTCGGCAAAAGGCTGTTACAATTCACAATTTGGCAGTCGGACTTTATTTTTATAACATGTGAAACCACACCAGTCCATGTCTGTGACAAATGTACAAGTAACAGCAGAATATCTACCACGCCTTGATATTAAAAATGTATATTTGAGTTACTTTCGATTGTGTTCTTGCAGTTAAGCCGAGACCAAGTTTTTCGACGTAAATGTGCTTGATGACATTGTAATTGTCGTGGACGGTAAAGGACTTGGAAATTGTGTTGAAACGAATTGATCGTGTGAAAATACATTAAAAGTTAATATTAACAAATGAGGGGCTGAAGGTACAAGTGGTACAGGTACTTGCTGTAGCAAACCGAGTTAATTGATTGCCAAAGTTAAACGGCTATTTATAAATTATTTGTGCTGCTATCGAAACGTCAGTTTTTTTTAATAATGGTCACTTAGTCCGTGTATAGCCAGAGGTACGGCTCGAGATTGTAGTGCTTCTGCATTATTTTTATAGTGTATTAAAACTGCTTATACTGCTTGAGCGTTAAAACCTTTTAGAGTAAAACAGGTACAAGTGCAAACCCAATTTCTTCATTGTGCTTTATTCTGAAGATTTTTTGGCACATTTGATACTCCTAGTACAATACACGTTCATTATGAAACTAGAATATGTGTGTAAGTAATGCAGAATTAATGTAACACACTGAGAAACAATAGGTAAATAGCAAATAAAAGAAAAATAACAAAACGAAAGTATATTGGCATGGTTCGAACACATACTGTACGAGAGATTATTCATATTCTCTACAATCCACTGACAGTCGGTGCCTTAATATAGATTCAGAATCATTTCCTTCTGTGGTATCTATTGAAGAATGCCCTTCTTGGGCAAACACTCTTGCTGTACCATCGCGTAGTGCATTTTCAACCCTCCTTGTCCCCTTCTTTGACCATATCCTCTTCTTTCTCCACTCCCTCTTCTCACATCCGTGATAACTGCCGTCTGGAAATGGGATATATTGTTATGTAACTCATGATAATTTGGAGGGATGTAGCTCTTTGTTTTCTGAAGATTTTTCCACTTCTCAGATTTTTGGTCATCTTGCTGCAGAAGAGGTGTTGATGGGCGATCCATATTGTGCCTCCTAAAATCCATTTCAATAAACTCAGAATCACATTTTAGTGAATACTTAAACTACAAGTTTGTTTCCTTGAGTGTCTTTAGCGACTTTTTCCTTTGCTATGGCATCCATAGCTTCAGTTGAATGAAAGTTTTCTGTTTTCATTTCCACTGCTGTAAACCACTTTCTTGCCTGGACGAGCAAGTACATACTCATGTGTTTATTTGCATTATCATATCCCAAGTACGTATGGCCATGTTCGAGGAACTTGTGTCATTACGCTGATTTTGCTTCAAGATGTGCATTCATTATTTCAAAACAGGCCCTATTTAAACATCCATTGAACAGCCCTGTAAGTAATCTTTTTAGCATATACTTCTTTTGCTACAAGGAGAGCCACACTTTACCTTAACAAATGTGTGCTTGGATCATTTTCCTGTGAAATGTAACTTGTACCACTTGTACTTTCAGCCTCTCAAATAGAAAACAAGGGTAATAGAGTGTATTCAAATTAAATCGAGTGAAGCTAGGAAATTACACTGTGTGACCACCACCTATGTTCGACGTCGACGTGCAATAACCTCTTATAGACGCCAGGTGGCAGTACTAGCAGTGGAGTGTATATAAAGTGTGTCGGGCGACACGGAAAACAGTGCAGTCGTTGTCGTGATTCAGAAACAGAACGATTTATCTCACACACAAAAGGACATGATCGTTGGCTTTTGGGCTGAGGATGGAAGCATTTCCGAAGAGGCTAGTTTTGTAAACTGTTCGCGTGCCACCGTTGTTAAATTACGTTGTGGAGATGAATACCGGTGAAAAGACATGGTACTGTAGATCAGCAGGGCACCCAGATGAACCAGGGGCTAACAACAGTGTCCTTTCAACCACCATTCAGCGAATGTGGCTGCGTGTGAACCTCCGCTGCAGGTGACTGGTTTCTTGCACCCATGTTGACTGTTGTTCATCGGCGACCAGTACCGCAGCTGGACTTGCAGTGAGTGGCGACAGGTGGCTTTTTCAGATAAATCATGTTTTATGCTCCATCAGAGAGATAACCGTTGACGTGTACCGTGTGAAACGTCTGAAAGCAAACACCCTAAAACACTCGTCGTACGGAGGAGGGAGCGTTATGATCTGGGGAATATTTTCGTGGCGTTCTCTGGGTGATCTCGTCGCTCTGGAAGGCACAGCGACTATGTCCACTCCTACATGCAGTTTGTGTTTCCTCGACACGATGGCATTTACCAACAGGACAATTCAACGTGTCACACAGCTCGCAGTTTACTTGTGTGGTTCGCAGAGCATCAAGATTAGTTTGCTCTACTGCCCCGGCCACCAAACTCCCTGGATTTAAATCCAATCGAGAATCTGTAGAACCAGCTCGATTGGGCTGTTCGTGCTATGGATCCTCAGCCGCGAAACCTAACGCAACTGGCCACGGCGCTGGAGTCGGCATCGCTCAAACATCCCTAGCCGGTACCTTCCAGAACCATATTGAGGCTCTTCTTGCACGTCTCGCAGTGATCAGCGCTGCGTCTGTGATTATTCAGGCTTTTTACAGGTGGTCACATTAATGTGACTGAATTGTGTATATCACGAAATGAGACACTAAGAGTGAGAAGTTTTGCTATTTCGGCAGCAAAATAACTGACAATGGCCGCAGTAGTGACAGTTTAAATTGTAGACTGGTAATAACAAAATAGGCGTTTCTTAAAAACAGAAATTTGTAAGCATCGAATGGAAATTTAACAGTTATAAAATCTTTACTTGAAGGTATTGGTGTGGAGTGTGGTCTCATACGGACTATAAACAACTTATTCGTAAAGTGGTGCTTCGTGCTACATAATAATTCTGAAGGTTAGATGGGTATATCAGGTAACCAATGAAGAAGTCCTAAATCCAATCAAGGAGACGTTACACATATGTCACAAGTAGACTAAAAAAAGCATTGGTTGAGAGGACAGATCACTACGAGTCAAAAACTGTTTAATCTTTTAGTGGACGGAAGAGTGGTGGCAAAAACTGTAGAGGGAGGCTAAGGCTTGACTACAATAAGCAGGTTGAGATTTATGTTCGTTGCTGTAGTTAGCAAGGATGAGACTCGCACAGGAGAGACTAGCATGGAGAGCTGCGTCAGACCAGTCTTCGGATTGAACGCAACAATGACAACAACATAGGGGCGAAACATATTACTAAAAAATCGAACTGTAGTCCCACCCGTTCTGGTAACTAACGAGGTCTCGCGACTAGGCGCAACGTGTCGAACAACTAGAAAGTGTCAATTATTTACAAATTGCCCGAAGATGAACACAACGTTTCTTCCACCTCGGCTGCTTCTCGCGGTATCCTCTGGTCGTGGTGTTCGCTCTTACTGACTTGCATTATTAGGCAATATTTTTTATAATTTTCTACCTTGATACCCTCCTGTCGTTACAATTGTTAGATAACCTCAACGGAGGCACGTTGTCTGTGCCACCTGTCAGAGAATCCTGTGGTATCGAATTTTAACTGCTTGTGATTCGTGTTTTATGACGTGGTGACTGACGACCAGCCCAGCATTTTGTCGAAGCGAACGTGGGCACATTGAGCTGGCTGGTGTAGCACACCAACGGTCGTTGATTCGGCGCGCGGATTCGATCCGGCCTGACTCACCTCCCTGTCTCTTAGGCAGCGCATGATGCTGCACGAGCTGCTTACGAGTTAGATTCGCATATTCTTCCGAAAGAACACTAAACAACGTGTCCGCATCTAGTATGCCATTGACGACGTCCACAATTTTGCTGTTAGACAGTAATTGATGCTACACTGTAAAGAATATACCGAGATACTCCATCTACAAAAATTTCGCCGCTCAAGTCGCGGTGAAGTAGATATCGAGGTCAGCAACGAAGCTGGCAGAGAATGTTTTTTCTGTGGAAGGGTGTCGCTCTATAAGGCTCTTTGGGAAAAGATGCGAACGACAAAACGCTTCTACGAAGTGAACGTAAATGCAGTATTACATGTTTACAAAAAAATAAAGCATCGAATTTCAAACAGTCAGTAGATTATTTAGGGAAGACGTCGAATGGCACACATTATTGTTGTTATGGTCTGTCTAATGCTTGGTTTAAGAAATAGTGAATGTGTGTGAAATATTATGGGACTTAACTGCTAAGGTCATCAGTCCCTAAGCTTACACACTACTTAACCTAAATTACCCTAAGGACAAACACACACCCATGCCAGAGCGAGGACTCGAACCTCCGTCGGGACCAGCCGCACAGTCCATGACTGCAGCGCCCTAAACCGCTCGGCTAATCCCGCGTGGCAATGCTTGGTTTGATAACAACTCTCTCTGCTAGTCTGTTATGTTGACGCCTCTTCAATTTTGCGTAATTACTGCAAACAACATCCTGCTGAATCTACTTACTGTAGTCAAACCTTAGTCTCTCTGCAATTTTTACTCCCACACTCGCCTCCTTACCCAGTTAACGATTCGCTGGAGCCTCGGGATGTCCTGTCAAACTGTACATTCTAGTTGCGCCATAAAACCCTCTTGTCCCCAATTCGATGCAGTACTTCTCCATTTGTTGTCCAGTCTACTCTTGTAATCTGCAGCATTCTACTGTAGCATCACAGTTGAAAACCTATTCTCTTATTGTCTGAGCTGTATATCGTCCGCGTTTCACTCGCTTATAAGGCTACAATCCAGAGATACTTTCAGAAAAGACTTCCCAACACTCAAATTATTCGATGTTAACAGATTTCCCTTTTTCGGGAAAGCTTTTCTTGCTGTTGCCATCTTGCATTTTATATCATCTTTGCTTCGGTCATCGTCAGTTATTTTGCAGCCAGAATAGCAAGACCTGGTCCACTACTTTCAGGTCGTTTCCTAATTTAAATCCCTCAGTACCACCTGATTTAATGCAGCTACATTGTTTTACTTTTCTTGATATTCGTCTTATAACCTCTTTTTAAAACAACCATACCGTTTAACTGACATTCCAAGTCTCTTTGCCACCTCTGACAGGATTACAATGGCAGCAACGAGCCACGAAGATAAATTACAGCTCGTAAGGAGGCATATAGACAGTCGTTTCCCCCTCGCTCTGTTTGCGAGTCGAATTGGAAGGGAAATGAATGGTAGTGTTGCAGGGTACCCTCCGCCATACACCATATGCGGATTGCGAAGTATGCATGTGGGTCCAGATGAAACTTCAAAGTTTTTATTTCTCCTCCAACTTTAATTCTTTTTCCAAGTTTCTCCTTTCTTTCCTTTGTTGTTAGCTCTGTGTTCAGATGAAATGAGACGAGCTATAGGCTAAAACAGTGTTTCACTTGCTTCTCAGCTACTGCTTCCTTTTCATGTCCTTCGACTCATGTAGCTGCAGTCGATTTTCACTACAGGTCGTAGATAAATTCGCTGTAGCGTCAGAATTACGAAGAGTGTATTCTTGTCAAACTTTTTTACGTATATTACACCGTCAATAAATGCTGACAACGTTATAACGTGCGTGATGTATAGTCAAACTAAAATAACGATCGACGCTTTGTTGTCCGTAGACGCTCAGCGCGCGACTTTATTTTATTTTTAACAGTACCATAGCGAGCTCTGTTGCTATGTGTGTCTCCTTTTCGGACATAAACACGACGCTGCTGTAACTGCTAAGACTTGTTTGCATTCTCAGATTGTATTAACCTGGCTTGTTGCCACTGTTACACTGAAATTTTAGAAGCCGAACGTAATTAGACACAAAACATTTGGGGCTAATGCGTTTGAGGTAAGCTGTCGAAATACATAGATGTGGAGTAGGGAGTAGCGATTTATCGAGTAGCATTTGTTTGCTTGTAAGTAATGAGATCGTCGTAGTTTCGTGCGAGTGCTCGGATCTGTCGCGCGGGACGTCGGAGCTGAAGCCAATTTCTCGAAGAATTTCAATCCTTTGTCAAAGAGTGAGCGTTTTTACTCTGAGGTTTATATCGCAAATAAAATGTGATGCTCTCCGCGGTGCCAGTATCGCTACGCTTGTCGGCTCAGCTAATGCAAATACTTCACAAAAGCCATAACGGTTTTAGCATAGAGATTTCTTAGATACGGGAACGTGTTCTAAACATTTGCTGTAGTAATAATTTTTATAGGGCCTATGCCTTCCGATGCTAACGGCTTCTCAAATAAGCAACAACTGCAATTAATACGCCAGGCCGTGACAGTCTTAGTATGTCAGATTTCGTGTTTGGACAGCCACACCAATCAGTCCGTTTCGATAATATCGTCTATGCGGTACATGACTTACGCCATCCGTGTGTCTTCAGATAAACTGGGTGTTGTGGTAGGACGTATCGAATCCACATGGCTATTGACTTTGAGGGTTGAATATTCTATACAGTGAGCCGTATGGCTATGCATTATACCGCAGGTGATACTAGAGATTTGGACTAAATGATTGTGGGAGGGGGGGGGGGGGAGGGGGCGGAAGGACGGAGGCGGAAGGAATCGTTAAACGGTGTGTCTGAATTTTATTGTGTCTCTGCTTTGCTAATGAAATGTATTATTTAATTTCCATGTTCTATACGTTCTTTGTAAATAAAGTTGTATGTTACTTGACGTTAAAAATTGCTTTCTGATTGTTCCCACACATCTTCTGGTGCAAAGCGACACGAACGGGAACTTTTGGAATCTCTGAGACGTTTACGATACTTGGAGAGGACTTACACATCGATTCCGAATGACTGCACGGCGGAATTTCTTCACGCGCAAAATACTATGCACTCTCCCATCTAATTCATCTACGCATTGAGACCTCTGCTTATTTGCATTCATTACTGGCATGTATCAACTTGCTACTAGCTGTTGGAATGATATTTGAGTAGAGCGCAGGTTAAAAATTGATTACGTAGCAAGCGCATATCTGTTCTCTAGCGAGAAAGTTTAATATTAACGCTTGTTAAGTGGTGCCACCTGTTAACGTCGCTACAATTACGACGAGACATGAGCATGAGTCTTTGTATGTTATAACGTAAACGAGGAACGCGTTCCAACGCTACACGCTTCATTAACCAAATAAATTCGTTTGATGACTCTACACAAGAAATTGAGATAAAATACGGTAGCAGTCGATTGCAGGAAATTTTGCCTAGTTTAATGACCTTGGATGACGCTATCCAAGGTTGACGATCTAGAATAAGAAGTCGTGGTTTTAGTATGTGAAGAGCTTTCCAACTCGGCGAAGCTGGCGATCCTGAAGGCAAAATACATAATTGAGGCTAGACTTTCAGACGCCACCTCCGACAGGACGACTTCTCGGGTTTCTAAAAAGTCGTGCAGTCACAGTCTTACACTTCTACTGGTCAAGTTAGTGCCATTGTCCGGTGACATTGAGCAAGGGACTCGTTTCTGGGAACAGTTCGAAACCTGTACCGATGCAGACTCGAACTTCTCAACTGTCAACAAGAATTTATTTCTTCGAGACTACCTGGAAGGGGAATGCAAGGGTTTGGTACCAGGCGTTTCTGTCACTGCAACTCTTTGTGAACAAGCCAAGAAGATTTTATATACACGTTATGGTGATAGAAATAGAATTACGCAGGCGCATCTTTATTATCTGGAAGACGTTACTCCTGTAATATCCTCCCCACCTTTTGGGGAAACCTCGGAGGATTCAGGGAAAGAATGGTCGGCTCAACCAAAAGATGTCTCCGAAAAGTATTCCGACGCCCCAGTATGGACGCAGAAGACCCACAGAGGGTGCTACTGAACACTGAAGCCGCCGCGAACTCGAGGCGAATCTATCAAATTGAAATAGTAATTCTCACTCCAGCACGCCTCCTCGTGGGGGAAAGGGTTACAAAATTGCAAACCATGGCCCGAGCTACCAGTCATAACCGACTAGACGAGAGATTTCAGATTCAGTCCGAAAACAGATGATGATTTCTGGAAGCGTTGGCCTAAGGAAAAGCTCATGATCCTTATAACTGCCGATGGAAGGCACCTCACCAGGCTAGACCAGCTGGTCCTACCCCTGGAGGTAACCAGGGTGGTGAAGATTTAGGGAATTGCTAAACGACGTTTCTGAATTGTGGTGTATCTCTGCTTTGCTAATGTCAGATGTAATTTATTTTCCATGTTACACACTGACGAGCCAAAGTATTACGACCACCTGCTTAATAGCTTGTTGGGCCATCTTTGTAACGCAATATATCACCGATTCTGCGTGTCATCGCTTCTACAGTTCGTTGGTAGGTTTGTGGAGCTATGTTGTACCCGGTGTCTACGCACCGGTCATGTAATTCCTGTAAATATCTGACCGCTGGTTGTGTGCGCGGTGACTGCGCTCGATAGCGACCCAGATGGCAATCATCGGATTCACATCAATTAATGTGATTTACTATGATGCTCCGGGAACCACTGTAGCACGATTTTGGCTTCGAGACACGGACAGTTATACTGCTGAGAGATGACATCGTCGTCAGGGAAGACGTGAAGCATGAAGGGATGCAAGTGGTCCGCAGCTGACATGGTGTTGTCGATTAATACCACAGGTCCCCAGCAAGTGTAGAAGACTTGTCTATAATAGCATAATACTGCTCGAACCAGCCTGCGTCCGTGGCGCGATGCATGTTTCGAGCAGCTGTTCGCCTGGATGACGCCGTTTGTGTCGAAAAAAAGTGATTCATCCGATGAACCGACACATTTCCAATGATACGCGGTCAAATCTCGATGATCCCGAGCCCACTACAGTCGTAACTGACGATGTTGCTGCGCCGACATGTGAACACGCAGGGGTCGTCTGATGCGGAGCGCACTGTTCAACAATGTGCGCTGAATGGTGTGTTCCGGAACACATGTGCGTTCACCGGTAGTGTGCTCTTTCGCCAGATGCGCCACAGATCTGTCCTACTTTATAGAGCAGGCAAGCCTCCAAACCCCACGTCCTGTGAAGAGTCGTGGACGTCCAACCACTTAGCGCTTACTGGTAGTTTCACTGCCCTTATACCACTTTCCGTAGATGCTCACGACGGTAGTACGTGAACAGTCGATCAGCTTCGCCGTTTTTAACATAATAGTTCACACGCTGTGCGTAATAATAATCTGCCCCTAGGCAAAGCCGCTTATCTCAATGGATTCATCCTTTCGCAGCGCATATCTTCGCTATGGTAATCCCCCCAACCGTCTCTGCTCGGCTTACATACTTTGTTTATTGCGTCACGTGCCCGCAACACCACAAGAAGTTGTCCAAGTTTGCAGTTGGCAGTGGACATAATGTTTTGGGTTATGAGTGTATATGTTCTGTGCAAATAGCAAATAAAGCTGTATGCTACTTGACTAGAGAGAGAGAGAGAGAGAGAGAGAGAGAGAGAGAGAGAAAGAGAGAGAGAGAGGGGGGGGGGAGGTTTCGAATGACGTACGATATGTAGATACGTGATCATCCTTGAGGGGACAACCACAGACGGTGCGATGATATATTTTGTTAGCACATAATAAGCAACCATATAGAGACTGAAGTTTGACTGTGGTTGCAAGTGATAGAAGCTTCAGCATCACACATATATTATGAGGAATGTTCTACTCTAAAATGGTACTGTGATTTGCCAGGCTACCGCTATGGCCATCAGCTTTTCGGGTTAGTCTTCATCATTACTGGAGCTGTGTTGGAATTCGTGGCCACACAACAAAATGGGAAGCATACACCATAGCAGCACAGTAATGCTGATTGTAATAACTGTCTAGAAAGTAATTTATGTTTTAGGTGTTTTTAAGTTGTTTGTCTCCTACTATTGTATGCCAAGTCAGTGATCTGCATATGATACCACGAAAGGCTGGAATAAGGAAGTGGGTGTTACTGAACACTGCTTTCATTACGAATAGCGCCTCCCTCTGCAGGTTAGAATAGGCCCGTGGTATTCCTGCCTGTCTTAAGAGGCGACTAAAAGGAGTCTCATACGTTTCGACCTTTATGTGATGGTCTCCTGTAGGATATGACCTCCATATTTCCAAATTTTCCTGAAGAGCGAGCCAACTGGGGAAGGGCACCTTACATGGTGCATCGTGTCCATAGTGTGTTGAGATTTTAGCCCCCTTTCTCGACGTCGCATTGCAGTCCCGCTCATTCTCCATCTCTTGGGCGAGGATACATTCCTGGGTGCGGTTTCCGCCATGCACTATGCAATGTCGCTTTCTGCGCCGACAACGACCATGAATTCTTTGCGCCTGATATCCAGCACGGTATCCAGTCCATTGTGGTGGGGCAACCATGTATCCTGTTGGTTGTAGCCCCCTGACAACACGGGGATCGCTCTGCTGATGCCTGCTCCGTTATATCCCCACATATACCAAGGAGTAGATGCCTATCTCCCTGGGGCATTGTTACTCCTGGCAATGGCCATCCTGCCAGGTGGCCGTTGCTGCGGCTGAGTGGCGCCCGTGGGGAGGGCCCTTGGTCGGAGTGGGTGGCATCAGGGCTGATGACATGGAATGAAGCGTGGCACATCTTCTCTTGCTGGTGGCCAGCCACCAGCAGTCTCTAAGCGTTCGAGGGCTCACTTCAATGCATAGAAGTTTGACCTCAAATCGTTCCCCTCCCTAGCCACACCATGGGAGGAGCGAAAGGATAAGGATGGCAGTGAGACTTATTCGCCCCGGCTCCTAGTTTGTACGAGAGCTGATGGTGAGTCTTTCATGATGATGAAGCCTCATTTCTTTGTGAAGCATTTAAAGGTCAAATTTGGGGAGATGGAGGGCTTGTCCAAAATGCGCTCTGGGCAGTTTTGATAAAAACAGCATCCTCTGCCCAGTCACAGGCATTACTCGCTTGTGACAGATTGGGGGATGTTTCTGTTACCATCACGCCGCATAAGAGGTTAAATATGGTCCAGGGAATTATATTCCACAGGGACCTTCTTTTGCAGTCTGATGACGAGCTGCGCCCCAATATGGAGCAGCGAGGCGTTCATTTCGTCCGGTTCATCCATTGGGATCTGAGGGATATTCAGGTTGCCACCGGTGCTTTCATCTTGGCCTTCGAGGGTGATATATTGCCTGAGAAGGTCAAGATGATGGTCTACCACTGTGACGTCAAGCCCTATATCCCTCCCCAGATGCGGTGCTTTAAGTGCTGGCAGTTCGACCTTATGTTTTCTCGCTGTACTTCCAGCCTCACATGCCAAGATTGCGGATGCCCATCACATCTGTGCCCTACCTCCCATCTGTGTCAACTGCGGAGAGCATCATTCACCTTGCTCGCCAGACTGCATGATTTTACAGAAAGAGAGGAAAATCTTGCAATATAGGACCCTGGACCTACACTGAGGCAAAAAGGAAATTTGAAAGGCTCCATTGGCTCTGCATGACAAGGTCTTACACAGCCGCTATAACTGCAGTTCCAGCCCCGTCCGTTGCACCAGTTCCAGTCAGCTCTCAGTGGCGTAAGACTACACCTGCCCCCTTGATGGTGGGGGGGGGGGGGGGTGGCACTTCCATCCCTGTTGCTCCTGCACCACCTACTTCGGGACGGGACGTCCGTCCCCACTTCTAAGCTGGAGAAGTGTACCGCTTCTTTGGCTCCTCTCGCTTGGAAGGGGTCTCTTGGGTCCTTTCCTTCCCACATTTCTCCTAGTGGGCAGGATGACGCCCACCAGTGGCTGAAGTGTCCAGAAGTAGCTGGTCGTAGGGCTTCACGATCCTCCTCAGTCCCAGAGACTGAATCTGTGAAGACCTCCCAGCCAGGGAAACCAAAGGAGTGGCGAGAAAAGTAAAAAAAGAAAACCCCTAAGACTCAGGAAATTGCGGCGGCTCCCCCATCACGACCACTACCTACCAGCTCTGCGTCTGAGGATGAGGTTGAGATTCTGGCGTCCCCCAACGGCCTCAATCTCGCCTCTACCTCAGACGCAATGGTTCTAGATTCAGGCTCTCCTTCAGTGGCGGTAGATGACCCAGCGGCGTAATCTGCCTTCTCTGTCCCTTCACGGCTTTTTCGACAGTAGACGATGTCGTTCTTCGGTGGAATGCAGCAGTTTTTTCCACCACCTTGTTGAGCTGCGACAACTTCTCAGCCTTTACCCTTTCTTCCGCATTGCTCTCCAGGAAATGTGGTTTCCGGCGATGCGAACCCCCGCCCTCCGTTTCTATCGGGGTGGTTATAAGAATCGGCAGCTTATGAGAGGGTATCTGTTGGAGTCTGCATCTACATCCTTAACTCTCTTTACAGCGAGTGTGTCCCTCTTCAAACACCTTTAGAGGCTGTTGCCGTTAGGGTGTGGACGCCTCAGGCTGCTGATGTCCAGATGGTGATGTCTTACAGCATGTATTGGCTGTGCTGATAGCCCAACTGCCGCCACCTTTTCTGTTACTGGGCAACTTTAACACCCATAACTCTTTGTGGGTTGGATTGGTGGCAACAGGCTGAGGCACTGTCGTTGAGCAAGTGTTGGCACAGCTCGACGTTTCACTTTTAATTAATGGTGCTTCCACACAATACAGAGTGGTTCTTGGCACATGCTCAGCCATCAACCTTTCATTCTGCAGCCCTGGCCTTCTACCGTTTGTCCAATGGAGTATGCATGACGACTTGTGTGGTAGTGACCACTTTCCAATCTTTCTGTCACTGCCACAGCGTAATCTTCTTGGCGCCTCCCCAGATGGGCTTTGAATAAGGCTGACTGTGACTCCTTTGTCTGCATTGCCACTAGTGAGCCTCTTTCCCATGACACCATTGATGTGGTGGTTCACACTATAACCAATGGCATCGTTCCTGCAGCGGAATCTAAAATTCCCTGTTCTTCCGTGACCCCTCGGCGGAGGACTGTGCTTTGGTGGTCATCGGAAATCGCTGAGGCGATTCAAGATCGCAGGCGGGCCCTCCAACATCATAAGTGGCACCCATCACTGGAACACCTCCTTATCTGTAAGTGGCTCCATGCCCGAGCCCAACGCCTTATTCGCCAAGGGAAGCAGGAATGCTGGGAAAGATATGTCTCCACCATTGGCATCTCTACCGCTCGATGACAGGTTTGGGCCAAGATTAGACAGCTCTATGGATATCAGACTCCCGTCAGCATACCTGGGCTTTCCCTGAATGGAGCAGTCTGTACTGAATCAGACATGATTGCAGAACTCTTAGCCAGGCATTATGCTCAGAGTTCTGCTTCTATAAATTACCCGCTGGCCTTCTGCTCCCTGAAAGAGCGGTTGGAACGTCAGAGCCTTTCATTCCATATGCGCCACCCCAAATCGTACAATGCTCCATTTAGTGAGTGGGAATTCCAAAGTTCCCTAGCCGCTTGCCTTAATACGGCTCCCGGGTTGGATTGCATCCACTATCAGATGCTCAAACACCTCTTGGTGGACTGTCAGCGACACCTCCTAGCCATTTTCAACTGTGCCTGGGTTGAGGGTGAGTTCTCGTCTCAATAGTGGGAAAGCATTATCATACCAGTGTTGAAGCCTGGTAAGAACCCACTGGAGGTGAACAGCTGCCGCCCCATTAGCCTCACCAACGTTCTGTGCAAGTTTCTAGAACGCATGGTAAGCTGGAGGTTGAGTTGGCTACTTGAGTCTCGGGGCCTTCTGGCTCCGTCTCAGGGTGGGTTCTGTAAAGGCCCCTCTGCCGGCGATAATCTGGTCTTCCTGGAGTCTGCCATCCGTACGGCCGTTGCCCGCCGTCAGCATCTGGTTGCCATCTTTTTTGGACATGTGGGAAGCGTATGATACAACATGGCGACATCACATCCTCACCACGCTTCATGGCTGGGGTCTTTGGGGTCCGCTCTCGATTTTTATTCAAAATTTTCTGTCGCTTCGTTCCTTCCACGTGCAAGTTGGTCCCTCCCATAGTTCATCCCGAGTCCAGGAGAATGGGTTCCCGCAAGGCTCTGTCTTGTGTGTCTGCCTATTTTTAGTTGCTTTCAATGAGCTAGCTGGAGCTGTGGGAACGTCCGTATCAGCTTCTTTGTTTGCTGATGACTTTTGCGTGTACTATAGCTCTACTGGCATTGCGGTTGCTGAACAACTACTACAGGGTGCTATCCACAGCGCACAGTCTTGGGCCGTCCCGCACGGCTTCCAGTTCCGGCCGACAAGACTTGCGTCATGCCTTTCTGCCGGCATCGCACTGTTCACCCTGAGCTGCGTCTTTATCTTGACAGCGAACCTCTTGCCTTGGTGGAGATGTATCTGTTTTTGGGCTTGTGTTTTGATACCCAGTCGACTTAGCTCCCTCATATTCGGCAGTTTAAACGAACGTGCTGGCGCCATCTTAACGCTCTTCATTGCGTGAGTCACACTAGCTGGGGTGCCAATCAGTCTACCCTTCTACGACTGTATCAGGTGTTGATTCAGTCCTGTCTCAGTGATGAGAGCCTGGCTTACGGTTCGTCAGCGCCTTCCGCATTGCAGTTGCTTGACGCCTTACTTCACTGCTGGATCCCACTCGCAACTGGTGCTATCTTCACAAGCCCTGTAAACAGCCTACTTGTGGAGGCTGGTGTCCCTCCATCGCGGATCTGGCAACAACGACTACTGGCCGCGTATGCTGCAAATGTTTGTAGCTTGCCTGAGCATCCAAATTACTGTCTCCTGTTCCCCAACTCGGTCGTCCATCTTCCAGAACGGCGGCCTGTCAGGGTGTACGTTCGCGTCCGGGCTCTTTTTTCTGGGCTTGAGTTTTTTCCTCTTCCACCTCTTTTCGGGGCCCATATACGTGTACCCGCGTGGTGTGTACCCCGCCCATGCCTTCGGCTGGATTTGGCACAGGGCCCGAAGGACACAGTCCCACCTGAGGCCCTGCACTGCCGCTTTCTTTCCATCCTTGCCGCGTTTCACGGCTCCGACGTGGTCTATACTGACGGTTCGATGGTTGCTGGTCGAGTTGGTTATGCTATTACTCTAGGGGATCATTCTGAACAACGCTCATTGCCGGCTGGCAGCAGTGTTTTCACTGCAGAGTTGGTAGCAATCTCTCGCGCACTAGATATGTCCATTCGTGCTCAGGTGAGTCTTTCGTCATCTGTAGTGACTCCCTGAGCTGTTTACGAGCTATCGACCAGTGTTTTCCTCGCTCTCATCTGGTGATGGCTATCCAGGAGTCCATCCATACTGTTTCCCGTTGCGGCCGCTCCGTGGTTTTTGTGTGGACTCAGGGTCATGTTGGCATCCCGGGTAATGAACGTGTTGACAGGGTGTCGAAACAGGCTATCAGTTAACTGGCCCTAGAGATTGGCCTTTCAGAATGTGATCTCTTGTCAGTATTGCGGCAGAAGGTCCTTGGTACCTGGGGTGATGAATGGCGCACCCTACCTTCACCCAACAAACTTCGGGTTATCAAGGAGACTACAGGTGTATGGCGCTCCTCCGTGCGAGCCTCTCGCAAGGACTCAGTTGTTCTCTGCCGGCTACGCATTGGCCATACCTGGCTGACGCACGGTCATTTATTGCGCCGCGAGGACCCGCCTCTATTTCGCTGTGGATCAGCGTTGACAGTGGTCCACATCTTGTTGGACTGTAGGCTTTTAACTGCGCTCAGGCAGACGTTTGCGCTGCCTGATACGCACCCTGCACTTTTAACGGATGACGCTGCAATGGCAGGCTTAATTTTGAGTTTTATTCGTGCAGGGGGCTTTCTTCGCTCATTGTGAGGGTTTGTCTCTTTTGTGTGTTGAGTCTGGCCTTTGGCCTATGGTTGCAGATTGGAGTTTTTAGTGTGTCTCTTGGTGGTTGGCTTTTCCTTTTTTTCCCGTGGTCGGCCAACCACTGTAACACTCAGTGTGCTTTTAATTCCTCTTTTCTGGTCTTTGTCTGTGTCTTTCTTGTTCTGTGTCGTCATTTGTCCTCTCCGTTGCTTGTTTTTACTCCTTGTGGATGTTTCATGGTCGTGGAAAAAGGGACCGATGGCCTTTGTAATCTGGTCCCTTCAACCCCTACAAACCAACCAACCAGCCAACGAATAGCGCCTATCTGGTAGTAGGTCCGTTCTGCTGTTCGTCTACTTTAGAATTTAATATAATCAAGACTTCAATATGGAGTCAGTAGACGCTGTCCGCCATGAAGAGATTAGTTTAGTCACCAGGACCAACATCATACCAAACTCTTGCACTGAGGCTGGGGTACCCCCAATTACCATCCAGCGTCATCTCCTTATTGTGCGCCAGACGTTCAGATTTTTTCTTGAAACAATTGTTGCACTGGTTACTAGAAGGATCCAGAGTTGTTTTAGGTTTGCTGATGGGGGCTACACTTCTATACAGGCTGACTCAGCTGCTTCTACCGCTTTATGCAAACCGTAATATTGTATGTGGCCTTCAAAAAAATCCATGCGAAGGTTTTCATATTCTCTCGCTCGTGACGCACAAGCTATTAGCCATACGGAAAAAAATGAACAGGACCTGTATTGTAGGAGATTGAATGTAGGTAAAAAAATTTCGTACCAGGGTACGTTTTTCTTAGGAGCCGAAGTTTTCAAGTTATTCAAACACAGCCACACTCCCACACTCAGTCGCAGCTCGTGGTCTAGTGGCTAGCGTTGGTGCCTCTGGATCACGTGGTCCCGGGTTCGATTCCCTGCCGGGTCGGGGATTTTCTCCGCCCGCGGGCTGGGTGTTTGTGTTGTTCTCATCATCTCATCATCATTCGGGTAGTGGTGAGACTGGAAAATGGAAAGATTGGAACTTGTATCCGGACCCTGATGACAACGATGTTGAGCCCCCCACAAATCATCATCATCATCATCATCATCATCATCCTGATTTAAGCAACTCCTCACCCGAATCTGTGATATTTCCTTAATCATTGGACGCATGAGTGGCTGGACTCGCAAAAATGCCAGAGAAGGCAAATATGAAAAAGTTATTTCTTAGTACAATATTATCAAATTATGGTGATTTTGGTGAGACAGAATGAGTAAGTAAGTATTTGTTATGATATTGTGAGCTTCATTTTATTACGTAAAAACATCATCATAGATTATGTTAAAATTGTTCTGAGGTAAACATCAAACTTTATATTTTACTGGGCTTAGACCGGAAGTTCTGCTAATGAAAAATATCCACTTTTAAAATAATTACATTTGGCTTTTGCAAATATTTTTTATGGGTTTTCCGTATGTTTCATCAATTTTTCCGTCAAATTTATGTGGACACACGCAACAATTTCTTTTTGGTGATCTTCCATTTTGCGCTGTCTTCGGCTTTAGGCAAGTAACTGCAAAATGTGCCATGGCTATTCTTTCTGGCATGTGGTTTACTGGTTACTGACTATGTTCTCTGTATAAGGACATAGCGTTTCTTGTCCTAATTACTTGAGGAGAGTTCTCCTTTTATAAGATTTGCCTTCCTAGTAGTTGGGATGTTGCTGTGAAAATAAACACAGAGTAATTATGGATGCTACATCCATTATATTTGCCCATAAGTCAAAAGGTGTCTCCTTGACTTTCTTCTACAATAAATTCCTCTTTTAATTTTACTCAATAATAAAATTACGACTTTGTTTGATTTCCTTTATCTACTGTGGCACTCTGGTCCAGCGAAATGGGTGGTATGAAACTTTTGTTCTTTTTGGCCACATAACCTGTCTCCAAAACCATTTAATGAGGACACAGCTTCACTTGTCTTGGAAGTCGTATCTTTCGGTAGAATTTCCTTGTTGTTTTCTCTCAAAGTTCCCATTGCTGTGATCGTTTCCTGTAACAACTCTTCAAGTAAGGGAACACTTCGGAAAAAATTGTCCATTGTAGTATTTGTTGAGCTGTCCCCCAACGTCTTTGTTAGTCTCTTTTTTCTACTAGGAGCAACAATAGCCTATTTCCATGATCGGGGCCCACAAAAGGGATCATTTCCTCAGATATGCCAATTGTTTTCTTGATACTATCAGTGCACCTACCTTTTGAATTAGTATAGTGCTCGATCCTCTAACATGCTTAGCGAGATAAAATAGTCCCCTGTTTTCTACAAGTGACAGTTACAACACCTGTTACTGGTTCATGTGGACTTTTCATGATATGAAATACTTGAATTATGATGCATGGTGGCGGTGTTTTACTCCACTGATTTCCATCACAACCAATAAAGAAATCAGCACTTGTATAGTTTTTCTTCATTTGGAATGTTAGAAGGCACGGATTCATTACCTTGGGGACCATCAGTATCTGGATCACTGTCTTCTTGCTGATGAAAACGTGCTTCATCTTCCAGCCATTCAGAAATTGTTGATTCAAAATTCCAATCACTTGTGCTGATTCCAGATGATGTTCTTTTGTTTATAATATAAAATATGTAGTCAGTCCTCTAAGTAAAGGTTAGAACTACCGTGCATGGTCATTCTGTGCGTGAAGTTAAACATATGATCACCTGAAACACTTTTGGCGTAGAGAGATACGTACTTCCTTCCAAATGAATGGTTCAAATGGCTCTGAGCACTATGGGACTCAACTGCTGTGGTCATTAGTCCCCTAGAACTTAGAACTACTTAAACCTAACTAACCTAAGGACATCACAAACATCCATGCCCGAGGCAGGATTCGAACCTGCGACCGGAGACCACCGCGGCCGGCTCCAAATGAATACTCAAATGTAGCTTTTGCAGTATTTTTAGCTTTTCAACAATGAGTGTAGATGTGGCAAACTATTAAGTGATGCCTGTTATCTTTCCATCATAAAGTGTCATTTCGACTAAAGAGAAATAAAATGTCTGAAACATGATTTGTTCGCTAAGGGGTCTGAATGGTCCCTGCAAATAAAATGTCTGAAACATGATTTGTTCGCTAAGGGGTCTGAATGGTCCCTGCTATGTATTAGACGTATAGCATTTAAAAATTGATAGAGAAATAATGTATACATCTGCAAACAGTTTTTAAGGAACTTTGTTGATAAAGAAGACTAACTGGGTCCAAAAGACCCACGTTATGCATTGAAGGGTTAAATAAGGCACCTCATGTTCATGAAATTTTTCAAGACACTGATCAGTATTAATTGCATCTTCTGAGATCATTTCTATCCATCCTTCCACTGTATCCTTACCCAGTTTGTAACCGAAGCGCGAAGGAATGCTTCTCAAATAGATCCTATAAGGATACAAGAGGGAGCTATCTGTAAATTAAATTTTGTTTTTCGGTATCTGAACCAATGGTCCTTTAGCTGGAAATGTTCGTTATAGGATTATATCTCTTCATGAAGAAAAAGAGAAGTCCATTGGTTCTTTTCAGATGTTGACACGAAATCACTTAGCATATTTATTTACGGAGTTTGGTTCCTATCGCTAAAGATCAGGCCTCGTTACACATCGAAAATGTTTGTGCAGGTCTCCTTGTACTCAGATTTGACGGGTAACTTTAAATTATATTCCGCCAAAAGGATGAGAATCTTGAATTAAATGGCGCACAAAGTAATTTTTTCCTATAGCAGATCAACAAAATGTCTACAAGGCACGCGGAATGATGATAATAGTTCGTTAAGACACAGTGGCATGTTTACGAATCGATTCTAATAGTCATTGCTCATATTCTCGAATAATCTCGAGGCTAGTTCAAGCAACAACACTAGAACACACAGTGTAGATGATACAGAAATCCTGGGGCAAGTTACATACTGACCATGACATAACTCAAGGAAACTAGAAGCGTTTCGTCCTTATATAGACGCGCACTAGAATATTATGTGGTTTTGATTATTTGAATATTATTTGAAATTTCCCTAGGTAAAATATTCCTTTCTGAATAGCTATAATAATTACTATCAGACTTTCTGTATCAAATTACCGATATGAGCAGTAGCTATTAAATTATACAGAACCAAAAAATGCTTACACTACGGCAAATCATGACTTACAGGCATGCCATTCATATTGATGATTAGAATTTGGATATTAAAAATTACTTAATTTTTAATTATATAAATTACGTTTTTGTTATTGGTGTCGTTGGGTTCAGAAAATTTAGCCCATCGATAGTATGTTAACATTTGCCAGAAATTTATAGAGGTTAGGTGACAGAATGAGCTGAAAGTTCGGGCTGGTTGAAATCTTTAATTAATTATATCTCCTAAATTAATTAGGTTTAGCTAAAATAAACACATCTTTTAAGTGAGCAAAATGTGGCCTACAATCTAGAGATAATCTACTTTTCTGAACCTATTTGTTAGCTCACTAGATGGATGCTTTCTAGAAATACAATAACTTTTGAAATACATCATTTCCAGCAAAACTAATTAATGCAAAACGTTCAGAACTGGGAAAATTAATTTACATCACTTTGTAAATTCGTGTAATGTGTGCTCAGATAACAGGTTCTATCATCAAAATTTTCGGGAAGAATAACAGCAAGAAAAGAAAAAAAGCTAGTGTAGTTCCTAGCTATTATAATTAGGAGTATAAAAGACAAAGTAGAATGGTGGCGGGCCAAACCCGTTTTGTCACGACATGTACCGCAATAATGATATGTATAATTACACTTTCCGTAGCATGGGTATATGCTTCATCACTATAATACAGTGCATGTAACCCAAGTCTGCCTGTTTCAGTCTTTACAAGAGTCCCACTGTTCCAACCTTTTTGCTTAAGTTATGTGTACTCAGTGGATAGTTTGAAAGAACACTAGCCCTTAGCCCTTGAGACACGGATTGATCCCAGGCACGCTTAATCTCGGCTGGCAGATTTTTGGGGTATACTGCTGCCTGTCGTCAAAGACTTCAGGTGGCTGAATTTTACCAGTCATTGCCAGCATACTCAGTCTCGAGAGATTAGTTATGTATCGCTAAAATTGAGTCAACTACAGTGAAAGGCAGCATGATACCACGAAAAGAGATACAGGAGTGATGACCACAGCATTCCACAGTATATGCCAAAGCAATAATACCGTGGAAAAGTCATTGTATACTGAAGCTAAATATTGTGACGCCTGCGAGAGTTGGAGTTCAGACGCGGAAACATGTTGCACAAATAAAATTTAATCCGGATACCAACAAATTGTGACTGTTGACGTTTAACATAAAACATTTTCATTAATGTCAGTAGTCTCCATCCATAAACATTGTCACTGTAGATCTATCAGGATGTTGCCTTTTTTGTGGAGCGGTGCTATCTATCAACAGTTCTTGAAGGCAAACAATAATTTGCGTATGATATGAGTCGATAGTGAACTTTAGTGTCGGACGTCTTTCGGTTACCTGAACATACAGAATCTGTCTGTTGACCGGTGACCATAATTATTTTTAGGAATACAGGGTTGTTGTAATTGAACTATCGCTGTACTTGAGCCAGTGTTGACGGAAAACTATTTACCGAATGGGTACCCAACTTTGTAGGAACGATGTTCAGACAGTGCGTTGTAGGATTTGCACTGTTAGCAGTGTTAGTGTCATGACTTCCCGTTAGGCGCCGGTACTGGTTCGGCGATACAGAGTTGAAACACAAGCATCAGTGTGCATTATAGTTGCAGACAGCCAACATGGGTCTGGACAAGGTGAGAAGGGCTTTACTCGTAAATATGTTGTATCAAAACAACAGCAATAGTGCTGATGCTCTTCTCGAGTATCGCCGCAGTAAAGGAATACACCACGATTGAAGAACATGATTCGGAAGTTTGAATTAATTGGCGATTTGAGACCTGCTCCTAGGAGATATAACCAGATTTGAACCCGTGTGATTTTTGGCTGTTGGGTTACCTGAAGAACAAGGTTTAATAACGGGACACGTAACAAATTTGAGAAGTTGAAAATGAGCATAACGAGAGAGGTAGCCAACATACCGCCTATGATGTTTAGGGTAGTAGTAAAGCAATCTCTGCCAGCTGCGGTGGCCGAGCGGTTCTAGGTGCTTCAGTCCGGAACCGCGCTGCTGCTACGGTCGCATCCTGCCTCGGGTATAGATGTGTAGAGCCATTTGGAAGCAATCTCTAGTGCGGTTCGAAGATGTCTTTGACGCAGATGGTCGTCGCATTGAGCATGTAACGTAAACATAGTAAGCAGTTAACAAACGTTACGCTCTCATGTGGAAATTAAAGTGCTTTTCTTTCAATAGGTCACACGTTATTTCTCTTCCTTTTGTCGTTACAAATGTTTCCACAAAGTTTTATTGTCGTACAATTACATGTTTTTCATGAGGGCCCTATCAAATAGCGGAAGTTTAATTATAGCCACCCTTAATATTGTATAAAAAAAACGGGCAAGGCAAGGGAAGTGGGGGGTACTTTCGACATGAGTGATGACTTTTAATTTGGAGAGAAGCCGTTTTACTCCCAGAATATTCTAAAATCCCACAGTGCACACTATTTAGAGGTAGTGGTTTATAATTTTGCGCATTTGTTCTGTTCACCGTCCTAATAAACAGAAGTAACTTGCGTTCTAGTTTTTGCTGTAATTCACGATAATGCTATCCTAGTACATTTCCGCAGCGTAATCGGCCTGGCGCTGCACCATCCTAACATCTGATTCAGGAATGAGAGATGCTGCCCTGTCTTAAAATCCGGGAGAATTGTTCACTTCAGCGCTCGCGGTTAAGTGCCCCCTACACGTTGAACGTTGCAGACTGGCACGATGTATAAGGCACTGAACTCACATATGAGAAGAGCGGGGTTACAGTGTGCGTTCGGTCACCCTGCTCAAGGTCATCCGTGCTTTCTGTAAATAATTTCAGATGGTGTATAAATGATTTGGTTTTCTTAATCATGCAGTCTTATATGAGTATGAATCGAAGGAAAGACAGAAATCGGCCGCTAGTGGGCACTGAATTAAATCAATGGAGAAAGTTGAAAATTTGTGCCGGACCAAGACTCGAACCCAGATTTACCGCTTCCCATGAGCAGTTGTCGTAAGGGGGAATGACAGGGTGACGGCCGAAAGAACTCGAAATTTTTTTATTACGGAATTCAAATATGTATACATTGAAGAATTATTCCTCAAAATATTATACGTGAACTCCATAAAGTAACGATTCTGTGAGCGTTTGAAGCGGAGCTTGCATAGCACGCCGCGACGTTAGAGAACTGGTTGCCACAAGTCGTTATCGATGCCATCACCCCAATTTATACCGACTTGCTGGAGCGTTGTTTGGGTTGTTTTACTCAAAATTGAACGAAAGTTTCGATAGTCTCATTTGGAGATACGCCCCAAACTTAACATCCAGCCGAAGCGAAATTGCTAACATTGCTTGAAATTTGGCCTTATGACATCTACTACATCTACATCTACATTTATACTCCGCAAGCCACCCAACGGTGTGTGGCGGAGGGCACTTTACGTGCCACTGTCATTACCTCCCTTTCCTGTTCCAGTCGCGTATGGTTCGCGGGAAGAACGACTGTCTGAAAGCCTCCGTGCGCGCTCTAATCTCTCTAATTTTACATTCGTGATCTCCTCGGGAGGTATAAGTAGGGGGAAGCAATATATTAGATACCTCATCCAGAAACGCACCCTCTCGAAACCTGGCGAGCAAGCTACACCGCGATGCAGAGCGCCTCTCTTGCAGAGTCTGCCACTTGAGTTTATTAAACATCTCCGTAACGCTATCACGGTTACCAAATAACTCTGTGACGAAACGCGCCGCTCTTCTTTGGATCTTCTCTATCTCCTCCGTCAACCCGATCTGGTACGGATCCCACACTGATGAGCAATACTGAAGTATAGGTCGAACCAGTGTTTTGTATGCCACGTCCTTTGTTGATGGACTACATTTTCTAAGGACTCTCCCAATGAATCTCAACCTGGTACCCGCCTTACCAACAATTAATTTTATATGATCATTCCACTTCAAATCGTTCCGCACGCATACTCCCAGATATTTTACAGAAGTAACTGCTACCAGTGTTTGTTCCGCTATCATATAATCATACAATAAAGGATCCTTCTTTCTATGTATTCGCAATACATTACATTTGTCTATGTTAAGGGACAGTTGCCACTCCCTGCACCAAGTGCCTATCCGCTGCAGATCTTCCTGCATTTCGCTACAATTTTCTAATGCTGCAACTTCTCTGTATACTACAGCATCATCCGCGAAAAGCCGCATGGAACTTCCGACACTATCTACTAGGTCATTTATATATATATATTGTGAAAAGCAATGGTCCCATAACACTCCCCCGTGGCACGCCAGAGGTTACTTTAACGTCTGTAGACGTCTCTCCATTGATAACAACATGCTGTGTTCTGTTTGCTAAAAACTCTTCAATCCAGCCACACAGCTGGTCTGATATTCCGCAGGCTCTTACTTTGTTTATCAGGCGACAGTGCGGAACTGTATCGAACGCCTTCCGGAAGTCAAGAAAAATAGCATCTACCTGGGAGCCTGTATCTAATATTTTCTGGGTCTCATGAACAAATAAAGCGAGTTGGGTCTCACACGATCGCTGTTTCCGGAATCCATGTTGATTCCTACATAGTAGATTCCGGGTTTCCAAAAACGACATGATAGTCGAGCAAAAAACATGTTCCAAAATTGTACAACAGATCGATGTCAGAGATATAGGCCTATAGTTTTGCACATCTGCTCGACGACCCTTCTTGAAGACTGGGACTACCTGTGCTCTTTTCCAATCATTTGGAACCCTCCGTTCCTCTAGAGACTTGCGGTACACGGCTGATAGAAGGGGGGCAAGTTCTTTCGCGTACTCTGTGTAGAATCGAATTGGTATCCCGTCAGGTCCAGTGGACTTTCCTCTGTTGAGTGATTACAGTTGTTTTTCTATTCCTTGGACAGTTATTTCGATGTATTCAGTATAGTTCATACTGCTTTAATGCTCGTGGCAAGTGCCCTTCAAATCAAAATAGGCGATTAAATGCGCGTATTCTGTGAAGATACAGACGCCAGCGACTCTGCGCTCAGCGACGAAAAGGGCTCTGAGGACGAAAATGAGTGCTTATCAGGTCAAAGTAGCTGAAAGCGGCCATCCAATAGGCCCAAATACTTGTCAAACTTTAAATTCATTTTTCTCAAAACCATGTTTTTTGACATGGTTATCGTCGCCCACGCTACAATTTTCGTACGATTTTAATGATTTTTGGTCTCCCTTGAAGCAAACTGAATTCTCTTAACCTCGTCGTAGCCGATTTTTAAAATTTCGATATTTAGCAGTTTTTTGGCCCAAAAAAGACGGGTCCAAAATGGCCATTTTTTCAAATATCTATAATTTCACACTTTTTTGTATATCCGTACAATGAACTATAATTACGTCTGTAAGGATCATGGTGATATGTTAATTTCATGTTTCACATAATCACAACCGGAGTTCAGCGACAACCGTCGGTTTACCTTCTTTCAGAGTTGCCTCGGGAAAATCGCAGTTACACAATGAAGATATTAATATTATTCAATAAAAAGATACGAAAAACTTCAATGTATGCTTTATTCATTGCAGCAAACCCCATTTGTCTACTACATTTCAGTACAGAGGAAGGAAGCCTGAATTTGAGCAACATTTTCGTCCGTCACGTTGTTGTTCCCTCTTAACCATTTCGGCTATTTGGCCACAGTCCCTGAACGACGCAAATTTCCAACTTACACTACTGACGTAGTGTCCCCGCCTATTAAGCCTCTATATTTCGCAGCATTCGCTGATTTTCGTACGAGTTCAAAAAAAAAAAAAAATGTTCAAATGTGTGTGAAATCTTATGGGACTTTAACTGCCAAGGTAATCAGTCCCTAAGCTTACACACTACTTAACCTAAATTATCCTAAGGACAAACACACACACACACACACACACACACACACACACACACACACACACACACACACACACACATGCCCGAGGGGGAGGACTCGAACCTCCGCCGGGATCAGCGGCACAGTCCGTGACTGCAGCGTCTTACGAGTTCAAGCGGATGTCTTGTATTCACATAAGGCTGAAGGGTTAAACAAATGGTGTGTGTTCTTTCGGACAATTCAGCAAGTTGGAAATTTGTGTCGGTCAGAGACCGTGTTCGGATAGCCGAAGCGATTAAGGCAACCGCTCGGGAGAAGCAGTAAATCCAGGTTCTGTTCCCGGTCCGGCACAAATTTTCAGCTTTCCCCACTTATTTAATTCAGTGCCCACTAGCAGCCGTTGCCTGTCTTTCCTTCGATTCATTTCATTTGGATTACGGGATGGACACTTTGGAGAGGCCAGGGCCGACTTGTCGCTCCCCACTCTTGCGCAGCTGTGCCAGGTGTGTGATGCTCGGTACTACTGTTTGCAGGACGTGGCGTCCCGCGGCCTGGACCTGACGCTGGTGGACTGGGTGGTGCAGCTGTCGCCGCCGCAGTCCGTGTCGCACTACGCGCACCGAGTGGGCCGCTCCGCTCGCGTCGGCGCCCACGGCTCTGCTTTGCTCTTCCTCGTCGACTCGGAGCTCGAGTTTGTCGAGAGACTCCACGAAGCTCGCATCAGGTAAGTTCCGAAACAACTCTAGTTTTGAAACGGTAACAAAGGTATGTCATTGTATCTACATCTATCCTCCGACGGTGTGTTGTGGAGGGTACATAGTTTATCACTTTCGATTACCCCCCCCCCCTCTCCCCACCTGCCATTCGTGAATCAGAAACTGTTGTTAGCCGTCTGCATTATACGGGGTGTTTATAATGAAAGTGGAGCTACTATCGGAGGTCAGGTTTGGGCTGTAATTATCACATGGCAGCGAAACTTGATAGATAGGCTAATACGTTCATGCGGAACCGATTTACACCGGAAAAATATTAGTTCCAATTTCGGCCACCAAGTGCAAATCTGGCGCTGTACAGCATCTCGTCGACGTCTCTGGTCCTCATACTGAACATATTGTGCAAGCAGCTGTTAGTAATAAAATCAACATAACTCTCAGTTGTTGACTTTTTCTGCCCACGTCCCATTCCTAATCCACTACATACGGAAACATTCCTGTACGTCTCTCCTGCATTCATGGTGCCAGGTTTACACCTAGTGATCAAAATTGGAACTAATTTTTTCCAGCGTAAATCGGTTCCGCGTTAACATATTCGGATTTTGCTACCATACGATAATTACAGCCCACATTGGACCTCTGTGAGTAGCTGCGCTTTAATTATAACCGTCTTGTACCTAATTCCCCGAATTTTATTGTCGTGGTCAGAATGTGAGATACTTGAATCATATGAGACGCCACCTGTTGTAACTTTGGAACTTCGTTTCTCCGCCTTGCTGTACGCGTTTCCCGTAGCGTCTCCTATTCGATTTTTTAAAGCTTATCTCATTTGCTGTAGCGCTGGCTGTGCAGTCGTGTGACGAATCTTGTTAGTACTATGCGCTTCTGAAGTGTTTTCGAGAAATCGAAATTCGAAGTTTTATAAGCCTCTCGAATACCACACGAGAGTGCCAGTTACAGAGTTGAGGCGTTAGACAACAGGCTAAGGCAGCCACTAAAAGTCTGCCTGTGCCCTGCGTTCGAATCTGATTTTTTCCCCTGATCTTTCTTCCTGCCTTTCCTTTCTGAACAGACTTAGTGTATTGTAGCGATACATGTAGTGGTCTTGCACTGGTTATAGATTATGTTGAAAGTAACCACCATTCATCTCCTGGCATTTTTTGGCCCTGGTGAGCAAGTTGCTGTAGGCAGAACGAAGCTGGAATGCTGGAATTGCTGCAGTCTCATCCGAAATGTTCTGCTCCAGTTCTGGAAGACTATGAGGTTGTTGCGATACACGTTAGACTTGAGGGCTCCCCACTCAAAGTAATTGCACACTGACAGATCAGGTGACCTGGGTGGTCTGTTAGGGCCGCGACCAGACTGCAGGTCCAGGTGGAGTATTCGTCCATGTGATCGACATTATACGCCGGTCTCTTGCGACAGCCTTGGGTTGATTTGGTAGGACTGGTATTTTCTGGTGAACTGCTGTCTCATTTTCTGGTGTGTGGGCACGTTTAGAAATGTTTTTGACTTGTTCAAAACAGATCCTGCCTGATGCCATCTTCCGACTAATCGATGCATGCCGCTCTTTGGTGGCACTTTGACACCATTAAATTTCTCAGCAAATAGCTGACCACACCATTTCCACGACTTTGTTGTCACGTAACTTTCCACAACGAACACCCGCTGCTCCACTGTGAGTACCATCGTTCCGTTTGCACTGCTCTACTCACATTGACACAGCCCGCACTACACTCAGAACTGCTGTGGATCACGTGGCAGGCGTACACGTGGTGTGTGCGTCGTAGGGTGTGGTTATATGTATACATTCATGTCCATTCGTATCCACTCGTCTGGGTCACTTTATTTGCCCGGCCTATTAAATCTTGTAGCAAACTGAGTATGTAATAGATGCGAAGGAGGCGCCGAAAGCCGGGCGAAGTGGCCGCGCGGTTTGAGGCGCTGTGTCACGGACTGCGCGGCCCCTCCCGCCGTAGGTTAGAGTCCTCCCTCGGGCATGGGTGTGTGTGTTGTTCTTAGCATAAGAATGCCTTTAGTTAAATACAGCCAAACAATTAGATGAAATAGAGAACAAGGAAAGAAACATAATCAGGGAAGTCTTGGGACCAAAAGACGAGAATGAGAAACTGAAATTAAGAAGTAATACAGAAATTTATGAAAAATATTAAACCAATATTAGACACAATGAAGAAGAAAAGAGTCTTATTCTATGAAAACCTACAATGGCTAGATGAAAAGAGGATGACAAATATAAATTTTTAACTTTTTTGACTGAAACTCAATAACATGGAGTGACATGGATCAAAGAAGTAAAAGCAGACCCGAGAGCAGTGGAAATAATGGAGGAAGAAATAGAAAGAGGAAAGCTCAGAGCAAAAGTAAAAGTTTCAAGGACTTTCAGGAGAAAACAAAGGAAAAGACAGTTGCAGTATGCACGGAAGAAAGAAGAGAAACGTAGGGGAAGAATAAAAAACTACTGGAAAGAAAGAAAGGAGAAAAGAAAGAAGTAAGTTATTTCATGTTGCCCTTAATAGGCCAAAACAGTAAAAGAAAGTAGTTTATACTACTATAAGAGGCGAACAATAACTTTCCGTTCGAAGGTAGTACTGTCCGGAATCGGTATCCCAATCAGGCAAAATGGCCATGAGCATTGAGATAATCATCCCACCGACGCACCAGGTTGAGATACCCGTTCGGTAAAGTACCGTGTTCTGCTGCATGAAAAGATTCGTAACTACTTGCTGCACTCGTCCGACAGGAATGGATGACCCTTCAACTTTCATTCTCCGATGGATTTATACCTGTGTTTGTCCTTTGGCACCTAGCAAGACAATAACAGCATGTTGGTCCTGTTTGGGCTCATTTGGCAATAAATTTGCCATAGTTCACATTTCCGCATTTACCACTCGCATGTTGGAAAGATACTAATGCCACACTAATCTCTTGCTTACATGTGATGCTTATACAGGGTGATTCACCTAAAACTTGCACTGCAGATATTGCGTAAATGGAAAATGGTATTGATGTGCGTGTTCACAGAATAGATTGGTAGTCAGGGGCTTTTACTGTTAGCTAATCAACAGATTGTAATAATACCTAGAAAGTGTATTTTTGCGCAAACATACACATTTTAAATGGAAAAATGCCTGTTGATATTAACAGATTAAAAGTAGAGTAAATTAGAATGTCAGTAGTGTTTGTTGCAAGATTCTAGTGCAAGTCGTTTACGAGATATCGTAGTTTGAATAGTTCTCACACCGACACTTGCACATTACCTGTGGCAGCAAACACTAAAGAGCATTCACTAGCTATGTGGATTCTGACCAGTAATGGGAACACTGACCATCACATGTTGTATTCAAAATGACCACTGGCAGCAGCAATAGTACGTCCAATCCAGGGTGGAACAGCTGCTGCACACATGCTACAATTTCAGCAGTGGTGTCCAAGCAGGTTGCAGTAATACATCATTTCATATCATTTGGTGTAATTGGTTTGTCCTTGTAGACAGCGTCTTTCAGCTTCTCCCCAGAAAAATGTCTACAAGCGTCCCGGACAGCCATCATGTTGGTACACAGCTTCCCTCTAATATGCAGAGGAACGTCTTGTAGCATCTGTGGAAGATGGTCTGTTAGGAAGGTGCAATACTTCTGCGCAGTCAGTGTTCTGTCCGTCAGAAAAGCTGATGGTTCACTATCCCACACCACCCGTTTACACTCCATGGACACTGATGTTCCACCTGACGAAGCCAATGGGGACCAATAGTGCATGTTCGGTGGTTTACCGGGCTGTGTTCGGTAAATGTGGTTTCATCGCTAAACAAGGTACATGGTACATGTGGAGTATCCTGTCGTAATGTCCGTGTACAGAAGTTAACACGTTTCTCATAATCGTTTCCATGCATCCCTTGATGGAGAGAAGTGTGATAAGGATGGAACCTATTTCGATGGAGAAATCGTAGGACACGTGACTGAGCGGAAACCAACCTGCGGATCAACTGCAACAGCAGCAAGAACATAGATTTCCCCTCTTCTGTCGTCACTTGTTTCCTTGTGTTACGTTGTCTAGGTGTTACACAGCCACTTTCACGTTACTGATTGAAGAGGCTGATAAATAACTACCGAGATGTATGACGTCTGTTGCGACATTTTGCCGCATGCACCATATAAGAACGTACTACATTCTTGCTGTACTCTCCATACACCATGAGCATGTCGGCTTTTTCTGCATTGATAAACTCCATCCTCCACTCACAACCTACTGCTTGGACCGCCACACACTGACTAGCGAGTCGCTGTGCACTCAAGGAACATACAAATACACTGACAGCAAACATAACAACATTGTACTTAGAAACTACGCCGGTTGACTGTCACAAACAAATGTCGATGTGGAAACTTTTCAAAATACGGTATCTGGTAAACAACTCGTCCTAGAATCCCGCAACAAACACCACTGGCATTCTGATTTACCTATTTTTTGTTTGTTAATGTCAATAGGTACTGTTCCATTTAAAAAAAGTATACGTGCGCACAAAAAATACTTTCTAAGTATTATTAAAATCTGTTTATTGGCTAACAATATAAGCCCATGACAACCAATCCATTCTGTGAAAACCATACATCAATAGCACTTTCCATTTCCGCAATATTTGCGGTGCAAGTTTTGGGCTATTCACCCTGTATACCGGCGTAGCATATACGCTGCAGCAACGCCCTCAACTGAAAACTTTTTGATCGCTCGTTGACTGCGGTTATAGTGGAGCGGCAAGCAGAGCAGCGATGACGAAACAAACCAGTGCCGCTCAGTGCGCATGATTGTAATGACGCTGCGAGCGGAGCGGCACAGAGCGCCACTAGGAGAATGAAACTTTTTTCTCTCTGAGGAGCGCGCGGCGACCAGAGAGTTCGAGTGACTCCGGCTGCGGTCGGGCAACACCGGCACTATTCGGCTGTCGCTGTGGGTAGCAGCGTCAGTACTGTTGCTGACTCTTGCGTATCTTTTTTTGTACTGTATGGAAATTGTATCAGCGGAAGCTTTGATAGCATCTGTCTTTCCTTGGCGTTGTGTATGGAACCACCGAAATAACTATCATCCAAACTGATTAATTTTGGAAAAGTTATGTGACGAGATGGAAGCGGAATTACGGACTACAAGTACAGAATGCATTTCATTAATCTCTTATCCCTCTCATTATCTTAAAACGAGAGATGATAGAGCTGAAGTAGCATAGCTGAGAAACACTTGAGAGTCCTCTTTTAGTATGTGAGGAAAAGTTACAAAACTATCTCATTTGGACAGCTTCATTTGAAGGTCTGTTAAAGTTTCGTCCTGTCTGATTGTCTACTGTATGCTGCTCATTGACACTGAGGGATCCTTGTAGGTCGGTGACTGTGCTGTGAAGAACATGTACGTTTCACAACATTGTCAGCAAATTCTGGCAAAGTTTCAGTTGGCTTCCAAAATGTGCCCCACTTAGCGCTCTTTATTCTAAAAGCATAATCTGCTAATTGTTGTGGTCTGGAAAATTGATTATTGAGATATTTATTCCACGGATCTAAAACACATTGATCGTAATACTTGATAAAATGCCTCAGCAATGTGTATGCCTGATTTCCAGTGAATACAAAAGGCAGTCCAACTGATGTATTCTGTACTGGAGAGTCTGGCGGTATATTAAGCTCCCCGTCTTGAACCAAGCGAAATACACTAGAAGAATAAAATCCACCACTTTCCCATTCCTTTCCATATCCACAAACATCGATTATAACGAATCTCCCCTGAGGATCTGCAACTGCTTAAAGATTGAATGAAAATTTTTATAACTTTAAATCTTTGACCGTCAATTTTCTGGGCATTTTAGACGAATATTTTTTGTGACAACATCACCGACTGCAGTTGGGAACTTCTGTATGTTGTATAAATCATTTACAGTCTTTGGAAAACCATGTTGTGTGGCTGGAGACTATCCCACAGCAATTTGGTGATTGACTCCACAGTACTTACAACAGTTGTGAATCCTGTTGTGAATGTCAGAGTCATGTCTCGGAAACGAAAACTTCTTGTGGTTGCTAGGAACCTGTAACAGTTATAGTTTCATCAGCCATCTATGGCCCTTAAAAATGGTTTCATTGGAAAAAAATCTGTAGTTGCTTGAATATCTGTTAGGTATGAAAGTTTTACCAATTAATCGTATGGCAGAATATTCTCTTCTTTGCTACTATCATTTCCCAAAGTCTTGTTTTGATATCTTAAACATTTTATGAGATATGAGGACCGTTACAAATATTTCATTGTGGCGTTTTCGCTGTCACATGGGTTCGAGCCAAAGCGCTTTACGTACGAGATTGGTGATAGATGGCAATATGCTTCTAAGCGACCCCTATTTTTCAATGCAACCTTCTCGAAATTCTTGAGGTAGGTTACTTGATTTTGAAATATCGCAATAAGTATGACCATTAATGAAATGATACGCATTTTTCTTGCAGCTGACGAGTAAAGCTAAGAAGTGCATGAGAATCCAGTTGTTCACCAACTAGTTTTTTTCAAAATCGAGGTTTGAAAACTACTGCACCCGGCTGGAGACCCGAGAACGGGTACAAACAGTTAATTCGTCGGGAAAGCCTATGATCACACATCAGATTCCTCTACGGAGAGGAGATGAACCAGAGACTCAAGAAACTGGATAAGCTTCGCGAACGGATGGAGCGTCTACTAAGCTCTTTCGCCTTCCTGATGCGGTGCCGTGACCACAGCATAATACCGACATTCGCGAGGATTACCCGTCACATAAATACCGCGGCCGCCCACCGGATCACAAGATGAGCTAGCCTGGCGCTTGTAAGGGAAAGGATCCGGTACACCCGTCGGCGGCTAGACACGACAGCTAAGGAATTACTCGCACTCCACTTAGAGATGGCTTGTTTGCTCTCGCCCGATGCTTGGGAGTGGGTCGACACTGTCTCTTGGGCTCATGCGGACCTGTCTCGACACAGCGCCACTTCTAAACAAGTCTCCAAGTTCCAACGTCTGGCAGCAGAGAACAACAGGCGCAACAAGTGCAACGACGAACCGTAATCTACTTCACCGGGAAGGAGATTGACGCGGCAGCAAAATCAGTTCTGGAAAAGGGGCTAAATTTCGCACCAACACCGACTACTATACCCATCGTAGACTTCATCAGTGGTATAGAACAAGTAATTTCCACCCTTCCTAGCGAAGAAGCAGAAGAGATACGTCGGGAAACGTGCCGTGCGATTACCAAAGCCGCTCTACCGAGGCCGAACATCAGGAAAACAGAAAGAGCTGCCATTCGAGAACTACGGATTGATCCTGAAATAGTTATTTTACCCGCGGATAAAGGAAATGCAACTAACTGTACTGCTTCCATTATCAGAGTACAATCACAAAATGTACGACCGACTCGAGGATCCAGCATACAAAAAACTGAAGGGAGACCCGACCAACAGGGTGAAAAAGAAGACTATTGAGCTTCTACGCCAGTGCCTACCGAAGGAAATCGTCAAGAAGCTCCGACCTCGAGCTGCTGCACCCCCAAGGCTCTATGGGTTACGAAAGGTGCACAAAAAGGATGTTCCTTTGCGCCCTGTCGTCAGTAACATAGGCGCTCCAACGTACCAGCTAGCCAAATATTTGACGGCGGAGTTAAGCCCTCACGTCGGGAAATGTCAGCATCACATCGGAAATTCTGTACATTTCATTCAACGGCTGCAGGAGCTGCGCCTCCGTAACCAGGACCTCATGGTGAGCTTCGATGTGGTCTCACTTTTCACCAGAGTGCCGCTTGATGACACTCTTAAGTTGATTAGGGAGAAATTCAACCCGGCAATGACTAATCTTTTCGAATTTGTCCACACATCAACATTCTTTCTCTTCGATGGTAACTATTACGAACAAACGGATGGTGTTGCCAAGGGGTGATCCCTGTCACCGGTGGTAGCAAACTTGTTTATGGCGGACTTCGAAGAGAAAGTACTGGAAACTGCAGCACTGAAGCTTATCTGCTTTTACAGATATGTTGATGACACATTTGTGATATGGCCACATGGAAGAGAAAAACTTCACGAGTTTCTCCAACATCTGAATTCTCTGCATCCTAACATCAAATTCACCATGGAGGTGGAAGAGAATGGTGAACTCCCGTTTCTGGACGTCCTAGTCAAGCGCAAAGCGGATGGCACCTTAGGACACTGTGTATACAGGAAAGAAACCCACACTGATCTGTATCTCCACGCTACCAGCTGCCATCATCCTTCACAGCGTGAGGGTGTACTGCGAACACTGGTACACAGGGCCCGCGCAATATCGGATGAGGAAAGCCTGCAAGGAGAACTTAACCACCTTAAGGACGTTTTCAAGAAGAACGGATATAACGAGAGTCAAATTCGACGTGCTTCCAGGCAGAATGCACAAGCCCAGCAGAGAGAGAACGAAGAGGACGAGAAGACAATGGCGTACCTGCCTTACGCCGGCAAAGTATCCAACAAAATCGGCAGAATTCTGGCTCGGTGTAACATCAAATGTGTCTTCCGCCCACCTCCGAAAACGCGTGCCCTGCCACGTACAGTAAAAAATGACCTGGGGCTGCGCAAACCGGGTGTTTACGGTATTCCGTGTAAATGCGGTAGGGCATACATCGGGCAAACTGTACGGACAATCGAAGAAGGATGCCAGGAACACAGAAGGCACACTGAACTAAAGCAGCCTACAAAATCTGCGGTTGCAGAACATTACATGGATACTGGAGATACTATGGAGCACGCGAAAACGGAAGTTTTACGGCAGGCGTCGTCTTTTTGGGTCTGTGTTCTGAAGGAGGCGATTGAAATACCGTACGTGTAGCTGATGGACTGATCAACAGAGACGCCGGGTTCAACCTCAGCAAAGCCTGGGAACCAGCACTCAGCCAACTAAAAGAACAGCGCCGACCCAAAGCGACTTCGGCGCCTGACGATGGCCACAGGACATCTGATGGTCCACAGTTCGCATCCCGCAGCCAGCAGCCCGCCCCTCGCCACCACCCCTCCACGCAGCGCCGCGTGTGTCAAGACGCGGGGGGAAGGGGTGGGGAGCGATCAAAGAATAAAGGGGAGGAGATTCAGCGGAGACGCTCAGTCTGCAGGTACCACCTGAAGATGACGGCGGGGAACGCTGTCGAAATATCGTGGTTTGAAAACGACCGCACCCGGCTGGAGACCCGAGAACAGTACTAACAGTTAATTCGCCAGGAAAGCCTAAGATAACACATCGTTTGAGAAAGATTGCAGGTCCTGTGTCTAATTCATGATATAATTATACAAACTATCAACAGCTGTAGTTACAATCGTGTTCTGCTCGGAAGATGGCATTTTGATCAACGGACAACCACGCTAGCAATGACGTCAGGGCACTTGTCAAGCGGGGCAGTGTTTGCAAGGTAGTCCCACATCCGCAACCGCAGAGTATACAGTCACAGACGGTGCAATGTAGCACAGAGAAGGCGCCTACAAACTCTGTGCTGTGGAGGGCCAGATTTAACTGCTGTCAGGTACCGTGAGGATATCTTGGGATCTCGTACGAGATTGTTGTGGGCTGAGACTTCGTACTGATGGACGATAATGCTCGACCTCACAGAGCACTTTTGGTAACGGAAGATATTGCACGCATGGCGTGGCCTGCTCGCTCTACCGAATTGAATCCTATAGATCATGTCTGGGATGCTCTAGAGAGACTTGTGAGCAACTCTGCTGCAGGAAGAATGGGCGTTATTGCCTCAACATGAAAGTGATGACATTATTCATAGCATGCCCCATCTTTGTCAGGCCTGTATTGGTGCCATAGGTGGCTGCAGCCCATACTGAGCACATTAATTAGTTGTCAGAAAGTGTGTGCAAATCAGGTAAGTTGGAATACGTTTCGTATTCTGTACATTGTTTCTACTTTACGATCACCTGTTTATACTGTTTTGTGGCAAAATAAACGCAATCTTGCAAAATTTCCGTTTGTTGCTTTAATTTTGGACACCAATGTAATTTAACATGTATGTAATATATAAAGTGGAAACGTTACTACCAAAAATCTCAAATTCCTTGACCAATTTATTTCAGTTTTATGTCCAATACCCTGGCGAACATTTAGAAGGACACAGGCTACATATTTTTTTAAATTATATAAAATACACTCCTGGAAATTGAAATAAGAACACCGTGAATTCATTGTCCCAGGAAGGGGAAACTTTATTGACACATTCCTGGGGTCAGATACATCACATGATCACACTGACAGAACCACAGGCACATAGACACAGGCAACAGAGCATGCACAATGTCGGCACTAGTACAGTGTATATCCACCTTTCGCAGCAATGCAGGCTGCTATTCTCCCATGGAGACGATCGTAGAGATGCTGGATGTAGTCCTGTGGAACGGCTTGCCATGCCATTTCCACCTGGCGCCTCAGTTGGACCAGCGTTCGTGCCGGACGTGCAGACCGCTTGAGACGACGCTTCATCCAGTCCCAAACATGCTCAATGGGGGACAGATCCGGAGATCTTGCTGGCCAGGGTAGTTGACTTACACCTTCTAGAGCACGTTGGGTGGCACGGGATATATGCGGACGTGCATTGTCCTGTTGGAACAGCAAGTTCCCTTGCCGGTCTAGGAATGGTAGAACGATGGGTTCGATGACGGTTTGGATGTACCGTGCACTATTCAGTGTCCCCTCGACGATCACCAGTGGTGTACGGCCAGTGTAGGAGATCGCTCCCCACACCATGATGCCGGGTGTTGGCCCTGTGTGCCTCGGTCGTATGCAGTCCTGATTGTGGCGCTCACCTGCACGGCGCCAAACACGCATACGACCATCATTGGCACCAAGGCAGAAGCGACTCTCATCGCTGAAGACGACACGTCTCCATTCGTCCCTCCATTCACGCCTGTCGCGACACCACTGGAGGCGGGCTGCACGATGTTGGGGCGTGAGCGGAAGACGGCCTAACGGTGTGCGGGACCGTAGCCCAGCTTCATGGAGACGGTTGCGAATGGTCCTCGCCGATACCCCAGGAGCAACAGTGTCCCTAATTTGCTGGGAAGTGGCGGTGCGGTCCCCTACGGCACTGCGTAGGATCCTACGGTCTTGGCGTGCATCCGTGCGTCGCTGCGGTCCGGTCCCAGGTCGACGGGCACGTGCACCTTCCGCCGACCACTGGCGACAACATCGATGTACTGTGGAGGCCTCACGCCCCACGTGTTGAGCAATGCGGCGGTACGTCCACCCGGCCTCCCGCATGCCCACTATACGCCCTCGCTCAAAGTCCGTCAACTGCACATACGGTTCACGTCCACGCTGTCGCGGCATGCTACCAGTGTTAAAGACTGCGATGGAGCTCCGTATGCCACGGCAAACTGGCTGACACTGACGGCGGCGGTGCACAAATGCTGCGCAGATAGCGCCATTTGACGGCCAACACCGCGGTTCCTGGTGTGTCCGCTGTGCCGTGCGTGTGATCATTGCTTGTACAGCCCTCTCGCAGTGTCCGGAGCAAGTATGGTGGGTCTGACACACCGGTGTCAATGTGTTCTTTTTTCCATTTCCAGGAGTGTATAAATATCTATTAATATGCAAAGGGGAAAAATTATTACATAAATTTTGAACAGCTATTGAAAGATTTACTTCTAATTTTTATTCGTTACTGTAATGAACATTCGGACATAAAGATGCTATATATTTCTTAATAGAGATATTATATATGTAGTACATAAATGGGAAACTTTGTTACTAAAAATCTTTAAAGTTATGCAGCAAATTATTTCAAATTACGGGATATACCCTAGTGAAAGTTTGGATGGATTTAGGCTATGTATTTTTTTAACAACATTGTAAAGATTTTCTTTTAAAATTGACTGCGAGAAAGAAAATGGTGTGGTATGTTTTGGTATGTAACCTTGCACTTGTGTTCTGTTTCTCTAAGTCAGTTTTAACTATGATAACATGGCATTAGGTGAATTATTTCTCCCATACATATTCTTAATCATTATATGTAAATAGGGGGGGGAGGGGGGGGGCAAAGCAGGAATGAGCACATTGTGTTTGTGCTGGTTGCATACATTCAGCAGCAAGCATACATTCAGGAGCAAACTTGATTGATTTATGACTCTCTCCCCTCTCCTTAACCTATTCCTCTGATAACCAGTTTATAACCCCAAGGGATAATTCATCCTTCTGAGAAAGCCTTCACCTCTCCCCCTCCACCCCTCTGGGCACATCAAACCCTCCACGTCTTTACCATTTCTGATAAAAGCACACCTTTTATATCAAATTAATTCACTAACACCCCCCCCCCCTCCTCTGATAAATCCCCCCAGTTCTCTCCTCCCATCCCCACCCGTCCCCCCTCTTTGGTGAAGAAGGAAATAGTTTTATCATCTTAAAGTTTGTCACCGTAGGGAGTGGGATAGCAAACTTACGTGTTGCATGTATGTCCTGAATTAGAGTATTAAGGGCTTTGCAGTCTACATGGCTAATATTTCAGAAACCATATGGCTTTAACTTTATAGTACGTTTAAATGCAGAACTGTGCAGCCTTAGGAGTGTATGTGTTTATGTTCTATGATCATTTCATACTTGCCAATACCTTCTTGGAACTGGCCCTGGACACAAGGACAATACTTTAGAATTGAAAGCACAGTTGATTCATGTCACCTGCTCCAAACTCCACCTGTCTGGAGCTCCATCATGCATAAACCACACTTTTCTTCTTAACTGTTTGTTATACCACCACAAAATTCTCATGTCTACTATACACTAGTAAGTGTTGCTAACCTCCTTGACATGCACGCATCTGGAGAGATCTTGTGCAGTTGTATGTGTGCCGTGAGTAAGACTGGTGCGGAAAAGTCTTCATTGAACATAGTGTTACTGAACCCTGTGTGTCACATTGGTTTCACTGTGAAACCACTTTTTGCTGCATTGTATCCCTTTGCGGCATATGTGACTCACTGTGAAACCACTGTCTCACCCTTGCTTGTAGTGCACTCTAGCGGATTTTCGATGAACTAACTCAATAAATCTTGAGAGAGCAACTCTGCTAGCGGGAACCGGCATTCAGCGCTGGTTTTCCGTGCAAGTCCGACATATTGTGATTCAGACACGTTGTTTTGTGTTATTCAGATGCAGTACTTTATTCAGTGTAGTAAAATTTTTATACACGCCACGACATATATTATAGATTGAAAATATGCCTAAAGTTTGAATATAGCACATTATTTGAAACAATGAGAAGCATAAATGTTGGTGGTTTCGCTGTGAAACCACAATGCTAATATGATGCCTTTACCATACCAAGCTTCTATTCTTATACATGGTGTTACAAAAAGGTACGGCCAAACTTTCAGGAAACGTTCCTCACACACAAAGAAAGAAAATATGTTATGTGGACATGTGTCTGGAAACGCTTACTTTCCATGTTAGAGCTCATTTTATTACTTCTCCTCAAATCACATTACTCATGGAATGGAAACAAACAGCAACAGAACGTACCAGCGTGACTTCCAACACTTTGTTACAGGAAATGTTCAAAATGTCCTCTGTTAGCAAGGATACATGCATCCACCCTCCGTCGCATGGAATCCCTGGTGCGCTGATGCAGCCCTGGAGAATGGCGTATTGTATCACAGCCGTCCACAATACGAGCACGAAGAGTCTCTACATTTGGTACCGGGGTTGCGTAGACAAGAGCTTTCAAATGCCCCCATAAATGAGTCAAGAGGGTTGAGGTCAGGAGAGCGTGGAGCCCATGGAATTGGTCCGCCTCCACCAATCCATCGGTCACCGAATCTGTTGAGAAACGTACGAACACTTCGACTGAAATGTGCAGGAGCTCCATCGTGCATGAACCATATGTTGTGTCGTACTTGTAAAGGCACATGTTCTAGCAACACAGGTAGAGTATCCCGTTTGAAATCATGATAACGTGCTCCATTGAGCGTAGGTGGAAGAACATGGGGCCCAATCAAGACATCACCAACAATGCCTGCCCAAACGTTCACAGAAAATCTGTGTTGATGACGTGATTGCACAATTGCGTGCGGATTCTCGTCAGCCCACACATGTTGATTGTGAAAATTTACAATTTGATCACGTTGGAATGAAGCCTCATCCGTAAAGAGAACATTTGCACTGAAATGAGGATTGACACATTGTTGGAAGAACCATTCGCAGCCGGCCGCGGTGGTCTAGCGGTTCTAGGCGCTCAGTCCGGAGCCGCGCGACTGCTGCGGTCGCAGGTTCGAATCCTGCCTCGGGCATGGATGTGTGTGATGTCCTTAGGTTAGTTAGGTTTAAGTAGTTATAAGTTCTAGGGGACTGATGACCATAGATGTTAAGTCCCATAGTGCTCAGAGTCATTTGAACCATTTTTTTGACCCATTCGCAGAAGTGTACCCGTGGAGCCCAATCAGCTGCTGTTAGTGCCTGCACACGCTGTACATGGTACGGAAACAACTGGTTCTCCCGTAGCACTCTCCATACAGTGACGTGGTCAACGTTACCTTGTACAGCAGCTACTTCTCTGACGCTGACATTAGGCTCATCGTCAACTGCACGAAGAACTGCCCCGTCCATTGCATGTGTCCTCGTCGTTCTAGGTCTTCCCCAGTCGCGAGGCATAGACTGTAATGTTCCGTGCTCCCTAAGACGCCGATCAATTGCTTCGAACGTCTTCCTGTCGGGACACCTTCGTTCTGGAAATCTGTCTCGATACAAACGTACCGCGCCACGACTATTGCCCCGTGCTAATCCATACATCAAATGGGCATCTGCCAACTCCACATTTGTAAACATTGCACTGACTGCAAAACCGCGTTCGTGATGAACACTAACCTGTTGATGCTACGTACTGATGTCGCATGTCAACACAAGCACCGAAGTCAACATTACCTTCCTTCAATTGAACCAACTGGCGGTGAATCGAGGAAGTACAGTACGTACGGACGAGACTAAAATGAGCTCTAACATGGAAATTAAGCGTTTTCGGACCCATGTCCACATAACATCTTTTATTTGTGTGTGAGGAATGTTTCCTGAAAGTTTGGCCGTACTTTTTTGTAACACCCTGTATACAGTAAGTTATCTAACTTTTACCTCTATTTAGGTGGATAAAACATACACCTTGGCGGAATTAGTTAAAGCTACTGTCTACAATCTACTTTTTGAAGATATTCCAAGCGATTTGTCAGAATCTGAAGAGGATGAAGATGGTAATCTGGAGGGTATTACTCAGGCCCTTGGACAGGAAGCCCCCACGCTCCTACCTTCTTCAGCAGCTGAGAAAGAAGTTTTTGAAGCTCCGGCTGATGTCAGTGAACTTCTTCCTTCCACCCAACAGTTTACAGAACCAAAGTGGGCACGTGAGTTCGGTGATTATGATCATGTAAATTTTGTCTTTTTTAATTGGCGCCTGAAAAATTGTCGGTTCCTATTACCTCCATGGCGATTGGAGTGCAGAGGGAAAGTAGATTGTATGGAGGCATTTAATTAACAACTAATATGCTGGTGCCTTAGCCAATGTATGTTGTTTATAAGCTATGTTGTTAATAGATTGGTCGCTGTGGGTGAGGGGTCGCAAAATAGGGAGTTTTCTTAGTGAATTTTCTTGTTTGTCTTCCAGTGATAACTCACGGCCGTGCGCATCTCGTACCTATCAGATGCTTATGGTTAAAACTGCCCACGTACACTACTGGCCATTAAAATTGCTACATCAAGAAGAAATGTAAATGATAAACGGGTATTCATTGGACAAATATATTATACTAGAACTGACATCTGATTACATTTTCACACAATTTGGGTGTATAGATCCAGAGAAATTAGTAACCAGAACAACCACCTATGGCCGTAATAACGGCCTTGATACGCCTGGGAATTGAGTCAAACAGAGTTTGGATGGCGTGTACAGGTACAGCTGCCCATGGAGCTTCAACACGATACCACAGTTCATCAGTAGTAGTGACTGGCGTATTGTGACGAGCCAGTTGCTCGGCCACCATTGGCCACACGTTTTCAATTGGTGAGAGATCTGGAGAATGCGCTGGCCAGGGCAGCAGTCGAACATTTTCTGTATCCAGAATAGACCGTACAGGACCTGCAACACACGGTCGTGCATTATCCTGCTGAAATGTAGGGTTTCGCAGGGATCGAATGAAGGGTAGAGCCACGGGTTGTAACACATCTGAAATGTAACGTCCACTGTTCAAAGTGCCGTCAATGCGAAAAGACGTGACCGAGACGTGTAACCAATGGCACCCCATACCATCATCACGCCGAGTGATACACCAGTATGGTGATGACGAATACACGCTTCCAATGTGCGTTCACCGCGATGTCGCCAAACACGGATGCGACCATCGTGGTGCTGTAAACAGAACCTGGATTCATCCGAAAAAATGACGTTTTGCCTTTCGTGCACACAGGTTCGTCGTTGAGTACACCATCGCAGGCGCTCCTGTTTGTGATGCAGCGTCAAGGGTAACCGCAGCCATGGTCTCCGAGCTGATAGTCCATGCTGCTGCAAACGTCGTCGAACTGTAGGTGCAGGTGGTTGTTGTCTTGCCAACGTCCACATCTATTGTCTCAGGGATCGAGACGTGTCTGCACGATCCGTTACAGCCATGCGGATAAGATGCCTGTCATCTCGACTGCCAGTGATACGAGGCCGTTGGGATCCATCACGGCGTTCCGTATTACTCTCCTGAACCCACCGATTCCATATTCTGCTAACAGTCATTGGATCTCGACCAACGCGAGCAGCAATGTCGCGATACGATAAACCGCAATCGTGATAGACTACAATCTGACCTTTATCAAAGTCGGAAACGTGATGGTACGCATTTCTCCTCCTTACACGAGGCATCACAACAATGTTTCACCAGGAAACGGCGGTCAACTGCTGTTTGTGAATGAGGAATCGGTTGGAAACTTTCCTCATGTCAGCACGTTGTAGGTATCGCCACCGGTGCCAACCTTGTGTGAATGCTCTGAAAAGCTAGTGATTTGCGTATCACAGCATCTTCTTCCTGTCGGTTAAATTTGGTGTCTGTAGCACGTCATCTTCGTGGTGTAGCAGTTTTAATGGCCAGTAGTGTAAAAGTGTCATTGCTGTTTGCCTCATTGGGTATTTCTTTCAGGTAGCTTCTGTACTATACATCCTATATATGGTCCAAGTTCAACCGACGCACGTTATTTGGCGGTGACACATCATGCAAAACTTACTTTAGTCCTTAAGTTTTGCACACCAGTGTACTTAGTTGGCGACGTTAAGCTGTGATGTTCCTTCCTTCGCCGGCCGAAGTGGCCGTGCGGTTAAAGGCGCTGCAGTCTGGAGCCCCAAGACCGTTACGGTCGCAGGTTCGAATCCTGCCTCGGGCATGGCTGTTTGTGATGTCCTTAGGTTAGTTAGGTTTAAGTAGTTCTAAGTTCTAGGGGACTAATGACCTCAGCAGTTGAGTCCCATAGTGCTCAGAGCCATTTGAACCATTTGTGTTCCTTTCTTCCCTTGCTGTACCTGAGATTGAGCGGAATTGTTGCCTCACGAACAGCGTTCAAGATTTGGTCTAACAAGAATTGTTTAAGTGGCCTGTCTCGGGTGTGTTACATATCCTTAGCATTCTCCGTAAAAATCTCACACTATCAACTCCTGTTCAGGGTATGATTAATGTGATCATTGCATCTTAAATCGCTGCAGACGGATTCTTGACTATTCACACTGCGTCACTGGTTCAAAAATGGTTCAGATGGCTCTAAGCACTATGGGACTTAACATCTGAGTTCATCAGTCCCCTAGACTTAGAACTACTTAAACCTAACTAACCTAAAGACATCACACACATCCATGCCCGAGGCAGGTTTCGAACCTGTGACTGTATCAGTAGCGCGGTTCCGGACTGAAGCGCCTATAACCGCTTGGCCACAGCGGCCGGCTTGCGTCACTGGTTCTGAAGACTGGACCATGTTCATGCAGTCGAACGACATGGGATATTTTGGTCGGTTACGGGAATTAAATTCCTATATTTTATGTTGACGTTCAGCCGAGATTCATTGCGCCATGCGCTCATAATGTGCTAGCTTTCGATTATTTCGTAACAATTTTGTGAACACATGATCTTTCTGTATACAGTTGCCTCATGTGGTAGCATTTTCAGGAATCTATGAACGTAGTTGTCTTAAGTCACCCTCCTGACACTAGGGGGCAATTCTCATCGGTTTATTTGAAATAGATTTTATGTGGCTGTTAGACAGATGATAGTGGAAAAGAATTCACAAAAACTTCATAATTTTTAAAGAAATTCATGGGCGTTGGTGACGTATAAATAAACATTAGAGAGGTAATGCACGTAACAAAATAGTCGTATTTGGCAGCTATCACTTGTACCATGCAGTGGTTATAAATTTTGAAAAAGACGTAAATTATAACAGTTTTATTTGTGATTGTACCCAGAGAGACGAATGTTCTGTGATGTTAGACAGAGCTGAACAGCCTTGGCACTTTATTTTGATTTTCTTTGTGCAGCCAGTGTTCGTACACCACATGCTATTTTTTATCTAAAGTAATTTCTGGCAAATGGGTTACATTAGGTGAGCGTGTTTGAGAGAGCAATAGTCTTCATCTCTTAGGAGTTGAGTCCTCATCTTCTTCAAAATGTTGTTCCTGGTGATTACTTAACAAATGCTCTGCAATTGTTAGTTTAGAATCAAGCTTCCCACGCCCGGGTTCCCTTGTTCGATTCCCGGCGGGGTCAGGGATTTTCTCTGCCTCGTGATGGCTGGGTGTTGTGTGCTGTCCTTACGTTAGTTAGGTTTAAGTAGTTCTAAGTTCTAGGGGACTGATGACCATAGATGTTAAGTCCCATAGTGCTCAGAGCCATTTGAACCATTTTTTTAGAATCAAGCTACTGCGGGATACTCTTCTTTGATCATCATTCTGAATCCGATCAGTCCTATACTGAATCCAGCTATTTCCAGTTCTCAGTTCTATGAAGTGAGTAATAGTTTTTACAGTCCAGTTTTGGTTCTGGTGCAGATCCTGTAATAACTCGTTATCTTGTCGGTCAAGTCTGTGCCAGTCATATTTTTAATGTGACAGTTTATTACTACTGGATGGGAACCTGAATGAATATCCCATAATTCTTCCATTATCTTTTACATTGGTCCATAGACTGCTTCCCAATCTTGGCCAATGCGGCTATGGGTGGCTTAGGTCATAACATTTTACAACAGAAATTAGTTTGTCTTCTTTCACTGTCTGGTCAAACGACTCTTGTCCTTGATTTGCAAGAAACTTTTCTGCTGTCAGGTGGGCTGCTCAGAGAGGGGGAGATTGAGGGGAAGGTCCCCTAGAACTTAGAACTACTTAATCCTAACTAACCTAAGGACGACAGACACATCCATGCCCGAGGCAGGATTCGAACCTGCGACCGTAGCGATCGCGCGGAAACTTTGCAAACAAAATATCACTTTGATGCTTATCGTATTTGCAATGTTGACAAGACAGGTATTTCTAATGTCCAAAGAAAGTCAAAGATTTTAGCACCAAAGGTCCAGAAACAAGTGGGCTTGGCAACAAGTGGTGAAAGAGGCACTGCAACAATAGTCGTTAGTGCATTTAGTGCTTCAGGAAAGTGTGTTCCTCCGTTGTTTATTCCAAGAGGAAGCGAATGAATGCTCAGTTATTGCGTGGAGGCAGTGGTGATAAGATAACAGCAGTTAGCGATTCAGGTTGGATCGTCGAGAATGTATCGTTGTAGACTACACCACTTCATCTCCTATGCCAAGTCAACTGTTGCAGAACCAATTCTACGTATTTTAGACAATCATGAAAGTCACGTTAGTCTTGCCTGCTGTCTGCTTTGTCGCCAGAATAGAATACATCTCATCGTATGCAACAACTGGACCTGACGTATTTTGGACCTCTCAAGGCTTCGTACAACAAGAATACGAGTTGTACATGACTTCAAATGTAGACCCAAAAATTACACAGTATGAAGTTGTCGAACTTCTCACGAAAGCCTTCAGTAGCATCAGCAATATAGAGAAAGCAGCAAACCGTTTTCTGGGCAGCTTGCATTTGGCCAACAGATACAACTAAATTTGATGAACATTTCGTAGATGTGACACCCGCTACACTAAAGATAGGAAAGATATGAAGAACCTGCAAGCATTTACAGATGATAACATTAAGATGAAGGTTCAAGAAAAGGACATACCACGCAAAAAGAAAATGGTCAATGAAGAAGCTGCGATGGAGAATGAGTATTACTGCCAAGTTAGTGAAGAAAAGAATGAAGATCCTCTCTCTGAAGATTGGATAAAATGCTTAAAATATAATTTGTGGGCCCACGGAAACTGCACGAGTGGCGAAAGTACATCAAGAAGATTTATCTGTGACTTACGTGATGATTATGTTGTGTCCGTGATTACCCCACACACCATTCGTAATCATCCCACGCTCTGTGCGGTACTCCCTGATACCCAAGATCTATCCATCCTAATGAAAATTAGGTATGAGGAGGATATACTTCAAACAGTAGTGGCCCCATGGCACTTAATTTTACTTCTACTTCTATTTGACTGCTCCGCAATTCACACTTAGCTGCTTGGCAGAGGGTTCATTGAACGACTTTCAGATTGTTTCACAGAACGTTCCAGTCTCTAATAGCACGTGGAAAAGTGAACACGTAAATCTTTCCGTCCGAGCTCTGATTCCTCTTATTTACCGGTACGATGTGCCGCAGTGGTTAGCACACTAGACTCGCATTCGGAAGATCGACGGTTCAGATCTGCGTCCAGCCATCCAGATTTAGGTTTTCCGTCATTACCGTAATCGCAAATGCTGGGATGGTTCCATTTTATGGGGCACGGTTGATTTACTACCCTCATCCTTGAAACATTCCGAGCTTGCACTTCGTATGTCGATGGGACGTGACGTGAAGCGCTAATATTTCTTCTTTCCCTGTATTTTAATACGTCGGTCGTATTTTACTATGTAGGCGGGAGTCAACAAAATATTCCCATTTGGAGTAGAAAGTTCCCTTCTGCCGATGATTGCAGATTAAAACTACATGCTGGATCCTGTTTCTCGGGAAGCCTTTTGTCCAGTTGTAAACGTATTCTTTTCTTGTAAACGTATTGTTATGTTACTTTTTACGAGTAAAGGGGCGTTAGCAGAAGACATTGTAAGAGGCAATGAAATGCAAACGATTGGAAAAAAGTAAGTAAACTTTTTATTATTTCAACAGTAATCGCCATAACTGTTAATACGTTTATCCCACTGTTAGACAAGACGGTTAGTGCCTTCATGGAAAAAATGTTTGTGGCTGCTTACGGAACCATGATTGTACCTAATCGTGCATCTCTTTGTCCGAAGCAAATCGACAGCCACGAAAGTCTTTCTTAAGCGCACCGAAAATGTGGACGTACCAAATCAGAACTTTATGGTGGATGTGTTAGGGCTTCGTAGAGGAACTTTTGCAGCTTAGTAGAAACAATGGAAGTAATTTTTTCGTTCAGAGCCGTACAAAGCGCAGGATGCTGCCATCTAATTTTCATTTTATGATCAGAGATGTTAACATTTCTCTACATTATTTTATCGCTACACGCAACAAAAATATCTGTCTTATTCGAAACAGGTGTTACCTCGTAAAATATTGTATTAATAACGTACGAGCACCTGAAAGTAGCAGTGCTCTGCCGAGAAACGTCGTACCAAACTACTTTTGGTACGAGTAGGGCTTGAAACAGAGAAATTGCGAAATTTGTTAAATTTACAAAAACTGTCGCGACCTCTACTAATTACATAGCAATGTAGAAAATGTAAGGTAACGTCACATTAGCCGCAAGAAGAAAAAAATCTGGAACAATCTAGGGCTCAAATGTAGGAAATTATGTATCCTGAACAAATCACAATATATTGACGAAAGAAAACATCTAGAAGGAAAAATGGTGTTCGTCGCTGCAAGTGAATCACCTTAAGGAAATAATTACAAGGGAAACTCCCATCGCACCCTGCTCGGGTTTAATGGTAAGAGGGCCAAGTGGACAGCCTGAACACAGATCAAGCATGAAAACAAGGTGTACTGCACCATGCAAAAAAAGCAAAAAGCAAAATAGAAACAGTGAACGGTCGAAAGAAGTGTAATATAGAGCAGCCAGGAAGAGATATGGCGACGTGGTTAAGTGGTTACTGTGTTGGGCTGCCAAGGAGACGTGCCGTGTTCAGACCTCCCTCGTGCCAATCTTTTTTTCTTTTGTCCTCTTCGCTATATTCAGATTTGTGTCTGTGTCGTGGTGTAACTCCCTTTGCAACAGTGAGGTGTAAGGTAGGGATCTATAATAACTGTTGATTCTGCACAACTACTTTATTAGCAGCCGAAAGAAAGTAGCTTTAGAATGGGAACCGCAAACGTTTGATGACAAGGAGATAAGACAACCGTATCTTCCACGGGAAAACACGTCTGGTGTGTCATACGCGGCATTAGTGACAGTACATGTGTCATATAATAGGAATCTCGTATCCACGCACCTAATTTATACGACTGGTAAGTGAGTGAGATACGCCTCCTTGCACGATATAGGTGTTCGTATGAATGTGAATGCGAATGTGATCACTCCCAAGGAAATGATGGAAACGTAATAGTATGTTTACATAAGCTTCAACAAATGAACGCCACAGTTTCACAATCACAGTTCCTCTGTGCTCTGTTAAAACGTGCGTTTTTTAACGTTTTTGAAGTTGCGTTCCCTTTTGGAAGTCTTGAAACTTGAGTTCTTGAATTCTTTTGTTGTGACATAGTTCACATCCGTTTATTTAGGTTTTCCGTGATTTCCGTAAATCTCTTCAGTCAAATGCCGGGATGGTTCCTTTGAAACGGCACCGACGAGTTCCTTCCCCATCCTTCCCTAATCCGATGGGACCGATGACGTCGCTGTTGGTCCCCTCCCCCAAGTCAACCAACCAACCCTTTTATTTGATGTTTTCATTTCTGTGAGACACCTATGTGGTATCTCACCTGTTCTCACTGTTTATCACATTTACTTGCGATGGTAACGTATTCTTACACATGACTCATGTTCTATAACCAGTGTTATAGTATAACTGCCAAGTCTTTAGAAAGAAAATAAACATTTCAGTGTCAAAATGGTTCAAATGGCTCTGAGCACTATGGGACTCAACTGCTGAGGTCATTAGTCCCCTAGAACTTAGAACTAGTTAAACCTAACTAACCTAAGGACATCACAAACATCCATGCCCGAGGCAGGATTCGAACCTGCGACCGTAGCGGTCTTGCGGTTCCAGACTGCAGCGCCTTTAACCGCACGGCCACTTCGGCCGGCATTTCAGTGTCCGGACAGTTCAAATGTTGTGTAAACAATGATAAAATGGCACGCGGACTTCTGAATACGGCTCGTCCGCTTAGCAGTCCAACACCGTGACCAAATACCCATGACGCTGTTGGTTTTTCAGGCTGCTCTTTATTGAACTTCTTAGTCTTGGATCGTTCACTGTTTCTATCTTGCTTTTTTTTTTCACAGTTCAGTACACCTTCTTCCTGTTTTTATGCTTGATCTGTGTTCAGGTTTTGACGGGCGATCCACTGGGCCATCTTGCCACTAAATCTGCCGGGGGGGGGGGGGGGTACCATGGGGAGTTTCCCTTGTCAGCAGTTTTAGTGAGTCTGAACGAACTTCGTTTTGTCCACAAAGAATAAATTCTTTTCCAGAATGTTCATTTTCCCCATAGGTGAGATTGTATTAATTCTAACTCTTATAGTACACAATGCGGCCTGTTTTGTAAGTGTCGCTTTCTGTGTGACGTCATACTAAATCGCGGTCTTAGAAATAACGGCTTCCCCGAATCAGATACACGCGAAGACAAGTTTGTTTTGAGTTTGTGCTTTGTGTTTACAAGCCATAAATCCGACGTTGCGGCGGCACCGCCTTGATTGTACGCGTAAGCCTGAATTGGCAACATTTAGTTAGGGCGGCGGGAGTAGTAGGGTTGTGCGTGCGGCGGCCCCCGCGTCCGGCCGCAGCGGTAATAGCGACCAAGTCACTGGGGAGTAGCCCCCTTCTGTTTATTACACGCGTAAACGAGCTGTTGTCTGCGCAGGGCAGCCGGCGCCGGACGCGCCACGCTGCGGCCGCAGCTCCAGCACACCTCTTCCTTCACCGTCGTGTAGTCCAGCTGCGCTGTTCACGGAAAAGATAATTACGTGACGCGAATCGTCATACATGTAGTTCGTAAGTCCGGAAACACCTAAAGAAAGTTTCTGTAACTACTCCGATCATATTCTCATTTCGTTAAGCTGGTAATGCGAAATCGAAAATTAGCAATGTACAGGGTGAAAATTATTTAAACCGATAAACCTGGACGGCTGCACGGGACACAGAAATAAATATTTTTCTCTAACGTCACATTTTCCTGTGAGCATTTTTTTTAAACCGGTAGAAGGAATTTTCTCTGTGTGCAAATTAACAAACTCTCGGAGGTTGCACGGAACATTGAAAGCCCTTCTTCTAATGTGTTTTCCTCTGACGACCAAAAGTAACGTAAACAAGTTTCAGTTCTTTATTACCAAGAGACAACAACATCAACACAATTACTTCAGTTACATTAGAGGTTAAAAAAATGTCTCCATTGACTTGTAAGTTGAGGTTGCACCAGTGGCTCATGTTCTATCTAACGCAGTCAAAGACTGCAGGAGTGTTCTTAATTGAGGAGCGCCAGAACAAAAACCGATAAATCTGCATTTGCTGTTAATAGAGAAAGTAACAAATAGTGATCTCTAAATGGCTCCACAAGCTATAAAAAGAAGAAACACACCATAAAACACTTCATGTCGCGTTGTGCTGAAAATTATTTTGTGGCAGCATGTATTACTCCCGTATCTCCTCCCTACAGCTCAAACACGCGAATACAGCGAAAGTGGATATATCCGGTTTTGTTCCGGCGCTCCTCAATTCTTACTGCTGTTGCTACTATTCAGGCTACCAGATGCTCTTCTGATTCAACGAGGATTATGTAAACGATGTTGCACATCTTCCGTTACACAAAAAAGTCCAGAGGGCTCAAATCAGGGGATCGAGTAGGCCGTGGTACAGAACCACCACTGCGAATCCACTTTTCTGGAAACTGTCGGTTGACGAATCGTCGCACAGGACGACTAAAAATCAAATGGCTGTGAGCACTATGGGACTTAACATCTGAGGTCATCAGTCCCCTAGACTTACAGCTACTTAAACGTAACTAACCTAAGGACATCACACACATCCATACCCGAGGTAGGATTCTAACGTGCGACCGTAGCAGAAGCGGGGTTCCGGCCTGAAGCGCCTATAACCGCTCGGTCACACAGTCGGGTCCGATACTATGGCGCAGTGATTTGTCTATCAGGACTGCAAACAAATAATTAATTAGTAAATCTTTTTATTTCTAGGTGGTATTCAAAACTTAATGAATACTTCTCTTACATCTGGAATCCGCAAGCAGTCTTACGGTGTGTGGCGGAGGGTGCATCGTCGTAATCCCCTCAGATTTTTTTTTTCCAAGGACAGTATGTCAATTTCAGCAAAGTTATCTCCCTTCCCGTTTTGCTGGTCTTATTCCATTCGCAAATGGTGGCACGGGACGGACGGTTGTCGTTAAGCCTCTATATATAAGGTCAAATTTCTCTGTCACTCCCATTTCGTTTCGTGGAAGGAAATAAAATGTTGCTTGACTTTCTATTGACCGCTTGTTTTCGGAATTTTGACAGTAAGCCTCTCTTTTGATGACTACCACTGGAATTCGATGAGGATCTCCACAACACTCTCGCTCTAATTAAACGATCCCGTCACGAATAAAGTCACAACTTCTCTTTCAGTATTTTCTGTCTGATCGACTTATCCTAGCTGGGCAGGCTTCTAGAACAATTAACGGTATTTTAGAATCGGTCAAACGAAGGTTTTATAAGCTTCTTTTAGTGAATCTCAGTGATGGTATTTACTTTTCTTGTAAGTAGTATTAGTTGGTAGTTCCACCTCAATCGCTTCACATGCTCACTGCTGGATATTTTACCGATGTGACTTTCCAGTGATAGACTAAAACGATACTGGATCTTACCGCCTATATACTTACAGTTGTTTTGTTCGTGGAGTCAGTTGCCAGCCTTTCCAAAAAATGCTGAGTCTCTGTTTTTGTGTCCTTGCGGTAGCCCTATGTGTTACAGCATCGTGCACGATGAAGCTTCGTTCATTATCCTCCACTTCAATTACATATTTCGTGAAAAGCCCAGTGGTGTACTTCCGAAACTACTGTGTAACGATTTATCACTCCGGAGAATGGAGTTCTGGAGTTCTATTTGGTAGGAAGTTTTCAGTACAGTCATAAAGATCACGATATTCCGTAAGCTCGTATTTTGTTCATTAAATAACAGTACAGGACTATATAGACTGCTTTCCAGAAGCCACTGACTGGTATCAGCTTGTCTATTGCTGCGTACGGTCTTCTGTTTCTCGAGCACGAATAGAGCTAGCTGAGTTCCATTCTATCTTCTCTGTAGGTATCATATAACCCCTGCACCCAGCAAGCTTGTCTCCTCACAGGTCATAATAAACGAGCGTACGGTGGTTCTACTGTTATGCAACAGATTGCCGTCGGCAACATAGGTACGTAGCTGTGTGCATGTCTGACATCCCTTCATCAAAAAGGCGAGACATGATTTTCTCCAGTTTGTCAACACTCCGTTGATCCAGCTATCTACAGTAGACTGCTGCTAGACAGTCTTCCACATAATCCATATGTAACCGAATATGAAACTAGTCGGACACAATCATTTTTCTCTACTGAGCGACTTTAATTGATTTTCAGTCCCGCGAACATAGATCTCCACATCGCTCATTTCAGTGTCATTATCAAAGGGAGTGACCATAATATTATCGTCTTCAATGAAAAAATTTCGGCCTTCTGTTTGTCTTTCTCCGTCTCGGTGTCAGTATGATGAGCACGCTGTTAAATAGAAGACTTTGATTCGTCGACCGACTTTACTTAAGACAAAACTTCATTGGAGGTTTCGTTATTTTTTAGCGTAAAATATTGTCACTTCGTTGGTTTTAACGGCGAAATAACATTTTTTACTCTTCTTGGGTTTGCAACCAAATCTTCATATCAAACTAATACAATATTTCGACTGTCCAACCCGCCATTATCTTCAGATGTGACGCTGCAAATGTGCTTCGATGATACTCAGCATCAAATGTGTCACACCGGAAGGTAACTGTCGGTTTGACCGTCGAAATATTGTGTCGACCTGATTTGAAGATGTAGTTGCAAACCTGAGAAAGAATCGCAAGATAAAATGCTACTTTTAAATTTATCGAACGCTGCTTACATTGCTTTCCGTGGGGTAATTTTGATTTCGTAGAACTTCCGATTATGAGCAAAGTGTTTCATTTAGTATTTAATTTTTATTCTGTTTGCTTTTGTGCTTTCTTTCTAACGTCGCTGTTGGACAAGGCTGCGTCGGTCCCATCCCTCACAAACTTACTCATCCCATACCTGTCTCATATAAGTTGCACAATACAGTCGAAAGTTGTCTTTTCATATTTCACATTTTTGTTCTAAAGATAATGCTTTAGGTTAGCTACTTCCTAATCGGAAAGACATGCAAAATACAGGGATAAATGTAGGACAAGAATTGTCAGTCTATTAATGAAGCCATTAATTGTAAAATCCTTGAGGACCTTCGGATGAGTAATGTATTTTGCTGCCTGTTTGTAGTTTGCCTGTTGTACCACTTTTACGTGGCACGTTTGCGGATTTTTTAAGGCTCTGTTCCTGAGCTTGCTAGAAATATTCAGTCACAGCGTATTCTTGGATTTCGTTGCTATACAAATTTTCCATAGTCAATTTAATTGATGAAAGGAGAAAATATGAAAACACAGTAAATGAAGCACGCAAAAAGGAATACAAACGTCTCAAAAATGAGATCGACAGAAAGTGCAAAATGGCTAAGGAGGGATGGCTAGAGGACAAATGTAAGGATGTAGAGGCTTATCTCACTGGGGGTTAGATAGATACTGCCTACAGGAAAATTAGAGACCTTTGGAGAAAGAGAACCAGTTGTATGAATATCAAGAGCTCAGATGGAAACCCAGTTCTAACCAAAGAAGGGAAAGCAGAAAGGTGGAAGGAGTATATAGAGGGTCTATACAAGGGCGATGTTCTTAAGGATAATATTATAGAAATGGAAGAGAATGTAGATGAAGTGGGAGATACGATATTGCGTGAAGAGTTTGACAGAGCACTGAAAGACCTAAGTCGTAACAATGCCCCGGGAGTTGACAACATTCCATTAGAACTACTGACAGCCTTGGGACAGCCAGTCCTGACAAAACTCTACCATCTGGTGAGCAAGATGTATGAGCCAGGCGAAATACCCTCAGACTTCAAGAAGAATATAACAATTCCAATCCCAAAGAAAGCAGGTGTTGACAGAAGTGAAAATTACCGAACTATCAGTTTAATAAGAAACTGCTGCAAAATACTAACACGAATTCTTTACGGACGAATGGAAAAACTGGTAGAAGCCGACCTCGGGGAAGATCTGTTTGGATTCCGTAGAAATGTTGGAACACATGAGGCAATACTGACCCTACGACTTACCTTAGAAAATAGATTAAGGAAAGGCAAACCTACGTTTCTAGCATTTGTAGACTTAGAGAAAGCATTTGACAATGTTGACTGGAATACTCTCTTTCAAATTGTAATGGTGGCAGGGGTAAAATACAGGGAGCGAAAGACTATTTACAATTTGTACAGAAACCAGATGGCAATTATAAGAGTCGAGGGGCACGAAAGGGAAGCAGTGGTTGGGAAGGGAGTGAGACAGGGTTGTAGCCTCTCCCCGATGTTATTCAATCTGTACATTGAGCAAGCAGTAAAGGAAACAAAAGAAAAATTTGGAGTAGGTATTAAAATCCATGGAGAAGAAATAAAAACTTTGAGGTTTGCCGATGATATTGTAATTCTGTCAGAGACAGCAAAGGACCTGGAAGAGCAGCTGAACGGAATGGACATGGTCTTGAAAGGAGGATATAAGATGAACATCAACAAGAGCAAAACGAGAATAATGGAATGTAGTCTAATTAAATCGGGTGATGCTGCGGGAATTAGATTAGGAAATGAGACGCTTAAAGTTGTAAATGAGTATTGCTATTTGGGGATCAAAATAACTGATGATGGTCGAAGTAGAGAGGATATAAAATGTAGACTGGCAATGACAAGGAAAGAATTTCTGAAGAAGAGAAATTTGTTAACATCGAGTATAGATTTAAGTGTCAGAAAATCGTTGCTGAAAGTATTTGTATGGAGTGTAGCCATGTATGGAAGTGAAACATGGACGATAAATAGTTTGGACAAGAAGAGAATAGAAGCTTTCGAAATGTGGTGCTACAGAAGAATGCTGAAGATTAGATGGGTAGATGACATAACTAATGAGGAAGTATTGAATAGAATTGGGGAGAAGAGGAGTTTGTGGCACAACTTGACTAGAAGAAGGGATCGGTTGGTAGGGCATATTCTGAGGCATCAAGGGATCACCAATTTAGTATTGGAGGGCAGCGTGGAGGGTAAAAATCGTAGAGGGAGACCAAGAGATGAATACACTAAACAGATTCGGAAGGATGTAGGTTGCAGTAGGTACTGGGAGATGAAGAACCTTGCACAGGGTAGAGTAGCATGGAGAGCTGCATCAAACCAGTCTCTGGACTGCAGACCACAACAACATTTAATAATCTTGGGTTTCGTTGGTGTACAGAGTGTACCATATTTCATAGCGAAAACTGAGACGTATTAAAATACACTTTAATCGAAGGAGAAACATTCAGTGAACATGGGTCCCCAAAGGAGATGTTTGCGGAATAATTGCGAATTCGTGATTACAACCCGCCGTTGATTTCACTATCAAATATTATCCTGGTGCAAATGTACATAAAATAGGACATTGTCGATTAACTCCCCATCCAATTGGCTTCAATTTCACCCATGGCTTATCTGGCCTACTTTAATAGAAAATAAAATACTGCTTCAGCTGGACACATGTCACTATTTATTGTACACAAGTACCTATTAAAGGGAGTATTTTCTGAATTCTTTCAAACATCCCCAGATCCTCTCGTAAATCTTTGCACAATTCGCTGCTCCAGCTCTTCAACCGTATCAACGGAACCGCTGTATACTTCACTTTTGAGGTGAACCCAGATAGAAAAATCCAGAAGAGTGATGCCACATGATCTTGGAGGCTGCTACAGGCTCTGCTCGCCCTGTTCGTCTTGGGTCGTACTTCTCACTTCAGCAGTAAAGTGGATCCCGGCTGGATCTGATCCCAGTTAGATTTGGACTTAGTCATGCATCCGTAATAACGAGGGCAGTGTTTCATACTGAAGTTAACTGCTGCTCTTAACCACACATCTACAGTTATCTCGCTTGACCCATGCTTAGTGCAACGTTTTTGCTTCTATAATCGTATAATTTCACCCGTGTCATTTTTCGCTACATTGTTTAGTCGCGTCGGAGTTTCTATTTTGTAAAAGAAATGTAATCCACCCACTCGCTGATGTAGCTCATGTTGTAGTACCGTTACGAGGGAGTATGCAGGCTTGTGACACCGAATCAGTTACGACCATTATAATATAACCATACTGACATCTGTTTGAAGTTATTCAAGGAAACTACGGAAATCGAAATGTCAATGCTTGGGAGGGATTCTGAGTCGCACCACACGCGAATGTAAGTTCAATGCCTTCCTGTGGGGCGCCTCACTCGGTACTTTGTCTTCAGCGAATTTGGACCAAATCTGTCTGTTGTGGTGCACAGTAGGCGACACCACACGATTCGTCGCCGGGAAAGATAACAAATGGCTCTGAGATCTATGGGACTTAACAGCTATGGTCATCAGTCCCCTAGAACTTAGAACTACTTAAACCTAACTAACCTAAGGACAACACACAACACCCAGTCATCACGAGGCAGAGAAAATCCCTGACCCCGCCGGGAATCGAACCCGGGACCCCGTGCTCGGGAAGCGAGAACGCTACCGCGAGACCACGAGCTGCGGACGGAAAGATAACACTTCGAAAGAAGTCTACAGGGTGATTCCATGATAATGCTTCAGGGATGATGTAGGAGTGTAAATGTATCAATTTGACGTGAAGGACCCTGGTCCAGAAACGACCGAGTGGAAAATTATGTGCGAAAATCGTTCTGATAACTCTGATGATGGTGGAATACATGTATCGGTGCTGTTGTTGTAAAATTGTAGGGTAGACAAATTTCAGAGGTGGTGATAGGGACCAAAACAAGAAAATAATCTGTTGTAAACATGGGCCCTAAAACGCGTACCTTAAGAACTGAGCAATTTTTCATCTTCTTCTTCTTCTTCTACTACCTACGTGCAAATATTTTATTCGAATTTAAAAGTGTTGCACTCGAGAAGTTTTTGTCAGTACTGTATGTAATAACGTGTGTTATTTTATTACTCTACGCCAGTAACGACTAAGCGAAATGGAATTAAGTAGTATTGTCAAAAACATTTACAAGTTAAAAATATTTTGCAATAGAAGCTATTTTCAAGAAAAGCAAAATTGTTAAGACATTAAAGAAACTCATTTCATTTGGAAATATCGCATGTTCCATAGCAGAGGATCTTCTTCCGATTCAAAGTACAATGTGGTGCACGACTGACGTAGTATAGATTAACTGTCCGCACATTATATAACTACTGTAGTTGTAAAAGTATTCATAATTTTACTCGCCATATAACTCTGTAACTAAAGAGTTCACATTATACTCCAGATACCTATTATATGTTATACAGCACTTAAAAATGTGGAACTAGTAATATTTACAAACCCTGGACTGCTCACAACCTAATTTCTCACAAAGGGGGAGAGAGAGAGAGAGAGAGAGAGAGAGAGAGAGAGAGAGAGAGAGAATATGCCAGAAACGGCATATGCCTGTTTCTAGTACCAATTTTTTCATGCGATTCTAAAATAAGTCACGAGATTGAAACACCGACCAGGAAACAGCAAGTGTTCCTAGGTACGCTATCTTCTATGTACAGAAGTCTCCCTTACAAGATCAGTGCGGGAACGATGGTTGTTTGTATCAGCATGACAATGCTCCTTTTCATAAAGCAGGACTCGTGAGGCAATGGTTTGTGGACAATAACACTACTGAAATGGACTGACTTACCGACAGTACCGACCTGAACTAATGGAAGACATTTCGATGAGTTAGAACGTCGACTTCGCTCCAGGGCCCGGAAGCCCGGACGGCAGCCTAATTACGCATTCTTGTGTCAAGCAAAACGATAAAGCAGAAGGCAGTGCTAAGGTTAACCTAACCTTCCTTGACACAGACACACTAAACTCTTTCCTTATAGCTGCTACTACTACTACTACAACACAGTAACCTACCTTTGCAGATAAATGTGCTACTAACAAATAAACGGACAATGAGATAGTAAACAGTAACATATGCCTCTCACTTGCACGTACCTAAAATGAACTAAGTGTAACAGTTTATAAAACCAATTACCGATAGACATGCAACTAGTAGCAGTACTGAACAGGGAAAAGCTTGAAATGATTGTGAATTTAAATCAGGGCGTCTGCTAATGGTCATAATATATAACGTCATTGCTTAGTACAGGGTCTCTATGCCTGTGCATTAACCAACGTGCATTAGAGTAGATAACACAGTAAATAGTTCTTTCTTAAACTAGGTTTGAAGCAACTAAACAGAATGCTCTGAAGGAGCCTTTGCATTGCTTCATTAACTAGTTTAGTAAATGAGGACCATGCTCATTAACGAAACTACACCAGTATGTATGAGAAGCGTTAAGTACATTAATTATTAAGTAAAGCACAACAAACTATAACTCTTTAAATAACAAAGGTGCTTTCATTAGCAGTCTTTTAACCTACTTCAAAGTATAATTGGCTGTGCAAATGACAACACAACATTAAATTCAAGTTCAACCACTTTCTCATAATAAAGTAGGACACTCGGAATTAAATTCGGTAGGTAGGATTCCTGTCCAGGTTTGTGATTTGGGATAGTCATGGGTGTAAGAAAGTTTTTTGCAACACCAAAATCATTATTATAAAATCAACTAAATTTCGCAAATACCTGGTCCGTTTACAGAGTGCCAAATATAAACAATTTCGTGGAAGGCTGGTGGTACTCTTGGCGTAATTTGCAGTGGCTATTAACCTGGCGGCGATGCAATCATAGCAGTACTGTTGGCTTCACCCTGTTACGTATCTTCTTGGCGTCGGAATTATATTTACGGGGCCAAAAACCATTCCATGATAATGGTATTACCAAATGCAGCATCAGTGGCCCATAAATACTGCCTTTAAGTTCTTCTGTCCTCAAAACTCCAGGAATATGAGCCACAGTGATCCGCTACTACTAGCGGTGTGTTAACCACAGCACTGCTCAGCCCAGACTTTCCCTAACTATGGACCAAGTCATTTGCAATACATTACATAACAGTTATTCCATTAGTTATTTAAATAGACAAGCATAATTTAAACAACGTCGTTCAAAAGCTCACATAACTGAAATAATATCGTGTCGGACCTCCTTTTGCCCGAAGTAGTGCAGCAACTCGGTGTGGCATGGACTCAACAAGTCGTCGTAAGTCCCCTTCAGAAATATTGAGCCACGCTGTCTCTATAACCGACCATAATGGCGGAATTGTCACCGTTGCAAGATTTTGTGTACGAACTGACCTCTCGATAATGTCCTAAGTTACGTGATTTGGGTGGCCAAATTTTTCCCTCGACCCGTCCAGGATGTTCTTCAAACCAATCGCGAATAATTGTGGCGCATTGTCATCCATAAAAATCCGTCATTGTTTGGGAACATGAAATTCATGTACGTATGCAAATGGTCTCCACGTATCCGAACCCAAACATTTCAATCAATGATTGGTTCATTTGGACCACAGGACCCAATCCAGTCCATGTAAACACAGCCTGTGCCATTATGGGGTGTGCACCAGTTTGCACAGTGCCTTGTTGACAACCTGGGCCCATGGCTTCGTGGTATCTGCTTCATGTTCGAACCTTACCACAAGCTCTTACCAACAGAAATCGGGACTCATCTGACCAGGCTATGGTTTTGCAGTCATCCAAGCGATATAGTCACGAGCCGAGGAGAGGCGGTGCAGGCGATGTCGTGTTGTTAGCAAAGGCACTCACGTTGAACGTCTGCTGCCATAGTCCAGGAACGCCAAATTTAGTCGCACTGCCCTGAAGAATACGTTAGTCGTATGTCCCGCATTGATTTCTGCTGTTACTGCATGCAGTGTTGGATGTCTGATAGCACTGACAACTCTACGCTAACGCCACTCCTTTGGGTCGTCAAGTGAAGGCTGTCGATCACTGCGTTGTCCGTGTTGAGAGGTAATGCCTGAAATGTGGTATTCTCGGTACACTCTTGACACTGTGAATCTCGGAATATTGAATTCCCTAACGATTTCCGGAACGGAATGTCCCATGCGTGTAGCTCCAATTACCATTCCGCGTTCAAAGTCTGTTGATTCCCGTCATGTGGCCGTAATCACGTCGGAAACCATTTCACATGAAGCATCTTACAAGGGAACCTCTCCATCGCAGCCCCCTCAGATTTACTTATAAGTTGGCACAGTGGATAGGCCTTGAAAAACTAAACACAGATCAATCGAGAAAACAGGAATTAGTTGTGTGGAACTATGGAAAAAATAAGCAAAATATACAAACTGAGTAGTCCATGTGCAAGATAGGCAACATTAAGGATGCTGTGAGCTGGGGAGCGCCGTGATCCCGTGGTTAGCGTGAGCAGCTGTGGAACAAAAGGTCCTTGGTTCAAGTCTTCCCTCGAGTGAAAAGTTTACATTCTTTATTTTCGCAAAGTTGTGATCTGTCCGTTCGTTCATTGACGTCTCTGTTCACTGTAATAAGTTTAGTGTCTGTGTTTTGCGACCGCACCCCAAAACCGTGCGATTAGTAGACGAAAGGGCGTGCCCCTCCAATGGAAACCGAAAACATTTGATCGCAAGGTCATAGGTCAACCGATTCCTCCACAGGAAAACACGTATGATGTATTCTATACGACACTGGTGACGGCATGTGCGTCACATGACAGGAATATGTTGTCGACCCACCTAACTCGTACACTTGGCGAATGGGTAAAAAGATTCTTCTACCTTGCCCGATTTAGGTTTTCTTGTGGATGTGATAATTGTGGTGTCACCGCCAGACACCACACTTGCTAGGTGGTAGCTTTAAATCGGCCGCGGTCCATTTGTAGATGTCGGACCCGCGTGTCGCCACTGTCAGTAATTGCAGACCGAGCGCCGCCACACGGCAGGTCTAGAGAGACTTACTAGCACTCGCCCCAGTTGTACAGCCGACGTTGCTAGGAAAGGTTCACTGAGAATTACGCTCTCAATTGCCGAGACGATAGTTAGCATAGCCTTCAGCTAAGTCAATTGCTACGACTTAGCAAGGCGCCATTTATCCTTTGCTATGTATCTAATGAAGCATGTACAGTAACAAGACCAATGTTCACCAATTGTGGATTAAAGTTAAGTATTCCAGCAGCTACGTACTTTTCTTTATAGCATTCATTAAGTATCCTGTTTCAGACCTCATGCCATCCTGCGTGAGCTTATAGCGTGCATTTCGGCTTCCTCAAACAACACGGTGTTGGCACTTCTGCCGACACATCAATAATCACTCCCAAAACAGTGTTGAAAACATAAGAGTTTGTCACATGAACTGCAACAAATGAATGCAACAGTTTCACAGTCGCACAGTTTTCCCTGTGCTCTATCAAAACACACATTTTTAACGTTTTCAAATTTTTCCGTGTGTAGACCGTCAAATCCTGCATATGTCCAAGCAAATCTGAACGTGCCCTGGAATTTTGGAGAGCGAAGTTGATTATGTGTGAGTGCATGAACTTTGATAATTATCTGAAAATAAAAAAAATTAAACTTTTCACTCGAGGGAAGACTTGAACCAATGACCTCTCGTTCCGCAGCTGCTCACGCTAACCACGGGACCACGGCGCTCGTGAACTCACACTTTCCATGATGTTGCCTATCTTCCACATGGACTACTCAGTTTGTATATTTTGCTTATTTTTTTTCATAGTTCCGCACAACTTCTTCCTGTTTTCTCGATTGATCTGTGTTCAGTTTTTCAAGGCCTATCCACTGTGCCAACTTATAACTAAATCTGAGGGGGGTGCGATGAGGAGGTTCCCTTGTTAGTACAAATGACAGATCTGTCAATGCACTGCCCTTTTATATCTTGGGTACGCGATACTACCGTCATTTGTATTTGTCCATATCGCTATGCCATAAGTTTTGGCACCTCACTGCAGACGACTCCTGATCCGGTTCACACGTACTACGTTATTAAATACTGTATCTTTGTGCACTGTTATAAACACAGGGTATATAGGTGACAAACCTATCACGGCTAAAATTCTCGAACCATTCTCGGCACCACCAACGTATGTCACGGTGAACATCAAAAACCTTTTACCGAGTGATTCGTCATCCAACATATTAGCCATCAAACATGTGCACATAGCACTGGAGTGTATTCTCTTCTCTGCTCAAAGCTATAATCAGTGAATTTCATATATCAGAAAGGTATTAAGTTATTTAAGGAATAATGCATTGAAGTAGCAATGAACTATATTCTACCGAGCGAGGTGGCGCAGTGGGTAGACACTGGACTCGCATTCGGGAGGACGACGGTTCAATCCCCCGTCCGGCCATCCTGATTTAGGTTTTCCGTGATTTCCCTAAATCGCTCCAGGCAAATGCCGGGATGGTTCCTTTCAAAGGGCACGGCCGACTTCCTTCACCATCCTTCCCTAATCCGATGAGACCGATGACCTCGCTGTCTGGTCTCCTTCCCCAAACCAACCAACCAACCAACCAACTATATTCTATTCCCATTTGAAGCTAAAATTCATGTATTCCATGTATGAAGTACTCAATCAGCATTTAATCCGTATAATCTATGTAAACATACATTAGCGCAAACCATTTCAGATGCGTATATCTCGAGTTTGTACCGAGATCTTCTCATCTAAAATAGATAGAAATAGATCATTACTAACCAACATGCTACTTAGAATGTAGTACTCATCCAAATACAGCATATCACTTCCCTCTATATTTTAAAAAATTATTCTTAACCACGCTCATTGTGTTACATTATCTTTTTTTATTTTTCTGTGATATTTGCATTGTATAAATTATATTCTCATCAACTATGTAGTAACAAATTATATGGAACCATTTTAACAATTGTTAAGCATTCAATTCGCTGTAACCTTAGAAATCTTTATAGGTAATGTTCTTTATATTATTTTAAAAAAAGCATTAACAACTGTATACCAATAAGACTGTAACAATGAGAAGTCTTTGCTATTAGATTCAAAAGCATACGACCCACCTTACATTTCAAGGCGGTGGGTTACTCTGTACTGTTAATGAAATAAATAAATAAAATAAATAAATAGCCATCTGGAGGACGTTTCGTAACATCCAATAGAACGAGAATCCGGAGCTGCTGAACACAGAAACAATCTTTGCTTTACAGGGCATTATCGCCTCACGCGCAAATGGAATTGTCTGCATATAAGGCGTAGTCCGGAAATACTGTATGTTCTAAGATCCTGGAGGAATTGATCTAGAAAAACCAGAAAAAATTCGACATAATTGCCGCTACACCTTAATCCAAGACTCCTCCAAGCACTTAACAAGTACATTCGAAGTTAGAATGTTCTGTCACCATGTTGGCTTACACTCGGTAGTCTCATGTACGGTGTATAACACACGAGAAATGGCCAGTTATGACCTACGAAGACGAGGCATTGAAAAACGTATTTGCACGGGCCACTATTAGGTGCCTTAATGTGGATAGATTAGCTGCGAAAAGCTAACCATGATAACAACGGGCCAGTCATCTGAACACTTGCGCACTATTCCATGGATTACACTAGTCGCAGACAGTTGGGGTACACAAATTCCTTCCAGGGGGGTACGCGGTGGCGGCAGGAAGGCCATCCGGCCACCCCTTCGACTAACATTGCCACATCCGATTAACCCTCACGACCCTGCGTATCCGCGGGACAAAGGCACAAGCAAAAGAAAGAAAGACAGAAAGAAAGATAACAACGGGCCAGTGCCACCTGTTTCTTGTATTCTGTTCTGTCTAACATCAGGCTGGGTTCATAAACACTGTACATATGCAAGAACGGCGTCTACGAACACAATTAATGCAATTGACTAAACTCAGCCATCCTTGTCGATTTATGTTTTTAGTTGTGTAGCGCCACCGATGCTGATATGGACATCCATTGCTCATTCAAGACGTCGTAGTGCCTGAAATATTCATTTTCTGCTGTTGGTTCTTTGTATCAAAATACTCAGTTCAGGATCATCCACTGTTTGTGCAATCTGGAACGTAACATTTTTGAGACATCTTGGATACAGACTGTCAAAAAAAAAAAAATTACTACTTTTCAGAAGTTATGAGGAAAAAATATGCTCTTTTTGGATGACAGTATTCTTATTGGCATGAAGTTGGCAGCCAGCATGTAATCTTCGGATAATGAGTTGTACCTACCTTGGTATGCTCGTTTAGATATGTGCTTTACGTGCATACAAAATCAGTAGTGACACCAAGTCCCGTGGAATAAACCCCAACAATTCTTATAACACTACGCATAGAAATAAAGTTTATGTTCAATGCGGGCCCTGGTAGAGAAATTACACTGATGAGCCAAAACATTATAGTCACCTATTTAATGTTTGTCCACCTTTTGAGTGGCATGGATTCGACAAACTCTTGCTATATTTTCTGCAGCATGTCTGTAGTTTGTGTACGCTGAGCTTGGCCATGATACATCGTGAGTTCACTATCGAGCTCCTCAAACCACTGTAGCACGATTCTGGCTTTCTGAGAGGGATAGTAATCCTGCCGGAAGATGGTATCGCTGTCGGGGAAGACATCAAGCACGAAGCTATGCAGATGGTCTGACATAATGTTCGGGTAGCTGTCGTGGTGCCTTTGTTTACTACAATAGGTTCCACGGAAGCTGGCTCTGAGCACTATGGGACTTAACATCTGAGGTCATCAGTCCCATAGAACTTAGAACTACTTAAACCTAACTAACCTAAGGACATCACACACATCCATGCCCGAGGCAGGATTCGAACCTGCGACCGTAGCGGTAGTGCGTTTCCAGACTGAAGAGCCTAGAACCGCTCGGCCACACTGGCCGGCCTCCACGGAAGCCCAGGTCCCCAAAGCCCAGGTCCCCATAGTATAATACTGCCCTGACCTGGGTGCTCCGTAACACTGTATATGTTCCGAGCAACCGTTCGCTTGAATGGCGCCGTGTATAGACATCACCGTCGACCCATTGTAACAAGAAACGTGATTAGTTCCAGATGATCCCTTGCCCACTCATATTGCAACTGACAATCTCGGTGGGTCAACACGGGAACGCGTAGGTATCGTCAGCTCCGGAAGCCAATGTTCAACAAAGTGCGCGAATCTGTGTTTTCTGAAACACTTGTGCATGTACTAGCATAGTACTTTGTCGTCGGATCTGCCAGTTAGCTGCCTATCCTGCTCTACGGTGTCGGGAAACCTCACCTCCAAGTTTTGTGATGAAGCGTGGACATCCAACACCTTGAAACTTCCTGGCAGATTAAAATTGTGTGCCAGACCGAGACTCGAACTCGGGTCCCGAGTTCGAGTCTCTGTATGGCACACAGTTTTAATCTGCCAGGAAGTTTCATATCAGCGCACACTCCGCTGCAGAGTGAAAATCTCATTATTGAGATTATCTTTCTGGATATGTGCAAGACCACAAGACGATCATTTGTGATGCATATTGCTTTGTGCTTTTCTTTGCCCTTTGATCGTACTTGTTTTGATGTATGCACGTGCAGTAATGCTGTTTAGTTTGGTTGCTCTGTTTTTACCTTTGGAAGTTTAAAACGAAGCCAACTGCCTTGCCGCAGTGGTAACACCGGTTCCCGTCAGATCACTAATTAAGCAGGGTGCACTCAGCCATTGTGAGACCGATCGGGTAGCTACTTGATTGAAAAGTAACGGATCCGGTCACGAAAAACTGACAAGAGCGATGTGCTGAGCACATGCCCCTCCGTATCAGCATCCAGTGACGCTAATCGGCTGATGAAGACACGGCGGTCGGTCGGTACCGTTGGGTCTTCAGAGTCCTATTCGAACTGAGTTTAGTTAGTTTAAAACGAAACATCTTTGATAATAGCTTTTCTCATACCCCGTACTTAATGCCCATCAGATAAAAAGGCACTTCTGGAAAGGTTTGTACTCATCTGTACAGAGCCTTATGCTTCCGATGACGTCCTTATAGCGTAAGAATACAGCATGAACGGTATTTCACAAAACCTTGTTGACAGTAATGATTGTTTCCGTTTTCTTTTCTTGATAGTGGTTTCTAGATTCTGAAAAAAATAATAGTGACATACACATCACGATGCCTGGCTGAAAACTTTAAAGTCCCAGCGCAATGTGTTTTTGTTCCGTCGCTGAATCCTGCACAGTAACATAAATCAAGTGTCAACGTGATCTGCCGTATAGGTTTAGTGTACTTAGAAAAAAACAAAAAACAAAAAGATGTGTGTTTTTAATAGGTGTGTGTGCTTCGCGGACGTCAATGAATTGCGGTACTGTGTCGGCATAATAGGTTTGACCGCTGATGCTGTGCAAAGATGTTCAGTTTTGACTAGATACAGTGTATAAAGTAAGAGCTGAAGATGCAGTTAGCGAAAACCGTCAGGAGTTAAAATTAAAGAACTTGGCGATTAAGGCAAGAATCAGTTATTTGATAATGTTACCTGTTTGTAACGGTTTATTGTCAAGAGACAGGTGTAAGAGAAGCCTGCTTCACCACTTACAACAGTTGATAAATGATCGGTATACGGGAACTGCGGGATTCAAACCCCCATAGTTTTTCCACAGTTTCCTATTTCGACGAAAGTGAATGTAGGCAAGCTTCCTTTCAAAACGATCCGGCTATTCCGTTCCTCTCCCGTTCCTCCTTGCCCTCCAACCTTTTGATCCATCTCTGATGACCTCCCTTCTACGGGACGTCATCTCTTAATGTTCCAGGGATAGAACGTTGCACAAAGTTGATTGTCATTAAAGAGGACGTCACCATGCCTTACCTTATGCCTACCAGGCAGTTGTTCTGAGTTTCAGACAAAATTTTAGTAATTCACGTCGATTATTGACTGTAGCAGATACGCTAAAGTGCTGTAACCCTTTAGTAATTACTTATAGTAACGTAAAATTTGTTATTTTTCCCACAGCTTAGAGGAGCAAGAGATGTCTACCTACTTCGAGTACTTAAAGATGGCCGTTAATGCTTCGCCGAGATGGAAAAGTGAGGTGAGATATTTCTTATTTTATGCCGTGATATTTCTAGTTCATTTACGTTTAAAGGTCTGGTTTCCTAGAAGTGATAATATATCGGATGTACGTCCATTCGCTCATCCTCTGAAAAGAATCAGTATTCTTGAATGATTTTAAAGTAAATGATAACGTCAGCGCTTAACTTCACAGCTTTGGTTCCGTTGTACTGTAGGCAACTTCAAATTTTATTGCATTCTCGATTTCATAAATTAAGGAAAAATCACAAAAATTGCAATAACTCGAGAATGTAGTAAGTAGTTTTCATGGTAGTTGAGTATGTTGTTACCACAACAGTGCCGCACAAAATTAGCGCTGAAAACAGCTTCCATAATCTGTACAAAGCAAAGAGTTTCATTTTTGGTAGTAAGGCTTCAGTTGATGCTGTGGGAGTGAGAAAAGACTGACGGCATTACCAGTTTAGCCCGAACGATTCTGGGGCACCATTTCCCGAATGAACAGCGACTGACGGGCACTGGTAGAATTTCATTTGATCAGAGTCAAACAGGGATGGAGAAATGACTAAACATTCTTCGGTATTTGTTTGTATACTGTGGCAACGATGTCTCATCACATGCTCGACATCGAGAATGTACAGGAAAATACGGATAAAGGTTACCACACATACCGATGACCGATATTTCTTGTTATGCACTTGAATAAATAGGTCCACGAATCTATATCAGCTACGTACAGCCCTTGCTGCAGCCTAAGGAAGGGTGATACGATCTAGTAATTCGAACAGAAGGCTGCGTGGGCGCGACTGGTGTACAAGATGACCACGCGCGGCACGAGGGGACGATTGCAATGGACGAGTCAACGTGTAGACCGGGCTCCGATCAATGATGGACCGCTGTACCCTTGCTGACCTTGCAAGGAAACAGCAGATACACTTCGATGTCATAAGAACGTGGAATGGGTTATCATTTGTCAAACGGCCTTCGCACGAGACTGTCTTTTTGTATGGGATTGTTTATCTTTAGGTCGATGGACAGAGCTTCGTGTTTTCCCTCCTGAATGTGTGACGAGTGGTCGTATAGGGATGACAACCTTGACACGTACATACGAATGCACCCTTATTTTGGTGCAATAAGTGACGATTTTATCCTACAAGGCGATAAAGCTCGTCTATACTGGCTTTGTTTGTGGACGAATAAATTACACACAGAACAGTACAATCTATGGAGTGGCCAGTTTTATCTTTCGAATTCAGTTTGAAATCTACCTATGTTTACTTCCAGCATATAATCAAGCCCACATCAGTAGATACCCAAATCCACAAATCCAGAACTCCTGTGGATATACGAGGGTTGTTGCTTTAATAGTGGCAACTATTTATTTACTGTTCGTACAAAATAGATACTTGTTTCAAAGTTTTACTGACCTTCAAAGTAGTCACCAGCATTGTGTATAACCCGTTGCCAGCGATGTGGAAGACGTAGGATACTCTTAGCAGTGCCAGTTGTGTTGACAGCTCGAGCGGTGCGGTCTATTGCCCGACGAATGTGTAGCCGTTCTGAAGCGAATGCCGTGAAGTGTTTCCTTCAGTTAAGAAATATAGTTGAACTCACGAGGGCTTAAGTCAGGGGAGTGCAGTAGGTGGTATAGCACTTAGCAGCCCCATCAGTCAAATATATCAGTAACAGCTTGCACTTTACGTGCTTGAGCATTGTTCTGCAAAATGATGATCAGGTTCTGCAGAAACTGTCATCACTTCTTTCTCTATGCTGTTAATTTTTGGAACACAACCTACGACCAGCTTAGAGACGGAAGTTATGACACTTTCTGCTGGACCTACCCATCATTTTGCAGGACAATGCTCAAGCACGTACAGTGCAAGCTGTTACTGATTTGTTTGACTGATGGGGCTGCCAAATGCTACGACTTTCACATCGCTGGCAACGAGTTATACACAATGCTGGTGACTACTCTGAAGGTCAGTACAACTTTGAAAGACGTATCTATTTTGTACGAGCTGTAAATAAGTAGTTGCCACTATTAAAGCTCCAACCCTCGTGTGTGTATTGGTTGACGTCACTTTGCCCAGCACAAAAAAAAAAAAAAAAAAAAAAAAAAAAATACGTCTGATGCACTCCTATATTTCCGTCATCAGCTTTGCCATCGTCCTATTAATCAGAAATGAAAATACAGTGCCATCTTTAGTAACGCATAGCTCTAGCTAGTATACCAACCACCACGTTTCGGTCCCTCCGCTCTGGTACTAACTGCACTCCTCGCTTTATGCAGTTACTTATACAATGATGGTTTGTGACGTCATTCATATGGCGCCAATCAAGACATAAGTCAGAAATACAAAATGTCGTTTGAATCATATTATCTACAATTCCGAATTATGCTGAAGGCCAATGTTAACTAAATTCAGTGCATCAAAATATAATTCTAGGACCGAACACATTGCCGGTTGTGATCGAGTTGAACCGGGTTCACACGAGGAAAGAGGTGCTAAAACATACAAAAACAAAAATCACTTGAACAATGTCACAATAAAAATTGAACGTGTTGTTGATACGTGTGTTAAAAAAGAGGGCATTGATTAGTAGAGTACAAATCTGAAATCGGGTTTTGTCTGGGCAAAGTATTTCGAAATTTATTATTTTTTCAATACCTTAATTAATATTAATTTAAATATCGTCTTTTAGATGAAATAGGTTACATGTGTAGAGGTATTCTGACCTCGCACTTCGACTAAGATACCCCAATTACTCCAAAATGACAAGAAAGAAGTTGAACTGTGCGCTCGTATCAGGCTTGGTGCAATTACTTCAGCTACATCTACATCTGCATCTGCATGAATACTCTTTAGTTCACACTTAAGTGCCTGGCAGAGGGTTCATAGAACGACTCTTACACAATTTCTCTATTGTTCCACTCTCGAATGGCACCCGGGGAAAACAAACGTCTCGAACTTTCCCGCGAGTTGTGATTTCTCGTATTTTACTAGGTTGATCATTTCTCCCTATGCAGGTGGGCGTCCACAAAATATTTTCGCATTCGGAGGAGTAAGTTGGAGATAGAAATTTCGTTAAAAGATCTCGCCGCAACGAAATTAAACAGATTCCTTATAGTACTCATGTGGATGACCTCACACGTCTCATTATTTATAATCGATTCCCGCTTTTCACACCCTACAGATAACTTGTCTAACTCATTTTGCAATTGGGTTTTATCTTCACATGACTGTAATAGAAGATAAATGACAGCAGAATCTGCAAGCAATCTAAGACGGATGCTCAGACCGTCTTATAAATGTTTTATGTAGACTAGAAACAGCAGAGGCGGTAGAACCCTTCTTGGAAGAACGCCAGATATCACTTCTGCTTCACTCGATGACTTTCGGTCAGTTACTGCGGGCTGTGACCTTTCTGACAGGATACCAGAAATCCAGTCGCACAGCTGAGACAATACTCCATAGGGACACAGTGTGATTAGAAGTCGCTTATGAGGAACGGTATGAAAAGCCTTCTGTAAATCAAGTGATATACAATCAATTTGAAATCCTCTGTCGATAGCACTCATTACTTCGTTAGAATAAAGAAGAACGATATATCTGATTCCGTGCTGACTATTTGTCAGTAGATCGTTTTATTCGAGGTAATTCATGTGTTCGAACACAGTATATGCTCCAAAATCCTACTGCAAAGTAAGTGAAGGTATATGGACCCCCCCCCTCCCAGAAAACTATTACGTCACTGAAAATAAGATACGGTTATGACTTTCAGACTTTTAATAAATGTTAGTCATGGGCATAATTGTTAAAACTTGATCCCTGCAGTACCAGTCCTATATGAAAAACACGAAAAGTTTCAAATGAAACTGTGTGTTTTTTGTACCTCGGTGGCTCAATGATAAAATTCCAGGCAAGAGATCCCAAGGCCTTCGGTTCGATCCTCGGGCAAACTAGGTTTTTTATCTGTCACTTATCACTTTTTTTCTCCTCTAACAATGTTAATGTGAAAAATGCTCAATTAATTGTAGATTTCCCTGGCTTGGAACTAAGTTCGTAGATCGGGAGAAGGCAATGGCATACCACTAGAACAATGTGTAGTAAAGCACTGTGGTATTCAACCCAACATTTGTGTTGATGGCAGCTTTAGCTCTTTATCGTACAACAAGTGAAACTGAACTTGGGTCATAGCTCAACTTTCTTTTGATAAAATCGTGCAGTTTAAAACTGTAGAGCATGTGTAGATTTTTAAGGAATTTGTGGGAATGTACGAGTTTTATATGTTTATCATATCGATGTGCTAATGTTTTCTGTTCGAATTTTCAGCTGGAAACCTACCTTCATAAAGCAGAAACTGTAGCAGTAGGTCTCCAGCACTCTCTTGAAGACATCGTGTTAAACGACGAGAAACTTAAGCAGAAGGCATGTAAAGGTAAGCCGGCATTTCTTTCTAATGGAAATATTTTTCTAAGACAAGCGCCCATTGCTATATCAGTAAACCAGCATTTTCGCAGAAAGACCTTACAAAGATGTACTTCGGTATGAGGGTAGTAGATATTCACGTTGCACATGCCCCGTTAGTGACGTGCCTCGGCCAAAATGGTAAGAAATGACATATGTAGCGCTCTGTGTCTTCCCTTAGACTCTGACGTTAGATAAATTAGTAAGTATTTTAGACACTAGTTGATGGAAGTAATCGAATGTACTAGAGCACTTTACTTTTTGTCCACACCTTTTGACTACTCATTTCGTGACAGGAAATAATGTGATATGTATCTTTCGAATCGTCCACTTAGTTTTCTCATCCATCTTCCCACGGAGGAAAGGCTGAAGGAAGAAACATTGGAGTCGAAGTCAAGGGGATTGGGGGTGGAGCATATCTGACATATTTCAGTAAATCACATTTTACTTATGTTATAAAATGCAAATTGCTGCTATAGCAGTTCAATATTATTGTAGTTTAGTTACATACAAAATGCTTTCTGAAGCACTTTTATATAGAATAGAGGAACAAGCAGGACCTAATATAGGAGATTATCAAGCAAGATTTAGAAAAGGTAGATCATGTGCAGAACAGATTCTTAATTTAAAAACAATTTTGAGAGTGAGAGCTATACAAAATAAAAATACAGTAGTTAGTTTCGTAGACTTCAAGAAGGCCTACGACTCAATTGACAGACAAACACTATTCCAGATACTTTATGAATCAGGGATAGATGAAAACACCAGAAGACTTGTTGAACAAACGCTCACAGATACATCATCAAGAATTAAGTTTCAAGGCGAAATTTCTGAACCATTCAAAATCAAAACAGGAGTTCGACAAGGAGATGGACTGTCCAAAATTCTCTTTAACTTGGTTTTAGATGAAATAGTAAAAACATGGGAAAGCACATTAAAAAAACAGAGCCACAAAGGATATAAGCATGGGCCAAGGAAAGAACAAATTTGAAGTGAAATGTTCAGCCTTTGCGGATGATATGGCATTGATAACTGAAAACCGAACGGACGCAACAGTTGTGCTTGATCTGTTACACGAGATTGCTGAAAAGACTGGGCTAAAAATATTCTATGAAAAAACCGAGTATATAGAACACAAACATAATACAGAAAAGTTTATGAAAACAAAGTATGGAAAAATTAAAAGAGTTGATAGATTCAAATACCTGGGGGAGTGGACACAAGCCAATGGACTAGATAACACAACAAATAAAGAAAGAATAAAGAAGTTAGAATTTGCATATAAATTAACACAAAACTACTACAATAAGAGATCAATATCCATACAAGCGAAAATTAAACATTATAATTCAGTTATTAGGACACAAGCAACGTATGGGTCAGAGTGCCTAACATTATTCAAGAAAGGAGAATTAAGGGAACTAGAAAAAAGAGAGAGAAAAATACTAAGAAAAATTCTAGGTCCTGAGAAAAACAAGGAAAATAGGTGGATTAAAAGGAGAAATGAAGACTTATACAAAAACACAGAAAATATCACAGATACAATGAGGAAGAGGCGGCTAAAATTTTATGGACATTTAAAAAGAATGGAAGAAACACGGATTACAAAGAAAATTTTAAATTACGTTAGTAAGCTGAAAGAAAGTGTAGGATGGATAGAAGCAGTAAAGAAAGACGCCAACAAAATAGGTGTTACAGAAGAAATAATACGTGACAGGAATCACTTCAAGCTACTGATAGAAAACGCAGACTATGAAGAAGATGAGCCAAAACCTCGACCTAAGAGAGTGTGGACAGATGAGCAGAGACGAGCAGTTGGCGAAAAAATGAAGTAGTACTTGGAAGAACGAAAGAAAAAGAAACACCCTAAGTCTTAAGTTGTATGCGGTCCATAGCTGGCCAAATTCATAAATTAAAAAAAAATAGTTTAGTTAAATAATGCCTCTAAGAGCTAGGATGCTGCGGGTCAGTTCGATCGTAAATTATTCACATTTTACGTACTACAGATTCGCACATGTATCATATTTACATGTTCTGTTTCACTATGGTCTGCTGTGGATTATTACGAACTTGCGCCACAACATTATCGGCAAAGATTATTAAGATTACGTTGGCTAACAAAGCTCACCTAAAAATCGATTTTGATTTAATCTTGCACCAAACGACACAGGTCGCTCATTGGAATGGTCGGACAACTAGAGTACTCCCAAAGTCTGAAAGATACACGTTGGATGAAGGTAAGTCATAATCTACCTCACTTAGCGTTGGCTTTTGTTTTCCTGTTTTATGTTTCTTTCACTAACTGTGAGTTCAGTGACAGTGTACCCTTACCAGAACCTTACCGAGGTGATCGTGCGCTTCTGACAGAACTGCCAAAGCTGCGCCTCCCCCCTCCCCCCCTCTCCCCTCTCCCCTCTAACTATCTTCCCGAAAATTTATAATTTTGTAAGTAGGTTTAATAAAAATGAAACGTTATTAAAAAGTATAACTTAAAAATGCATTATGTTGGCGATAAATTTGGTATTCTACATCTACATCCATTGTGTTGCGTTGTATTGTATGTTAACCGGGGACCTAGAAACGACGGAGAGGCTCCGTCCCCACCGCAGCCGCAGTGGTCCACAACCCCACGACGACTACCGCAGTCCACTTCACCCCTCCGCCGCCCCACACCGAACCCAGGGTTATTGTGCGGTTCGGCCCCCGGTGGATCCCCCAGGGAACGTCTCACACCAGACGTTGTAACCCCTATGTTTGCGTGGTAGAGTAATGGTGGTGTACGCGTACGTGGATAACTTGTTTGCGCAGCAATCACCGACATAGTGTAACTGAGGCGGAATAAGGGGAACCAGCCTGCATTCGCCGAGGCAGATTGAAAACCACCTAAAACCCATCCACAGATTGGCGGTTCACCGGAACTCGACACACATTCGCCGGGCGGATTCGTGCCGGGGACCAGGCGCTCCTTCCCGCCCGGAAAGCCGTGCGTTAGACCGCACGGCCAACCGGGCGGGCTCATCTACATCCATACTCCGCAAGCCACCGTACGGTGCGTGGCGGAGGGTACCGTACACCGCTGCTAGTCATTTCCTTTCCTGTTCCACTCGCAGGTAGAGCTAGGGAAAAAGACTGTCTATATGCCTCCGTATGAGCCCTGATTTCTCGTATCGTATCTCCGTGATCCTTACGCGCAACGTATGTTAGCGGCAGTAGTATCGTTTGGCAGTCAGCTTCAAATGCCGGGTCTCTAAATTTTCTCAACAATGTTTCTCGAAAAGAACGTCGCCTTCCCTCCAGGGATTCTCATTTGAGTTCCCGAAGCGTCTCCGTAACACATGTTGTTCAAGCCTACCGGTAACAAATGTAGCAGCCCGCCTCTGAATTTCCTCGTTGTGCAATAAAAGTAACAACACGAGCCTAGGCAGATGACAGATGCCATAAAGCAGGTCACTTACGGCAATACGCTGACCCAGCATTGCACCACGGCGCTCACAGGGCATCGCCGTCTGCCTGCCAGTTAGGGCCCGGACGGTGTCTGTAACCAGGGACACTATGGCACGCGCAATATGAGACTCCTGCAGCCGCAACTCCACAATAAACCCGGTTTACTGCCAATAGTATAAATACTGGCTTTCGGATAGGAGAGAGTCACGGAATAGTCACCCGTTATAGTATTGGTCACCGCCAAGTTGTCGCCCCTCTGCCGTCATTCTGAGAGTTCCACCTGCCAAGGGGTTCCAGCCGCTGCCTGACGGGCCGAGGGTCGAACTGATGTTCACCGACATTGCCGCGCTCTACAGTGCCAGCCGTCGTCCCGGGGTTAACTCCCTGGACGTCACCGCCCGTCATTTGCCATTGCCTGGCTGGACTTAGCGTCCCACACTCAGCGAACCGTGTCAGCCGGCCGCGCCAGCCCTGAAGTTGGCCGGCCACGGCCGGAATCGTTGACTGCGTAAGGCCGCGCCACATCTGGGCCCTGCTAAGGATAGCAGCGGCCGGAGTCTTACAAAAAGGATTCGCTTCCGGGTTCCGCGGGTCGAGGCCCGCCTTCCAGGAATACCTGTGCTACAAACTACGGGGTGTAATAAAATATTATCCAGCTTTGAGCGGCTTCTGGGTCACCACCGACACATCATTCTCCACCACAAAATACCCACATCTTGTACGTTAAGAATATACTTTATTTACTCCTCGAAAATTGGTACTAGTTCTCGGAGGGCAGAAATCGGCAAAACTTGGCAGCCTTCGGTCGAACGAATCATCGCTAAGCACCGTACCGAAGTAGCAGAAAGAACCCCATTACTGAACATGAGCGAGCTGTCTAAGCGGCGCCGGGCGCGGTGGCCGTGCGGTTCTGGCGCTGCAGTCGGGAACCGCGGGACTGCTACGGTCACAGGTTCGAATCCTGCCTCGGGCATGGGTGTGTGTGATGTCCTTAGGTTAGTTAGGTTTAAGTAGTTCTAAGTTCTAGGGGACTTATGACCTAAGATGTTGAGTCCCATAGTACTTAGAGCCGTTTGAACCATTTTTGTCTAAGCGGCAGTTGTGGGAATAAAGTGCAGTACCCCATAAACTGTGTTAGCGACGGACATCTGTTCGGTACGATTTGTTTCTTTATGACGCTACTTGGGCGAAAATGACTCTTTGACAACATCGTGCACTCAGTCGCAGGCTGAGGGAAAGGCTTCTCATAGAAAGAAGATGGAACGCGAGGTATAGAACTCACGTATCTGTCATGGTAATTCTTAAACCGACTGTCTTTCTCTATTGTTGTCGATCAGCTTTTCGCTCCCTCTTTGCCTCTGACCTTGGCGAGAACCTATCTCACCACGCCCTCCGTATGGCCCTGGCCCTTACAGTCCATATATTTACTATGTTTCAACGTATTTATGCTTGTTTTAATGTTTAAGCCAGCCAGATAGGACAGTGCGTTCGTTCTCTCCTGTCGAATGTAGCAAGGCGTTCGATACAGTTCGCCACAGTCGTTTAATGAACAAAGTAAGAGCATATGGACTATCAGACCAATTGTGTGATTGGATTGAAGAGTTCATAGATAACAGAACGCAGCATGTCATTCTCAATGGAGAGAAGTCTTCCGAAGTAAGAGTGATTTCAGGTGTGCCGCAGGGTAGTGTCATAGGACCGTCGCTATTCACAATATACATAAATGACCTTGTGGATGACATCGGAAGTTCACTGAGGCTTTTTGCAGATGATGCTGTGGTGATTCGAGAGGTTGTAACAATGGAAAATTGTACTGAAATGAAATGCAGGAGGATCTGCAGCGAATTGACGCATGGTGCAGGGAATGGCAATTGAATCTCAATGTAGACAAGTGTAATGTGCTGCGAATACATAGAAAGATAGACCCCTTATCATTTAGCTACAAAATAGGTCAGCAACTGGAAGCAGTTAATTCCATAAATTATCTGGGAATACGCATTAGGAGTGATTTAAAATGGAATGATCATATAAAGTTGATCGTCGGTAAAGCAGATGCCAGACTGAGATTCATTGGAAGAATCCTAAGTAAATGCAATCCGAAAACAAAGGAAGTAGGTTACAGTACGCTTGTTCGCTCACTGCTTGAATACTGCTCAGCAGTGTGGGATCCATACCAGATAGGGTTGATAGAAGAGAGAGAGAAGATCCAACGGAGAGCAGCGCGCTTCGTTACAGGATCATTTAGTAATCGCGAAAGCGTTACGGAGATGATAGATAAACTCCAGTGGAAGACTCTGCGGGAGAGACGCTCAGTAGCTCGGTACGGGCTTTTGTTAAAGTTTCGAGAACGTACCTTCACCGAAGAGTCAAGCAGTATATTGCTCCCTCCTACGTATATCTCGCGAAGAGACCATGAGGATAAAATCAGAGAGATTAGAGCCCACACAGAAGCATACCGACAATCCTTCTTTCCACGAACGATACGAGACTGGAATAGAAGGGAGAACCGATAGAGGTACTCAGGGTACCCTCCGCCACTCACCGTCAGGTGGCTTGCGGAGTATGGATGTAGATGTAGATGTAGATTAGGTTCTCAGCTTCCACAAATGAGCGCGACGTTGATTAGTCTTTCTCAGTGAACGTGTAATGACATTTTGCTATATGTTATAGACTCGTGTAGTATATCGAGAAATTTTGATGTATCTAGAGGTCTGTCTGTCTGGCTGGCTGGCTGATTTGGGGGAGGGGACCAATCAGCGATCATCGGTCCTATCGGATTAGGGAAGGATGAGGAAGGAAATAGGCCGTGCTCTTTCAAAGGACCAATCTCGGTATTTATCTGAAGCGGTTTAGGGAAATCACGCAAAATCTAAATCATGATGGCCGGACGGTGGTTTTGGCCATCGTCCTCCCGAATGCGAGTCCATGTGCTAACCACAGCGCCATCTTTCTCGGTATCTAGAGGTTTAAAATTTGTATCACACTGCTCAGCAAAAATTAAGGATGAGATAGATAAAGCAACATAACATATTAGTACTCGGTGGAAAAGAATGAAAGAGCGGGAGCGTTATACCAGAGGTCCCCCAGTCGTAAACAGAAAGCTGCTCGTCAGGAACGGGAAAAGGACAGTCTGTGTCAATCAGCGAACAGTTGCTGCGGTGCACTGTGGTGGTGTCGTCTTCATTACAGTATGCCCCGGAGACATATTGATGAGTTCACGTGCGAAAAATCACCAGGAACCTAAAAGGAGGACGAAGTGTAACGAATGTAGCCCAGGAGTTTGGTATTGCTCGCAGCATTGTTTCACGTGCGTGGGGAGCGTTCCGAACCATAGGCACTGCTGGCCGAAGCAGAGGAGGTGGTCGACCACGGTCAAGTGCAGCAGCAAATGGGCGCTACGTCGTGCTGCGGGTGCAGTTGCAATCACATTTAACAAGAGTGCAAGGGATTCAATCTCATGCTATGGAGTGGCGTGGCAACTACATAGCGGTGGTCTCTTTGCCTGACAGCCAGTACTTTGTGTTCCGTTGACACCGGAAGATCGGCGGCACTGTTTGCGAAGGTGTCAAGAGCACACATAGCGACCGGACCAACAAGGAGTGAGGTCGCTTGCACCTCTCGCTATGAGAGCAGCTTTAGTCTTGAATAGTGATTCTGAACGCAACCTTATACGACTAGAGGTGACAACACGTAATGCACCCAGCAAAATGGTCGAATATGACCGGTTTGGTGGTCCAGGTGTTACGTTGTGGGAAGGCATAATGTTGCATGGATGTACTAGCTTCCAAATTTTTGAACGCGGTACACTCACTGGTCAACATTTTCGTGACACTGTACTCCTTCCTCTAGAGCGGTTTTCAAGGGTACATTTGCCCGTGACCTCATTTGCACGTATGACGGTATGCTACCTCATTGAAACGCGCGTTGGAGGAGCTCTTGGAAAAAGGGGATATTGGGTGAATGAACTGCCCTGCCCCTTCCGCCCACATATACCCCATTGAGCATGTGTGGGTTAGGTTGTGGAGACTTACCATATTGCAGTACGTCTACATGCACCAGTGACCATCCAGCAGTTGCCATCCTCGCTGTTGTAGGCGTGGAACTTCATACCACAGGAACTCCGTACTAACCTCTTTGCCCGCATGGGAGCTCGTTGCAGAACATGGATTGCTTGCCGTGGTGATCACACATACTACTAAGAACCATTTCCTGCCTTCTGTTATGTCTGGGGGACTGCCATTAATTGCGCTTACTTCGCTTTCACTTATCTTCTATAGCAGTTCTTTCTATGTATGGTCCAAGTTTAATCGAGTTGTATTACTTGGCAATGGCATGTCATGCAAAAGTTCCTTTTGTCCTCGAGTTCTGCATACTAGTGTATAGACAACGTATTTTACTTTTTAATGTGAGGTCACAACGATCAGTTTCGAGACAGACTGCAGACGACAGTGTCTGCAGTAACAGGAAGTTGTCAGTTCTGTATGCCATTAATTCTAACGATGGTTAAAATGTGGAACAGTAGCAACCCTACTCTTCTCTTGCAGTGAAAGCAAACCAGTAACCTGGTCGCTTGGAAACTTCGGCTTTGTACACGGTCTAACTAGATACACATCAACAAATTTTATTTCAGTTTAATGATGGAGATCTCCTTGTTCATAAACAGTGATTTTTCTGTTATACAGAGATCATCCTGAACATTATGACCACCGACCTGCAATCGATATAAACCCATCCAGGCAGGCGAAAGTAGCGTCACCTGGCAAGGAATGATTGCGTCAGACAAACGAACGGCGCATGTAGTACCAGTGAGCGTCCTGTCCGTATATAGAATGGGGAAGGCACGCGATCTATCTCAGTTTGACCGAGGGCAGATTATGATAGTCCGGAGGCTCAGCACGAGCATTTAGTAAACTGCACGACTTGTCGGGTATTCGAGAAGTGCTGTGGTAAATGTTTTCAACACGTGGCGAAACCAAGGTGAAACTACGTCCATACGTCTTGGGATTGTTCGGCCACCGCTCATTACAGATGTCGGACGTCTTAGGCTGGGTAGACAGGTAAAACAGAACAGGCGGCGAACTGTGGCCGAACTAACATCAGACTTTAATTCTGGGCACAATACAAGTCTGTTTGAACACACAGTGCACCGAATACTCGTAGCAATGGGCCTCCGCAGACGACGACCCTTGCATATGCCAATGTGAACACCACGACATCGGCAACTACGACTGAAATGGGCACATGGCCATCGGCACTTGAAGTTGCCGCAGCGGCAGAGCGCTGCGTTGTCTGATGAATCCCGATACCATCTTCATCATGCCAGTGGGAAGGTGCGAATCTGTCGTCTTACAGTGGAACAGCTCCTTGCCACCTATACTGCAGGACGGAGACAACCTGGCGGTGGCTCCATTATGGTCTGGGGAACATTCATGTGGGCATCCATCGTTCCAGTGCAGCTCCTGCAAGGCACCATGACGGCCAACGAGTATCGTACACTGTTTGCAGACCACATACACTGCTTCATGACGATCATGTTTTCCGACAGCAGTGGTATTTTTCTGCAGGATAATGTTACAAGGACAGGAGTGTGATGGAGTGGTTCGAGGAACACAGTGGGGAGATCCAGTTGATGTACTGGCCCGCCAACTTGCCAGATTTGAACTCGATCGAACACATGTGGGATGGGATTGAACGTGGCGTCGGAGCTCATCGCCGCGCCCCTCCGCTCTCTGTACTTTACGGGGATTAGGGGACTTGGGTGTGTAGGTGTGGTGTCACCTCCCTGTAGTGACATACCAAAGCCTTATTACTTCCGCGCCACTACACGTCGCCGCTGTGACCCTTGCCAACGGCGGACGTACTGGGTATTACATAGGTAGTCATAATGGACCACGAGGGATCCTTTTTGTCTCCTGAGTTGTGGCCGAACGAGGTGGCGCAGTAGATAGCACACTGGACTCGCATTCGAGAGGACGACGGTTCAAACCCTTGTCCGGCCATCCTAATTTAGATTTTCCATGATGTTCATTATGTTGCTCAGATGATAGTGGTGCGAAAAAGAAGAAACGTAACATCTATTATTATTTATAATAATGAAAGAAAATATTCTTAGAAGTTACCTTGAAACAGTATACAGGGCGAGTCACCTAACGTTACCGCTGGATATATTTCGTAAACCACATCAAATACTGACGAACCGATTCCACAGACCGAACGTGAGGAGAGGGGCTATTGTAATTAATACAAACCATACAAAAATGCACGGAAGTATGTTTTTTTAACACAAACCTACATTTTTTAAATGGAACCCCGTTAGTTTTGTTAGCACATCTGAACATATAAACAATTACGTAATCAGTGCCGTTTGTTGCATTGTAAAATGTTAATTACATCCGGAGATATTGTAACCTAAAGTTGACGCTTGAGTACCACTCCTCCGCTGTTCGATCGTGTGTATCGGAGAGCACCGAATTACGTAGGGATCCAAAGGGAACGGTGATGGACCTTAGGTACAGAAGAGACTGGAACAGCACAATACGTCCACATGCTAACACCTTTTTATTGGTCTTTTTCACTGACGCACATGTACGTTACCATGAGGGGTGAGGTACACGTACACACGTGTGTTCCGTTTTCAATTACGGAGTGGAATAGTGTGTGTCCCGACATGTCAGGCCAATAGATGTTCAATGTGGTGGCCATCACTTGCTGCACACAATTGCAGTCTCTGGCGTAATGCATGTCGTACACGCCGCAGTACATCTGGTGTAATGTCGCCGCAGGCTGCCACAATACGTTGTTTCATATCCTCTGGGGTTGTAGGCACATCACGGTACACGTTCTCCTTTAACGTACCCCACAGAAAGAACTCCAGAGGTGTAAGGTCAGGAGAACGGGCTGGCCAATTTATGCGTCCTCCCCGTCCTATGAAACGCCCGTCGAACATCCTGTCAAGGGTCAGCCTAGTGTTAATTGCGGAATGTGCAGGTGCACCATCATGCTGATACCACATACGTCGACGCGTTTCCAGTGGGACATTTTCGAGTAACGTTGGCAGATTATTCTGTAGAAACGCGATGTATGTTGCAGTGCTCTCCGATACACACGATCGAACAGCGGAGGAGTGGTACTCAAGCGTCAACTTTAGGTTACAATATCTCCGGATGTAATTAACATTTTACAATGCAACAAACGGCACTGATTACGTAATTGTTTATATGTTCAGATGTGCTAACAGAACTAACGGGGTTCCATTTAAAAAAACGTAGGTTTGTGTTAAAAAACATACTTCCGTGCACTTTTGTATGGTTTGTATTAAACAATTACACTAGCCCCTCTCCTCACGTTCGGTCTGTGGAATCGGTTCGTCAGTATTTGATGTGGTTTACGAAATATATCCAGCGGTAACGTTAGGTGACTCACCCTGTATAGTAGTAAAATAATACATTTAAAAATATGAGAATATGTTGATAATTCTACAGGACCTGCACGACGTTATACTGTTCCTGATTGGGTATGTTTTTCTCATGGAGTTGTGTACCTCCTGTGTTACTGGAAGGACTTGTTTTGCGTCACCCACCTCCTGTGTTATTGGAAGGACTTGTTTTGCGACACCCTGTAAATCGAATTAGTGCTCTGACAGAAGACAGAACCGTAGTGAAACATAAAAATGGCGCCTACGCAAGACAGGCGTTACAAGTAACGCGTTGTAATTCAATTCTTGGTTGCGGAAAAGAAACTGGTGAACATCCATAAACGTCTGTGTGCAGTGTATGGTGGTGATTCTGTTGATAATAGTACTGCTGGGCAATGGGAGAGAGAATTGAAGTGTCAGGAAGTGCTGAAACTCTGCTCATGATCGGCCACGTTTAGGACGTCCTGTCACAGCCACTTCTTCCAACATGGCGAACTGCGTGCGGAAGCCATTATTGATGCAGACAGGCCTATCACAGTTGGCTCTAAAGCTATCGGTGAGCTTTGGAATTTGGAAGTCCATGTGCAATGATTGAGATTCTTGGGTGATCAAAAGTGTGCTCGAAGATCCAAAGAAAAGCCATTTCATCTGGACTGTTGAGCAATTTGAGGCCAATGGTAAAGCCTCTCTGTCACAAAGTGTACACCATTGAGTCAGAGCCGTATATAAAGAACCATTTCCTCCGTGTTCGGTCGGACAACAATGCAAAAGGAATCTTGCTCTAACGCAACAATGCAGGCCCACATACAGGTCTCAAAATCCGGAAGCATATCACCAGATAGGATTTGATATCATTGCCTCATCTACCCTCGGTCTGTCATTAAGGATTCTCTTCGTGGGACACACTTTGAAGATGATGGAGTGTAATTCACTGGTGGGCAAGCGGCTATTGGTTTCAACCCAGCTCGCGGAAGAAATTCGTGTAACAGAGAAAGAGATGCTCGCATTGTATTTGCAAAAACAACACGTGCCTATACAATCAATCATATTAAGTACAGATATTTTAAAAATGCTTGCTAATAGTGTTTGTGGATATTAAGACACTAAATTTCAAACAATCGAAAGAGCTGTCTTAGCCAAAAATAATAAAGTTTCCTCTAATAGCTTGTTAATTGCGATTGCTTGTCCCATTGCCATATTTTGTTTTTTCCTATTCTTTCTCATAATAATATTAATAAATAACTCTTGTCGATTATGGATGTATTAGAACACTGCAGCAGTTGAAACTGAAGGAAATATATAATGAATTAGCTGCAACCAGTTACTTTTATTGGCGTTTATTTTTCCATGATGACATTTCAAGATTCGCGGCATCCCATTTTCAGATATTTACATGTATTTACGTGTCGTGAACGTCTCTTCTTTTTAAAAGCGTTACAAAATTATGCAGCGGAAGTTTTTGAGACAGCTGTTAAACATCATATGTATAGAGGCAATATTCACGACGCGCAAGTACGAGTAAATGTAAACGTCTGGAGATGGGGTAAACGTAAATTGAATATACCTCCCAAAAAAGCGTGGTTTGAGGCATAATTTGTTGGCGTGGCATGCCCGGAAAGGGGTACAATTCTTATCGGTCTGTTTACCATAAATATTGACGTCACTGACGATATAATTTGGTTTTCATACTATAGGGGCGCTGCTGTCGCGTCACGTGACGAGGTGACCCACGAGCTTCAGTAAGTATGTGAATGAATGGAGAACAAAGGTTGCTCATGCCTGGTATATAATTCATGCAATGGAAACATGGCTCGAGCAAGAACAGGACTAGAGCCTTTACCAACAGGGAATACACGCTCTTATACATTGCCAGCGTAAGGCCATAGAACGTGAGTATATCTCTTAAGAATAAATATGTTTTGAGAAAAAATAATTGTGTAGCATTATTTAACGACACTCGTTCATTGCCTGCGGCCTTAAGTAAACGAACTTTTGAAACTTTCTGGCAGATTAAAACTGTGTGCCGGACCGAAACTCGAACTCGGGACCTTTGCCTTTCGGTCCCGAGTTCGAGTCTCGGTCGGGCACACAGTTTTAATCTGCCAGAAAGTTTCATATCAGCGCACACTCTGCTGCAGAGTGAAAATCTCATTCTGGAAACGAACTTATGTCTGTTTCTTGTCTTTCTACTTTTATGCATTAATTTGTAAATCGCCGAACACGAAACATAAGATGCCACAAATTATTAATTTATTGATAATGTGAGGCGTCCACTTTGGGATCTCTCTAACTTATTTGATTGCAACAGAGAATGGTTTACCGCTTCCTGAAAAGTCGGTGAACTTCCTTCAGAGAGGTGAGGATGTGGAGAAATCGTCGCCAATCAATAAAGCGTACATTCCAATAGCACATGATGCAGCGGAACTACCAAAAAATAAAAAATGGAAATAAAGACTGCGTTCGTTTTGATTGTATGTTTTTTTTTTTTTTTTTTTTTTGTTAGTACCTACTGGAACTTTGGTATGTCTGATATGTATAGAAGCATTTAGCGGACTCTTGGAACGGCTGGGTGGATGCAATTACAGGAGCGGCGTGTTTTTGTGGCTGATGAGCCGGTCGCAGGCCGGAGAGGCGGGTTTTCCGGGCGCCAGTGGGTACACCATTGTCTGGCGGCCGCGTCTCGGGAAGTAGCCTAATTTGTTTTCGCCTCGCAGACTCAATTTAACTTTTTTATGCGCCTGTCATGCTTTCAGAGACTGTTTGTCTAACTCTGATTTGCGCGCTTCTGATCGCTGTGTTTTTTTAAAATTTTTTATTGGAAAAGAGGTCCAGTTGCGGCGTGTAATTGAAATGCTGCAAACGTCATTTCCCAGTTGAAGCTGCAGATGGGAAGTGATGTTTCCGTGGCACTGGTTTCTCCTACGTCGTGAAAGAGAAGCTTCAGCAGTAACCTGCTTTTCCGCAGTTGCCACGTTTTTCTGCCATCAAAACTAAAATCGTTTATAAAATATAGCTGGTTTCATGTTGTTTGGTGATCGATCAACACTAATGTTTTGTGACGATTTCGATTAATATTTTTATTACAGTGAAATGAATGCCCCTAACTGCATACAGGCGTTGATATAAGTCAACGGCGACAGTTGGAAGTGTGTGCCCCGACCGGGACTCGAACCCGGGATCTCCTGCTTGCATGGCAGACGCTCTATCCATCTGAGCCACCGAGGACACAGAGGATAGTGCGACTGCAGGGACTTACCTCTGGCACGCCTCCCGTGAGACCCACATTCCCAACTTATTGTCTCGCACTATATACATAGTGCCCCTGCCCATTACACTCATTACTCGCGGTTTTTGTCGATTCCCGTAAGAGTTCGAGAGTTCGGGCACTGTTTGTGCATCCGCACAGAAGAAGATGGTCAAATGTCCAGTGAGCCTTAATTATATTCTTTCGGACATGTCTGAAAGAACAGATACCATCTTCATATACACTCCTGGAAATTGAAATAAGAACACCGTGAATTCATTGTCCCAGGAAGGGGAAACTTTATTGACACATTCCTGGGGTCAGATACATCACATGATCACACTGACAGAACCACAGGCACATAGACACAGGCAACAGAGCATGCACAATGTCGGCACTAGTACAGTGTATATCCACCTTTCGCAGCAATGCAGGCTGCTATTCTCCCATGGAGACGATCGTAGAGATGCTGGATGTAGTCCTGTGGAACGGCTTGCCATGCCATTTCCACCTGGCGCCTCAGTTGGACCAGCGTTCGTGCTGGACGTGCAGACCGCGTGAGACGACGCTTCATCCAGTCCCAAACATGCTCAATGGGGGACAGATCCGGAGATCTTGCTGGCCAGGGTAGTTGACTTACACCTTCTAGAGCACGTTGGGTGGCACGGGATACATGCGGACGTGCATTGTCCTGTTGGAACAGCAAGTTCCCTTGCCGGTCTAGGAATGGTAGAACGATGGGTTCGATGACGGTTTGGATGTACCGTGCACTATTCAGTGTCCCCTCGACGATCACCAGTGGTGTACGGCCAGTGTAGGAGATCGCTCCCCACACCATGATGCCGGGTGTTGGCCCTGTGTGCCTCGGTCGTATGCAGTCCTGATTGTGGCGCTCACCTGCACGGCGCCAAACACGCATACGACCATCATTGGCACCAAGGCAGAAGCGACTCTCATCGCTGAAGACGACACGTCTCCATTCGTCCCTCCATTCACGCCTGTCGCGACACCACTGGAGGCGGGCTGCACGATGTTGGGGCGTGAGCGGAAGACGGCCTAACGGTGTGCGGGACCGTAGCCCAGCTTCATGGAGGCGGTTGCGAATGGTCCTCGCCGATACCCCAGGAGCAACAGTGTCCCTACTTTGCTGGGAAGTGGCGGTGCGGTCCCCTACGGCACTGCGTAGGATCCTACGGTCTTGGCGTGCATCCGTGCGTCGCTGCGGTCCGGTCCCAGGTCGACGGGCACGTGCACCTTCCGCCGACCACTGGCGACAACATCGATGTACTGTGGAGACCTCACGCCCCACGTGTTGAGCAATTCGGCGGTACGTCCACCCGGCCTCCCGCATGCCCACTATACGCCCTCGCTCAAAGTCCGTCAACTGCACATACGGTTCACGTCCACGCTGTCGCGGCATGCTACCAGTGTTAAAGACTGCGATGGAGCTCCGTATGCCACGGCAAACTGGCTGACACTGACGGCGGCGGTGCACAAATGCTGCGCAGCTAGCGCCATTCGACGGCCAACAGCGGTGTTCCTGGTGTGTCCGCTGTGCCGTGCGTGTGATCATTGCTTGTACAGCCCTCTCGCAGTGTCCGGAGCAAGTATGGTGGGTCTGACACACCGGTGTCAATGTGTTCTTTTTTCCATTTCCAGGAGTGTATATAAATACTTCTATTTCCAGAAATGTGAGATTGGCATGAGGATAAAACTCGAGCGGAACTATTTCTGTGTTGATTTGTCGCAAGCAGTCTACACTGTCTAATTTCATATCTCTGCTAGTTTGCTTTTATTTAGTAGAATAATGGAGTCTAGCATGTCGACATTAATCGAATGCCGTGCGTGGGGAACTGCGAGATTGCCGAATACCAGGACTTCATTTACCGTGTTGTGTCGTAGCAGAAAATCACCATTGACCATAATGAGAATTTTTGCATTCTGCCATTTTTGAAAATGTTAACTAAAATATGACAAGAGTAATGACTTGGGCGTCATAATGTGTTGTAGAGGAAGTTCCGACAGTGTCTCTGATCTCACAGTATCAACAGCTCTCCCTTACTTAAACGCCGCTATTAGCGTGCTGTAGTCTGATTCAGTTTGAACCAACGATCGTTTATCAAACCTAATCAAAACGGTTCAAATGGCTCTGACCACTATGGGACTTAACATCTGAGGTCATCAGTCGCCTAGACTTAGAACTACTTAAATCTAACTAACCTCAGGACATCACACACATCCATGCCCGAGGCAGGATTCGAACCTGCGACCGTAGCAGCAGCGCGGTTCCGGACTGAAGCGCCTAGAACCGCTCGGCCACAACGGCCGGCTAAACTATAATCATTAGTGAGTTTTTATCTATGAAAGAGCTAATATCACGTACACTCGTAGATATGACATGTGATTGTGAACGTTTAGAGATAGTGGTGAAGAAGCTGGCTGCTGTTCGCGAGTCGTAGAAAGGTCTGTTGGCCAGTGTCGATAAGCTTCATGTGGCCGCTGCGAATTGCGCCGGTGAGGAAGTGACAGGGCGGTCTCCCATTGTGAAGGCTACTTGCCAGATACTCCATTATACCGACAGAACCCTGGTCACCAAGCGGTCACGTTACGAAAGCTGACGAGACGTGGATTGATCTGGAACTGTTTGTGGCGCGGAAGGTTGCATGTGGCTAATGGCTCTAAAGAATTGTTGTGAGTCATTGCCTCGTGTGGATAATGGAACAGAACTCGTGGGCCTTGCCTCCCAGCTCGTGCAGCGCTCTGTACTCTGTCGCGGTCAAGGCACTGACAGGGGGGAAAGAAGGGGCTGATATTTGTAGGCAATACCAGTATCCGGCGTGTGATGCCCCTTCTCAGAGAAATACAGTGACAGGAGGAAACGAACCAAAGTGCAGATGTCGTGTATACTGGGAAGAATTTTACGCCTGGTGGAAGAGTCCATCCTGTACGCAGTGGAGAGCACAGAATGTAGTCAGATGCAGATCGTAGCTCATTTCGGCACTAATGACGTGTGTCGCCTAGGTTCTGATGAGGAGACATGACCAACATGACCTCATATTTGAAGGGAAAAAAAAGGGACACTAAGAAGATATCAGTGCTAGCTGTCGATCCCGCGCGATAATTTGTGGCTTAATCCTGATACCACGCAGATATGACTATCTGAAACTGTAGCTTTTAAACTTGGTGCGCGGCAGTTGTTTGCCACTCGCTCCGTCCCACGGCAGCCGTCTAATGCCCGAGTGCCAAGTAATGTACAGCGGAGTCAGTAAGACATTTGTGTTCATGGCGTCGGTGAACCAACAAACTATTGTGCTTTGTTCATTGTGTGAAAGTGTGCGGCTTCTAAACTGTAGCTGGTGCCATAGAACTCTCTGCTTTGAACACTTTTATAATGCGATCCCTAAATGCAATGTAAATTAATTAGGGGAAGGCGGGGCAAGATGGGGAAGCTAACTTTAAACCCTTATAAAAGGGACAAAAATAAACAAATTCAAGTAGGTTTGATTATCATTTGTTTACTTAACCACTGAATTACAATAGCACGCAAAGAAACCTGCAAACTTGTTACATTTAGTTAGAAATATCTCCATTTGAAACATAAACTACCAATTCCCCGTCTTGCCCCGTATGCGGGGTAAGATGGGGAACTAACATGAATTCATCTCTAAAGCTTAAATAAGGATTGGAATAACGAAATCATGTGACGATAATGTTTCGAAACATGGTTCTGCGAATTGTAGAATCAGGTATTACGTTTTATTTAGGCCTCTTACTTTCACATAGTACACAAGTGTGGACAGCGTCGTCATCATCACTTCCTATCCCTGCACAAGTGTCGTGGGCCCAGCGTCCGCAGTTAATACACCGTATCGAGCTTCCATCAGAGAAGTCATAGCAGTATAAACATTCTTCACTCTCTTCCTCCTTGTCATTCGACCTCAGTTTATTATCCCTTGAGCATGAAGGGGTAGTTAAGAGCCGCGCGGGACTAGCCGAGCGGTCTTAGGCGCTGCAGTTACGGACTGTGCGGCTGGTCCCGGCGGAGGTTCGAGTCCTCCCTCGGGCGTGGGCGTGTGTGTTTGTCCTTAGGATAATTTAGGTTAAGTAGTGTGTAAGCTTAGGGGCTGCTGACCTTAGCAGTTAGGTCCCATAAGATTTCACACACATTTTTTTGGGTGGTTAAGACGTCAGTAACGTTCGTCACTTTTTCGTTGTCATTATGTCCTTTTGGTGGCATCCCAGGTTTATTAAACGTCTTTGAGAAGAGTTTTCGTTTACATGCAGCACGTTTGGGGACTCCTTTTCGTTCAATTTCTTCAGATAGTTCACTCCTATAAGGAGATTCGGTTAAAACAACGGATTTTCCACGCCTGTTAGATGGTTTTCTTTTGGTTTTTTATCCACCTTTGGAATAACTAACACAATTTCAGGGCTGGTAACCTGAAAGTTAGACGAAACAGATGCTTGATCGTCAGTTGTTAATTGTTCAGGTGTTTTACGTCTTGACAACGTCTCTGGTATTTGGTCTTCCGTTCCTGTAACTTCAGGTGTGTGAGCTTGATGAATGTCTGTTATTGAACAGGGAAGGTAATCACTTTCTTGAAACACATTTCTGTTTACAGGCTAAATGCCTGTTTTCCGAAACCCGTTCACTGCTGTGGACATTGTAGCTGAATGAATGAAGGCTTTGCCGAATAAACTTGCGATCTGATGCAGCGTAACAACTTTTCCGGGATGGGTGCGAAGCCACCATCTTACTTCATCTTCGTAAAATTTACTGAGAGGTTTCATAAATGCCACGTCTAATGGTTGAAGACGGTGTGAACAGTGTGGTGGCAAACACAGCAAGAAAACGCTATTTTCGCGGGCCACATCCATCAGGTCTAAATTCTTGGTTTGCGTTTTGTGGCCGTCCAATATGAGAAGTATTGGTTTTTCCTTTGACGCTCCAGTAAATGCAATAAACTTCTTAAACCAAGTCAAAAACAGTTCTTTCGTCATACAACCAGTTTCTTGCACTTCTGCCGAGGCACCAGGGGGCACTCTCCAACGCGTGTTGCATTCGTTTTCGAGGATAAATTAACATAGGTGGTATGTAGCACCCCGACGCTGAAACACAGGTTTCTGCAGTCACAGTCTGGCCTCTTTCTGCTGAAGTAACTGCTCCCACCTGTCTGCGCCCTTTCAAAGCAACCACCTTTGTGTAACCTTTTGGAATGACTGTTAAACCAGTCTCATCGCAATTGAAAATTCTGTCATCCGTAAACTTGAATGTGTCTAATTGACTTTCTAACAGATCGAAAAACCGATGTACAGCAACTCGATTAAACCCGATTGCTCGTGCGATTGATGTGCCCTCTGGTTTTCGTATTGTTAAGGTAGGATTTCGTGCAAGAAACCCATTTAACCAATCTCTTCCAGCAGATTTGGCTGCAGTATTAAATGGATGTTTGATGTTTCGTTCAGCTTGCTGAAAAGCAAGTTCACAAAGTTCTTTAAGTGTTAGGCGAAAATACTGTCCTTCCATCTGTGTTAAGTAGTATGTAAGTTCTGCCTCTTGTTCTGGGGTAAATACACTAGTGATTGGTGCTAACCTTTTCACAACTGTATAGCCAGGATTAGCACGTTTCTTTGCCACATGTCGTTCAATCGTTGTCTGTGGCGCGTTGAACTGTCGAGCAGCTTTGAAAGAACCCTTATGACCTTCTATAACAGCATTTACAGCGCCTTCCATTGACTCCAATGACCAATCTTGCCTAGACGTTTGTCGCCGATACTTGCGAACCATCTGAAAAAAACACGTGGAACATACTATTGAGTCAGATCATTCCTGGGAATCTATATTATATAGTAAATACCATGTTTCCAATGTTGTTGTTGTGGTCTTCAGTCCTTAGACTGGTTTGATGCAGCTCTCCATGCTACTCTATCCTGTGCAAGCTTCTTCATCTCCCAGTACCTACTGCAACCTACATCCTTCTGAATCTGCTTAGTGTATTCATCTCTTGGTCTCCCCCTACGATTTTTACCCTCCACGATGCCCTCCAATACTAAATTAGTGATCCCTTGATGCCTCAGAACATGTCCTACCAACCGATCCCTTCTTCTGGTCAAGTGTGGTGGTCTCGCGGTTCTAGGCGCGCAGTCCGGAACCGTGCGACTGCTACGGTCGCAGGTTCGAATCCTGCCTCGGGCATGGATGTGTGTGATGTCCTTAGGTTAGTTAGGTTTAAGTAGTTCTAAGTTCTAGGGGACTAATGACCACAGCAGTTGAGTCCCATAGTGCTCAGAGCCCTTTGAACCATTTTTCTGGTCAAGTTGTGCCACAAACTCCTCTTCTCCCCAATCCTATTCAGTACCTCCTCGCCGGCCGAAGTGGCCGTGCGGTTAAAGGCGCTGCAGTCTGGAACCGCAAGACCGCTACGGTCGCAGGTTCGAATCCTGCCTCGGGCATGGATGTTTGTGATGTCCTTAGGTTAGTTAGGTTTAACTAGTTCTAAGTTCTAGGGGACTAATGACCTCAGCAGTTGAGTCCCATAGTGCTCAGAGCCATTTGAACCATTAGCCAGTACCTCCTCATTAGTTATGTGATCTACCCATCTAATCTTCAGCATTCTTCTGTAGCACCACATTTCGAAAGCTTCTATTCTCTTCTTGTCCAAACTATTTACCGTCCATGTTTCACTTCCATACATGGCTACACTCCATACAAATACTTTCAGAAATGACTTCCTGACACTTAAATCTATACTCGATGTTAACAAATTTCTCTTCTTCAGAAACGCTTTCCTTGCCATTGCCAGTCTACATTTTATATCCTCTCTACTTCGACCATCATCGGTTATTTTGCTCCCCAAATAGCAAAACTCCTTTAGTACTTTAAGTGTCTCATTTCCTAATCTAATACCCTCAACATCACCCGACTTAATTCGACTACATTCCATTATCCTCGTTTTGCTTTTGTTGATGTTCATCTTATATCCTCCCTTCAAGATACCATCCATTCCGTTCAACTGCTCTTCCAGGTCCTTTGCTGTCTCTGACAGAATTACAATGTCATCGGCGAACCTCAAAGTTTTTATTTATTCTCCATGGATTTTAATACCTACTCCGAATTTTTCTTTTGTTTCCTTTACTGCTTGCTCAATATACAGATTGAATAACATCGGGGAGAGGCTACAACCCTGTCTCACTCCCTTCCCAACCGCTGCTTCCCTTTCATGTCCCTCGACTCTTATAACTGCCATCTGGTTTCTGTACAAATTGTAAATAGCCTTTCGCTCCCTGTGTTTTACCCCTGCCACCTTTAGAATTTGATAGAGAGTATTCCAGTCAACATTGTCAAAAGCTTTCTCTAAGTCTACAAATGCTAGAAACGTAGGTTTGCCTTTCCTTAATCTTTCTTCTAAGGTAAGTCGTAAGGGCAGTATTGCCTCACGTGTTCCAGTATTTCTACGGAATCCAAACTGATCTTCCCCGAGGCCGGCTTCTACTAGTTTTTACATTCGTCTGTAAAGAATTCGTGTTAGTATTTTGCAGCATGTTTCCAATAGTCAGTCGTTAAAGCATAGCAAGAATACTGACTTTGCACGTTTTGTGTATTTTTATTCACCATATAGCCTAAGGCATACTTTGTAATTAATTAGGAAACGTTGGAATAACGAATACCATTCTATTTACAATTGTATTCAACGTATAATGCACGTGTTCAAAATCCGCAGCGAGATAAACACATGAGACGATAAGAACGTAATGGTTGGACAATTAGTAGGGGCAAGACGGGGAAGCTCCCCATCTTGCCCCCACCGCGTCTTGCCCCCTACCATGTTCAGGTTATGTTACGCCTACATGAACACTATTTAGTGAACATTGACTACTGACACAGCAGTTTACTGTTAATAAGACGTACTATTCAGTGCTATATGTACAGTCTGGCCAAATGTTCTCGAAACACATGTTTTAGGACCTCGAAAGGTGTAAAACATTGCAAATCAGTATAACAATTGTACGTACCTTGCAAAGCTCACAGAAACCGCTGCGAAACTAAGGTTCAGCAATGTCAACACACTGGAACCTGTGTATTGATGATGTTGACGTAGCTATCCACAGATGGCAGCACTCTAACTGTAGCTTAAGGCTCTTCCCCGTCTTACCCCACCTCCCCGTATTGCCCCGCCTTCCCCTAAATGAATTAGTGCGTCATTAAGGAAGTAGCGTAGCGCTTTTACTTATTAGCATCGCTGTTGTGCTTCATTTTATTCGAATTGAATAGCTGACACTGTTAAAGTGAAGGAGTTCCGTTATTCTGTAGCGTGATTGGCATGATTAAATTGTAAAGCGAATATCATTAACTCCATTTCATAATAATACTTCAGTTGCTTAAGTTTATTCATTTTGATTTTCAGGCATGGTATTGAAAATATATGTGCGTTAGGTTGACGTATTACGTATTCTTTTCGTGAAACGACATTTTACCGCAAGACCGCTACGGTCGCAGGTTCGAATCCTGCCTCGGGCATGGATGTTTGTGATGTCCTTAGGTTAGTTAGGTTTAACTAGTTCTAAGTTCTAGGGGACTAATGACCTCAGCAGTTGAGTCCCATAGTGCTCAGAGCCATTTTTTGAAACGACATTTTCTCCAACAAGGATTAAAATCACTTTCGGCAACCGTGTTACACTCCTTCCGAATCTTCCCATGTGAGGACGACGGATCAAATGTGCGTCCGGCCAGATTTAGATCTTCCGTGATTTCACTAAATCGCTCTAGGAAGATGCGGAGATAGTTCCTTTGTAAGCACACGGCCGATTTCCTTCCCCAACCTTGAAGCATCCCGAGCTTGTGCTCCATCTCTAATGACCTTGATGTCGACAGGACGATAAACCCTAATCTTCCTTCCATCCTTCCTTCTCATGCCTTCAACATCCCGTACTAGGAAGGCACTGATTGTCACTCCGAGTTCAGTACTTGGCGCTCGGGCATTAGGCGGTTGCAGGGGGGCAGAGTGAGTTACAGAAAACAGATACGCGCAAAGCTGTACAGTCAGAGGGTCATAACTGCGTACTATCAAAATTATGGCCCAAATATTCGCGTGAGGTCGGTTTCTGTGCCTGATATGTAACAAGCGTGCTTTTTCTTCTCGTTAAAATACGAGGAGTTGGTGATATTTCCTTGAGAGACCATTCCGTGTTTTTTTTTTTTTTTCCTGAAACTGACGGAAGTCGTGGAGACAGCTAGTCTCAGTCGTGAGGTCTTTGCACATCTCTCCATTTACACCTTCGTTCTGAAGACTAATAGGGGTCATGTGGCCTGTAGCTACATCGGAAAATGCCACTCGTATGACAGAATACGTGTGGAATGCACCCTGTTCTCATACGAGGCGAAACCCCACGATTCTCTGTACAGTAACCAGCATCAGATAAAACGATTATTTCAAAAGTTCAGTTAACAAATCCGGATTGTGAAAATACCAAAATTTTAATTCTTATCTGCCGGAGCATTCGCAGCAAAGTCCCAGAATTCACTTCCCCAGTAGACAGCAGTCGCCCACACATCATACTAGAAACTAACCGAAAGCCACAATACAGGAATATTTGTAAACAAGTTGAACTTATGTCGAAAAAATAGATTACACTCTCCAGCAGGAGCTATGTTTATAGCTACAAGGAGAAACATTAGGTCAAGTCATGTCCAAAATGAATCCGACTGCGGACTACGTTATGCGAAAAAGAATAACAGGGATCAGTGGATTTAAATTAAAAAGCGTATTATTTTACCGGCCGGCAGATTAAAACATCTGTCGTAAAGTCATTCAGAGATAGCCTAAACTAGATAGCTTGAACATAACCCAAGCATACGATGGTAGTACGTGATGACTTCAACGTGTCCTGTATCGAATGGGGAAACAACACATACGCTGTTGGCAGTAAGGACAGACAGGATTACGAAATAATGCTGAGTATCTTGTGCGACAACTGTTGTTAACATCTAATTCGACAACAAATGGTTCAAATGGCTCTGAGCACTATGCGACTTAACTTCTGAGGTCATCAGTCGCCTAGAACATAGAACTAATTAAACCCAACTAACCTAAGGACATCACACACAACCATGCCCGAGGCAGGATTCGAACCTGCGACCGTTGCTGTCACAAGGTTCCAGACTAAAGCGCCTAGAACCGCACGGCCACATCGGCCGGCGAGTGTGTCAGCAGGGAGACAGAGATTAGCTACCATGATGCTATTACAGGAACGATTATCACCAGTGCCAAAAAGATCATCAAGAAAGCTAGTACAGTATTTGTGTTTGGTCGAACTGATACAGAGTTACTATCAACTTCCTTAAAGGACAAAGTCACACGATACAATTTCAAAATCGATTAACGAAAAGAAGCTGATAAAGACACCTAGCAACAAACACGTTGACCCTTACCTAAGTTTATATCAAGTGAATTCGATTTTTTCCTTATAAATAACATATACTCTCAGACAAAACAACGCACCAGGAAGGAATTAACTGAATGTGACGGAAATCGGTAGATGTGATGTCCATCTAGAGGCAAGCAAATGATTACAGTTTCAGAAAAATTGGATGATTTAGTCAAGAGAGAGAGCTTCACAAGCCGCCACGGTGGCCGAGCGGTTGTAGGCGCTTCAGTCCGGAACCGCGCAGCTGCTACGGTCGCAGGTTCGAATCCTGCCTCGGGCATGGATGTGTGTGATGTCCTTAGGTTAGTTAGGTGTAAGTAGTTCTAAGTGCAGGGGACTGATGACCTCAAATGTAAAGTCCCATAGTGCTTAGAGCGATTTGAACCTGCTATGAAAGGAAATGGCATCCCAGAACATCACTCCTGGTTGTCGGGCCGTATGCCGGGCGACAGTCAGGTTGGTATCCCACCACTGTCCGGGGCGTCTCCAGACACATCTTCGGACTGTAATCTCATTGAATGGAATAGAATTGTCTTCAGTGATGATCATCGCCTCGAATTGAGCCCCGATGACCAGGAAGGACGTGTCTGGAGACCAGTATTTACATGGAAAGTAGAAGAACGTGACAGCACAAGGAACTCTGGAACCAGAAATTTGGAATTGACTTCAACCATTAAATTTCGTAACACGACATTGATGAAACCGAGAAGTTGGATTTGGTGCTCAGACTTTATTTTTGACTACGTCAAGTAGAAGAAATGTCACACTCGGAACATCGGTACTCAAAGGAAATACGAGACCCGCAACAAACTGGTGACGTTACCCTAGTTGCCTTGCCCGATATAGTACTTCGCGAACACTCGTTTAAGTTCTGGACCAGGAGAGAAAGAAATATCTCACTGGAAAGATAGCCACTAAGGTGCTTAAGGTTGTCATTTGTTGTCGACAGCATGAGTGTATTTAAAAGTGCAGCTATGAAGTATTAACCTGGTCTAAAATAATAACTCGCTTCACGCCGAAGATGGTCGTTGCAACACGTAAGATCTGTAGTGCCACATATTGTGACGCGCGCCACAGGGTCCGTACATGTCGTTGGCCCCGGAGAACATGTAGTTCATATCAGGTAAACACAGAACAATTATGGTTCATGTAACCACATTATAGATAAATACGCGCCAAGTAAATTAATAAAAGATAGCAAAATGTCACCGTAGTTCAATGATACCAGCTATAGGAAATTGCGAAAGCAGAGACCAGAAAGTCTTAGGAAGTTCGGGCCCTACATAATGTCAGTTAACAGGTCAAAATCTTCCATTCAATCTGTCGTAGACCTATCTGGTGCAGAAACTGAAGATAGCAGACACAACACAAAAATATCAAATTCAGAATTTAAAGTGCATTTACGCCTGAGTATACTGCCGTACCAGTGTTAGAGCACCGCAAAGACTCACTAACGAGAGATGTCAATATTACCACCCTCGGTATTGAAAGACAGTTAAGCCTACTTGAAGGCGAAGAAGGCATGAGGCATTGATGGAACTCCACTTCGATACTCTGCGGAATCAGCTCCTTTGCTAGCTCAGGTTTAACAATTATCACTTACGTAGTGAAAAGTCCCTCATGACTGGGAAAAAACGTCGGCCACTCCTGTTTACAGAAAGGGTGATGGACCTGATACACTGAATTACATACCAAAATCGCTGATGACCGCTTGTTGCAGGATCCTAGAGCATATTCTAAGCTCAAACGTTATGACCTTCCCGGAGGAAAACAAGTTTCTCTCAAAGAATAATCACAGATTCAGGAAAAACCACTCTTGTGAAACCATTTCTGGAAACCCAGACTCTACTCTGTAGGAATCAACATGGATTCCGGAAACAGCGATCGATGTGAGACCCAACTCGCTTTATTTGTTCATGAGACCCAGAAAATATTAGATACAGGCTCCCAGGTAGATGCCATTTTCCTTGACTTCCGGAAGGCGTTCGAGACAGTTCCGCACTGTCGCCTGATAAACAAAGTAAGAGCCTATGGAATATCAGACCAGCTGTGTGGCTGGATTGAAGAGTTTTTAGCAAACAGAACACAGCATGTTGTTCTCAATGGAGAGACGTCTACACACATTAAAGTGACCTATGGCGTGCCACAGGGGAGTGTTATGGGACCATTGCTTTTCACAATATATATAAATGACCTAGTAGATAGTGTCGGAAGTTCCATGCGGCTTTTCGCGGATGATGCTGTAGTATACAGAGAAGTTGCAACATTAATAAGTTGCAGCGAAATGCAGGAAGATCTGCAGCGGATAGGCACTTGGTGCGGAGTGGCAACTGTCCCTTAACATAGACAAATGTAATGTATTGCGAATACATAGAAAGAAGGATCCTTTATTGTATGGTTATATGATAGCGGAATAAACACTAGTAGCAGTTACTACTGTAAAATATCTGAGTTTATGCGTACGGAACGATTTGAAGTGGAATGATCATATAAAATTAATTGTTGGTAAGGAGGGTGCCAGGTTGAGATTCATTGGGAGAGTCCTTAGAAAATGTAGTCCATCAACAAAGGGGGGTCCGCAGCTCGTGGTCTGGCGGTAGCGTTCTCGCTTCCCGAGCACGGGGTCCCGGGTTCGATTCCCGGCGGGGTCAGGGATTTTCTCTGCCTCGTGATGACTGGGTGTTGTGTGTTGTCCTTAGGTTAGTTAGGTTTAAGTAGTTCTAAGTTCTAGGGGACTGATGACCATAGCTGTGAAGTCCTATGGTGCTCAGAGCCATTTGAACCATTTTTTGAACAAAGGGGGTGGCTTACAAAACGCTCGTTCGACCTATACTTGAGTATTGCTCATCAGTGTGGGATCTGTACCAGGTCAGGTTGACAGAGGAGATAGAGAAGATCCAAAGAAGAGCGGCACGTTTCGTCACAGGGTTATTTAGTAAGCGTGATAGCGTTACGGAGATGTTTAGCAAACTCAAGTGGCAGACTGTGCAAGATAGGCGCTCTGCATCGCGGTGTAGTTTCGTGTCCAGGTTTCGAGAGGGTGCGTTTCTGGATGAGATATCGAATATATTGCTTCCCCCTACTTATACCTCCCGAGGAGATCACGATTGTAAAATTACAGAGATTCGAGCGCGCACCGAGGCTTTCAGAGAGTCGTTCTTCCCGCGAACCATACGCGACTGGAACACTAAAGGGTGGTAATGACAGTGGCACGTAAAGTGCCCTATGCCACACACCGTTGGGTGGCTTGAAGAGTATAAATGTAGATCACAACAACATTTCACCAGGCAACGCCGGTCAACTGCTGTGTGTGTATGAGAAATCGGTTGGAACCTTTCCTCATGTCAGCACGTTGTAGGTGTCGCCACCGGCGGCGCCAACCATGTGTGAATGCTCTGAAAAGCTAATCATTTGCATATGTAGATGTACTTGCGAGTGGAACAGGAAAAGAAATGAGAAGTAGTGGTACAGGTACCCTCCGCCACGCACCGTACGGTGGCTTGCGAAGTATCGATATAGATGTAGAACTACAAGTTTGACGCCCAACATAAAAGTAGCAGGAAGCGAACCCCCTACCACAGAAAAAAGTAGCTGTATTGAGGAGGCGTGCTTGAACTCTGCAACTGTCAGGTCTGAGGACAGTGGTAGAATATAACAAACATAACGTGGCAAAACGATAACAATTAAAAATCATCTTTTAAAACAACGTACAAAGTAAATAATCAACTTAAGTTTGATGAGAAAACGTGGCTCTGAGGTAATAGTTCCAGACACTAGTCTTATCTAACACACTTCGACACTTTTTTTTTGTTTTTGATTTCATTTTGTTCGGTATTGTTCGTAGCATTTGGTCTGGGCGGACGTCACAAGACATCCGTTAAAGTTCATCGTTGATTCTTTGACTCAGTTTTTTTATTACAGAGAGCACAGAGCCCTCTGACCGAACACGCTGAGCTACCGTGCCGGCAAACACTTCGCGTGAACTGCGGCAACGTGACGATACTTGTTTATAACTGCTGGTGACTCGTCAATAACTGCAAATGTGACAACTGGCCGAGTGAAGGTGTACGGCCTCTTAAATCTGCGGTCGGCGGAAGAAAGTTCATCTGAGAACTAAGAGGGGCGTTCAATAAGGAACACACAAATTTTTTTCGGGCTTTGTTGTGGGACATCGTGGAATATTTCTGTTTCGGCCCATGTAGTTCCATGACGATCCAATAGGTGGTGGCGCTATACGTAGCCTTCAAAACGGAGTTTGTAACGGAGGTACGTTCCAAGCAGAGAACTGTCATTGAGTTTCTTTTGGCGGAAAACCAGAGCTTCGCAGATATACATAGACGCTTGTACAACATCTACTGCCGGCCGCCGTGGCCGAGCGATTCTAGGCGCTTCAGTTCGGAACCGCGCTGCTGCTACTGTCGCAGGTTCGAATCCTGCCTCGAGCATGGATGTGTGTGATGTCCTTAGGTTAGTTAGGTTTAAGTAGTTCTAGCGGACTGATGACCTCATATGTTAAATCCCATAGTGCTTAGAGCCATTTGAACCATTGGAACAACGTCTACTGAGACCTGTTAGTGAACAAAAGCACGGTGAGACGTTGGGCGAGGCGTCTCCCCATCGCAACAATGTCGCGCAAACCTGTCCTGTCTGCGATGAAATATGGATTCATCATTTCGAATCGGAAACAAGACGGCAATCCATGGAGTGGCACCACACTACCTCTCTTCCACAGATAAGGTTCAAAGCCACACACTCAGCCTGCAAAGTTACGTTGTGGTCTTCTGGGACTGTGAAGGGGTTATTATGTTTCATATCTTCCCTCATGGTGCAACAATTAACTATATTGTCCGAACATCAGGAAATTGAAGAAACTTACTTCAGCATGTTCGCCACCACAAAGATGCAAACGAACGTCTCCATGGCAACGCAAGGCCTCATATAAGTCTGCTTAGCCGAGAGACGCTCATAAAACTTCATTGGAGTGTTCTTCCTTCCCCATCCTACAGCTCGGATCTCGCACTTTTCGACTTCCAATGGAGGAAGCATTCCGCTGAAAGCATCCCAGTAAGAAGGGTAAGGCTGTTGATTAAACAGAGGTTATGTTGAAAAATAGGGTTTTGTAGCTAAAAGAGTGTGGAATAATATCATGAATGGGAATCCTGAATAAAAGCAACTTGTTTTCAGAAAAATATATGCTGCTTTAGGTATTGTGCGCCCCCTCTTATTTGCCGTATGAAGAAAGTGGTCGCTGGTATCAGGGCCCACTGTGGCTCCAGACATAACTGTTAGTGAATAGATCGGACCATTTTAAATCGTATGGAGGAAGCATAATAGAGTTCCTGGTATCTGCGTCCTCGGTAGGCGCCTCATAACTGTGTGGCAGCACGGTGGAAACTGGCCTGGCGTGTGGCGCCCTTTGTGTATATCGCTTTCTACAGAATCTAACGCTGGACACAGCACGCCCTGAACCTCTGTTCCACAGTCGCATGACAGCTGAGAGACCCCGAGCGACATGAGCAACGATATCGTGGAACCATAAATCGCGGTCTCCATAGGCGACATTCCTGCCGCTGTCGAATTCCGACACGTGGTGGTAGAAGTTTCTGTTTGTTACAGGTGGCTTAAAACGATATTCTCACACACAGCCGACATTTAGATGTTACTTCTGAGTGAGAAAACAGTTACGTAATCCTTTCGTGTATGCAGTGCTTCCGGAAATTCCCATTACGGAGTTCTAGGACTTGTAGAGGGGAATGAGTACATAATATTTTGCATAGGAACCCATGCCCGCAAAAGTACCGTTTGTGTGCTTGAAAACATGTTTGCTAGGTAGGTAAGCGACAGGGATATCATGTTGAGGGCTGGTTACATCAGATCGGTAGATGTCTTTTGCCCCTTATCCTACCTCTCTGACCAGGTTCGAGGGTCATTCACGTGTCTGTGAGTGTTAGAGCAACATAGTTGAGTACACGTTAGCAGAATATACCGACATGATCCTTCTGAATGGCGAAGCTCACTGTAATGGAAAAACTACTCGTCGCCTTTATCAAGATCGTTCTCTTCATAACGTCCGACTTCATCGCATGTCCTTTTTGCCACACTTATGCATTACAAAGGAAATGCTACCGTTACTGTCGGCAGGCGTGACTGTGGTGCTCCAATGAGACGCCGCACACTCAAGTTGAAAGAGGCCGTTTATGAACGGACTGTGCTCTCACCTGGACGGCAAATAGCGCTACGCACGGCTGCATTCAGCATTAATCCACTTAAAGGCATAGTCTTGCTGCTATAGGAGTTGACTATGCTTCCTCTGTGATGCTGTTCGGACTTTCGACTTCACGTTATCACGACAACCATCATCAGTGGTAAGCAGATTACTGGGGCAAGCCAAACCATAACTATGCTCAACGAGATTGCTAAGGCCACAGCGGACTTCCACGGTCACATTGGGCTGTCTTTTTGAACGCACCAACTGCTCCTCTGCCCGCATGAGGCCGCGGAACTGACTGCTGGCAACACCCAATGCTTCAACTGCAGATTCCACGATGGGTGCTGATGCGCCACTCGGCAGGTTCATGCAAATGCGGACATGCAGTGGCTGCTACCAGGGCGCGCCAAGGAGGTTGAATCACTGTAAAATTCTTTGCAATAAACGGTAGTTAATTTAATACTGTCTCATTGATGCCTTGGGCGTGGCACAGTTCCTCACCAACACCTTGGCTTTCAACCATTCTGAAACCTCGTAGGAGGGGGGGGGGGGGGAGGGGGTAGCAACCGTGGTGCTGTGTCTGCATTTGCAGGGAAGCACTAAGTGCCACATCATCGTCTGTCGTGGAATTTGCGTTGGCTGTTTCCCGTGGTCAGTTCTTCAGTCAGTTCGGTGGTGTTCGGCAGGGCAGAGCGGTGGTCGGTGTGTTCCCACAGCTCAGCCTGATTGTGGAAATCCGCTGTAGCCTCAGCACTCTCGTAGAGCATAGTTGCATTTAGGCTTGTCCCAATAATCTGTACACCCCTGGGGGCTGTTGTCATGATGGAGTGAAGGCAGAAGTTCGAACAGTGACACCGTCTGAGGTGCGGTCCCAGTTTACAGCTGGTGAAGCGGTACGCGCACTGCCGAGGGGTGGCGCCACAGGGCACCCTGCTATCAAGTCGAACAGTCTGCCCTCAGACACATCAGTCTTTTACGTGGCCCTCGTCCTCAGTCACCGTTGTGACTAGCGGGAATGGCAGCTTGCAGAGTTGAAGTTCCCCTCCACCGCTGGATGGCTGCGGGCTCATACAAGTAAATTCCAAATTGGCAGTGGTTAGCAACACTTCATCATACACTGAGATGACAAAAGTCATGGGACACCTTCTAATATCGTGTCGGACCACCTTTTGCCCGAAGCAGTGCAACAAATCGATGTGGCAAGGTGTCACCAAGTCATTGGAAGTCCCCTGCAGAAAAACTGCGCACCATAATTTCGAATGTGTTGCCGGCGTAGGATTTCATGCACGAACTGACCTGTCAATTATGTACCAGAAATTTTCCCTGGGAGTCATGTCATTCCACATTGATTTCTACGGTTATTTCACGCAGTGTTGCCTGTCTGTTAGCATTGACAACTCTATGCGAACGCCACTGCTCTTGGTCATTATGTGAAGGCCATCAGCCACTGTATTGTCTGTGATGAGAGTCAGTGCTTGAAATGTGGTTTCCTCGCACACTCTTGACACTGTGATTGCGGAATATTTAATTAGCTAACGATATCTGGAATAGAATGTCCCAACCCGCCAGGTTATATTTTCACAATATATATAAATGACCTAGTAGACAGTGTCGGAAGTTCCATGCGGCTTTTCGCGGATGATGCTGTAGTATACAGAGAAGTTGCAGCATTAGAAAATTGTAGCGAAATGCAGGAAGATCTGCAGCGGATAGGCACTTGGTGCAGGGATTGGCAACTGACCCTTAACATAGACAAATTTAAAGTGTTGCGAATACATAGAAAGAAAGATCCTTTATTGTATGAGTATATGATAGCGGAACAAACACCGGTAGCAGTTACTTCTGTAAAATATCTGGGAGTATGCGTGCGGAACGATTTGAAGTGGAATGATCATATAAAATTAATTGTTGGTAAGGCGGGTACTAGGTTGAGATTCATTGGGAGAGTCCTCAGAAAATGTAGTCCATCAACAAAGGAGGTGGCTTACAAAACACTCGTTCGACCTATACTTGATTATTGCTCATCAGTGTGGGATCCGTACCAGATCGGGTTGATGGAGGAGATAGAGAAGATCCAAAGAAGAGCGACGCGTTTCGTCACAGGGCTATTTGGTAAGCGTGATGGCGTTACGGAGATGTTTAACAATCTCAAGTGGCAGACTCTGCAAGAGAGGCGCTCTGCATCGCGGTGTAGCTTGCTGTCCAGGTTTCGAGAGGGTGCGTTTCTGGATGAGGTCTCGAATATATTGCTTCCCCCTACTTATACCTCCCGAGGAGATCACGATTGTAAAATTAGAGAGATTCGAGCACGCACGGAGGCTTTCAGACAGTCGTTCTTCCCGCGAACCATAAGCGACTGGAACAGAAAAGGGAGGTAATGATAGTGGCACGTAAAGTGCCCTCCGCCACACACCGTTGGGTGGCTTGTGGAGTATAGATGTAGATGTAGAGCGCTAATGCGGTGCTTCCTTGATTCGGGTAGGTGGGCCGGCCCCGGCGCCCGCCGGATTAACACACGAGGGCCGGTGTGCCGGCCAGCCTGGATGTTGTTTTTAGGCGGTTTCCACATCCCTCTAGGTGAATACTGGGCTGGTCCCCACGTCCCGCCTCAGTTACACGACTCACAGACATCTGACACACACATCCGCATTTTTCCATGATTTACACTAGACACAGACAGATAGGGTACTCTGATTCCGTCCCGGGGGTACGGGGTGGCGGCTGGAAGGGCATCCGGCCACCCCTTCACATTAACATGCCAAATCCGTTTTAACCACGCCAACCCCGCGCACAATGGGGGAACAAGGCGCAAGCGATAGCGATAGATCCGGAATAGAATGTCCCACCCGTCTGCCTCCAACTATCATTCCACCTTGCCGGCCGGTGTGGCCGAGCGGTTCTAGGCGCTTCAGTCTGGAACCGTGTGACCGCTACGGTCGCAGGTTCGAATCCTGCCACGGGCATGGATGTGTGTGATGTCCTTAGGTTCAAAATGGTTCAAATGGCTCTGAGCACTATGGGACTCAACTGCTGAGGTCATTAGTCCCCTAGAACTTAGAACTAGTTAAACCTAACTAACCTAAGGACATCACAAACATCCATGCCCGAGGCAGGATTCGAACCTGCGACCGTAGCGGATGTCCTTAGGTTAGTTAGGTTTAAGTAGTTCTAAGTTATAGGGGACTGATGACCTCAGATGTTAAGCCCCATATTGCTCAGAGTAATTTGAACCATTCCGCCTTCAAAGTCTGTTAATTCCCGTCGTGCGACCATAATCACGTTGGAAACCTTTTCACATGAACCCACTGACTACAAATGACAGCTCCGCCAATGCGCTGCCCTTTAATTCCCTCTGTGCGCGATACTACCGCCATCTGTATATGTACGTGTCAGTATCCCGTGTCTTTTGTCTTCTCAGTGTATGTCACTAGGTCATCCTGCAACTAAGGGAGCTCGTCCTCTGTCAGTATCAGTGACGCAGTCGGAATGACCAGGCTCTGAGCCCTGACTGGAGGGAAGGAGAGGGTTGTACAGTATAGTGGTTGATGACGTGACTCCCCTCGTACAGGTGACCAAATGTGCTCCAGCTATTCGAGCCTTCTGTGTTCTGTGCTGGTCTAAAGTTTAATTTCAGAGCTTCAGTGGGTTCTTTTAAGCAAGGTTTGCAGCCTGAAAGTCATTTTTGCGTAGTCTTCAGCTGTTGTTGCCCCATTCTTCCCCATTAACAGAATGTTGTTATGTTTCATTTGCAGGGATGTCATAGTGCCGAATCAGGTGTTCCCAACGTTCACCATCTCTCAATTAGTGGCAATGCACCCTTCACTGTCTGTGTTCCGGCGCCTCCGACCGTTTATACTCGTTACGCAACCATTGCGTACTGTGCAGGCGCGCTACGGCTGGATGTCGTTCTAGACACCTGAAAAAGAATGCTTTGCTCTAATACTATCATGCTGCGCAACACTGCAGAAGATGTCAAAGTTTTTTTCCGTTTTGAAGTGCTGTGCCTAAGAAGACCACCAACTGATACTGCTGGAAAATGTGCTTCTTTATCAGTCATTTGTGTTTGCAACGTTTTTGACATTTGCAACTTCATATAAAAGTGTTCAGCTCTCAAACATGGTTCAAGCATGTTGTATGTGAGATTGACGTCTTTTTGGGAGAACTGGGAGTTCGCTGATGATGAGTCCAGCGTATTTAATAGCTACCATTTCTCACACATAAATTTCTGTGTTCAAATGTGTGTGAATTCCTAAGGAACCAAACTGCTGAGTTCATCGGTCCCTAGGCTTACACACTACTTAAACTAACTTAAGCTAAGAACAACACACACCCGTGCCCGAGGGAGGACTCGAACCTCCTGCGGGAGGGGCCGCGCAATCCGTGACATGGCGCCTCAAACCGCGCGGTCACGCCGCACGGCTCTGTAATTTCTGATGTTGAATTTTACAATATAGTACACAAACCTTTTTTTAGCTCCTGAGCCATTGCACATGTTCTCAGAAGAGAACGAATGTGTCTTTGTCTAGTGTAAATCATGGAAAAGTGCGGATTTGTGTGTGTCAGATGTCTGTGAGTCGTGTAACTGAGGCGGGACGTGGGGACCAGCCCAGTATTCACCTAGAGGGATGTGGAAACCGCCTAAAAACCACATCCAGGCTGGCCGGCACACCGGCCCTCGTGTGTTAATCCGGCGGGCGCCGGGGCCGGCCCACCTACCCGAATCAAGGAAGCACCGCATTAGCGCTCTACATCTACATATATACTCCGCAAGCCACCCAACGGTGTGTGGCGGAGGGCACTTTACGTGCCACTATCACTACCTCCCTTTTCTGTTCCAGTCACTTATGGTTCGCGGGAAGAACGACTGTCTGAAAGCCTCCGTGCGCGCTCTAATCTCTCTAATTGTACAATCGTGATCTCCTCGGGAGGTATAAGTAGGGGGAAGCAATATATTCGATACCTCATCCAGAAACGCACCCTCTCGAAACCTGGCGAGCAAGCTACACCGCGATGCAGAGCGCCTCTCTTGCAGAGTCTGCCACTTGAGTTTGCTACACATCTCCGTAACGCCATCACGGTTGCCAAATAACCCTGTGACGAAACGCGCCGCTCTTCTTTGGATCTTCTCTATCCCCTCCGTCAACCCGATCTGGTACGGATCCCACACTGATGAGCAATACTCAAGTATAGGTCGAACGAGTGTTTTGTAAGCCACCTCCTTTGTTGATGGACTACATTTTCTAAGGATTCTCCCAATGAATCTCAACCCGGTACCCGCCTTACCAACAATTAATTTTATATGATCATTCCACTTCAAATCGTTCCGCACGCATACTCCCAGATATTTTACAGAAGTAACTGCTACCAGTGTTTGTTCCGCTATCATATAATCATACAATAAAGGATCCTTCTTTCTATGTATTCGCAGTACATTACATTTGTCTATGTTAAGCGTCAGTTGCCACTCCCTGCACCAGTAGTCCATCCACTAATGATTATAGGTCCAAGGATAATATTTTTTGACTGAGTTGCTTACATTTCTTCAAAAGTAAAACTGTGAAAAGTATGAAATTAAAATATATTGTGATTGTTTCTCCATGAAATGTTGAATGTTTTGTTATAATATATTCAATTATTCAAAATTTATTTGCTTACTGTGAACTATTGGACATCAACTGTATTAGGTATGTTAGAGACATACGAAAATTTCTGCCGGACTGCAACTTGAGCCTCATCAAAGATTCACTGTGTATATGTTTAGAATAAGGTATAATGAGCCATTTGTAACACATTCGGTCAGTGGTACACAGCTTCTTATTTGGCATGTGTTCAGATCTTTTTCTTTGGTTCTTTCGACACATCACTTCTCCTCTGCTGGTAACTTAAGATTGATCAGTGTGTGAGAGTACATAATGGGCTATGGAAATGAACACTTATTTACAACAGTTTCTTCTAGATATGTTCAGTTTGGTTTGAGCTTTCGGATGTGACATGATCTTGAAGAAATAAAACAAGTAGAAGTAGTAACAGTTATGACAAGTGCTTGATTTATTAAAAAAAGTGTGCTTCTTGCAATTTCAAATTTCCATAAAATTTTAAGTTACGTCACGTGGTCTTCGATGTATGTGGGGTTGTCGGGGTGACTGCAGTGCCACCATAAACAGCATGCTAGTGGTAGAAATGGAAAGTACTGTCTTGGATTTTTTAATTACCTGCAACTTGGGCGGCAGGTGTGTTCTGTGGTGATGTGAGAGATCGCATATCGTAGTCTGCTCTTTGCATCGTGTAGTCAAATCCGCAGCACGCGTTCTGTGTCTTGCAGCGGTCGTGGGCGTGAAACTATCGCTTGCTTACGGAGGTGTGACTCATACACAGCTAAAGGCTGTGCCTAGACTCTTATGTCACTGTGAGCCCTAGAAGCTAGGCCAGATTCGGCATGGAAAATGTTTACATAAAGATGAAACCTCACATTCCTATTATATCCTGTCATAAGTGTTTAAACAGCACACATTTTTAAACTTGGGGCAAATGGACTCTTAGCACTAGTGAACTGTGACGTCATGGAAATGGGAAAGACCAATAATTTTGAATTTCCTTCCATTTCAAACTTAAGAGATGATTCTAAATTTAGAACAAGTGGCGTGGCAGCAACCCACATTGTCGTGATTTTCACCAGGTCCACCAACTTCGATTATAATATTATATGGCTGGGGAAAACTGAGGCAATATGACAACAATGCAGACTTTGATAAATTCTCCCAGCTTGTATTTTATACTTAGGACAATTGTACTATTCCACCATCTCTGATTCTTTGAATTTTCCGCCAATTTATGACATTCACGCCATATTATTACGTAGGGCAATTGATGTATGATGCTAGATGATGAGGGGAGGGAAGGGGGGAATCTGCCGACAATGCATGGTGACATCATGAGAAATCCGTCAACAGTGGAGACTGAGCTGAAACCCACTTAGCTACCCTACTTTTGTGCACGTCTCATGTAGAGACTCCAAACTTCAGCAGCATGAACTCCACTAATGGTATGTTTGTGATAAAGCTGACATTGTTGGACCAGATAGAAACCATCATAATTAGATTTGGTACGGACAAATTTTGAAATGCACAGCCAATTAAACTTGGAAACAGCATATATGAGATAAAGTTTATTTTCACAGTAATTAGCGTAACAAGTGACGTTTGTTTCTGACAGAGATAAGTACTGAAGGTATCGCAGTTATGTGTGGCCATTTCTTTTGCTCTCCATTTGAAGATTGGTGTCGTTTATTGACACTGAAGGTTTTATTCAATAACTTACTTACGAATAATTAAATTATGACGTTAGCGAACTCATTTAAAAATATCGTTGGCCACACCTACAGAAGTCTGTACTGCTACAACTAATATTCTCCATTTAGTACGCATTTTACCAAATGCAATTCATTACTTATTCGAGCCCGTTATAAGGCAACACTAAAGTATTTTTGTAACTGATAGCTTCATTTATGTTTTGGCAAACTATGTAAAAGTTTGTACGATTTTTAGTTGAAAGTAACAAGAGGTTTAATTATATCACAGTTTGGCAAAGCAGTGAGTGTTGAATCTGTCGTCCGATAAATGCAGAAACAAATCTGATAACCTAAATGTTGCACCAACGCTTTATTTTCTGTAACCACTAACGATAATTTTATGAACTTTTAATTGACATTAATCAGTCCTTCTAACACTATAGAGCATTGTGTCTAAATATTTCGAACATACAGCCAGAATTGGATGTGAAATAATTCTAATGCGTTTTCCGTCTACACTTTCAAGCAGTTTGGAAAACTGCTTTTCTGAAATCATTGATGTCTGCAGTTTCAGTTTTTGACGATTTGACAATACTCCTATGTAACTTCAGTTGCTTTTCTTACGATTTTCGCAACTGTGGACGCCAACACGTAAAGAAAACCCTACACTTATAAATGACTGACCAGTAGGTCGATATGGAAAGAAAAGGAATTCAGTAACGCCCATGTTGCTGATCACATATATTTTCCTTTTTCCAGAAACTGCAGGAAAAAGTAAATGTAGAAGCTCACGCAGTGAATTTAGGACTTTCCTTGGTTTCCATTCTCAAAGTAAGATATCTAAACTGCGTAGCACTGAGCTCCACGGGGTTACCAAAGCTCCGCACGAACGCCTCGCAGAAAGCTAAGAGCCACGTTTGCTTTAGTCGCACCTCTCTTCGACGCTCTTATCGTAACATAAACGTACCCTTATAGTTAAAACGTATCATTTGTTGTTTTTATTGGATTAAAAGACGGCATTTTGTTGGCTTGTCTTCACGAGTACCTTTAGGTGGCTTATCTGCAGTCACTAATGGAAATGATGGAGGTGTTGCAAGTTCAGTTTCAATAGCTATCTTCGCAGGGGAATGAAATTCGCTTCCTGCCTTTGCAGCATTTCGAATGTTTCCAAATTAATGACTTACGAGCTACGGTTTAATTGTTAGATAAAACAATCGAAAATTAGCTGTCGACGATTGTTCACATCAAAAGGAGAATAAATTACTAGTCTGCATGGTGTCAGATGACTAAAACTAATATATGATACTACCTCAACTTTTTATGTTGATTGGAAATCGTTGTTTTCAGTTTTTTCCTGTCACGTACAGTTTTGCCGCAATTTGGCTTCAGAGGTACATTGCTGTGCCAGTAGGTTATGCGTACTGCTGGAGGGAAATTTCTTAATATGGCCCTGTATAGTTTTAGGTTGTTACATTTGTTGATGCTAGTTGTTATTGTCGATCTTGAAAGTGTTGCTTGTCTCACAGACTTGCATTACCAGTGCTATATTGTGGTTATTCTCTATGTTTAAGACAGTGTTAATAAAATAGTTCGCCTATTGTTTGTAGTTACTACAATTTCAGCTCGCATGTGTGTGAACGATCCAAATGTTTTCTTTCACATTTGTGGAAATAATGCAAGTGCGTAAGCAGAGAATCTTTACAAAAGACTTCGCTAAAAAAAAGCTTGCCACGCTTATCTTAAAATGAAACTTGTTGACCAGGACAAGGGATGTACCCCAGAGACAGTTTGCTGCTATTGTGTTGAGAGGTTAGTATTGTGGACAAAAGGATAGAAAACTTGGATGCCATTTGCGATTCCACTAGTGTGGGTGAAGCCTAAAAATCAAATCAAAGACTGTTACTTCTGTCTAATTAATGTTCGGGAGTGCCATTCAAAAAGTTAACAAACAGATTGTGAATCCAAGTATTGATGCAGCCAGTTGCACAAGGAAAAGATGCGACTGCTCCCCTTCCTCTAGCCGTTTTAGAGAATGTGGCAGATATATCTACGAGCCTGAATTCGACTTCACTCCGTAACTGTTCTGTCATACTGAACTTAATGATCACATACGAGATTTGAATTTGCTTGTGGAACAGCTTGGCTTCTGCTTAAAAAGTATGAATCTTCTGGAACGAGGGACACATTACTCACGGTACAGACATAGAAAGAACTAGTTCGTTTATTCTCACAGAACGACTCCTCGGTTTACTGCAATAACATCAACGAGCTAATGCACTTATATGGCAATGAACGTGATCCTAGTTAGTGGATACTTTATCTAGATTCATCGACTAGGAGCCTGAAAGGTGTGTTACTACATAATGGGAGCGTGCATGGGTCCATTCGTGTGGTCCATTCATTTCAAATGGAGACTTATGAAAACATGAAGGTACTCTTAACAAGTATCCAGTACGAGGAACACAAATGGCATACCTGCGGTGACTTCAAAGTTATCGGAATGTTATTAGGACAACAAGCTGGATTCACAAAAATGCCTTGCTTTCTATGCGAACAGGATAGTCGGGTAAGGCAAAGACATTGGACTGAGTTTTGTCCGACCGGAGAAATTTTGTGCCTGCAACTAAAAATATCGTGCACGAACCACCACTACACACAAAATTGAGGAATTTGTGAAGGCTCTGCTACAGGATGGACCCTGCTTTCCTAGAAATTTTACTTCAACAAACAAGACAAATTTAAAGCCGGAATTTTTGTTCGTCCTCAAATAAAGAAATTGATGAAGAACGAAGATTTTGATAAGGCAGTTAAGAAGGGAGAAGAAGATGTATGGACCACATTTCGATCAGTCACTGAGAACTTTCTAGGGAATTTCAAGAAGATGGGTTGTAGTGTGTGTGTGAAAGTCCACTTTCTACACCCGAATATGGACTACTTTCCGGAAAATTTGGGATATTATAGTGAAAGGAAGATATGAAGGAGTTCGAGAGTAGGTACCAGGGGAACTGTAATGCAACTATGATGGCAGACTGCTGTTGGATGTTGAAGTGGGACAGTCGTCATTTACAAGGATATGCAAGAAAGTCAAAGAAGAGAAAGTTTAAAAATTAGTGGAATACTGTTGATTTCTTGTTTTTAGAAAAGGTAGTTACGAATTAAGTAGGGGAGTTTTGATTAAAATCTCACCTTGCATGAAATGGCGTTTGAATATATTTGTGGGCTCAGAAGTTAAAATCGTCGAAGTATTAAGTCTTATTTTGTGTAAAAACCTGTCGTGATTGACAGAAACGGAACTTATTTATAGGATCACCATAAAAAAAACTCATTGAGAAACATCTACTTTCAACAATTCATCTGACAAAAAGTTTCAAAATGCAGATTACTAATCCTAAATGCAAGGAATACAGTTTTTCTTGTCATTGTCTGGGTCGTCGTTAATCCTGTGTCTAGTGCTCACGTATTAAGATTGTTAATACAGTCTGTCTCCATGGGCCAGGAATGTTAAAGGTGCGAAAAAGCTTCCTTCGCGTTTTAGCGCTCGCAGACATGCCCCACGAGAAGTAAGGTCTCATTTTATTCGCCTACGAGGGGATAGGTATTTGGAGGCGCGCGGTTGTAGCGGCGTCTGGCGTGATGGAGTTGGAAATCGGCGGCAGTAATGGGTCGGCCGTGCATATTTGTGGGTATCGTGGAGTGTGGACAGATAAGTGATGGGCTGCTTTGTGCCGGCCGCCGCGACTAATGAAGACATGAACAGTCTTATCTGGCTGCCTGCCCGCTCGTAATTGGCCCGGCCGCCGCTGTCTCAACACGCTCGCCCATTTTATCGGACACTCTAATAAATAACTTCATTCACGGCTCCCCTCTTTGCTGTTTCCATCGTCTTAGAATTTCGAAGCGGCCTTCACGTAGCACGGATCTGTTCTTGCCAGGCCGTTGTAACCCCATCGACGACCGTGTTAGCTGGTTTTACACAAGCGTGTCTTCTGTGGTCTTATACTTCAGTGCGCGCTATCTCGTTTCAAACAGAATGACTCTTCGGTCGCCTCCACAGCTGAGTAGTAAGGGCGTGAGTTGTCACGTGGAGGACCTGGGTTAGATTCCTGGCGCTGCCAAGTATTTTCTCATGCTGCGAGAATTGGAACGGCATCCACTCTTCCTCTTACGGACAGGTGAGAGCCATTTGAACGAGAAGTAGCCGCTCCGGTTGCGAAAAGCACAGATTAACGACCGGAGGGCAGTGTGCTAACCACGATACCTCTTCAAATGACGCTATCGTCATGTGTACGAGAAGTAGCGATAAAGTTTTAATTACCACCTCTACAAAATCAGGCTGCGAACATGAAACTTATTGATGATGTTAGACGTTCTGCACGTGTTCACCGTTTAATCTGACACATTTTTCCCAAAAATTCATGCCTTGGTTGAGACTTTAGTTGTAGAAGTCTGTATCATCGGTGTTCAGGGACTGTCTCACCTCGAAAATCATCTCGTCTTTATTCTGGAAATGCCAAATGCTTGCCACTTACTAGTTTCTTCATCCGGAAAAAGAGGAACGAGTCACTGAATGCCATGTCAGGAGTTACGAGCGGAGGGGGAGGGGAGAGGGGAGGGATTGTGGTGGTTGGAAACTTCTTGGCAGGTTAAAACTACGTGCCGGACCACGAATCGAACTTGGAACCCTTGCCTTCAGCTGGTAGTTTCTCTACCGGTAGAGGAACTACCCGGGAAGGACGAAAGATACTGGGTTTGCGTCCCAATGCCGCACACAGTTTCAGTTTGCTAGAAACTTTCAGTATTTAGAATGTTAGGTATACAAGCTATGTGAAAATGGAAATGAAAATATCCGCTGAATTTAGGAACAAATAGAGCGCGGTATCAGACCAGTCTTCCGACTTGATGTGTGGCTGGTCCCGACGGAGGTTCGAGTCCTCCCTCGGGCATGGGTGTGTGTGTTTGTCCTTAGGATAATTTAGGTTAAGTAGTGCGTAAGCTTAGGGGCTGATGACCTTAGCATTCAAGTCCCATAAGATTTCACACACATTTGAACATTTTTTTTCTCCCGACTTGAGGTCCTGAACCACAAGTAAGAGAAAAAATCGAAAATTTCCACTAAAATTTCTTTTGTTATTTCCTCTGTTTTCTTTTATTGTCCCCCAGAGTCAGTCAGCTTACATCAGCGTCTTCCTCAGCATGTGCACAAGTTGGCATATTGTGTATTCCATCTACAGATTACAACTTTAATTCCTTGCGTGATCTGTTCACCGATACACAGGTTCCTAATGTAGGCTGCCAGCACCAAGGCCGCCACTCTGTTACACGCCAAACCGATTACGTCGAGTTATATTCTCAAGGAAATGCGGGAGTTCGAAAAATATGTTCCACAATTTTGATGTTTGTGGTATTTGTGCAGTAATAACTAGAAAGCAATCGTCCAGCTGCTTGACAAATGTCTAGCGACCACTATTCGGTTTTCAACGGGAAAACTTACATTTTAAGATACTTTTGGATCACGATTTTCCCTCAAATTGCTCTATTATACATGCCGCAATACAAATAAAAACACCAATTCTTGTCACCCGTGATGATTTTTTTCCAGAAAAGAATTGTCAGCATTTTTTGTTTCAATCGGGTCGCGGCAGGCGCCAACGCCTCGTCGTTTCTGTTCTGTGCTCAATGTGTACGGTAGACTTTTTACACACACCGTTCTCTTCTTCAATACATTTTGCAGAATGTTATTACACTGTAATTTGTGACAAAACAAGGTTGACACACTACAGTCGTGCGTCCACTGCTTAACACCGCTTGGCCACAACTGACTGGTGGAATTCACATCAATTGTTTGCAGTTTGTTCATGTCGCCACCATAGTTACTGCCCTGACGTCGCTTACGCGCCAGGAATGAAATCAGTCTCGGGACTTTTTGAGCAGATGGTGTAGTTCATTATTAACACATTTACTAAAGAAAAGATACTCTGTAATCACCTTTCGCGTACCTCAGTAATTCGCTTCCTTTAATTGATCGTGTGGTCTAAAGTCGAGCTAGACGTCGGTGTTGCTCAGATGAATCAGTAGTTTTCTAAGTGTTCCTAGTGAACTATTGGTGAACGTATGTAACATTTTGTGCTTAAACTTGGATCTCTTTTTCCCCTTTTTTCCGGGGGGGGGGGGGGGGGGATTGCGGTGGTCTTTGAGTCCAGAACTGTTGTGCATGTGAAAAATACCGAGTCGCAGTCCGATTCGGATTATTCCTTTTAGCTAAGTGACCCTCCATGTATTGTCAGGTAAGCAGGTTTAGAGACTAATGGTAGGGAAAGCCGTGCTGTTTAAAACAGATATGTGATGTTGAAGTAAACATTCGAAGTAAACACTCCTTTTAGTTTTATTTGTATCTGCTATCCTACACTGTTAACGTTAAACTGTTTTTGTCTGCTAGAACACTAGGTTACCGATTTCAGCTGTAAACATATTCACGTTAAGTAGGTATCAATATCTATATTTTCGGTCACGGCATCATTGTTTGGTCGTAACGCTGTTAATTCTATTGCCGTCTTGTGCTATTGTAGTGCAGAAAGTTACAGTAAAGTGCGAAAGGCGATCTACGACGTATCTGCTTTGCAGTCGGTCACACATGGCTGAGGAAAAGCGGAAAAGGGATTTGTTACCTTTCACTAGTGCAGATTGCGCGCGATAGACATGAGATCCGGGTTCGATTCAGAATCTGACACAAAACTACATTTCTCTCGACCTGTTGATTGCCTTACCGTATTAGCATTGCAGAACGGGTTTTACTATTTGCAATTTAATTTCGTTGAATTCATGTCATTGATTTCATTCATGTACATTCAGCGAACGTGTAACATTATTTCCTGTCTGCCCCGCTGTGCTAGCCCTGTTCGTTATTGTAGTCGCTTCAGGCAGTTTCAGGCGGCAGGGGGAAAGGACTTCTCGTTCAGCCTGAAGAAGATGAGCTGGATTTTACATAATTCTCCTAGATGGATATGATAGCCATTGCAGAAACAGTTACTAATATATGAAGATGTTATCTGTTCTTTCGGCCTTGTCCGAAAGAACTGATACCATTGATGATCTTGCAGCTCTCGAAGAATGAAATTACAATGAAACCCAGACCATTAGCTGCTTACAGACGTTGATAAATATCAACAGGGAGAGTTGAAAACGTGTTTCCCTACCCGGACTCGAACCCAGGATCTCCTGCTTACATGGCAGACGCTGTATCCGACTGAGCCATCGAGGACACAGAGGATAGCGCGACTGCAGGGACTTATGTCTGACACGCCCATGCAGCTTCAACACGATACCACAGTTCATCAAGAGTAGTGACTGGCGTATTGTGACGAGCCAGTTGCTCGGCCACCATTGACCAGACGTTTTCAATTGGTGAGAGATCTGGAGAATGTGCTGGCCAGGGCAGCAGTCGAACATTCCAGAAAGGCCCGTACAGGACCTGCAACATGCGGGCGTGCATTATCCTGCTGAAATGTAGGGTTTCGCAGGGATCGAATGAAGGGTAGAGCCACGGGACGTAACACATCTGAACGTCCACTGTTCCAAGTGCCGTCAATGCGAACAAGAGGTGACCGAGACGTGTAACCAATGGCACCCCATACCATCACGCCGGGTGATACGCCAGTATGGCGATGACGAATACACGCTTCCAATGTGCGTTCACCGCGATGTCGCCAAACACGGATGCGACCATCATGATGCTGTAAACAGAACCTGGATTCATCCGAAAAAGTGACGTTTTGCCATTCGTGCACCCAGGTTCGTCGTTGAGTACACCATCGCAGGCGCTCCTGTCTGTGATGCAGCGTCAAGGGTAACCGCAGTCATGGTCTCCGAGCTGATAGTCCATGCTGCTGCAAACGTCGTCGAACTGTTCGTGCAGATAGTTGTTGTCTTGCCAACGTCCCCATCTGTTGACTCAGGGATCGAGACGTGGCTGCACGATCCGTTACAGCCATACGGATAAGATGCCTGTCATCTCGACTGCTAGTGATACGAGGCTGTTGGGATCCAGCACGGCGTTCCGTATTACCCTCCTGAACCCACCGATTCCATATTCTGCTAATAGTCATTGGATCTCGACCAACGCGAGCAGCAATGTCGCGATACGATAAACCGCAATCGTGATAGGCTACAATCCGACCTTTATCAAAGTCGGAAACGTGATGGTACGCATTTCTCCTCCTTACACGAGGCATCACAACATCGTTTCAGCCCCCAGGGGCTCAGCATTCATTTGCTGGGTACGGGCTTGGCGACCCCGGGGTTCCTGAGCTGGGGACTGGTAAGCGCCGCCAGTCCCCTGTCACCGTAAGCTCTGAGCATACTTCAGCGACCACCGTGCGGCGCGGCGGTGGAACGTTGTGTGTCTCAGGGAATGGGGATCTTGGCTTGACCGCCCGGATCGCGAGGATGGAATAAACCTCTATAAAAAAAACCTCAATCTGAAGGTGTGCTGCGCGCTGATGAGATGCATGGCTGTTGAGGTGGAACAGTCGATAGCGGGCAACCTCTGGGGAACGTGCCGCACCTCAGTTGTATAAGGCTTACCTAGGCACGCGGGGCTCTGTCTAGGTGGACTTCTAGTTCCCTAGCTGCTCGTGGGACCGCGATGGATCCTTCGAAATCCTCTTTTCTTCCTCCCAGCGGAAAGGGTGGGCCGCTGGAAGGTTCTACACCCAGTCTCTTAAGAGGGCCCGTGCAGTCAGTCCCCCTGACTCCGGCGCTTCTTTAAAAAGTCCAGTCTTAGGTAACAGAATGCATTCTGGTAATCCGAATGTGTTTCTCATTGTGAACGGAAGGAGGGTAGTTTTGAGAAGGTTTCGCCCTTCTATATAGAAAAGGGATCGGAGGGAATATGTGGCTCCTTAAAATCGGTGAAGCGCTTACGTAATGGGACCTTGCTAGTGGAAACTTCCACTTCCCAGCAAGCAACTAACCTCCAATCTGCTAAATGCCTTGGAGAGTATGCCATAGACACTGAACTGCACAGCACCTTGAACTACAGCACAGGTGTTGTGACATGCCGGGATCTAGTTGATATTCCCAAGGAAGAACTGCAATGTGAGTGGGCTCCAGAAGGTATCGTTGATGTCCAACACATCATGAAGAGGGTTGATGGCACTCTTGTCAAATCCGACTCCTTTATTCTAACCTTCAGTAGCACAAAACTTCCTGAACATGTTAAAGCTGGCTTCCTTCGCCTTAGTGTGAGGCCTTATTTCCCGACCCCAAATGCGCTGTTTTAAATGCCAGCGTTTTGGGCATACCACCTTAGGCTGTAAAGGCGAAGCGACTTGTGGAAACTGTGGTCAGGCTGCTCATGAAGGAGTTGGTTGCTCGTCTCCGGCTAAATGTATTAATTGCTCTGGGAACCACCCTGTTTGGAGTAGGGACTGCCGAATATTTTTAGAGGAACGCAAGGTCCAGGAAATAAAAACAACCAAGCGTATCCCCTATGGTGAGGCCAAGAAGATTTATAAGTCGATGCAACCTCCCACATTTGCTACATCTTTTGCATCCCTGGTACAGAAGCCTACTCCAAAAGTCGATGCCTCAACGCAGACTGAGGTGGTGAGTGTTGGCACTAACACCTGCAGCTGTCAGTGCACTTGCAACGCAGCCAGTGTTTCAGAGCCAGTAGCCCCTACTCGAACGGCAGACAAAGCTACAGTGGCGAACTTGGTCCAGCCCCTCGCGCCTCCCACAGCTGAGGTTGTTCCCAAGCCCAGTGCGCCAATTACCACTCCCACATCAGCTCCCCCAAAGTCCACCAAACCACAGAAAGCTACTGTACAGCAGCAACAGCGGGTCAAATCCCGTGGTAAACCATCTGACCATGCAGATGTTGTTTTACGTGAGCCTTCATCTGACTCTTCCCCAGAGTTGATGGAGTACGATGTATGTGTGGGGCAATCATCTCGTCCCACGCCTGCCCCTCCACCTGCTGCGGTCTCCCCGCCCCGTCGGAGAGACAGGATGACAGTGCTACCCCCAACATAGATGGCTCCCATACTCCAGTGGAACTTACAAGGGTTCAGGACGTTTGTGGAGGAACTTCGTCTACTCTCTCAGGGTAGACCACTGTGTCTCTGTCTCCAGGAGACGTATTTCCATCCATCATACTCCCCTGAGATACGAGGCTATTCACTCCACAAAAAGGACGACCTGCGTGGAGAGAGAGCTAGAGGCGGCGTAGGTGTTTTCGTCAGGACGGACTACCACTCCTCGCCTCTCTCACTTACGACGACTTTACAGGCCGTCGCTGTGTCCGTGGACGTGCGTCATCCATTGACTGTATGTTCACTTTACTTGCCCCCACATGATGCTCTTGATGAAGCGGCCCTCACCGACCTTCTTACACAGCTCCCCCAGCCATTCATTATTTGTGGTGATTTTAATGCCCACAATGTGCTTTGGGGCTCTGCAATTACCTGCCCCAGGGGTAGAGCAATTGAGAGGCTTCTCCTGTCATCCTGTGCGTACTTGCTCAATGGAGGACAGAGTACTCATTTCTGCACGGCGACTGAGTCGTTCTCTGCCATTGATCTCTCGCTTTGCTCTCCAGCTCTTGCCGCCAGTGCTCACTGGGAAGTGGTTGCTGACTTGCACGGCAGTGATCATTTCCCAATCTGGTTTCACGTGCCAGACGGCGTGGGCCCCGAAAGGAGACCACCACGATGGGTGCTCAGTGGAGCCGACTGGACACTTTATAGCCAGTTGGCCCAATTCGAACACTGTGCGAATGTTGAGGCGTGGGTGGATCATATTACCAAAACGGTCCACCACGCCGCTGCAGCATCCAGTCCACAGGCCACCGGAAGAGGCCACCTGTGCCTTGGTGGAGTGCCGAATGCCGCTCTGCAATCAGGACCAGGCGTGCAGCTCTGTGTCGGTTCAAGTGTCGGCCTACTGCTGAGAATCTTGCAGCCTTTCGGGTGGCGAGGGCAAGATGTCGCCGCATTATTCGTGAGAGCAAGAAGAGGTCGTGGCAAACGTTCCTGAACACCATTAATCGTTCCACCAAAAGTTCTATTGTGTGGGAGACCATCAGGAGAATTTCTGGCAGAGGAGGGAGGTGCCCCATAGCTGCTGTAATGACTAGCGGCACTCACCACACGGATCCGCGGGACATTGCCCAGACTATGGCAGCGTATTTTGCCACAGTTACTGCAGCAACCAGTCAGGATCCAGGTTTCCAGCGCCATAGAGCGGTTGCTGAGAGATGTAGTCTGAACTTCCAGTCCACCTCTCATGAAGTTTACAACTGCCCATTTTCTATGTGGGAGCTGGATTCTGCATTGTCTGGAGCTCGTGACACATCCCCTGGTCACGACAGGATCCATTACAGTATGCTATGGCATCTCACAATGCGCAACATAGAAATACTCCTCGCACTTTTTAATGCCATTTGGGCGTCGGGTCACTTTCCTGACGCGTGGCGTGAGGCAGTTTTAATCCCTTTTTTAAAACCTGGGAAAGACCGCACGAGCCCAAGTAGCTACCGTAGTATTGCCCTCACTAGTTGCATAGGGAAGACCTTGGAGCGGATGGTCAACCGCCGCCTTGTCTGGATGTTAGAATCCCGGCAACTCCTTAGTCGCTTTCAGTGTGGGTTCAGGAGGTTTCGTTCCACCTTCGGTAACCTTGCCCTCCTGGAGGCGGCTATACAACAAGCTTCCCTACGCCGCCATCACCTTCTAGGTGTATTTTTCGACATCGAGAAGGCCTACGATACCACTTGGAGGCGTCTCATCCTGGAGCAGCTTCACGAATGGGGTTTTCGTGGTTGTCTTCCTCTTTTTATTCAGTCTTTCCTCTCGCCACGATATTTTAGATACCGAATTGGTGATGTCCTGTCTGATCGCTTTGCGCAGGAGAACGGTGTCCCTCAGGGTAGCGTTTTAAGTGTGACTCTCTTTGCCATCGCTGTTAATAGCATTACGTCCATAGTGAAAAGTCCTGTCCAGTGTTCTTTGTTTGTGGATGATTTCTCTTTGTTTTGCTCTTCTTCAAGCCTTGCAACGACAACTCGTCAGTTGCAACTTACGATTAGGCGTTTGGATGACTGGGCGCAGAAAAGTGGTTTTAAGTTTTCCACCGAGAAGTCTGTATGTGTTCTTTTTAACCGTTCTCGTTCGATTTTAACCTTTCCTGAGTTGAGGATGAGGGACACTGTTCTTACTTTTAAAGACACGGTGAGATTTCTGGGGCTCATTTTTGACTCGAAGCTCACGTGGTTACCTCATCTTAAAGACCTGAAACGGCGGTCACTTAAGGCTTTAAGTATTTTAAAATGTCTTAGCCACAGTACATGGGGAGCTGACAGGACTTGTCTGCTCCAGTTTTACGGGGCGTTTGTGCGATCTCGGCTCGATTATGGGTGCACGGTGTATGGGTCTGCGAGGCCTTCTTACTTAAAGTTGTTGGACGTTGTGCACCATGAAGGGCTTCGGTTGGCCACTGGGGCATTCCGAACTAGCCCCATACGGAGCCTCTGTGCAGAGGCTGGTGAACCGCCACTTCATATGCGGCGACGGCTACTTACAGTGCGCCAGGCGTATAAAACTTTGTCCACACCATACACCCCTGCATACCATACCGTTGCTCAGCCTCCTCTGGCACGATTGTTTCATAACCGGCAACGTGCGACGCAGCCCTATGGGATTCGCGCACAGGATTGCCTCGGTGCGATGTCTATGGCTGGTCTTCGTGTTTTACGTCGCGGTTGGAGCAGATCTCCACCTTGGCTCCTCCGGAGACCCAAACTTATTTTAGATTTGACTAATTTTAAGAAAGATGGCACACCTGATTTTACGTTTCAATCTCTGTTTTTTAACATTTTAGATGTGCATCACGGTTTCACTGTCGTTTATACTGATGGCTCCAAACAGGAGACTTTCCTTGGCTGTTCTGTGGTGTTCCCTGATCATGTTACCCGGATTCGCCCCCCTGCTGAATATACCGTTTTCGCAGCGGAGCTCCACGCGATCCTGAAGGCACTGGAGCAGATGAATCGTGTTCGGGGCGATCGATTTCTTCTCTGCTCCGATTCTCTTAGTGCCTTACAATCACTGCAGAACCTATACCCGACTGAGGAGATGGTCCAGCTGATACATGACCAACTGTACTTGCTCCAACAGCGGGGTAAAGAGGTATCCTTCTGCTGGGTGCCTGGTCATGTCGGCATATGGGGCAATGAACAGGCTGATCGGGCTGCCAAGGAGGCCTGCAGAGAGCAGGATGTGGTCCAGTGTCCTATCCCCTTGCAGTCAGTCATCGCTGCACTCCACAGGAAGTGCATGAAGTTGTGGGAGGACGAATGGCTGGCGGTGACGGCCAATAAACTGCGGCCGGTAAAGTCAACCACTCGGCCGTGGCGTTCCTCCTGCCGGTTGCTCAGGCGGGAAGAGGTGGCCCTCACACGTCTTCGGATCGGGCACTGTCCTCTGACGCATAGCTATTTATTACGGCGGGAGGATCCTCCGTTTTGTGCTGCTTGTGGTGTGCACATCTCTGTCCAGCACATTTTAACAGACTGCATTTTATACCGTGATGCAAGGGCAAAAGCACAAGTTGATGGGGATCTGCCTTGTGTTTTAGCTAACGATGAGACGTGTGTGTCTAGGGTTTTTAAGTTTTGTGATGTGTCTGGACTCTGGCCTAAACTTTTAGGCTGGAGGTTTTAGTGTATTGCAGAGTGGCTGACTCCTCCCTTTTTTCCTTGCGGTCAGCCAGCCACTTCCATCTGCTACATTGTTTTAGCTCCCTCTACCATTTTCTTCCTGTGTTGTCCATGTTTTACTGCTGACGCCCTGCTTCATCCCACGCTTCAGTGTGGGTGAGCACCTATTTTTCAATGATTGTTCCCCGTGTTTTATGTTCCGTTTTATGTAAATGTTCTGAGTTTTTTTTTTTCTTGACACCCGTCTCACTATGATACTGAACGGGCGCTGAAGACCTTGCTGTCGTGCGCCCACAAAACCCCTCTACTACTATCTACTACTACTAACATCGTTTCACCAGGCAACGCCGGTCAACTGCTGTTTGTGTATGAGAAATCGGTTGGAAACTTTCCTCATGTCAGCACGTTGTAGGTGTCGCCACCGGCGCCAACCATGTGTGAATGCTCTGAATGCTGCGAATCACAGCATCTTCTTCCTGTCGGTTAAATTTCGCGACTGTAGCACGTCATCTTCGTGGTGTAGCAATTTTAATGGCCAGTGGTGTAGTATCACACGAAAGTTGTGAACAAATCTGTGAGGATTTGCAGAAAATAAATGCTTGGTGTAATGACTGGCAGTTATCTCTCAATATTAGTAAGTGTGACCTACTGCGTATAACAAGGTGAAAATCCCCATTAATGTACGAGTACAAAATAAATGCTCAGTCTTTGGAAGCGGTAACATCCTTCAAGTATCTGGGTGTGACTACTCGAAATGATCTCAAATGGAATGATCAGATTACACAAGTAACGGGCAAGGCGAACTCTAGATTGTGGTTTAGTGGTAGAATCCTGAAGCGATGCAATCCTTCAACAAAGGAAATTGCTTACAATACGTTAGTTCGTTCAGTCTTAGAGTATTGTTTCATCTGTATGGGACCCTTACCAATTGGGTCTCATTCAAGAGATTGGAAAGATCGAAAGAAGAGCGGCAAGATTCGTGACTGGTACATTTAGCCATCACGAGAGTGTTACAAATCTCACAGAAACTTGGAAGTGGGATACACTTGGAGATAGACGACGGGCTAAACGGAAGGGGCTGCTCACTAAATTCCGAAATTCGATTTTCGCCGAGGATGTAGAGCATATATTATTATCACCAACTTTCTAATCGTGCAATGATCACCATTCAAAGGTAAGGGAAATTAGAGCTCGTACTGAGGCGTTCAGACAGTCGTTTTTCCCTCGTGCGATCCGCGAGTGGAACAGAGAGGGGGGGGGGGGGGGGAGATATGACTTTGGCGCAAATTGTGCCCACCGCCACACACTGCTTGGTGGATAGCGGAGTATATATGTAGATGTAGATTCATCTTCCCATTTAAATGGAATGTTACCTCATCACTAAACACTAAGCGTGGAAGAAAACTGTCATACTCCATCTTGCCAAGAACTAAATTACAAAACTCAACACGTTGTTGTTTCTCACCTTCACGAAGAGCTTTTAGTAGCTGAATTTTGTGTGGTTTCATGTGTAAACGTCGACGGAAGACACGCCAGACGGATATCAGGGGTATATTGAGCTGTCGAGCTGCACGGCGAACGTTGCACAGCGAACGGATTTCTGCGGACTCCTTGTGAAACTATGGCGGATGTGTTCTACGACTGTGTCAGACACTCGGGGACGGCCCGGCGATTTGCCTTTACACAAACAACCTGTTTCTCGTAATTGTTCATGCCGTCGTCTAATGCTCTGTGCTGTAGGAGGATCCACACCATAACCAGTGAAAAAAGTCTCTCTGAAAGTTATAACCGACACGCACTGCGCAAAACGTAGAACACAAAACACTTTCTGTTGTCCCGATACCGTTTTTACTAGAAGTGAAGTGGGCGCACACTGCTGCTACCTAACGGTAACCACGTAAAACTCGAGAGTTTGCTCTTCCCAACAGTACGTTGTTAACGCACATAGCTCAAATAACATAATAGTCCACAGCCGAGCGAGTAAGTGTTAAGTTTCATAATCGCGAGGTCTCTGGATCGAATCGCGCTTCCTATACTTTCTTGTTTTCATTGCATATAATCCTGACAACAGATATGCGTGGAACACGATGAAATTATGTGACAATGGAGAACCGTTTATGAAAAGTAAACCAAGTTTGTTTTGCAATAGACAGAGTCAAGAAACCATTTACATGCAGAAATTTGGCTTTCATTGAGATGTATGTCGCAATAATTGTTTTCCATGTTTTTGGTTCAGTTTCAACCTGAATCGTGCAGTGATCCATAGATCACACTTTCCACAGATGTCGACACAATAATTAAACAAAACGGTTGTAATGATGTAGTTGAAAGCCCTTGTGTATCCTGCTTTTATATCCAACCTTCTTACGAATGCTTTTTCTTTTTTCCAACAAAAAGGACTCTGTAAATATCGACAATCTACATCTACATCCATACATAACGGTGTGTGGCGGAGGGTACCTTGAGTACCTCTATCGTTTATCCCTTCTATTCCAGTCTCGTATTGTTCGTGGAATGAAAGATTGTCGGTATGCCCTTGTGTGGGCTCTAATCTCTGATTTTATCCTCATGGTCTCTTCGCGAGATATACGTAGGAGGGAGCAATATACTTCGGGACTCGTCGGTGAAGGTATGTTCTCGAAACTTCAACAAAAGCCCGTACCGAGCTACTGAGCGTGTCTCTTGCAGTCTTCCACTGGAGTTTATCTTTCATCTCCGTAACGCTTTCGCGATTACTAAATCATTCTGTAACGAAGCGCGCTGCTCTCCGTTGGATCTTCTCTATCTCTTCTATCAACCCTGTCTGGTACGGATCCCACACCGGTGAACAGTATTCAAGCAGTGGGGGAACAAGTGTACTGTAACCTACTTCCTTTGTTTTCGGACTGCATTTCCTTAGGAATCTTCCAATTAATCTCAGTCTGGCATCTGCTTTACCGACGATTAATTTTATATGGTGATTCCATTTAAATCACTCCTAATGCCTACTCCCAGATAATTTATGAAATTAACTGCTTCTAGTTGCTGACCTGCTATATTGTAGCTGAATGATGAAGGACCTTTCTTTCTTTGTATTCGCAGCTCATTACACTTGCCTACATTGAGATTCAGTTGCCGTTCCCTGCACCATGCGTCAATTCGTTGCGGATCCTCCTGCATTTCAGTACAATTTTCCATTGTTACAACCTCTCGATATACTACAGCATCATCCGCAAAAAGCCCCAGTGAACTTCCGATGTTATCCACAAGGTCATTTATATACACTCCTGGAAATGGAAAAAAGAACACATTGACGCCGGTGTGTCAGACCCACCATACTTGCTCCGGACACTGCGAGAGGGCTGTACAAGCAATGATCACACGCACGGCACAGCGGACACACCAGGAACCGCGGTGTTGGCCGTCGAATGGCGCTAGCTGCGCAGCATTTGTGCACCGCCGCCGTCAGTGTCAGCCAGTTTGCCGTGGCATACGGAGCTCCATCGCAGTCTTTAACACTGGTAGCATGCCGCGACAGCGTGGACGTGAACCGTATGTGCAGTTGACGGACTTTGAGCGAGGGCGTATAGTGGGCATGCGGGAGGCCGGGTGGACGTACCGCCGAATTGCTCAACACGTGGGGCGTGAGGTCTCCACAGTACATCGATGTTGTCGCCAGTGGTCGGCGGAAGGTGCACGTGCCCGTCGACCTGGGACCAGACCGCAGCGACGCACGGATGCACGCAAAGACCGTAGGATCCTACGCAGTGCCGTAGGGGACCTCACCGCCACTTCCCAGCAAATTAGGGACACTGTTGCTCCTGGGGTATCGGCGAGGACCATTCGCAACCGTCTCCATGAAGCTGGGCTACGGTCCCGCACACCGTTAGGCCGTCTTCCGCTCATGCCCCAACATCGTGCAGCCCGCCTCCAGTGGTGTCGCGACAGGCGTGAATGGAGGGACGAATGGAGACGTGTCGTCTTCAGCGATGAGAGTCGCTTCTGCCTTGGTGCCAATGATGGTCGTATGCGTGTTTGGCGCCGTGCAGGTGAGCGCCACAATCAGGACTGCATACGACCGAGGCACACAGGGCCAACACCCGGCATCATGGTGTGGGGAGCGATCTCCTACACTGGCCGTACACCACTGGTGATCGTCGAGGGGACACTGAATAGTGCACGGTACATCCAAACCGTCATCGAACCCATCGTTCTACCATTCCTAGACCGGCAAGGGAACTTGCTGTTCCAACAGGACAATGCACGTCCGCATGTATCCCGTGCCACCCAACGTGCTCTAGAAGGTGTAAGTCAACTACCCTGGCCAGCAAGATCTCCGGATCTGTCCCCCATTGAGCATGTTTGGGACTGAATGAAGCGTCGTCTCACGCGGTCTGCACGTCCAGCACGAACGCTGGTCCAACTGAGGCGCCAGGTGGAAATGGCATGGCAAGCCGTTCCACAGGACTACATCCAGCATCTCTACGATCGTCTCCATGGGAGAATAGCAGCCTGCATTGCTGCGAAAGGTGGATATACACTGTACTAGTGCCGACATTGTGCATGCTCTGTTGCCTGTGTCTATGTGCCTGTGGTTCTGTCAGTGTGATCATGCAATGTATCTGACCCCAGGAATGTGTCAATAAAGTTTCCCCTTCCTGGGACAATGAATTCACGGTGTTCTTATTTCAATTTCCAGGAGTGTATATTGTGAATAGCAACGGTCCTAAGACACTCCCCTGCGGCACACCTGAAATAAGTCTTACTTCAGAAGACATCTCGCTATAGAGAATGACATGCTGCGTTCTGTTATCTAGGAACACTTCAATCCAATCACACAATTGGTCTGATAGTCCATATGCTCTTACTTTGTTCATTAAACGACTGTGGGGAACTGTATCGAACGCCTTGCGGAAGTCAAGAAACACGGCATCTACCTGGGAACACGTGTCTATGGTCCTCTGAGTCTCTTGGACGAATACAGCGAACTGGGTTTCACACGATCGTCTTTTTCGAAACCCATGCTGATTCCTACAGAGTAGATTTCTAGTCTCCAGAAAAGTCATTATACTCGAACATAATATGTGTTCCAAAACTCTGCAACCGATCGACGTTAGAGATGTAGATCTATAGTTCTGCACAACTGTTGGACGCCCCTTTTTGAAAACGGGAATGCCCTGTGCCCTTTTCCAAACTTTTGGAACGCTACGCTCTTCTAGAGGCCTACGGTACACCGCTGCAAGATGGCGGTGGGGGGGGGGGGGGAGAGAGGAAGTTCCTTCGCTTCGCGCGGACTCTGTGTAAAATCGAACTGGTATCCCATCAGGTCCAGCGGCCTTTCCTCTTTCGAGCGATTTTTATTGTTTTTCTATCCCTCAGTCAACTATTTCGGTATCTACCATTTTGTCATCTGTGCGACAATCTAGAGAAGGAACTACAGTGCAGTCTTCCTCTGTGAAACAGCTTTGGAAAAGACATTTAGTATTTGGGCTTTTAAACTGTCATCCTATGTTTCAGTACCATTTTGGTCACAGAGTGTCTGGACATTTTGTTTTGATCCACCTACCGCCTTGACATAAGACCAAAATTTCTTAGAATTTTCTGCCAAGTTAGTACATAGAACTTTACTTGCCTCTCGCATAGTCCTCCTCACACTACATTTCGCTTCGTGTAATTTTTGTTTGTCTGCAAGGCTTTGGCTATGTTTATGTTTGCTGTGAAGTTCTCTTTGCTTCCGTAGCAGTTTTCTAACTCGGTTGTTGTACCACGGTGGCTCTTTTCCATCTCTTACGATCTTGCTGGGCACATACTCATCTAATGCATATTGTACGATGGTTTTTAACTTTGTCCATTGACCCTCAACATTATCTGTACTTGAGATAAAACTTTTGTGTTGATCCATCAGGTACTCTGAAATATCCTTTTTGTCACTTTTGCTAAACAGAAAAATCCTTTTACCTTTTTTAATATCTCTGTTTACGGCTGAAATCACCGAGGTTGTAACCGCTTTATGATCGCTGATTCCCTGTTCTGCGTTAACTGTTTCAAATAGTTCGAGTCTGTTTGTCACCAGAAGGTCTAATATGTTATCGCCACGAGTCGGTTATCTGTTAAACTGCTCAAGGTAGTTTTCAGATAATGCACTTAAAAAAAAATTCACTGGATTCTTTGTCCCTGCCACTCGTCATAAACGTTTGAGTCTCCCAGTCTATATCTGGTAAATTAAAATCTCCACCCAGAACTATAACATGGTCGGGAAACCTACTCGAAATATTTTCCAAATTTTCCTTCAGGCGTTCTGCCACAACAGCTGCTGAGGCAGGGGACCTATACACACATCCAGTTACCATGTTTGAGCCTGCTTTAACAGTGACCTTCACCCAAATTATATCACATTTCGGATCTCCGTCAATTTCCTTCGATACTATTGTACTTTTTATCGCTATAAACACGTCACCCCCTTCACTGTCCAGCCTGTCTCTGCGGTATACATTCCAATCGGAGTTAAGAATTTCATTACTGTTTACATCTGGTTTCAGCCAACTTTCCTTCCCTAGTACTAAGTGGGCATTGTGACCGTTTATTAATGAGAGCTGTTCTGGGACCTTTCTATAGACGCTCCTGCAGTTTACTATTAATATTGTCATTTCCTGTTGCGTTTTGCCTACTGCTACGTTGTCGCGTCTCAGGAGGCGTCTTGTCGGGCCTAGGGAGGGAGTTCTCTAACCTAAAAAACCCACATGTGCACTCCACACGTACTCCGCTACCCTTGTAGCCGCTTCCTGCGTGTAGTGCACGCCTGACCTATTCAGGGGGGCCCTACATTTCTTCACCCGATAGCGGAGGTAGAGAAATTTGCACCCCGATCTCCGCAGAATCGTCTGAGCCTCTGGTTTAAGCCTTCCACTCGGCTCCAAACCAGAGGACCGCGATCGGTTCTGGGAACGACACTACAAATAGTAAGCTCAGATTCCAACCCACGAGCGAGGCTTTCCGCCTTCACCAACTCCGCCAACCGCCTGTATGAACTAAGGATGACCTCAGAACCCAGACGGCAGGAATCATTGGTGCCGACACGAGCAACAATTTGCAGTCGGGTGCACCCAGTGCTCTCTATCGGCGCCGGCAGGGCCTCCTCCGCATCTCGGATGAGACCCCCCGGCAAGCAGACAGAGTGAACACTGGCCTTCCTCCCCGACCTTTCCGCTATTTCACTAAGGGGCTCCATCACCCGCGTAACATTGGAGCTCCCAATCACTAATAAACCCCTCCCCTTGTGTGCCTGCTAGGACCTTGCTGAAGGAGCGGCCACTTGTCCACTCACAGGCAGAGCGGGGGATGCCACACGGCCAGCCTCCACATTGACCCTCCGCCTCGTGCGCCGCGAACGCCGCTGAACCCGCCACTCCCCTTGGGGAGAGGGTGGCCCAACCGCGCCCGGTACCCGCGAAAATGTCTCGACAGCAGGGACCGTGGGTGAAGTAGGTAACACCTGGGGTGTATCATGCGACGCATCACTCTCTCCACTGCCGCTACAGTCCGAGGCAGCAGCCTGAAGACGGCTGACCGCGGCCATCTGCACGTTCAGCTGTTCGCGTACAGTGGACAGCTCCTCCTGCGTCCGTACACAGCATTCACACATCCTATCCATCCTAAGAAATCAACAATTTACTGTATAGAGTTAAGTAATCAACTTTTAACTAGACTGTTAACTCACAAAAGGCGGCTGATAGCTGACTAAACTGTGGTTACTAGACGCTTCTTGTTGGAAACAATGAAAATAAGCACTAACTGCCTCTGGACTGTATTCAAAACAAACACGAAATCTATGGAACACTATTACTAGTATTCGAAAATTAAAGCTTCCTAAAAGCAAAAACTCACGGAAATAGAAGTGACGAGTAAGAAAAACACAGTTAATACGTAAATTTACGTATCTTGCTGCACAGGAGATGTGATGCAGACGGCAGTTACGACGACAATTTGCACAGACATAAGAAATCTGTTGTTAGAGTGAAAAAAAAGACTTACTGTGAGTGAGATTGAATCCAAAGATCTCACGCTTATGAAACTAAGCGCCTATTCCTTCGGCTGCCGCATCCTTGATTAATAGCAGTCAAAAGAAGTATACAAGCATGGTTAAGATTTTCAGACTAGATTTTCTCGAAAACAGCTGTGAGTTGCGTCTGTCGTCCTAGTCGTGTCCTACACACCCTGCCAACATGAGCCAAGTCGGGGAAGGGGAGTTCGTTTGGTCCCCTTGTCAGAGCGGAGCGTGGAGACGTTACCTGTCTGGAGGTGTTGTTAGACAAGAGTGACGGATTTGGCTAGGGCTAACTGACACAGATAAATTTAATTTGTCCCCGTGTAAATTAGAACGTGTTGTTTCTGAGTGACCGGTTCCCTATCGACTTTTAACTGTGCTATGCAGATTATCAAAGGGAATTACTAGTAGAACATTGAAGGTGTGCTGAACTGTTATCGGTGAAACTTTCCAGTTCAGTGCTCGGATCCCGGAATCGTTCATGAAAGTAGATAGATAGTTACAGGATTTTTAATTATTGACTTTTGAGTTCTGAAGTTTAACACTCTATTGCGGGTCAGAGCGAGGCTGGCGACCCGACTGGTGCTACATTTGCTACAGTGAAGGAAATTAAACTGGGTCTGTCAATAAACGTTTCCTCTTAAAAATGTGGAGTAGTAAGTAGACTGCTTTGTCTCACGCACCGTTCACTGACAAAGAGGGCGTGGATACTAGCCACGGCCACGAGTGTGACGTAGCACGACCTCACGTAATCTTCAGCGACGGACAAAAGGAACGTTTCAGGCGTTTTATATCATCGTCGGCGGTTTGGTATCCATTGCTGGACACATGCGTGCTGCAGATTTACATACGATCTTCAGTCTTAGGCAGCTGTGTTGGTCCTACAACCTTTCCATCTTCCTATAGGTCGCCGTCTACCTGTTGGAGTGCAGCAGACAACTTTCGGTTTACAATTACCGGGATACATGGTCCGCTCACTTCCATTTCAGTATCACTCCAGTCAGTTACACCTTCCACTCCAGTCGGTTTCCTGATCTGTTTGTTTTCCTGGCTCTCCTAATTTCCTAATTATTACCTAATGCGTCTCTCCATTGCTGTTTCAGCAGCCCCTCAGTTCACATTTAAAGCCCATGGATGGAGTTAGAACTCATAATACACACTGGAACCTTTGTTTTGAAAACTATCTAGTTTATCCAAAGCACTGCAGGCCATTCTCTCTCTCTCTCTCTCTCTCTCTCTCTCTCTCTCTCTCTCTCTCTCACACACACACACACACACACACACACACACACTTTTTTTCTGTCGATGTAGTCGTGCCCCAAACACTCAAGTGCTTCTGTAACTACATTGTAAACTTGTACTGTTTTTTTTTGGGGGGGGGGGGAGTGTTAATTGTACATTATGTTAGTCTATTGTAGTTGATTTTCAAGCCTTCTTTCAAACGAGCTCAGTTGTTGGTGACAGTACTGTGATATATAAAAATCGAATGTTGTTCAGATACGTTACATTAACATTCACTCCAGATTCATTTTCGCAACGTAAAAATCTGAAAAATTCCTCCAGGACTGCTGAAAATAGTTTTGAAGGTATGGAATATTTTTTTCGGTTCGCTATATAATTTCGGTTTGGCGTGTTAAGACACGGTTCTTTCTCGCCTAAGTTCCCCCGGTGGTACTATTCTTTCACACCGCGTTAGAAAATTCCGTTTATAGTATCAGAGTAATAGGTGGAAATCTTAGTGACATTCAAAATTTGAGGCTGGCCTCGGGGCATGGTCAGACAACCTAATGGTTAACGTGCCTGCTCACGATAAACGGGTGATCTGGAATCGCTTCCGTGTGAGTCACAAATTCTTGACATTCGCATTAATGTCTTTAATAGCGCGCCTGTCCTGTCAGGTGGCTAATTTTGCGTTGTTTGTAAACCATCGTAAATTTTACTACTACATATTTTGTTCAAAGGAAATCATAATTTATGCATTAGTTAATTACAATTATGAGGTCTCCATTGGTATGTCACTTACAGAATAAGTACAAAATGCCCTGTTTCACACCCTGAACTGACAGCAGGTTAGCGGGACCGCAAATTGGTGCCAACTTCCATCGTAAAATTTACAAGGGTTTAGTAATCTGCGGTTAACTGTGACATCTTTGTGGTGGGTAACAACACGAACAAGGAACCATTGCTGGGCCCAAAAGACACAATGTTGTGCGTGCATGTCCACGAAAGTTGTAATAAAATTGTTATATGAATACCCTCATAATTATGCCAAAGTTAGGGGTCGCGGAGTAGAAGGTACATTACTGATGGTTGGACTGTGGATTGGTTTTCCCGAAAAATCGTTTTGTAGCGTCTGTCGATTGGTGGCAGCTGTTTGCCGAAGAGATAGCCGTGCTTAGACTGTGAGTGGGGAGGCCCGGCGCCTGTACGGAGCGCGGAGGCAGGTAGTGTAAGTGGAGCAAGCCTGCAGACGCCGCTCCTCGCCTCTCCGCGCCGCTGTGGGTGGGTGTGGTTCGATTTTCGATAGCGAATCCCCCGACAGCGAAGTGCACTCTGGACTGGACTTGTCCGCTGTCAACAACACGCTCGCCCGCCACCAGTAAAAACTCTTCACGCCTCGTTTATCAGAAACAAATGCTGGAGCGCAGCGTACACACGCGTCCGCCTCCCATTGTGGCCCGCGCCACCAGCTTCGGCCCTACTTTCCCCCAGTCTCCGCCTTCAGCCAAATTCGCTTCCGCCCGCCGCCGTGTTTTCCCCCAACACTGGCGGCCGCGTCTCTTCTGTTATTGAGCGCGAGTGTCCGCCGCAGCGGTTTCCTGTTCGAGAAACCGGAATCTGGACGTAAGCTGTTGCTCATTAGATCATTGTGTCCTCCTCCTGATTCTAAAGAAAAATTACAAAACTTTCAAAAGCAATGATAATGCATTAATATTCATCCACGATGCTGCGATAATGAGTTGTGCAAAATAGTTGACAAAAACGTACCTGCACCTGTTATTGAGACAAGCGTAGCTGTACCACAGTATTCCAGAGTAAATTGTTAATTGACGAGTGTTTTAAATTTTGATTTTCTTCTTTTCATTCAGTTACAGAGAACCAATTGATCCTGCATGCGTGGTAAATAGGTGGAATAACAGTAAGAATGTCACCCGATTGCTGTTGGCTCTCATATGTTATTTGAGCTCATTTCCATTACCCAACAATTACAAGTTTCCCTCTTTGCGACTGCAGCGAGTTTGCGCGTTTTGGATATTTCCTATGTGCTGTAAGATAAGAAGGTGAAATTATAATATTCTGCCGCGGGTGGTAGCCGCGCTGCCTGGGGCGCCTTGCCACTGTTCGAGCGCCCCCCCCCCCCCTCCCCATCGGAGGTTCGAGTCCTCCCTCGGGCATGGGTGTGTGTATTGTCCTTAACTTAGATTAAGTAGTGTGGAAAGCCTAGGGACCGATGATCTCAGCAGTTTGGTCCCATAGGAACTTACCACAAATTTCCAAATATGAAATATTTGGGATGATGGATGGGTGTGAGCATCATAGATCGGTATTCTTATAAAACATTGTATACATGAGATGTTAACATGGACGAGCGGCAAGCGTGCTAAACAATAGTCTATTTGTGTCGTAGTGGATGCTTGCTTCCGTTTTTAATTCGGTTAATTTGTGCAGGTAGGAATGTCTGTGTGAAAGTTTGGTCTGCAAGAAAATGTGTGTCTTTGTCAGTACCCTTTCGTTTGCAGTCCTGGTGTATGTTCAAAGTACATCTCAAGAGCTAGCCTACTATTAATCAACTTCATGGATTAATTAGTTTTGGTCAATCTTTAAGTGAAACTATTTAGCTTGTGTTCATGTCTTGTTGCCTGTTGAATGGCAGTATTTTTTAAGTGTTTAAATTATGATCTGAGGAGATGTGATAGGTAATAATGGAATTCTCACAATTTACAATGTCACAGGCACCCTAATCAGTTTAGAATCTATTTTAGCTTTTCTCGAAAACTAGAGCTAGCTTCCCTATTACATGTCAGATATTTATATTGAAAACAACAAACGTGGGCACTATGCGCCACAAGTGTTAAACGTAAAAGAACTGGATACTTTCTGAGGAATTGCGTAGTACTCGTACCTGGAAAGACATTGACGCATAGAGAATGAGAGAAATATAGAACAGTATCGAATACAAAAGTAGGACCTGATTGTAAAAGCGATAATTGATTGCCGAAGAAGGAAAGTTGTTTGAGCGTAACGATAAGCGTCGGCATGTTGACCATGGACGGTACAGCAGAGAGCGCTGTGAGACGACGTCAGCCAATAGCACGGTGACTAGGATGTCACCACTACAGGAGCGGCCTCTAAACGAAGAGAATAAAAGCGATGTTCCACCTAACGGCGACCCCACTAGTAGACACGGACAGTAGAAGACGCGCACTAGAAGAGCCGCAATGATGTTAATGATAGCAGTGACTTACGAACTTGTGTGATCTGTTATTCATTGCTTAGATGGAAATTATGTACAGTACATTGCAGGACACTGATTATTTGCATGTCAGCAGTTGCCTGCGACACGTCCTTGTAAATCAAACTTAAGTATTGTCTGTTCAATTACTGTAATAAACACCATTAATATGATTTGCTTGTATGTTGTCTAAATATCCGAGAACATCTTCCTAGCCACCCTTTAAGAGACGAGTGGGCAGGATACCACACAAGTAATAATAATAATAATAATAATAATAATAATAATAATAATAAACTCAATCCTTTCGCTCCTCCATCTAACCATTCGCTCCAGCAACACCCACCGCACAAATTCTCTATCGCCTCTTCTGCCAAGTGACGTGGCGCAGTAATTAAGAGTGACTCGCGCTCGGGATGGTGGCTGTTCAAATCCCTCTCCCGGCATCCAGATTTAGGTTTTTCGTGATATCCATTAATGGTTTAAGGGCAATGCCGGAACGGTTTCTTTGGAGAGGTACGGTCGCTTTCTTCCTCCGATTCCCACCTGTTGCCGAGGTTGTTTCGACTATGTTGAAGATGTTTTTGATGGTAAACCCTTCAAATCCTCCATACAGTCCCAATCCCTCCCTATGCGATTTCCATATTTTTGGAACCGTGAAGAAAGACATTCGTGGCCATCGATTTGCTTCGGATGAAGTGCACGCATGGGTACAATCACTGTTCCGTAGAGAACCGCAATTAACTGTTTTGACGATTACTTCTGAAATAATAAACAGTTTACTTATCTTTTTTCAATCTGCCTGGGTTTCATTTGAATGCCCCTAATAGAGTTTCACCCATTTTATACTCAGATATTGACTAAAGTTTATAGTGTTTTACTTCAGCGCCCACGAATACGTATCTAGTAAGATGAAACCTGTTGCAAGTTATCGTATAAAGTGCCCCACGAATACAGCCGTCAGACATTTTCTCCAAATACTGCATCACCCCAAAAATTGTCAACAGTTTTCTTGCGGGATACAATATTATTCTTCGTTGGGTTTTTGATCTTCTCTCTGTTTTCATATTCATGTTCATTTACTGAACACCATAGTAACGAAAACAGTGGTGAAATGCAATGTTTATAGCGATGCATCGAACGCAGGACTGCGCGGTACGTATACTTCGTACAAACGACGTTCAGTAATTATAAAGACGACAGAAGTGAAAGTCATGGCAGGCTGCTGTGTATCATAGAACAATACCAGTAACGGTGTTATATAGTTGCACATTGACGATGCACAAACTGTATAAAAAAGAATTTTACTAAAGCAGGCGGATCCCATTACTGTTATTATTTTTGCAAACGCAGACGAGAGAGCACTAAAAATCAAGAGACAACCAGCATTGCGAAACTAACTAACAACACAAAGAATTCATACAGCGCTCTTGGCCAGTGAGGGTACCTAACTGGAAATTCTTTCTTCCTAAGCACACACAAACAGCTTTTATGGGATATGAAAATATTGTTTCATGAATCTATCTGTTTCATGCGCATGACTGTGACGAGTGCATGTTGAGTTTAGCATTTTTTTCCTACTGTTGCTGTTGTGCCGGAACATAGCCGCCTCCTCTCCAATATCAACAAGGAGGACACCAAGCGGAACACTTCCAAGAAAGGACAAACAACCATAGGAATTGTCACATACCTACTGAGAGACACTATTGACAGATTTGAAATTAGGGGCCGCGCTGCTGCTACGGTCACAGGTTCGAATCCTGCCTCGGGCATGGATGTGTGTTATGTCCTAGGTTAGTTAAGTTTAAGTTGTTCTAAGTCTAGGGGACTGATGACCTCAGATGTTAAGTCCCATAGTGCTTAGAGCCACTTGAACGATTTGAAATTAGGGACCGAAAGGCTCTTTTAACTGTTCCGCCAAATTCTGGTGGTGAAATATTCTTCCAGAACTGTTATTCGAAACGACTACCTTCGAGTCTAGCGCCATCATATTTTGCGTGAGCGAATGGCTGTATCTTTTCTTTGGTAGTAAATGTGAGTACTTACGTTCTTGATAGAAATATGTAAGCTTCCGATGTCTCATTAAAATTTTTCTGAGAAAACTGCGCGCCATCGTATATAAAACATAAAATGATAAATTACTAAAATAACCTACGTTTCAGACGCGCTGCAGCGGCCTTCCTGTCGACATAGACTAATTAGCTGGGATGTGGGTGCATTAGACACTGTATTTCTTATAGTGTCATAAGCCCCCCGACGTCTCATTTCTTCAAATTCAGTGGCCCTAAAATCCCACTGGTCGATGTTAGGAGAGAGGGACGGATATCTGACACACTTCGTATGGTTTATACAGCTTGCTGGTAGTAGGTAGCTCGCTACGAATTAGGAATGTTCCATGATCATCGATATTCACAAAATATCGTTATTAGGAGGATATTAAATTCATAACATCAATGTTAAAGATAAAATATCGACATTCGACGCTGGTAAAAAAAATACTTGTTCCGATGTCAATAATTTTTTTTTGTGTCGTTTAGACGATTCTTTTTCTCAACAGGTCGTATAGCGACATCAGTACAACATATCTGCGATTTGTCAAACATGGCTATGGGGGAGGGGGGCAGCAGTATTTTTGAACGATCTAAGCCAGGTACAGTGGCTGTTGTTGTAGCTGAGCTAGGTCTAGTGCCTTTCATTGTTCATTCAAGCTTTCGTTATGTCAAGTAGTGTCAGCAACACGGTGATACATTATTGGAAAATAGATAAACCAAATTCGATTTATGGAGTGGACATTACCTAACAACAGAAGAAAAGAATAATTTGCTAACTGGAACAGAAACCTTCACAGTTCAGTTACTGTCTGAAAGATCGCCTTCTAGATCTTTTGCGGAGAAACGACGCCAGTCGTGCTGCGCCGTTTGTTTAACCAGTGGCGGTAGTGTCTGGCATTGCTGGCAACCAGACGACGGGAGCCGATAACCGTCTCGATGCTGTCAGGCTGCTTCAGGACTAGAACTGCCTCTCTCATTCTGCTAGCGCACATCCGTGGCTGTGTTGCAACTATTCGTGCTTCTTGGAACTTAACAGCCTTCTCCCAATCGCAGTGGTGCTCCGCTACTATCGGCAGGCCTATAATGTTTTTCTTTCCTCTTTTAGGAGTGGTTGGTGACGCCGTGTTTGTATTGGTAATAGCACATCTTAATACGCCTGGCGCCATCTTTTCTTGTGTTCCAGCTTATACATCGTGGATGCGCTTTTACTCGAGCTACCCGAAGGAAGTGCGGTCTATCTTCAACATGAAGCGGGTGCACCCAGGGCACTTCGCGTCCAGCTTCGCGCTGCGCATGGCCCCGTCGCAGATCGTCCGCTGCTCCAAGGGTCTGCCGACTACCCCACTCCCGCCCAGGCCGAAGAAGACACACTCGCCCGTCAAGAGGTACGTGCTGTACCTCTTCGGCCCGTATTACGCTGTACGAGATCTCTGTGGAATGTTGTAAATTCGACATCTCAGTAATTAATTGTTCTTCAAAAGTTGCGTTGTCGTAGTATTTTGTTTCACTGGACTAGTTTCGGGCGTTGCCCACCATCAGCGGTATCTGTGTTTCACAATTTCACATATTTCTTATAATGAGTTACCACAAAGCAGCTTTTGCCGAACAATTAATTAATAAGATGACATATTTACGATTTCTTCAAGCTGCAGAGCACCAAACGTACATGACAACAGTGAAATATCTTTTATGAAATGCCGCGCGGGGTAGCCGTGGCGTCTTGCCACGGTTCGCACGGATCCTCCCGTCGGACGTTCGAGCCCTCCCTCGTGACATGGGTGTGTGTGGTGTCTTTAGCGTAAGTTAGATTAAGTAGTGTGTAAGCCTAGGGACCGATGACCTCAGCAGTTTGGTCCCATAGGAACTTACCACAAATTTCCAAAAATTTTATGAAATACGTTTTATAACATCTTTGACGGGGTGCTGGATTACTTTCATAATATCTGTTTAAAGTGAGTTAGAGCGTCGTCCTAGCTTTTATAAAAGATTTGGCAAAGAACTTTGAGAGCGTAGTACTGCCCTTATCTCCAAGCCCCATTGTTGTTATCTTTGCTACTGTTCTCGCTAATGGTGGTGACGGCTATGGTGCTACCTCAAAAACACTGATTTTTACCATAAAACCGAATTAATACGAAGTGTGATCAAAGAGTAGCAGTAATTTTTATTTTTCTTAAAGAATATTTATTTATTCATAGACATCGCCTTTGTTCTCTTCAAAGTAATCTCCATGAGGTATAATGCACTTGTGCCAGCGCTTTTTCCAATCTTGGAAGTACTTCTGGAACTCACTTTTCGTTATAGTGGTCAGCTCCTCCAGCGATTCTGTTTTTATCTCATTAATGGTGGCAAAACGACGTCCTTTCATGGTTCTCTTCAGCCGCCGGAATAGAAAAAAGTCGCAGGGGGCCATGACCGGCGGATACAGTAGCTGAGGCAACATAGCTGTTTGCTTCTGCCGAAAATTCATCAACAAGCATTGAGGTATGAGTGGGAACATTATCGTAATGCAGTTTCCACAAGTGATTTTGCCACAATTTGATCGTTTTCTTTGGATTGCTTCACGCAGACGGCGAATAACTTTCAGATGGACAGTACGACGGTAAGGCAGGAACTCACGATGCACTTATCCCATTGTAATCGAAGAAAACAGTGAGAAGAACCTTCACATGTAATAGAATTTGTCGATTTTTTTCGGTCTTGGCTCTTCAGGCAGTTTCCATTGGGACGATTGTATCTTGGTTTCGACGTCATACCAGTATACCCATATTTCGTCGCCTGTTAAAAGCTTCTTTAGAAATGCTGGATCGTTATCGACTTGATTCAGCAATTCCTGAGCGATGTCTGCGCGACGTCGTTTTTGGTCGAAGCTCAACAAACATAGCTGCTACACGTTTCATGCCCAAAACATCCGAAAAATTGCTTGGCATAGGAAAAGGACATGCCGACATCATCAGCAATCTCTCTGATGCTGATTCGGCGATTTTCCAGAATCAATTTCTTTACAACTTCCACACTGTAGTCAGTAATTGATGTGCTAGGGCGTCCAGGGCGGTCGTCGTCTTCAACGTCTTCTTGGCTCTTTTTGAAACGTTTATACTACTCGTAAACTCTTGTCTCACTCACTATAGATTCGCCAAAAGCCATAGTCAACATTTAGAATGCAGTTCGGCATTTAATTCAATTTTTTTCAAGCAAAATTGAATGCAAATTCTTTGATCCATCATTTTGGAAAATAATAATTCACCCAACACTCGAAAACACGTATAAACTGTCAACAATAAACTAAATATTCAAAACAGTTGAAAATACAAATATACATCAGGGACCTGTGTACCAACAAGACTAAAAACCTGAAAATTAGATGTATAAAGCCCACGAAGTTAAATAAAATTCCCGTAGTTTTTTAAATGAAGGATTTGGTGTTGGGTGCATCTGGTTCACAAATGCACACGTTCACCTAATGGTGTCGTGCATAAATAAAACTGGCGTTTTGGGGTTCCGAAAATCCCCATTTGTGTGAAGCGAAACCATTCTGTTCACCGAAATTTACTGTGCAAGCTGCGGTATGCAGGAGAGGCATTTTCGCTTTCGTGACTAATACTTTGAAAATAGAACCATTGCGTTGGATTACTGCTATTTTACTAGCGCAGGAATGGATTGGCCTCCATATTCGCCCGATCCGACTCCTTGTGACTACTTATTGTGGGGCGCAGTGAAAGACACTTCCTGCTGGAGCCATTCCACCACGCTGGAAGAGCTTGAATCGGCGATGTGTGTGGCATCTGAATCCATTTCCGTTGAGACACCACTGGATGTGACGGCGAATTTCATTGTTCGTTTGCGCCACCTTCGTACTGCGAGTGGTGGACATTTTGATGTGATTGCAAAGGCTGCTTGCAGAGGACGAGTTTAATTACGCACGCTGATACTGTTCGAGCTGCACAGCGTCATCCTTTAGCAACTTTTAGAACTATTTCGAAACTTCTGTAAAAATTCTCACAGCTTTGACGATTAACAAACCTTCTATCTGTTGCGCTCGTCTATTGATCTTAGTTTTCGAGATACTTAATTTTGAAATCAGGGACACCTTCGCTTGACACCTTGTATGTGTGGTCACATGCATTATCTTGCCATGCTGTGACTCTTGGGCGCGCCACTCAGAATTGTAGGGGAGGACCCAGTACCACCTTGACGTAACGGTATGCTGTCCGCTTCTAATGTTCATGCACCACACGCATCACGCTGAGGGATGAAGGACATAATGCTCAGAGGGTGCTGTGAGCTTGAGACCAGAATAATATAAGCGGTGGCACATAGTTCATGTGGACAAGCAAAAATGTGCCCTACAGCTTTCGGCATACTAGTGGATGAGGTTCGAAGTCAGTTAATGAACATACTGAACTTTCGCTGTCATTGTGTCTGGGAGTGTGAATTTGGCCTGGAAGATGTGTGAGTTCTCTGTATCTACAGTGCAGCTATTGTAAACGGTTTTGGCTGTATGGGCCTTATGATGACAACAAGAAGTTCCTCAGGTTAACCCGTTCGAGTATGATACCATGACGTAACCAGTAACTCTAAAGGCTCGAACATGCGCAGCCTCTGTCCAACGTGGTGCACGACTCTTTTTGTGCAGTGAACATTGGCAAAAAGTGGCCGGTGTATCTATTTTTGCAATGATAACTCCGCGACGTCTCCGTACATGGATAATTTCTCTGCAGACGTGACGTGGTGTTGATGACGGGTTGTTTCTTGTAGGTATAGCGGTTTTCATGTGTGTGTGTGTGTGTGTGTGTGTGTGTGTGTGTGTGTGTGTGTGTGTGTGTGAAAAGACATAATGTAACGCCCGTAAGTAGATGAAAACCTTAAGGTTTCATCCGACCACAACGTGAATGATAGCCTAATAGTGGCGGTCAGAAAAATCACGTACCGTGGCGCGACTCTCGGTGAGGTACATCAGTATATCTAAGCGTTTGCGGCCATGTAGTATTGACTTCATTAGGGACTGAGGAATGTAGTTCTCACTCAGTTGAACATGGATAATTCTGCTGTGACCTTGTTGGAGCACCTTTATTACCATTGAATTTGTTATGGAAATCATTTAAACTTAGATCAAGATGTCCAGATGGAGATTTTAATAGTGATCTTTCGGATACAGGTGTCGTACTCCTTGGCCACCTGGCGTGGTCGAAAAGCTAATAAACGAAACTTTTAAGTAGGAAAGAGAATGTCACTCTGTGAGCCCTTGAAATAGTTTTGCGCATATGTAGGTAATCTACGGAAGAGGACACTGCAAAAACTTTCTCAGTGGACTGAAGTGAATTATTGTCTGCCTGTCTGTAGTCATACAGTACGTTGAAATATCTGAAGAAATTCAAAGCAGATCTATATGCATAAAGATTTTCACGTTTTGTAAGCATGAAAGCTTTGAGAAGATGCTCGTAAAACTTACAAGAGGGCACTTGGAGAAATGCATCGTGCGTCATGTGAAAGAACAACTCTCGAAAATTTGTTTATCCTTCCTCTTGTGTTCGGTGATAAACAGAGAAATTTCTCTCATGAGAGTGAATGAAATAAGGTGGCGGATGGTGACGGTACCAGGAGTCCTCGTCTATGCATTTTTCCGAGATTGACGATTATAAATACTGTTGTCAACTCCTTCTATCTCATGAACCGCAGATAGCCAGAGAAGGAAGAAGAAACGAAGGCTAATTGAATACGTGCTGAAAAAGGGAGGGATTATGATTACGAATTGAAATAAGCCGTGGCACGCAAAACGCCACAAACGTGCTAACTCTCCCTACCGTTACTGGAGTCGCTGAATTGTCCTCACACGTACCACTCTACCTAAGAACATTTTAGTGAGCCACCAAGAGAAAAAAAAATAAAAATAAAAAAAAATTATATGTGTGTATATCGTCTTTATTTGGTTAATGAATAGTCGCCCTTCAAACAGTCCACTATTTGATTTAGTTTTTGTGTACGAAAGGAGGGTTGTATCGCAAATACTTCTAGTTTGCTCTTGCATTATCGTCAGAACTATCGGTTCATTGGCAGAATGATGGCACAAGCGTGTGTGATCGTGAATTTCTTAAATGTGATATTACTTAATTAAGAATGTAGTGTTCCAACAGCGGAGCGTCGATATCGTCATTTTCACAGGGGAAACGGAAAACGTCCTCGACCTGACAGTGAAGAGTGTTTTTTTAAGTAAAAAAGTATTTAATCTAACGTTTCTCAAGTGTGTATGTTTGACCACTAAAATGCGAGTCTCGGAGATCTGTAAAACATCCGTCTGTGCCGGTCACAACTTCTCCACTGGACTAGAAACCCCATCATAACAAGTATTAGCTTTTAAAAGCGCTATATAGAAAAGTCTGCACCGAATTATAGACGTAATTACTCCGAAGAGAGCTTCATGTGAAATACAGCAAGACGGCCTCGGTGTTCAAAGTACTGGGTTGGCGGGAGGTAGCGTAATGTTTAAGGCACTGAAGTGTATTCGGTACGATCGGCATTCAAATCCCCGAACTGCCGTGCTGATTTAGGATTTCCGTGGTACCCCTACATGATTTCTGACAATCATAAAATGGTTCCTTCAGCAATGCCACTGTCGATTTCGCTCCTCAACATTAACTAACGGCGCTAATATTAATGACCTCCACGTCGATGTGTCATTAAACACAAAATTCTGTCCTTCCCAAGACGTGTTTTCTGGATCAGTTAGTTGTATTATTTATTTACAGGGCTTCACAGACGCCTACGGATATTTGAAAACACTTAAAAGACAACATTAAACCTAATGAAAAGGGAAATCCTCTAGTTCGACACTACTGCGCTGGTTAATGTGTAGATACTCAATCTGCATGTTTACGTAATATGTGTACATATTTCAGCACTTCATACTGTAACCGTTCAGGTTTATTAGGCCACTCTTCAATCCACGCATGTTGCACTACAGTAAAAGTTTCGTGTAGTTAGTAGTACATCTATCCACAGTCAAATTTTTGTGCTTCAGTCTTAGTCGCTCACTCAGTCACAAAGATTTTGTTACTAAGCCAAGATTCCTGCCTCGCGTCACAGCTCTGTAGGGCTTTTAACAGCCAGGTTGAAATCCCTGTGCCACCATCCTCATTTTGGTTCATTGTATTATCTGTAAAAAGATTGAGACAAATGACGGAACGGTTGATCCAAACGTAGCTCTGACCTGGTATCTTCACTGAAGAGCCAAAGAAGCTGGTACACCTGCCTAATATCGTGTAGGGCCCCCGCGAGCACGCAGAAGTGCCGCAACACAATGTGGCATGGACTCGACTAATATCGGAAGTAGTGCTGGAGGGAACTGACACCATGAATACTGCAGAGCTGTCCATAAATCCGTAACAGTACGAGGGTATGGAGATCTCTTCTGAACGGCTCGTTGCAACGCATCCCAGATATGCTCAATAATGTTCATGTCTGGGGAGTTTGGTGGCCAGCGGAAGTGTTTAAACTTACAAGTGTGTTTCTGTAGCCACTTTGTAGCAATTCTGGACGTGTGGGGTGTCGCATTGTCCTGATGGAGTTGCCCAAGTCCGTCGGAATGCACAATGGACATGAATGGATGCAGGCGATCAGACAGGATGCCTACGTAGATGTCACCTGTCAGAGTCGTATCTAGACGTATCAGGGTCCCATATCATTGCAACTGCTCACGCGCTACACCATTACAGAGCATTCATCAGCTTGAACAGTCCTCTGCTGACATGCAGGGCCCATGGATTCATGAGGTGGTCTCCGTACTCGTACATGTCCATCCGCTCGATACAATTTGAAACAAGACTCGTCCGACTAGCAACATGTTTACAGTCATCAACAGTCCAGTGTCGGTGTTGACGGGCCCAGGCGAGACGTACAGCTTTGTGTCGTGCTGTCATCAAGAGTACACAAGTAGGCCTTCTGCTCCGAAAACCCATATCGATGCTGTTTCGTTGAATGGTTCGCACGCTGACACTTTGTGATGGCCCAGCATTGAAATCTGCAGAAATCTGCGGAAGGGTTGCACTTCTGCCACGTTGAAAGATTCTCTTCAGTTGTCGTTGGTCTCGTTCTTGCAGGATCTTTTTCCGGCCGCAGCGATGTGGGAGATTTATGTTTTACCGGATTCCTGATATTCACGGCACACTCATGAAATGGTCGTACGGGAAAATCCCCACTTCATCGCTACCTCGGAGATGGTGTGTCCTATCGCTCGTGCGCCGATCCACGTTCAAACTCACACACGTCTTGATAAACTGCCATTGTAGCAGCAGTAACGGATCTAACAACTGCGCCAGACATTTGTCGTCTTGTATAGGCGTTGCCGACCGCAGCGCCGTATTCTGCGCCGGCCGGGGTGGTCGAGCGGTTCTAGGCGCTACAGTTTGGAACTGCGCGGCCGCTACAGTCGCAGGTTCGAATCCTGCCTCTGGCATGGATGTGTGTGACGTCCTTAGGTTAGTTAGGTTTAAGTAGTTCTAAGTTCTCGGGGACTGATGACATGAGCAGTTAAGTCCCATAGTGCTCAGAGCCATTTGAACCAAGCCGTATTCTGCCTGTTTACACGTATCTTATTTGAATACGCTTGCCTATACCAGTTTCTTTGGCGCTTCCGTGTAATAACGTGACTGCCAATAGAACGTTGACTCCCCCACACCTGACACCCACCCACCCTCCGACCGAATGAATATCGTTTCACTCGTCTGAGGTAATCGAGGTAATTACGTGAACAGATGAACAGATACCGAGGAAAGTCCAAATTTCAGTTTCTTCGTTGTTTCGCTATAAGCACGCGCGCGCCCACACACACACACACACACACACACACACACACACACACACACACACACACACACGGAAAGTCCAAATTTCAGTTTCTTCGTTGTTTCGCTATAAGCACACACACACACACACACACACACACACACACACACACACACACTATATAACGTGTGTATGTAGCTGCTGGACAGTACAAAGGATTTTGGCTTTTTCTCGGCTCTGAACATTTGGACACGCCGCTTTGCCAGCAGAGCGGAAACCGTGTCGCACTTAGCCTGCGGAAAAATAGCTCGGCAACCGTGGCATGGCGGCGGCACCCCGCTGCCTTGTTCTTTGTCACCGGTCTTACGTACGAGCCGCGCGCCGCTTTAACGTGGTAATGGCAGTACACGACCCCCAAGACTGCCAGACGCGTTTTTCCCGCGACTTCGACATAAGTATCGGACTGCCTGCGCGCCCGAGCATTTCGTTTCGTGACTTTGTTACATCGGAGAGACACCTAGCTGATGAAGAGATCGGCCAGTGACCCGACGCCAAGCTCGACTTCCTTAAGCGCTGAGCAGGTCTTTGATGAGGCGGAACAGTCGGGGTTGAGTGGACGGACGAAGCTCTGGGAGAAATTTCCTCAGCTCCTTCTTCGTTCAGCTTTCCTCGCGTTTCTTCTCCTCACTTTCAACTTATTAGCTGATATTTTTTCAGATTTTTCGTTTTTTTTTTTCCTGTGATGTTCACTGTAATTTAGTGATCCATGCAGTAAGTCATTGTGGTGTTTCCGTCGATAGTGCATCATGTAATCGATTGGTTTACTTGATGACAATATAGCAACGGTTACATTGCATTCCTGACTGGATTGTTGGTAAGAATGTTGTTTGTCATTGCTTTCCTCTTCCCAGTGTGTATTGTACTTTACGTGTATATTCACAAGATCGAGTCAAATTTTCATTATCAGTTCTTCCATAAGGCGCGCACAGCGCGTAGCTTCTGAAGCATCTTACGTGCTGTACACTGTCAAAGTATGTATGTGAGGTTACCGACTGTCTGTTTTGCACATTTCGTTCACTCGTGTCGTAGATAATGGAAATTACGTATACGAGTTGCGAACACTGATGATCATACACTTCAAAGCTAGGTATCAAAGTTTCTGAAATGGCAAACTACTTTCGTGCCTATGTGATGTAGTCCGCAGCTCGTGGTCGTGCGGCAGCGTTCTAGCTTCCCGCGCCCGGGTTCCCGGGTTAGATTCCCGGCGGGGTCAGGGATTTTCTCTGCCTCGTGATGACTGGGTGTTGTGTGATGTCCTTAGGTTAGTTAGGTCTAAGTAGTTCTAAGTTCTAGGGGACTGATGACCATAGCTGTTAAGTCCCATAGTGCTCAGAGCCTATGTGATGTAGCATATCATGGGTGTACTAACGGCATAATTATGAACAGCACGAATAATTCTCTAGGAAACCAAAAATTTACTCATGCCATCGATATCGGGGGCGAATGTCTATCGATTCGCAGCGATAGAACAGCTGACCATCCAGACTGATCAGCGTGTAATCAGTCTCCAATCAGCAACAACATTTCAGCGAATTACGCTACGCACCAGGCTTCAAAGCAGAGGGGCAACGTCCACAGCTACGCTAACGATGGCACAGACTACAATCAAGACCTGATTGTCCATCCCTGGTGCCCGAATTCGTTTAACATTAATCCAGTTATATTTTTCGCCGTGTTCTCTGTCTGGATCCTCCCTTGCGCAGCCTACAACGGCTGTCGGATGCACTGTAGAAAGTATGGCTATAGATACCCGGGGAGTATCACCTCTTGACTGAGTTACTTCTAGCCACTATGCATGCTGCAAACGGTTGCTGCTGCACCCAGTAGCAGCTGGGCGTAATGATGTCACTCTGCAATGTATTGGGTATGATAACGAATGCTTGTGTTTGAAGAGGGTCGGACTGCTACTTTCGTCGTTATTTTTCTTTTAGATCCCTGATATTACTATTTCTGCAGTTCATATGCTGCCTGAATTTCCTCGCTTCATGTTTCGAGTGCTCTCTATAGCTAAAAATACACGGTAATCAAACGGGAAATCAGCTTCGTTTTTCCTTTAATTTTAGCCGTCTTACTCCTCGTGGAAAGTCGTTCAGATGTGAATGATAGCTGCTCAATTTTGTGACATAAGCGATTAGTGTTACCAACTCTCTTCTCTTTCTTCTCACCTTGGGCATCTCTCAGTTGATGCTTTAAAGCTTTTATTTTTATTTTTTTTTAAGGACAATACCTTGGTTGACCGTTAGGCATTCTCATTATTGTTTTGCGTAACCTTTCAACAGTTTTAGATCGACTTCTTTTGGATTACTTTACCACAGTCGCAAGCCTTTCCTCCCTTCAGCCTAGACATAGCATCTATCCCCACATTAGGGCTATAACAAAACTGAGATAAGTGGGTCTGGGGTTAAAGCACTGACTAGCAATATGACGGAGTGGGTTTCATCACACATCTGATCATCCATATTTAGATTTTGCGTGTTTCCCGAAAATCAGTGTTGGCAAATGTCAGAATGGTCCCTGTTTTAAGTGGGTACGGTAGATTTTCTTCCACATTCTTGCCCCATCGGTGCACCCTATCTGCCTCTCTTCCTTCTCTTTTGCCACAAATTACTCTAACATATACATGAACCATGACTAGGGTTGACAAATTTTTGAAAGACAACTAAAGTATCTTATCTAAAGGAGATGTGAATAAAAAGTATATCTTTAAAAATAAATTATATTCGAAATTTATGCATTTATTTACTGAGATACGAATTTTCGTTCTCAATTTTTGGTTGCTTTTAAAAGTTTAATGTCTGGTGCTACACTAAATTTTGTATATATGAATGAATAATTAGTTTTACACAGTTTTATCAGGTCAGTTTCTTGTCTGGTTTTTTTTTCGGTACAAATTTTGCAATGATTTGAAACGTAACTTCCTGATAAGCTTAAGACTTGAAACTTTCAGTGCAATACTAACTCGTTTTTTTTCTGGTGTGTGCCGGAGAGTGAGTACTACATTATTATTTCCTTCTTTTGTTGTTCTAGTCGCGAATTGTTCGCAGTTAAGAACGATTGCTGCTAAACTTCCCCGTGAGCTCGAGCATCTCTAATTTTTACATTTGCGGTCTTTTCGCGAGATATGCTCAGGATATTAGTTGACTCATTTGAAGAGAAACTGAAGTATACCTGAAGTTTACCACATGTTTCTGCTGTAATCTCATCAAAACGTTTGATATCAATTGAAAAATTTCACACACACACACAAGACTAAAAAGCAAAAAATAACTGTTTAAAAAGAAAAACTTAATAATGTAACGCTGTTTTAAAACGGACTAATAAATGTTAAATACCTCTCTTAGCCACACACAGATTCCTAACGCCATACGGATAATCCTGAAAATTTGTGCTTGTGAATATTTAATAGCTATGACGCTACGTGCAACTCTGAGAACGTGGGGAATACATATGTAGTCGGTGATGTAATTTTCTGTGCAAAATATTTACCTTCGTGGCTCCCCCCGTCGGAGGTTCGAGTCCCCCTTCTGGCATGGGTGTATGTGTTGTCCTTAGCGTAAGTTAGTTTAAGTTGGATTAAGTAGTGTGTAAGCCGAGGGACCAATGACCTCAGCAGTTTGGTCCCATAGGAATTTACCAAAAAAACAAATAAATGGCTGAATATTCAAATGATTTTGCATCCACTGTCCCTTTCTTCAGTATATCTGCTGAAGGTAACAGTTGCGCTCATCTTTGCACCCCCAACTAGGGCTGCAGTACTTCCTGATTTCCCGAGTTGGTCCTAGCTTTAGGGGCGTCCAGAGGCGTCCTGGAGGGTTTTTTATACAACCGTCCGGGATAAACCTGGATCTGTTGTCGTGTCTGGGAAAATTAATTGGAAATAAATGTGCTGTAACAAATCTTAGTTAAAATTCATTAAATGTGAAGCAAACCGTAGATAATTTCTTAGTTTTAGTCTGTTAAAAACGCAGCGTTAAGCAAGCTTAAACTCTCTGCTATACACATACAGTATGTTCCAAAATGATCTTTACCACTTTGATCACGTATATTTCACAAGTGGGAATAGGTAGAAAGGTACGATTTAAGGCATAATGTTGACACACGCCCAAAGCTGTTTTTTTTCTTTTTTTTCCTTATTTTCCTATGCCAGTTAATGTCTCGCCACCCCCCAACAGTTGGCACAGTTTATGGAATGGTTGATACAGACCAGACCAGATCTGACACACAGATCGTGTAGAAGCCCATTACATTTCTTTTTCGTTGGGCGGGACTTGGACGAACTGTGAGCTCGCATCAGAGGAGCAAGAACATTCGTCAACGTGGACATGTTACGCCGGACATGGAACTGGAATACCACTTAGATGTCGTGTGTGTTAGAGATGGCGCACATATTTAAGGTGACGATCCGTCCCCCCCCCCCCCCCCCTCTCACCTTTTTTCTTTACAGTCACTATTTTTCTAACTATATCACGAATTTTTTCGTAGGTAATTCGGAACACCTATTTGCCTCGGACCTAACGATTATGAAACGATTTATCTCGAATTAGGTGTTCATTTCACCTGCATCCGTATGCTGTTACTGGAACGGTATTTTTCCATATGAGTAATGTATGAAGCAGTGACAAAACACAGTTCGTTGCAGAAACTACGGAATCAATGTTAATGACTAGAGTGAATTTTGCTGAAACTTGAGTTGAATGGCTCAAATGGCTCTGAGCACTATGGGACTTAACTTCTGACGTCATCAGTCCCGTAGAACTTAGAACCACTTAAACCTAGCTAACCTAAGGACATCACACATCCATGCCCGAGGCAGGATTCGAACCTGCGACCGTAGCGGTCGTGCGGTTCCAGACTGTGGTGCCTAGAACCGCTCGGCCACCCGTGAGTTCAATGTTTTCATATGCTATTGGAGACTATAGCCGTGCCGAAGAAAATTTACAGCGCTGATAAATACTCAGTGTGTCCTCGCACTCCTTCATCTTAGAAGGTACTAATAAAATACAAATTAATGTACTTTTTTAACAAAGTGATGATTTGCATTTATTACATTGACTTAAGACTTTTTTGCAATATCAAAATTTTTTAAGATGTCCCAAATTATAGTCCCGAACGTACAGTCATCTTAACGTAGTATACTCCGTGAAGGGGCTACCAGAAACTTAGGAGTGTATGAACATTATGCTACAAATCGTGCTATTCTACCTATCTCCATTTCTGAAATATATGTGATCAAAGTTGTAAAGATCATTTTGGAACACCATGTATTTTCCATACTTCATTACTGAAACAGTGAGAAGCCGCCGACAATAGGCGGTCGCATGCGCCGCGATACTGCCCCGCCCGCTAAACAACTCAGTATCTTAAGTGTCATTTGCCTTCTACACATTGACCTGTGTAAAACCTACTTAATTTCCGTTCATGCTCCTTACAGGAAATTAGTACTACGCTTGAACATGAACGTCTCTAAAGTGCGCTTTCACAAATCGCTGTTACTCTCGTGTGTAATTTATATCTGCTGGTCGGACGGAGGCGTGCGCCTGCTGGCGTCAGCACTGAAACGCAAGCGAGTTAACATTCCCCCTTCCATATCCCCGCTCTCCGTTTAACATGGTGGCCACCGTCCAACTTATCGCGTACAGACTGTTTGTATCGTGGAAAATAATCTGGTTTGACTCACATGTCCGGGGTTTTCGAACTTTTTTTCTGGGGTCGACAATTTAAGTGATGACAGGCCTACTCCAGCGATACTCAGCTTAATTAGTTACTCGTTAGCGGCTCCTGAATCAATATAATCCACAACAATATATGTATCAGTTTAAATGATGAAAAATTATTCCTTTCAGTACACAACTAAATGAACATGTATACTGCTTATTTTTCAAGAAGAATATAATAATTCCAATCCCAAAGAAAGTACTATCAGTTTAATAAGTCACGGGTGCAAAATACTAACACGAATTCTTTACAGACGAATGGAAAAACTGGTAGAAGCCGACCTCGGGGAAGATCAGTTTGGATTCCGTAGAAATGTTGGAACACATGAGAAAATACTGACCCTACGACTTACCGTAGAAGATAGATTAAGGAAAGGCAAACATACGTTTCTAGCATTTGTAGACTTAGAGAAAGCATTTGACAATGTTGACTGGATTACTCTTTCAAATTCTGAAGGTGGCACGGGTCAAATACAGGAAGCGAAAGGCTATTTACAATTTGTACAGAAACCAGATGGCAGTTATAAGAGTCGAGGGGCACGAAAGGGAAGCAGTGGTTGGGAAGGGAGTGAGACAGGGTTGTAGCCTCTCCCCGATGTTATTCAATCTGTATATTGAGCAAGCAGTAAAGGAAACAAAAGCCCGCATCTCGTGGTCGTGCGGTAGCGTTCTCGCTTCCCACGCCCGGGTTCCCGGGTTCGATTCCCGGCGGGGTCAGGGATTTTCTCTGCCTCGTGATGGCTGGGTGTTGTGTGCTGTCCTTAGGTTAGTTAGGTTTAAGTAGTTCTAAGTTCTAGGGGACTTATGACCACAGCAGTTGAGTCCCATAGTGCTCAGAGCCATTTGAACCAAAGGAAACAAAAGAAAAATTCGGAGTAGGTATTAAAACCCATGGAGAAGCAATAAAAACTTTGAGGTTTGCCGATGATATTGTAATTCTGTCAGAGACAGCAAAGGACCTGGAAAAGCAGTTTAACGGAATGGACAGTGTCTTGAAAGGAGGATATAAGATGAACATCAACAAAAGCAAAACGAGGATAATGGAATGTAGTCGAATTAAATCGGGTGATGGTGATGGAATTAGTTTAGGAAATGAGACACTTAAAGTAGTAAATGAGTTTTGCTATTTGTTGAGCAAAATAACTGATGATGGTTGAAGTAGAGAGGATATAAAATGTATACTAGCAACGGCAAATAAAGCGCTTCTGAAGAAGAGAAATTTGGTAACATCGAGCATAGATTTATGTCTCAGGAAGTCTTTTCTGAAAGTATTTGGATGGAGTGTAGCCATGTATGGAAGTGAAACGTGGACGATAAATAGTTTAGACAAGGAGAGAATAGAAGCTTCGAAAATGTGTTGCTACAGAAGAATGCTGAAGATTAGATGGATTCAGTATATACATAAAAAAACCGACAAGTAAAACTACAACTGACTGACACGCATACTGATTTCACTCAAAAGAATGAATGAGTATTCTGACCAACTGAACTTTTGTTTTCTTTCGGTTGCTCCCATAGACTAGTCTCACTCAAAAGAATGAATCAGTAATGCACCCGATCCGTAAAGCTACAATCGAATGAGTCCATTATTTTCCAACAACCGAATGAATCGATTGTTTGACGTCGAACATAGGCGATGGTGACATTAACATGACTTAACCTTGTGTTTTATTTTGTGTGTTTGAGTATTTTTATTATGATTTTCATCAAATACTAAACAAGAGAGGTAATTTTCTAACAGGTCATCTTAATTTTAATTGATATAATTATTCAACTGCCTCTCAATTATTTGACTGAGACTTAGAATAATGGAGCACCGACCTCTCGCACATCTTGACAACTGAGTAGGATGTGTTAAGAGAAAGTTGACTATGCATCACTCAAGCTAGCGGACAAAAATTTTGTGACTTCATTGAAAGAACACACTGGTTGCTTCTGAACCCTGTAGAACCCGGCGGTCATATGACACTCCATTACTGACGTTAAGTCATTGCGGTGAAATGGTGTCTGTGTCAGTCGGTTGTATGAAATCAGCACAGTAAGATGGGTTGACTTGGAGGCGTGACAGAAGAGCAGAAATGGGCTATTGTGTTTGGACGTGCCAATGATATAATGAGTGAAGTTGCCCGATTCGTTGACGTATGTACAACATGTGTACTCGAAATGGTGAACCACCTGCAGACATGTAACACGGCGTAAGAATAGTGTCCGTCAAAAGTATCTTACCGACAGGGACTGGAGACGAGTGTCACCTATTGCCAGTGACAATCTGTTTCAAACTCGACAGAACTTGTTGCTTTCACAGAACGCAGATCCATCTCAACTGGTCTTTAAACGAACATTGCGGAAGTAACTGTGTGCAGTGGACATTTGCAGTAGCGTACCTGGCTTAAGGAATAGTTGCTCACACAGCTGCTCGTCACACTCGGAAGTGTCTCACTAGAGGCGTGAAGTATGATCCGACGGCTCACGATTTTGTCATTTCTTTTTTTTTCTTTCTTTTTTTATTTCTCCTTCAAGTAGTGCACCCAGTGAGCACCGTGTGGTGGTTTAAGTTCAGGCCAGATTTGGTTCTGTGATGTTTCGGGGGTGTTTTTTACATCAAGACTTTAGAGTGGAAGTGGAGGACGATATTTGTTTCGATGTACTGAGTGACCAAGTGTTGCCCTTTCTCCCACAGTCACAGTGGCCTCCGTTCTGTCCTACGACTACAGTCTCCTCTCACTGTCTCCCTCTTGCTCTCTCTTACTGCTACTATCAGCTCATTCCTTCTTTACTGCTACTACTGTCTATTCTCACTATCACTTTCTCTGTCTTCCTCATTGTCATAGATTCTGTCTTTCATTATCACTGGCTTTCACCCATTTCCTCCTCCTCCTTCTCGTTATTGCTCTTTAATTGACACCGTGTCCTTCACTCTTCTACAAGTACTGTTCTATCACTGTCGATTATGTTCCACAGCCACTGTCCATCCTCTTTTTCTCTCACACTGCCATTGCCTCCTTCGCTTTTTCTATAACACGACCACTGTCTACTATCTTCCAGTTTTCATTACTTGTCCGTCTCTTTGCCACTGTTCTCTTCTCTCTCAGCATAGAAAAGCACAAATATGTTCTCATGCCAAGATTTTTGGGAAAATTTTTAAAGGTGTTGAAAAGGTAGAATGAGTCAGCTGGTACCCCACTTCTCAGCCAGTGTCATTAAATAAACAGGGACATACTCTTTTTTTTTTGTGCTCCGAAAGGAGCATTTTTCCGCTGGTTACCTTCTTTTCCCTGCTGCAGCAGGACATACAACTCATATGAAAAGAAGTGTATTGGTCAGTAAAATGTACCTAGTTTACTTATGTGATATTGAAATAATACAAATCTGATGTTACACCTCAGACCGGAATTTAAGTGCAAAAAAAATTTTACGTGTGCTTCAGTACAACATGGAGTTCCCAAATCACAACGAAGACACTGCACAGCATATTTCTCCATACTGCGTCACTTGATAAACTAAGTTTTCGCCTCGCGTCGGATTTTACGTTCGTATTTTACTCGTACAAGTAGGGTAACTTTGAACGTCTGTATCTCGGAACCAGATAAAGATATGAAGAAAATGTTCAAGGTTCGAGATTGGGATCTTAGGAATACTTCGTAAAAAATACAGCTATTTATTGTGCATAGCCGTCTCTGAATCCTCGGCTGGATTTTACTGCCCAAAAAATAAATTTTTGGTGGGTTTCTCGTTAGCGGATAATGATTTTTGGAATCGGGGGACGGCTTTCCTAGATAATACCTAGAGAATATACCGTTAAAATTTAAGCAGTTTGCTGCAGTTATTATTTAGGTTTTCCCTCAAACCGGATTTTACGTGAAAGAGTAGGGTGATAACTTTGAACCTCTGTATTTTGGAAACTGATTGCCGGCGGAAGTGGCCGCGCGGTTATGGCGCTGCAGTCTGGAACCGCGAGACCGCTACGGTCGCAGGTTCGAATCGTGGCTCGGGCATGAATGTGTGTGATGTCCTTAGGTTAGTTAGGTTTAACTAGTTCTCAGTTCTAGGGGAATAATGACTTCAGCAGTTGAGTCCCATAGTGCTCAGAGCCATTTGAACCATTTTTTTGGAAACTGATTAAGATATCCAAGAAAATTTTTAAGTTTGTTAGGAGTCTGGACCTTAAGAACATAACGTAAAAATTTCAGAAATTTGCTGTGCATAGCTATCTTCGGTAGTCCAGTGAAACTGTCAGAAAAAAAAGCCTGTACCTTGCAAAAGGTGGGGTAGAAGATTTTATTTTTTTAACTCGTTCATATTGTTGGAAAGGTTAGAAAACCAAGTTTTGCCAACAAAATTTCTCTTGGGAAAACTTTCTGCAGTCAAAAAACTTCGAAAATTTCGGACTTTTTTCAGTTTTTCAAAATATCTCAGTTTCATTTGCTCCTATAGCTTTGACGTCTATTTTCTTTTTTAAAGAGCATAAAATTGTCTACAAATTTGATTTTTACCATTTTTTTTTCTACTCCCAAGGCGCTACAGCGCGTCAAAAAATACCAATTTTTCAAATTTCGAGCAAAGTGGCAAATTACCTAATTTTTGAACACTGTTATTTAAGTTTATATTTGTGTGGTATAAACATATTACTCATCATGTTATTCATTGGAATTTAGCATCTCACTCTGCTGCAGGGCCAGGACAAACAGCATCATATTCAGTAACTACGAACACATTCACGTCGGATTGCGTGAAGTTTATTTGTGTTACTATATGTAATACGATTGCATGCAGGTGCCGTACATTTTCTACAGTTGATTGACGTTAATGATCAGTTATAAGAAAAAGTATGTAGGGATTGTTCTTTAGCGGACAAAAGCGTATTGCCGGCCGTGGTGGCCGAGCGGTTCTAGGCGCTACAGTCTGGAACCGCGTGACCGCTACGGTCGCAGGTTCGAATCCTGCCTCTAGCATGAGTGTGTGTGATGTTCTTAGGTTAGTTAGGTTTAAGTAGTTCTAAGTTCTAGGGGACTGATGACCTCAGAAGTTAAGTCCCATAGTGCTCAGAGCCATTTGAACCATTTTTTGAACAAAAGCGTATTTATTCTTTGGCGGGCGGAAGGCAATTATCTCTAGTGATTGTTCACAGCGCACTGACAGCTATTAGCACACAATAAGGGTCCTACAGTTTGGAGTCGCTTCCATTCAGTATATGTTGTGGTGCTGAAAATGAGTATGTCTGACATGAATTTGTGTTTCATTTGCGAAAATACTGTGGTGAGTGGTGGATGCAATGTGAAAAAGAAAGGACTGAGCACACTTATCGATTGTAGTGCTACATGCAGGGAGTCTGCTCACGCCCGTTTTTTGAAAACGCTCGGTGAAGTGATGGTGCATGAAGCATGCTACAAGAAGTACATTAATGAGAGAATGATAGCAGCTAGCCTTCGACATCCTCAGGAACCAACAGGCGTGCTACATCGGCCGCAGGCAAAAGGTCAGTTCAAGTTCAAAGAGAAATGCTTCTTATGTGCAAAAGGGAATTCTGACGACTTTTTAACCAAGCAGTTAAGACTGCCATATGCCAAACGAAATTTTGATGGAGGGTACCTTATCCACAAAGTGACTTGGACTCGAAATATTTGCTCCAAGTCAATAGCCCAAAGCTATGTTTCTTACCTGCAACGTCTTTTTGGATCTCAATTTGCTATTGTATTTGATGAGTATCCATGTGAGGGAGACAAATGTAGCCCAAAGAGTGCTGAGAGGATTCGTAGGTCCAAAAAACATTCTTCGGTTGACGTTGTGGTTGAATCAGAGATGGTGAACCAAATCCCTCAGGACAAGTTCTTGTACAACGAACGAAACAAGATGCGTTTGATCACATTTCTCAAAAAGGAATTTCTAAAGTGTAGCGTTGAAATGCACCAGCCACAAGAAGATGCTGACGTTATGATTGTAACATCTGTCATTTCAAGAACCAAAGATTTTGGAAGTGTTGTCATTGTAGGAGAAGATGTTGACCTGCTTGTGCTCATGACCGGTTTGGGGCAAGGCATTGAAAACTTATTTTTCTTAAAGCCAGGAAGAGGAAATGCAGAAGACAAGTGGTTTTCCACTGCATCTTAAAAGTTTGACAGTGAATATATTCTGTTCACTCACGCCTTTAACGGATGTGATACAACATCCGCTTTTTTTGGTCAAGGAAAAATTAAGTGCTGCAACATTGTTGCGAAAAATGAACACCTAACCTCAGCGCTTTGCACGTTCAATAAACCACAGGCTACTATCGCATTGTATAGTGGAGGTGTCAGCAGTTCCCACACACTAGACCATTTGCGGTACCAGCTATTCGCCAAGTCTGCCACAAAAAGCAAACTGAATCTTGCACGGGTGCCACCTACACTAGATGCTGCACATCATTCGTTGCGGACTTACCAACAAGTCCAAAGTTGGATGGGAAACTGGAAACCTCCTGAGAAATGGGGCTGGAATCACAGTGACCACGGTCCAATACCCGTTATAATGAGCCAAGATCCAGCACCTGAAGCACTTCTTCACATTGTTTCATGCTCATGCAAGCTGAACTGTGGCGGAGCGTGCTCCTGCAGGAAAGCGGGCTTGAAATGTTCTTCAATTTGCAAGAAATGTATTGGGGTCAACTGTGAAAACGTGCCAAAATTTTTATATGAAGACAGTGAAGAAGATGTTATGGAGGATGTTGAGGAAACCGCTGACGAAATCAACGAACTTGCTGAGGCTGACACGCTGTTTAAAGAAGAGGTCAATCTGGGATCAACTCTAGGTACAGACCCAGAATCCGTAACTCAAGGTATTTCTGGTGACACTGAGGAACCAGTCCCATCAAAACGTTGGAAGTGATGTTCATATCTGTCTCAAGTGCGCTAATGTGCGATATTAGAAGTATTACACACCCAGAACTGTCAACATTTTTTAGTAACTGACAATGCATTTTAATTGTAATAAAGCTACTTATTTTTAATGTCAACTGTGTGGCTTTTATACACAAGAATACCTTAGGTTGCCTATTGCAGCTAATAATAGTTCAGTTTCCTGAGACAATTTATTTTGTGTGTGTGTGTGTGTGTGTGTGTGTGTGTGTGTGTGTGTGTGTGTGTGTGCGCGCGCGCGTGCGTGTGTCTATGTCTCTTAATGATGTATTTTTATATTTATAGTTATACAAATACCAGGGCTGAGGTGGCCCATAGTGAACTTAAGGTAGTGATGTAAGAATCACAATAGTTGGGTGCCCAGCAATCCTCATGTTGCATACAGAGAAATGGAATACTTGAAAGTGAGGTGGTAAATTACAACATATAACATGATGTATAATGTATTTATACTACACAAACAGAAACTGAAAAAATAGTGTTCAAAAATAAGGTATGTTGCCACTATGCTCAAAATTTGAAAAATTGGTATTTTTTGAGGCGCTGTAGCGCCTTAGATATTGGGAGTAGAAAAAAATGGCAATAATCAAATTTGTAGAGAATTTTGTGCTCTCTAAAAAAGAAAATAGACGTTAAAGCGATAGGAGCAAATGAAACAGATTTTGAAAAAACTGAAAAAAGGCCGATATTTTCCAAGTTTTTTGACTGCAGAAAGTTTTCCCAAGCGAAATTTTGTTGCCAAAACTCGGTTTTCTAATATTTCCAACCATATGAACGAGTTGAAGAAATAAACTCTTCTACCCCACCTTTTGCAAGGTATTTCTGCAATTTGACTGGACTACGAATCCTTGACTGGGATTTGGTCCGTTGGTGAAGGCGAAAATTGTAGTTAGAAAACCCTTTTCTTGCGGTTTCCGAGGAACCGTCCTTGAACTAATGGTGCCTCCATAAGACCTTTCAAGCCCTGTGTAGACCACATCAAATGCAAAAAGAACCAATAGATTTACCTCAGCAGGAGGAAGTGCGTAATTTGACCCTGTACTGTAGAATAGTGGTATTAAGACGATCGTTCTATTGAGTATACAAATGGTACCTTGCCCAAAGCCTATCCAAAACACCTGACCGTACCTTTTGTCACCAATAGCACCCTAGGTATAAGCACCTGAGGACCCCGTTTTCATGCGCGGCGTTTTGGAACATATTAGGTACCCATACATACCGGCAGAAAATATCTGATACTATTTTGAACCTCTGGTGAAACATAAACAATCAGCGTGCCCCATAAATTGATATCTCTACTGGGTTTTAAAATTAATGAGTGGCTTCAGCTGGATATGAAATACTCTCGCCGTTATTTAAATCTCGCGTTAAATAACTCATTCACGCAGAAGGATCGTGCAGACATACCATCATTTGGCCGTCGCCCAAACTCTCGTATGAAGAACATACACTCCTGGAAATGGAAAAAAGAACGCATTGACACCGGTGTGTCAGACCCACCATACTTGCTCCGGACACTGCGAGAGGGCTGTACAAGCAATGATCACACGCACGGCACAGCGGACACACCAGGAACCGCGGTGTTGGCCGTCGAATGGCGCTAGCTGCGCAGCATTTGTGCACCGCCGCCGTCAGTGACAGCCAGTTTGCCGTGGCATACGGAGCTCCATCGCAGTCTTTAACACTGGTAGCATGCCGCGACAGCGTGGACGTGAACCGTATGTGCAGTTGACGGACTTTGAGCGAGGGCGTATAGTGGGCATGCGGGAGGCCGGGTGGACGTACCGCCGAATTGCTCAACACGTGGGGCGTGAGGTCTCCACAGTACATCGATGTTGTCGCCAGTGGTCGGCGGAAGGTGCACGTGCCCGTCGACCTGGGACCGGACCGCAATGACGCACGGATGCACGCCAAGACCGTAGGATCCTACGCAGTGCCGTAGGGGACCGCACCGCCACTTCCCAGCAAATTAGGGACACTGTTGCTCCTGGGGTATCGGCGAGGACCATTCGCAACCGTCTCCATGAAGCTGGGCTACGGTCCCGCACACCGTTAGGCCGTCTTCCGCTCACGCCCCAACATCGTGCAGCCCGCCTCCAGTGGTGTCGCGACAGGCGTGAATGGAGGGACGAATGGAGACGTGTCGTCTTCAGCGATGAGAGTCGCTTCTGCCTTGGTGCCAATGATGGTCGTATGCGTGTTTGGCGCCGTGCAGGCGAGCGCCACAATCAGGACTGCATACGACCGAGGCACACAGGGCCAACACCCGGCATCATGGTGTGGGGAGCGATCTCCTACACTGGCCGTACACCACTGGTGATCGTCGAGGGGACACTGAATAGTGCACGGTACATCCAAACCGTCATCGAACCCATCGTTCTACCATTCCTAGACCGGCAAGGGAACTTGCTGTTCCAACAGGACAATGCACGTCCGCATGTATCCCGTGCCACCCAACGTGCTCTAGAAGGTGTAAGTCAACTACCCTGGCCAGCAAGATCTCCGGATCTGTCCCCCATTGAGCATGTTTGGGACTGGATGAAGCGTCGTCTCACGCGGTCTGCACGTCCAGCACGAACGCTGGTCCAACTGAGTCGCCAGGTGGAAATGGCATGGCAAGCCGTTCCACAGGACTACATCCAGCATCTCTACGATCGTCTCCATGGGAGAATAGCAGCCTGCATTGCTGCGAAAGGTGGATATACACTGTACTAGTGCCGACATTGTGCATGCTCTGTTGCCTGTGTCTATGTGCCTGTGGTTCTGTCAGTGTGATCATGTGATGTATCTGACCCGAGGAATGTGTCAATAAAGTTTCCCCTTCCTGGGACAATGAATTCACGGTGTTCTTATTTCAATTTCCAGGAGTGTAGAAATAGGCACGTCTGGCCCTGGGAAGTCTGGATAGAATGGCAGCACAGTACTCTTCGCCATTATCCCCTTAATTAGCCTGCATTTATGGTGAGTCTCTCGCCCAGCGAAGCGTCCAAGCGACTGGAAGAAATCGCAGGTAACTTCCGTATTTAAGAAGGGTAAATCAGCGCAACAGTAAATTAACAAACCAATATCTTTAACGTCTGTTTGCTGCAGAATTCGTGAGTAAATCCGAAGCTCGAATAAAATAAATTTCATTTAGACAGAAAAAATTCTGTCCACAGGTCAGCACAGGTTTACAAGGCATTCCTTGTGCGAAACTCAGCTTGCAGTTGTTTCGCACGATATTCTGCTAACCACGGATGAAAGGCAACAGGTAGACTCCATATACCTAGATTTCCGGAAAGAGTTTGACACAGTAACTGAATGCTGACTGTTAACGAAGCTCCGAGCATACATAAGAGGTTCTCAAATATGTGAGTGGCTCTAAGGCTTCTTAAATTATAAAACCCGGTGTGTTCATGAGAGATAAGGGTGTTGTTACAAGTACCCCACGGAAGTGTGATATGACCACTTTTATTCTCTATATACGTGAACTATATGGCGGATAGGGCGAGCAGCAATCTGAGACTGGAAAAGTGCTGTCGTTCAGTGACTGTAGAAGGATACCGGACGACTTCGTCAGAATTTGTGTGTGTTACGCTGAATTGTAGTAGTTGCTCTGAAAGTGGAAAATGTAAGTTAATGCAGATGAGTAGCGAAAGCAGTCCTATGATGTTTAAATACAGTATTAATGGAGTGCTGCTTCAGACAGTCACGTTCACTAAATATGTAGTTGCCACGTTGCAAAGGAACCTGAAATGGAACGAGCGCGTAAGGTTGGTTGTAAGGAAGGCGAATGATGGTATTCGGTTTATTGGGAGAATTCAAGGAAAATGTTGCTCATCTGTAAAGGAGATCGCCTACAAACATTTCTGCGACCCATTCTTTAGTACTGCTCGAGTGTATGGTGTTCCAAACAGGTCGGATTAAAGGAGGAAATGGAAGCATTTCAGAGGCGTGCTGCTAGATTTGTTACAGGTAGGTACAGTCAACACGCGGCTATTACAGAATAGTGTCTTGAACTGAAATAGGTATCACTGAAGGGAAGAAGACGTTCATTTCGTGAAAGTTTAGAGAACTGTCGTTTCGACAGACTGCAGAACGATTCTACTGCCACTAACGTAAATCTCGTTTCAGGACCGAAAACACATGTCCCGTAGGCTGACTTGCGGAATGTATGTGTATCAGATGCACATGTAGAAGCGATGTTATACCGTATTAACGTGATGTCTCCTAGGAGTGAGTAAATTTTTGACTGGTGTGCTTATAAAATCTTATTGACCACCATTTAGGATTAATATGCATCTCGTCCGGGAGGATTCCGGTTGTTTTGGATGCCGGAAATGACAGTGCAGTATATTCTGGGAGTACGTTCATACACATACATATCCAGCGATGAACAGGCCTGGCGACCACGCGCTGCTTCCACGAACTGCATCCAATCCGTGCTGTTTTGGGCGCGGTTCCTCCAGGTGTCCTCAGTCCCCAGGGTTGCCAGGTCCTTCGCCAGGTCGTCCATCGAGCGCTGCCTTCGTCGTCCTTTGGGAACTCTGGTGCTTGGTTTCCTCTGAAATACTTTGTTCACCTGTCTTTCTTCTGGCGTGTGGGCTACTTAGCCAGCCGGCCGCTGTGGCCGAGCGGAGCTAGGCGCTTCAGTCCTGAACCGCGCTGCTGCTACGGTCGCAGGTTCGAATCCTACCTCGGGCATGGATGTGTGTGATATCCTTAGGTTAATTAGGTTTAAGTAGTTCTAAGTCTAGGGACTGATGACGTCAGATGTTGAGTCCCATAATGCTTAGAGCCATTTGAATCATTTGAGCTACTTGGACCGGCTACTGTATTCTTTTGCTCTTCAGCTCCTATAGCATCGTTGGTTGTTGCATAAAGAGGTAGATTTCCCCATTCTTCCGCCTCCTCCATTGTCCTTTATCTAATATGGGTGACATATCTTCCTATTACTCTTCTTTCAGATGTTAATAGTTTTTCCTTTTCTCAATCAGTCACGATCCAGATACCCGAGCCGTACGTGCTTGCTGGACGTATCACTATGTTGTATATTCTCATCTTAGTATTCGCTGATATCGGTTATGAGCTGAACGTCTCCCTTGGGGAATATACGCATTTCATTCCTACTGCAGTTCTTACCCTGGAAGTCCATTACTATGCTGTTGTCACTTGTAAACCAAAATCTCCAGTATTTAAACTGGTGAACTTTCTTTAACCTCATGCCATCTATCTCGAGAAATTCTTAATGCTCTTATCGTCTTCCTAATTCCATGGACTCCGTTTTATGTATATTAACTTTTATCCCAATCTTCTGTGCGTAGTTACCCATTTGCATTTCTTTCAATACATGGTTCGGTTCACTTAGTAGTAGTGTACTATCTTCAAATGCGAGACAACTGAAATTACAATCCATCTCTACTCCAGTCCACTCTTGTTGTCTACATTCCCTTATTCCGCTCTTCCCTGTGCTTGGACCCGTTCCTCCCGAACTCGTCGTCGGGATGAAGTAATTTTAACTAGACTCCGGATAGGGCACTGTCTTTTTAACCATCGACATCTTTTAAGTGGCGATCCTCCCCCACTCTGTCCCCACTGCTCTCAACTGTGGACGGTGAAACACCTTTTACTTGAGTGCCCCTATTTTACTCCGTTACGCGCCCGTCTACAGCTTTCGCCTGATATATCTTCCATTTTAGCAGATGACACGGGCTCAGCCGATCGCGTTCTCGAGTTTATTAGTGCCATTGAGATGACGTCGGTCATTTGAAGCTCTTTTTGGGGACAGACAACCCCCCTTCTATAGTGGTTTTTTAAGCTTTCCTTCTGTTTTTAGTTTAGCTCCCATTGCTGCTGGTTTCCAGTTTCGTTTTTTTACCTTTTCCTAAGTCACAGACCGGGTGCTAATGACCGTATCAGTTTTTCGCCCTAAAACCATAACAAAAAAAATCCCTTATTCCTTTTCCTAAAAATACATTGAATAAAGCATAGAGGAGAGCATCCCCTTGCTTGAGACCAGTCTCGATTTGGAACGTTTCTGATGTGACTCCTCGAAAACACACTGCTGCGCTTGACCTATCTTTACACGTCTGCACCATTCTCACTAGCTTCTCAGGCTAAAAAATGGTTCAAATGGCTCTAAGCACTATGGGACTTAACATCTGAGGTCATCAGTCCCATAGACGTAGAACTACTTAAACCTAACTAACCTAAGGACATCACACACATCCATGTCCGAGGCATGATTCGAACCTGCGACCGTAGCAGCAGCGCGGTTCCGGACTGAAGCGCCTAGAACCGCCCGGTCACAACGGCCGGCACTTCTCAGGGATTATAAAGTCAGACGGAGCATTGTATAGGCTATTCCTGTGGATGGTATCATACCAATTTGGTAATCGACGAACATACTGTAGATATCATTTTCTGTGAGTACCCGTATTTTGTCCAACTCTTGTAGCTCGTATGAGCCATCTTGTTGAGGTATGACACTGCTTTGTTGTATTATTCTAATGTTCCTGCAGTCACGTGCGAAGGAATAATTAGAATAACATCCATTAGTAATTGGACATAATTAAGTATTAAGTGACGTAGTGGTAAATTCCAAATCACGGCGGGGACAACGCCAGGGGGAGCGGGAGCGCGCGAGCAGGGAGTCGGCGCGGCGTCGGTGGGCCGTGATGCGCCTGCGCGCACGCCCCTGTCGCCATTGTGCTGTGACGAGAGAACGCCATGGCACACCCTTTTCCCAAGCCGGAGCGCGGGCGCGGTGCGTGTGACCGGCCTTGTTTTGCAGTCTCATTTAAATGCTTTAATCCTATTTTACACGCACCGTTTGTCGTTTCCCATGCCACCTGAAAGAGACTAGCGCTAGTTTGTATACGTGGGCGTCGCCTGACTTTGGATGCCTCAGCGTATTCTCGTAAATTGGAGGATGTGTGAATTAGGAACGCCATTATACTCGTGAAAATGTAACATCCGCCCTCTCTCACAGAAGTAATTAACGCACTGAGTCGACGAAGAACGTAGTGCTTTATGTGTTTGCTGTATGAGTTGCCGATTTGTAGGGTTGGCCGTGGCTGGTGTCAATTGGAGCGGGACGAATGAATACACTGGGAGCCCGTGTTACCAGCCTGCTGTCGTCCGACCGACACTTGATTTGTTCATTAGTTTAGAGATAGGGAGGGAGGGAGAGAGAGAGAGAGAGAGAGAGTTAAAAATCTAATGAGCATAATATGCTCGGAGTCTCTTGACAAAATTTCATTGTGAAATATACCTTGCCTTTGCATCTAGCTTGCAAGTTACTAAAAAGTAAATACGTGGTGGGGCGGATGCATTTTCATACCACTCAAGACCTTTTTATTGACGAAGTACAGTTCCTACTGTATGGAATATCTTAACTTTACGATTGCAGGTACTTGGAAATAGCATACCATAAATCATACTGGCTGAAAAGTATTTAAACCGACAAACTCTGGGAGGTTGTAGGGGACATCTAAACAAATAATTTTCCCTATGAGGATTATTTAAACCGGTGGAGACCGTATTGCGATCTTCAGTTGTTAGAGGGTGTATTACGCTCTTCAGTTGTACGCAACTGCTGTCCACCAGTGTAGTAGTGCATTGTCTCTGTTTACTAATGGAGCGATACACCTGGAGTGAGTACATTGATATGGTTGGTGCGTACTACGTAGCGTACCACAACGGACGAGCTGCACAGCAGGTTTATCAACTACCCGCTTCCTACAAGACAACGCATGTGGTTCCTACATGACGGGGCGCCGGCATTTTTCAGTCGTCGTGTGCCTCGATTCCTGGACCGACGGTTGCAGAGGTGGTCCTGTACCATGGCCTGCTAGATCCCCAGATATGCCCCCTATGGACTTTTTTGTGTGGGGAGAGATGCGCAACCTTGTTTACGCAATTCCTGTTGCATCAGAAGAGGATCTGGTTGCCCGGATAGTAGCAGCAGCAGGAACAATTCAGGATACTCCTGGGGTTTTTGCCCGTGTCAGAACATGATCCGACGGTGTAACCTTTGTTCACGTGTCAATGGAGGCATATTGGAAAATCTACTGTAATTGAAATTGGGCTGTGTTAATGTGTTGTCTCTTGGTCATACAAAAATGGAAAAGTGTTTGTTGGTTTAATTAATTGGCCGCCAGAGAAATCTTCCTCTACCGGTTTAACTACTCCTCATACGAAAAAATGACATTAGGGAAAAATATTTGTTTTGATGTCCCCTACAACCTCCCAGAGTTTAACGGTTTAAATACTTTTCACCCTGTATATTGGCTGATCATCCTGTATGTAAAGCATCGATTGGTCAAACTGAAATGACCACGGGTTTGTTCAATACAGGAAAAGATAGTCGTGTTTTTTATGATGATGGCAGTAACTTTTTAACGTAAGTCGCTCACTGCATCAAATAGTACAGCCATAATTAACTATTATGATGTAATCAGCACAGTCATGTTACTAGGATGTATGTAAGCTTAATATACGTTATACATATTTCATTAAAGTCTACTGCTTTTTTACCCCTTAAGAATTTTGTCCTAATATATATTTACTTGTAAATAACGTTGTAATGTAGTTTATTCATTGAAAAAAAAACTGTTTTCATATTTATCTGTTTCAGGCCACAGCAGCCGAAGTCAACAGTTTCCGAGTATGACAGCGGGTTACCAGCCATCAAAAAGCGACGTAAATCTGGAATAAAATAAATGATCGATGATCAGAAAAGAAAAGAAAGAAAAAAATATGATGTGTGAAACATTCCTGAACTACGTGAGCAGTTGCTCTGTGCGGCAAATGTCGGTACATAACTGAGAAAGAAAAATTGCTAATGTGCTTTGAGACATGTAATGAAACCTTATTCTCCTACCACTATGCAGTAGTGCACTGCAGATCTTTACCGTAATTGGACTCATAGTAGCGAACAACGTTTTAAGATAATTCATTCTATAGCACTTTCCCATAATCCATGACGTCAGACGAGGTTCTTTCGTGTAAAAGGAAACGTACACGCAGAGTTTTCTTATTTCATGAGTATGTTGTGTTTGAGGGGCCAAAATTATGTAAACGTGATAACTGCATAAGCATAAACTCCCTTATAGCCGTGCGTCTTGCTGTGCCGCTTCCGGGACGGGAAGGTGCGCCGACCGCGGATCTTATCTGCCTGGCGGATTGACGACGAGCGTCGGTGTTGTTTTTAGGCGGTTTCCAACATCTCACCAGATAAATACTGGGCAGGTACACAGGTCCCGCACCGAGCGAGGTGGCGCAGTGGTTAGACACTGGACTCGCATTCGGGAGGACGACGGTTCAATCCCGCGTCCGGCCATCCTGATTTAGGTTTTCCGTGATTTCCCTAAATCACTCCAGGCAAATGCCGGGATGGTTCCTCTGAAAGGGCACGGCCGAATTCCTTCCTCATCCTTCCCTAATCCGATGAGACCGATGACCTCGCTGTCTGGTCTCCTTCCCCGAAACCAACCAACAGGTCCCGCCTCAGTTACATGATTCGCAAACATTTAGAAAAACATTCGCACTCCTTCGTATATATAACACTGCACGCAGAAAAGATACAGATATTCCCTCTCAGAGGGATAACAGGGTGTCGACAGGAACGGTATCTTGCCACCCTGTAAATTAATCATACCAAATCCATAGTAAGCATTCATACTCTGTTTAGGTGCGGGACAACGACCAAGAAAGAGAAGAAAAAGAAAAGTTTCGTAAGTATAAACGTGTTGGTACAATTACTCTTTTTAAAAACTAGTCTAACTCTTATTAATGTCTTAACAGAACGTGGAGATCGGAGGCTTGACTGCTCTGTAAAGTATGATAGATGGTGATCTGCGGCATCTCTGCAGAAAGAGCACAATCTGATGCACGCACAAGTGTTCCGGGGCACACCGTTCATCGTACATTGTTGAACATGCAGCTCTGTAGCAGACCATCCCTACGGGTTCAAATGGTTCAAATGGCTCTGAGCACTATGGGACTCAACTGCTGTGATCATAAGTCCCCTAGAACTTAGAACTACTTAAACCTAACTAACCTAAGGACAGCACACAACACCCAGCCATCACGAGGCAGAGAAAATCCCTGACCCCGCCGGGAATCGAACCCGGGAACCCGGGCGTGGGAAGCGAGAACGCTACCGCACGACCACGAGATGCGGGCCCTACGGGTTCACACGTTGACTCAACGACATCGTGAATTACGATTGCAGTGAGCAGGGGTCCATCGGGATTCGACCTTCGATCAATGCAAACGTATCGGCTGTTCAAGGGAATCACATTTTTGCGACACTAACTCGATGGTTGTCTCCACAAACGTATTCACCGAGGTGAACGGCGGCTCTCAACGTTCAATGCGTCACGGGCGCAGGCTGGTGGGAGCAGTATTATGCTGTGGGAAACATTCTCCTGTGCGTTCGTAGGAACTACGGTAGTAATCGACCACCTGCATCCATTCACGCTCGATCCTTTATCGTGACACTGTGTGATCAGTCAATGGTGTACGCCGTCTCATCCCTATTTGCAAAAATCCGTTGCTTCTAAGCATCAAGAGTAAAATTGTTTATTTTAATGTGCAGTTGTTTTCTTCAGGATCCTACTCACCAGAATACTGACTATTTGTAGATACTCCTTCAAGAGCCCCCTCGGCACAGCATTTGGTAGGGGGGTAAGGTTCTCCTGCTACACAAAGTCATAGTTAAATATGTGGATGTCGTGCTTATGTAAACAGACGTAGGGTACGCTTACGTCCCACCGTGATGGAAAGAGGCACTACCTGGAAGGGGTAGTGCCGTCGGAGACAACAATTTTATTTTTCGAAGTTACACATATCCATATCGATGAGCAATTTTTTTAAATGAACTTCAGTAATCGTGGGATCTCGGAAGCAATAAAAGATTATAAAGCTCATCAAGCTGTACAGTCATACCTTAACACAGTAATAAAGAAAATGAAACATGATTCCTTAACCTAGTCTCCAAAATGTTCTTCCTGCTAAAATGTTCTTCCTGCTAAAATGTAGTTCAGTGAAGCGTAAATTTCCACTTAACGACTAGTAAATAGGATACGTATACAAAAATTGTAAAATGATAGCATAGAGGATATATCAGTAGTCACTATACAAGCCTAATAACATGCAGAAACAAAAGCACAGTAAAATGGAAAAGTAGTAGTGTTTGGAAGTTCTTTAGAAACCAGACAGACAAATGTCCTCTAGCAGAGTAGTTTCAAATACTGCAACCTTTAACGATCGATGATTTTCGCTTGGTTCACAGCACTGCTGTTGGAAGTGTTATGTACTGCTTTAAAAAGGAGAAACTGAACGCTCAGGAGACATTGCTCAAACTGGAGAACTATTAAAGTTATAACTGAGGCATTTTACAAGCAATTATCTGACTGATTTGTCACCGAATCATGTGTTTCAAAATCTTGGTATAGGAAAGTGAATAGTTTGTATAGGGACAGTTGCAAGTGTCTACCGTGTCCATCTCACTTTTCAGTATGTCGAAAATTGATAACACGTCAATATTTGGAGGCATTTAAGCGTATAGTCCGAGAGGTCGGTTGGTGAGTTCGCGTAACGACCTCACATGTGGGCTGTGCAGCAACCATTGTGGAGTACAATATTGTGTGAACTGGTGTAGGCCATATGCGATGTAGCTATGGCTCTGACCCAAAAGTTTAATTACCGATTTTAAACGCAGTGATACTCGCGGAATGGTAGCAACTGCTGGCAGAGTGACTAAATCCTACTAGCATCGATGACCTCTGTACTCCAGTGTGTGTCGTGCAAGGATATTATCTGTTGGCGTCTAATGACGAGGTACTTCACTCGCGGAAAATACACTGCCATCCGGTGTGAATCGAAATCATTGAAACATTAATGCCGTAGCACAGTGGAAAAGACAATGAAGAGCAACGATCAAATCCTTGTTCCACTTTTTTCAGTGGCTTCCGTAAAACATTTCAGTTTAATGCGGAAATGGTTCCTTCAGAAAGGTCACAAATGTTTCCTTCACACACATTCCTTTAATGTCTCCTGCGCCCGACCCTACCCCTAAAAAACAAAAAAAAAAAAAACAAAAAAAAAAAAAAAAGTTTCTGAGAAAATTCCATAGCCTGGCAGTGAAACAATGTGTTTTGTTGTGGTCTTCAGTCTAAAGACTGGTTTGATGCGGCTCTCCATGCTACTCTATCCTGTGCAAGCCTCTTCATCTCCCAGTACCTACTGCAACCTACATCCCTTTAAATCGGCAAACTGTATTCATCTCTTAGTCTCCCTGTACGATTTTTACCCCACACGCTTCCCTCCAGTACTAAATTGGTGATCCCTTGATGCCTCAATGTGTCCTGCCAACCGATTCCTTCTTTTAATCACGTTGTACCACAAGTTTATCTTTTCCCTAATTCTATTCAGTACCTCTTCATTAGCTACGTGATCCATCCACGTAATCTTCAGCATTCTTCTCTAGCACCACGTTTCAAAATCTTCTGTTCTCTTCGTGTCAACTATTTATCGCCCATGTTTCACTTCCGTACACGGCTAAACTCCATACAAATACTTTCAGAAAGGACTTCCTGACACTTAAATCTATACTCGATGTTAACAAATGTCTCTTCAGAAATACTTGTGGGTCAAATGGCTCTGAGCACTATGGGACTTAACAGCTGAGTTCATCAGTCCCGTAGACTTATAACTACTTAAACCTAACGAGTCTAAGGACATCACACACATCCATGCCCGAGACAGAATTCGAACCTGCGACCGTAGCAGCAGCGCAGTTCCAGACTGAAGCGCCTAGAACCGCTCGGCCACAGCGGCCGGCCAGAAATGCTTTTCTCGCCATTGCCAGTCTACATTTTATATCCTCCCTACTTCGACCCTCGTCAGTATTTTCCTTCCCAAATAGTTAAACTCATTTCCTACTTTAAGTATCTCATTTCCTAATCTAAATCACTCAGCATCATCTAGTTTAATTCGACTACATTCCATAATCCTCAATTTTCTTTCGTGTTCATCTTATATCCTCCTTTCAAGATACTGTCCATTCCGTTCAACTGCTCTTCCAAGTCCTTTGCTGTCTCTGACAGAATTACAATGTTATCAGCAAACCTCAAAGTTTTTATTTCTTCTCCCTGGACTTGAATTCCTACTCCAAATTTTTCCGATTTGATCCATTATAAATAGTTTTGAGAGCCTTCGACTGTGAAAACAATAGGTTTCTTTATAAATAATTCATCTGCTAGCTGTCACGATTTTCTTTATTTACTTTTCACACAAAAGTAAGTAAAGAATATCGTGACTGGTAGCAGAAGAATTATTTATAAACAAACCAAATTTTTCTTTGGTTTCCTTTACTGCTTGCTCAATAAACAGATTGAATCACATCGGAGGTAGGCTATAAACCTGTCTCACTTCCTCCTCAACCACTGCTCCCCTTTCGTGCCCTTCGACTCTTATAACTGCCATCTGGGTCCTATCCAAACTGTAAATAGATTTTCGCTCCCTGTATTGTACCCCTGCCACCTGTAGAATTTGAAAGTGAGCATTCCAGTCAACATTATCAATAGCTTTATGGAAGTCTACAAATGATACAAACATAGGTTTGCCTTTCCTTAACCTTTCTTGCATGAGAAGTCGTAGGGTCAGTATTGCCTCACGTGTTCCTAATGTTCGCCGGAATGCAAACTGATCCTCCCCGAGGTCGGCCTCTACCAGTTTCTCCATTTTTCTCTAAAGGATTCGTGTTAGTATTTTGCAGCCGTGACTTATTAAAGTGATAGTTAGGTAATTTTCACGCATGTCAGCACCTGCTTTCTTTGGAATTGGGACTATTATATTCTTCTTGAAGTCTGAGGGAATTTCGCGTATCTCATACATATTGCTCACCAGATGGAACAGTTTTGTCATGGCTGGCTCTCCAAAGACTATGAGTAATTCCAATGGAATGTTGTCTAGTCCCCAGGCCGTGTTTCTACTTAAGTCGTTCAATGCTCTGTCAAATTCTTCTTGCTGTATCATATCTCCCTTCTCATCTTCATGTACGTCCTCTTCTCTTTCCGTAATATTGCCTCAAGTACATCTCACTTGTACGGACCCTCTATATACTCCTTCCACCTTTCTGCTTTCTATTCTGTGCTTAGGACTGGTTTTCCGTCTGAGCCCTTGATATTCACATAGTTGTTTATCTTTTCTCCAAAGGTCTCTTTAATTTTCCTGTAGGCTGTATCTATCTTACCCCCTAGTGATATATGCTTCTACATCCTTACATTCGTCCTCTAGCCATTCCTGCTTAGCAATTTTGCACTTCCTGTCAATCGCATTTTTTAGAAGTTTGCATTCCCTTTCGCCTGCTTCGTTTATTCCATTTTTATATTTTCTCTTTTCATCGATTAAATTCAATATCCCCTGTGTTACCGAAGGATTTCTACTAGTCCTCGTCTTTTTACCTACTTGATCCTCTGCTGCCTTCACTATTTCATCTCTCAAAGCTATCCATAGTTCCTCTACTGTATTCCTTTCCCCTGTTCTTGTCAATCGTTCCCTAATGCTCCCTGTGGGACTCTACAACCTCTGGTCCCTTCAGTTTATCCAGGTCCCTTCCCCTTAAATTCCTGCCTTTTTCCAGTTTCTTCAGTTGTGATCTACAATTCATAACCAATAAATTGTGGTAAGAGCCAACATCTGCCCCTGGAAACGTCTTAAAATTTAAAATCTGGTTCTTAAAACTTTGTCTAACCATTATATAATCAATCTGAAACCTTTTGGTGTCTCCAGGTCTCTTCCACGTATACAACCTTCTCTCATGATTCTTAAGTCAAGTGTTAGCTATGATTAAATTGTGCTCTGTGCAAAATTCTACCAGGCGGCTTCCTCTTTCATTCCTTTCCCCCAGTCCCTCTTCACATACTACTTTTCCTTCTCTTCCTTTTCCTGCTATGGAATTCCAGTCCCCGTGACTACTAAATTTTCGGTTCCCTTCACTATCTGAATAATTTCTTTTATTTCATCAAACATTTCCTCAATCTCCTCATCTGCGCAACTAGTTGGCATATAAACTTGTACTGGGCTTCGTGCCCATCTTGGTTACAATAGAGTGTTCACTATGCTTTTCATAGTAGCTTATCCGCATTCCTATTTTTTTACTCATTATTATACGTACTCCTGCATTACCCATATTTGATTTTGTCTTTATAACCCTGTATTCACGCGACCAGAGACCCTGTTCCTCATGTCACCGAACTTCACTAATTCCCACTATATCTAACTTTAACCATTCCATTTTCCTTTTTAAATTTTCTAACTTACCTGCCGGATTAAGGGATCTGACATTCCAAGCTCCGATGCGTAGAAAGCCAGTTTTGTTTCTCCAAGTAACGACGTCCTCCTGAGTAGTCCCTGCCCAGAGATCCGAATGGGGTACTATTTTACCTCCGGAATATTTTACCCAAGAGGACGCCATCATCATTTAATCACACAGTAAAGCTGCATGTCCTCGGGAAAAATTACGGCCGTAGTTTCCCCTTGCTTTCAGCCGCTCGCAGTACCAGCACAGCAAGGCCGTTTTGGTTAATGTTACAAGGCCAGATCAGTCAATCATCCAAACCGTTGCCCCTGCAACTACTGAAAAGGCTGCTGCCCCTCTTCAGGAACCACACGTTTGTCTGGCCTCTCAACAGATACCCCTCCATTGTGATTGCACTACGGCACGGCCATCTGTATCGCTGAGGCATGCAAGCCTCCCCGCCAACGACAGGGTCCATGGTTCATTGGGGGGGGGGATTAATACTCTTTTTTTTTGTTGGTATAATCCCCTTTTAAAAACAGTGTGCACAGTAGGACGTTTCCATCACTGAAGAGTGATTCTTGAAGAAAGACAACATACTGTAAATATAATAGATAACCGAAAAAAATAGTTGTTCAGATGTTTCCATTATACCACTGCCAGGGCATCGTTGTGGACAGCATATCGCCCTGGTAAAACAGTTTTTGATCTTTCGTTTGTTGACCAGATCGCATCCAGTTAATCCAAACTACTTGCGTTGTATTTGCCAGTAAGTTGCATTACCACTTCCGAAAGGTATTCGTAACAACAGTTACATTAACGTCGTTGTAAACTCTGACCATAGTCCCTCCAAGAGATGAAAAGGACTTCGTCTATTTCAGGCGTGGTCGACGGCTGCCATCAAGTATATCCGACTGGGACCGGTAAACCCACGTCTCATCCACAGTAACAATTTCCCCACAAAATTAGATAAATTCGTTTGAAACTGGCCTAAAAATTGCTGAGAAATTCGTTTTCTCATTTGCTTTTAACCAGTATTTAATAATTGCGACACTCCTCTTGCACTTAGCATTGTCGTATTTAGTTATTAATATACAATTACCCTAATATTTTTATATGGTTTGTCTATGACGTCGTTTGTTCCAGTCACCTTTAGTCGCCGATCGTCCAACACTTTATAGTGCACCTTCGCGATAGTTTCATCCATCTTTACCAGTGTGGGACATGCTTCGTGTGAATCCATCTCTAAGAAGGGGAGGCCACGACGCTGGGATCAGAAATGTACTTCAAACTTCGTACAACTTTAGTAGGCCATTAACACAATATAATGTGCAAGTAGTAAGGTGTCCTACTCTGGCAATTTCGAGAAAATCGCAAGAGAAGTTTTATGCGTCTATTATGCAGCTGGTGTATCTGTGCGTAGGTGCCGGTCGTTATAGTTCACGGTGGTCAAGTCGTTAGTGTTCCAGCATCGTAAGACGAACGTGCATGAGGCGATGGTTCGACTCCCGCTCACACCTTCGTTTTTCTAGTACAAGTGTAAATTGTGTAATTTTCAAAAAAATTGCACCTACACTATGCGTTGTTATTACATTAGCAACTTCTCACCGCTACGCAGGCTAACTGCAAAATAGGGTCTTCATATGTGTCTGCAGCTCGAAGCTTCGAGGTGCAAGGTACAGCTCGAAGCTTCGAGGTGCAAGGTAGTTCAGGGTACCATACCAGATGGTATGCATAAGAGACTTCGCAAATCACGACAGGCATACATTTTTAGGAAAACTCGAAGAATATCTTAATTTAGTTGTCGATAGTTATAATTATGTTATTTCTAATAATTAAATTTAATTAAAAATAGTAAGCTTTCAAATAACATGAAATTCACAAAAATTTAATGCAAATAAAGGTGGTTTACTTTAATTATATTACCTCTAAAATTTCATATAAATTAAATAATATGACCAATGATGAAAAAAAATATTGATTGAACTTTATCTTTCAGCGAGAGTCGAACCGTCGCCTCATTCATGTTCGTAGTCGGTTGCTCGAATGCTAACCACTTCACCACCATGAATTCTAGCGTCCGCCCCCTATGCACAGATACATGTACATCAGTTACGTAAAAGACGCGTAAAACTTCTTTTGCGATTTTCTTGGAATTGCCAGTGTAGTGCACCTTGCTACTTGCACGCTATGTTGTTTTAATGGCACACTAAAGGTGTACGAAGTTTGAAGTAAATCTGTGACACCAACTTCGTGGCTTCCCCTTGTAAGAGAAACATGACCATATGTACACTCCTGGAAATGGAAAAAAGAACACATTGACACCGGTGTGTCAGACCCACCATACTTGCTCCGGACACTGCGAGAGGGCTGTACAAGCAATGATCACACGCACGGCACAGCGGACACACCAGGAACCGCGGTGTTGGCCGTCGAATGGCGCTAGCTGCGCAGCATTTGTGCACCGCCGCCGTCAGTGTCAGCCAGTTTGCCGTGGCATACGGAGCTCCATCGCAGTCTTTAACACTGGTAGCATGCCGCGACAGCGTGGACGTGAACCGTATGTGCAGTTGACGGACTTTGAGCGAGGGCGTATAGTGGGCATGCGGGAGGCCGGGTGGACGTACCGCCGAATTGCTCAACACGTGGGGCGTGAGGTCTCCACAGTAAATCGATGTTGTCGCCAGTGGTCGGCGGAAGGTGCACGTGCCCGTCGACCTGGGACCGGACCGCAGCGACGCACGGATGCACGCCAAGACCGTAGGATCCTACGCAGTGCCGTAGGGGACCGCACCGCCACTTCCCAGCAAATTAGGGACACTGTTGCTCCTGGGGTATCGGCGAGGACCATTCGCAACCGTCTCCATGAAGCTGGGCTATGGTCCCGCGCACTGTTAGGCCGTCTTCCGCTCACGCCCCAACATCGTGCAGCCCGCCTCCAGTGGTGTCGCGACAGGCGTGAATGGAGGGACGAATGGAGACGTGTCGTCTTCAGCGATGAGAGTCGCTTCTGCCTTGGTGCCAATGATGGTCGTATGCGTGTTTGGCGCCGTGCAGGTGAGCGCCACAATCAGGACTGCATACGACCGAGGCACACAGGGTGTGGGGAGGGATCTCCTACACTGGCCGTACACCACTGGTGATCGTCGAGGGGACACTGAATAGTGCACGGTACATCCAAACCGCCATCGAACCCATCGTTCTACCATTCCTAGACCGGCAAGGGAACTTGCTGTTCCAACAGGACAATGCACGTCCGCATGTATCCCGTGCCACCCAACGTGCTCTAGAAGGTGTAAGTCAACTACCCTGGCCAGCAAGATCTCCGGATCTGTCCCCCATTGAGCATGTTTGGGACTGGATGAAGCGTCGTCTCACGCGGTCTGCACGTCCGGCACGAATGCTGGTCCAACTGAGGCGCCAGGTGGAAATGGCATGGCAAGCCGTTCCACAGGACTACATCCAGCATCTCTACGATCGTCTCCATGGGAGAATAGCAGCCTGCATTGCTGCGAAAGGTGGATATACACTGTACTAGTGCCGACATTGTGCATGCTCTGTTGCCTGTGTCTATGTGCCTGTGGTTCTGTCAGTGTGATCATGTGATGTATCTGACCCGAGGAATGTGTCAATAAAGTTTCCCCTTCCTGGGACAATGAATTCACGGTGTTCTTATTTCAATTTCCAGGAGTTTATATTCAGACAGCATTGAACATCGAAGGGCGGATTTATTATAAACCAGTACAAACGTTAGATTAATTTCGATTGGCAATACACCATCCAAAATATAAAATTGTTTGACAGCACTGTATTCCGCGTAATCCATTTCAACGTAGCATAGACACCACGACCATTTTAAATATCCATATAAACAAGGCTCTGCAGATCAAGTTACCACTTAAATTCCTCGACTGTGTAACTTACATCATCATAACAATAACTGAATGTCATTGATATCGACGCCATATCTATTAAATGAGAAACTTGCATTGAGTGCACTAAACGAGTTTCTCAGTAGGCGCTCCTGACAGTACTTTAGTGATCTGACGCTGCAGGTTTAGCGTCAACATCCGAGACATGCTCTGCATTACTGTTAGGGACTGTGTCTGGGGTTTTGGCATGGACCAGCATTAGCTATGCACCCAGATTATTCCTGTTGTTATCGTTGGGTGCTGTGGTTGGCTTCTGACACAGTACCAAAGTTATATGCATTCATTTTCTATTATTTGTACAGAAGGCCGTCGAGTGTGCGTTCACATATAGCTGTTATCGCAGAGGCGACTGCGGAAGACACTGCCGAGCCGTGGCCTGTGTTATCGATATAATTACCACCAGTCGAGAAAGGCCTGAGACAGCTTGCACGTCGTCTCTGCCATTGTCTGTGACTTGTAAAGCTTCAAAAATTCCGTTGCCACTTGGAGGAGACAAAGTGGATTACGCTCTTCTGTGATGATTGCCTCGTATTTACAATGTTTTCTGTATTTTGTACGTTTTTAATTAAAACTGAATCTAAACTTCGTCCATAGGTCCTAGCAGGCCGATCGGTACCGGCTGTCTCCATGTCATCCTCCACCAGCGGTGTCATTGGATGCGGTATGGAGGGGCGTGGGGGTCAGAACATTGCTCTCCCGACCATTGCCTGTTTTCGTGGCGTGGAGCTGCTACTCATTCGGCATGACGAGGCTGATTGCACCCTGTTCCAGTCCTCTTACCAAGGAAGAATCCATGACACTACCGGCAATCGAACTCGGGTCCTCTTTATGGCAGACAGCCGCGCTAACTACTCTTTTAGTAGTAGTGTTCCGAAAACCGCCTTCAGTGTTTTAGTTTTTATCTCGCAGTGTATGTTCAAAATTAGCAAAACAAAAACCAAAAAGAATTGCAGACAAGCGACAATGTTACTGTGAAAATAGCGAAGAATCGGTGTTAATGGCCTAACAAGTATTGCAGTATCCAGAATGGCACTGCAGAATTTTCCTTGGTTTTGATTACTGATGTTTTATTTTTCGTTAGTTATTTTCAATCTGCTGTATTATTACTTGGTTCACAAAGGAATCTGCAAATCAATGTATAGTTGTATTGTATGACAGCACACTTTGTGGCGTTATCTACCTTATTTTGCAATCGTCCAATATATGTCTTTAGGGCTCAAGGATATATATACGGCAACAATGAATTATTTATGGCTAAGCAAAAGACAGAGCATTGATGAAACTTGCTTGATATCAGAGCCAGTGCTTAAAAACATATTCCAAATTACTATAAATTTGTTGTAAATGAGCAGTGTTGTGGTTCAGAATAAGTACTACAGCTTCTCCATGTAAGACTATTTGATGGCTGGTTTCCACTCATCCAAATGGTCACTACCTTAGAAGATTAACTGCAGATTTAAGATTTGGTAAGATATAACTGAGGAAGAACTGAGATAGGTTCACGTCATCTACCTACACCAATAGAGTGCACCTTCATACGAAAAATATTCTGATATCGGTGAATGTGGAAAGATGTGATGAAGACCAATTGAACACAAGTGCTTTGTGTGTACGCGTGGCATATGTGGATAAACGTGTCCTTGTTGATAGACTATACCGGCATAATATAGAATGGACACACGATGTCTGCGATTTCACCACCCCCCTTTGCAGCTCACTGTGGGATAGGACACTATCGTATTTTGCTATCACAAGGCGCTGATTAATGGAATGAGATGATACGAACTGTTTTACAGATATTAACAGTTATGAAAGCGCACCAGTCGACAATCATTTCTTGGTCGATCAGAGCCCTTATTTCCGTACTGTAAGGTACCCGAAAATGCTGTCACACTACCGTCACCGTTTCATTCGAGATGATAAAGCATGAAACGTGAGCTACAACACAGCTTTACAGAAATAATACTGACTCTGAAAGCAGAGTGCAACTGCTCACGAATGCAGAACATTAAGGCTGAAAATTTTGGTGGGCTTTTAAAAATATCGCTGACGTGGAACAGTCTATCCTCGAATCATCACTTGCCGTTGACAACAATGTCACTGCAGAAACTGTGTGTGTGTGTGTGTGTGTGTGTGTGTGTGTGTGTGTGTGAGTGAGTGAGTGAGAGAGAGAGAGAGAGAGAGAGAGGGGGGGGGGGGGCGGAGTGGGCAGCAAGTAAGCAAGTCGTAGCGTGACATTAGAAAAGGTGCGCAGATACCGGGCGAACGTTATGACGATGAATATGCGCAAATCCTAAAAGGGAAACTGATTTATCTCTTAGCATGCCATTGCTGCCATGTAAGGCACAAGTCACTCCAGTCAAAGATATCGACAGCATAGAAATATTTGAAACGATTGCTTTCAATAATACGAGTGCAGTTGGAAGTGATCATGTCAACAGCAAACGTCTCTGAAACACAAAAGGGATCTTTCTCCTCTGTCTGTAGACGCTCTTGAACATCCTATTCAAACCTGAAACGGAGTCCGACCACTGAAATCTCGGTCGAATATTAATACCGACTCCGAAAAGTTAATAACGCTGCTGTATCTGATTGAATCAATAATCAACAACGGATCAATGAATACGGCGAGAAAACAATTTTTCCCAAGAAATAATCTAGCTTCCGCCTAGGACAATCAGCAACGGACCCAGCCTTATGGACTGACAGCAGGAAATTACACCATCGGGAACGACCGAGTATGTAGGTATTACGATGGCCAAAATCATGTCATGCAAGCCACAATTAACTGACAACGTAGCAAATGCCCAAGACATAATAAATTCAGGAAAACTTCTAAATCGCGTGTTGAAGCAGCCTATCATACAACAAGAATGGCACAAAACTTTCGTTCGGTCAGTCCCTTGGATTTGAAGTGTCGATTATAACCGAAACCAGCTGAGAGAATAATAGCTAGTGCTGGAGGAAACCTAACACTAGCTGCAGAACTACATTGACAAACAGGGAAGCAGGGCACGATCATAAGAAAAAAGCTGTTTTGTAGCTACTATTGCAAGATTGAGCTCCAGGATAGTAGCTATAGAACCACAAGTCTAAATCCCTAGTAGATGACGCAGACTAATAAGGTAAGGAATGAGGTGGTTTTCCGCAGAATCGGCGAGAAAAAATGTACGGGAAACACTGACAGGAAGGAGGGACAGGATGAGAAGACATCTGGGAAAACTTCCTTGGTGCTAGTGGGAGCTCTCGAGGTATTGATCACAAAATTACCTCAAGGGAATTTTTTTTTTTACAGAACCATCAGTGGTATAAGCGTATACAGTATGACACGCCAATTTAAACATTCCTTGAGAACATAGTTCTCGATTTTGTTCTAGGTGAAAAGAAATACGGTTTTACTACGCTAAAAACCATGGCTGTTGGATGACTGACGAAGTTCTCCACGAGTCTGTAAGTGTTAGGAAAATTTGTTGCCATTGGCATCTCAATTTTAAACGATGATCACAAACCCTTGGACTGCCCGTGAATGGTTAGCAGCTGTTGATTGACATCACCTATATTTGTAAGTAATCTGGCACTATGATGGATGGGTAATCCAAACCTGGTCAACTGAAAGTGAGACCTGCAGATGACTTAGCCACGGATATGCAGTAGAAATTTTGTGTTAAAAAGCTGCAATGCAGAGCCTTGCGTAACGCTGTTCGGTCATAGGCTGTGACTAGAAGTGTGCATGCACAGAAATCAGGGAGGACCTCCCTAACGTCCAAATTCACCAAAAGTGTCGAGAAGATGAAACCATACAGCACTAGTAAATCTCTCGTGGAATAATTTTGTGGGGTAACTCTTCACGTAGGAGGAAAGCATTGACTGCAATAAAGTGAGCAGTAAGAATGATACGTGATGCTCATCTACGGTCATCATGGAGGTACCGTTTAAAGGAGTTCAGGCTTGTAACTGCACCATCACAATAAATGTATTCAGTAATGAAATTCGTCGTAAATAATACGCCACAACTTGAGGAGACAGTAATGTTCACATCTACAACACTAGAGGAAAAAATGATCTCTATTACCCATTGCTAGAGCTCTCAGTGGCTCAGAAGGGAGCTCAATATGTAGCAGCAAAATATTTTGATCATGTGCTCAATAACATAGATGTCTGATAAGTAGCAAAAGAAGTTTTAATTCTAACCTAAAATTATTTCGTCTGACCAACTCCTGTTCCATGGACTAATACTTATTTAGCCTTGTGGTGCAGTTGTCCACTGTGTCGACTGCAGTTAATGTCGTTTCGTTGGAGTTTTTAATCAGTCCTGAGGCTGCAAATGTACATAGTCCACTCTAATGAATACTCCCTACTGGTGGTTTGCCCTGTGTACATTTGCAGTCTCAGGGCTGATTAAAAGCGCCAAAGAAGCGACATTAACAGGGGTCAACTGCAGTGGTCAACGGCAACGCAGCATTAAAAACTGATAACTTATGAGAAAAATGTGATTCTTAATTGTAATTGCAGGAGTAGGACTAAAAATATATGTTCATAAATATTTACACTTGTCACGTGTATATATATCCTGTAAACTGACTGTTCCCACATCATTCCAGGAAAAGAATCATTCAGATGATGTATGGAACCTTTAACTAACACAAGATATTCACACGAAGCAGTAAAAGCTACAGTGAGGTGACAAAAGTCACGGGACACCTCCCAATATCGTATCAGACCTCCTTTTGCATGGCGTAGTACAGGAACTCGATGTGGCATGGACTCAACACGTCGTTGGAAGTCTCCTGCGGAAATGTTGAGCCATACTGTCTCTATAGCCGTCTGTAACTGCGGAAGTGTTGCCAGTGCAGGTTTTTTTTCCACGAACTGACCTCTCAATTATGTCCCATAGATATTCGATGCGATTCATGTCTGGGAATCTGGTTGGCCAAACCATTTGTTCGAACTGCCCAGAAACTTCTTCAAACCAGTCGTGAACAAATATGGCGTGGTGACGTGGCGCATTGTCGTCATTGAAAATTCCGTCGTTGTTTTGGAACAGAACGTCAGTGAATGGGTGCAAATGGTCCCCAAGTAGCTGAATATACAGAGGACCAGTCCATTCCATGTAAACACGGCCCACACCATTATGGAGCCAGCAGCAGCTTGCGCAATGCCTCATTGACAACTTTTGTCCATGGCTACATACGGTCTGGGCTACACACTAATGCTACCGTCAGCTCTTACCAACTGAAATCGGGACCTATTTCACCAGGCCATGATTTTCCAGTCCTATAGGGTCCATCTGATAGGGTCACGAGGCAAGGAGAGGCGTTGCAGACGATGTCGTGTTATTAGTAAAGGCACTCAGGTCTGTCGTCTGTTGCTATAGCCCATTAACGCCAACTTTCGTCGTACGTCCCACATCGATTTCCGCGGTTATTTCACACAGTATTGCTTGTCTGATAACACTGACAACTATGCGCAAACGCTATTGCTTTCGATCGTAAAGTGAAGGCCGTCGGCCACAGCGTTGTGTGTGGTGAGAGGTAATGCTTGAAATGTGGTATTCTCTGCGCTCTCTTGACCCTGTGGATCTCGGAATATTGAATACCCTAATGATTCCGAAGTGGAATGTCCCATGCAATTAGCTCCAACTGTCATTCCGCGTTCAATGTGTGTTAATTGCTGTCGTGTGGCCATAAACATGTCGGAAACCATTTCACATGAATCATCTGAATACAAATGATAGCTGCGCCAATGCACTGTCGATTTGTAGCTTGTGTACGCGATACTACCACCATCTGTAGATGTACATAATGCTATCCCATGACTTTTATCACCTTAGTGTATACCACTTTGAGCACGCATTGAAATCGCATGCAGGCATAGGGACAGTTTTCATTACTGCATGTTGGACACTGACACACACATCAATAATGAAATGAGACGTCCACTGGTCCTTTATTCCATCTCAAATGACTATTAATAACAGATTTACAAGTAAATTTAGACTGAAGGCTTGTATGAAATGACTGAGAAAAATTAACAGAGATATAAATCCATAACATAAAAATAAGGTTTTGAAAATAGCAGATAGATGACTGACACCGGTACACAGTCTTTATTTTGTATCGATGCACATGCTTCAAAATATCTCGGTAGGAACGCGTGTCGTATACTCGATTTATACACTCCTGGAAATGGAAAAAAGAACACATTGACACCGGTGTGTCAGACCCACCATATATGCTCCGGACACTGCGAGAGGGCTGTACAAGCAATGATCACACGCACGGCACAGCGGACACACCAGGAACCGCGGTGTTGGCCGTCGAATGGCGCTAGCTGCGCAGCATTTGTGCACCGCCGCCGTCAGTGTCAGCCAGTTTGCCGTGGCATACGGAGCTCCATCGCAGTCTTTAACACTGGTAGCATGCCGCGACAGCGTGGACGTGAACCGTATGCGCAGTTGACGGACTTTGAGCGAGGGCGTATAGTGGGCATGCGGGAGGCCGGGTGGACGTACCGCCGAATTGCTCAACACGTGGGGCGTGAGGTCTCCACAGTACATCGATGTTGTCGCCAGTGGTCGGCGGAAGGTGCACGTGCCCGTCGACCTGGGACCGGACCGCAGCCAAGACCGTAGGATCGTACGCAGTGCCGTAGGGGACCGCACCGCCACTTCCCAGCAAATTAGGGACACTGTTGCTCCTGGGTTATCGGCGAGGACCATTCGCAACGGTCTCCATGAAGCTGGGCTGCGGTCCCGCACACCGTTAGGCCGTCTTCTGCTCACGCCCCAACATCGTGCAGCCCGCCTCCAGTGGTGTCGCGACAGGCGTGAATGGAGGGACGAATGGAGACGTGTCGTCTTCAGCGATGAGAGTCGCTTCTGCCTTGGTGCCAATGATGGTCGTATGCGTGTTTGGCGCCGTGCAGGTGAGCGCCACAATCAGGACTGCATACGACCGAGGCACACAGGGCCAACACCCGGCATCATGGTGTGGGGAGCGATCTCCTACACTGGCCGTACACCACTGGTGATCGTCGAGGGGACACTGAATAGTGCACGGTACATCCAAACCGTCATCGAACCCATCGTTCTACCATTCCTAGACCGGCAAGGGAACTTGCTGTTCCAACAGGACAATGCACGTCCGCATGTATCCCGTGCCACCCAACGTGCTCTAGAAGGTGTAAGTCAACTACCCTGGCCAGCAAGATCTCCGGATCTGTCCCCCATTGAGCATGTTTGGGACTGGATGAAGCGTCGTCTCACGCGGTCTGCACGTCCAGCACGAACGCTGGTCCAACTGAGGCGCCAGGTGGAAATGGCATGGCAAGCCGTTCCACAGGACTACCTCCAGCATCTCTACGATCGTCTCCATGGGAGAATAGCAGCCTGCATTGCTGCGAAAGGTGGATATACACTGTACTAGTGCCGACATTGTGCATGCTCTGTTGCCTGTGTCTATGTGCCTGTGGTTCTGTCAGTGTGATCATGTGATGTATCTGACCCGAGGAATGTGTCAATAAAGTTTCCCCTTCCTGGGACAATGAATTCACGGTGTTCTTATTTCAATTTCCAGGAGTGTAGGATCAAAACTTAAACATGCACAAAAATATTAGCAATGAACTATTTTGTGGTGTTGCAGATTTTTATGAGTTTGTTTAGGTGTAAGGAACTTCATGTACGAAGGGAAAAAAATATCTAATTATCACCAGCACTGGGGTGGACACAGATTTAACTGCATATACTTATCACCTGTAGTAAATGATACAGTAATTCTACGAGAAAGTGTCACACAGTCAAACAGAAATGTAAGCTGCACAGAACCCATTGATCCAAGGCTAAGCTATATTCAGTAAGAAATAATGATAAAAATGATTGAAGCATCCGTAGGTGTTCACGAGACGTCTTTTCTGAATCCTTTCCCTTCCATTGCCAATCATCCTTTAAACATCTGCTAATCAAACTCCAAGGAGTGTCATGTGGATAACAAAAACCGGGTACAAATTCTTTTTCACACAGTGAGAGAGCAGAATGAACTGAAGACGTCCAGGCACTTCATTTTACGTCCTGTGAATTAGTTTTGAAATAAGCAGCTGTAAACCTGCAAGATGGTTCGAAAAATATAGTGCTTTACTAGGCATGGTCCTATTGGAGGTAGTATGCTGTTGCCTTCCACCATCCTTTGACTGACTTACCTAGCCAGTTACAGGTAGCTGTACAGTTTAACTTGGACTCCGACCACAGTGCGGCTCAGCATTTTGCACAGTAACAAACATTTCCGGAGAAAGAAGTAATAAGTGACAGATTAAAATTCTAGAAGTGTTTGGGATATAAAACCTGCGACCTTTCGATTCTGTGTGTGGCACTTCACCACTAAGTCACCAAGATGAATGTTAAAGGCAAAAATAAAAAATCAGTAAAGAATCAAGCCTTTGCAAAACATATCAACGACAGCTGTTACCGGAGCTATATTTCACAACCTAAGGGAATGAAAAGTGTTGATGTGGTACATATAATTCACATCGCACAAACGCCGATCTTGGCCTTATCGAAACTATGGAAGGCTGGTCTTCGATCATAGAAGAGCGTAAGGACGTTATATTATGCGATCAGCCATTGTCTATACGTTGAGTTACTAGAGAACAGTGAAATTTTTTAAGGATAGGCGCTACGATTTTTGTCCTTTCTCTCATGGGAGAGACTGTTCTTGTTGCTCTACTTTGAACTGTAACAGTGATGGATTGTATGACCTTCATTTGCTTTCTTCAGCGCTGTCTTGGTGACAGAACACTAAGACTCAAATTGATACCTATTGTCATTGCAGTGCTCCATGAAGAATGAATATTGACATGCTGCAAATCTCTTGTTATCTTGTCAAACCACTTCGATCACTGCTTCAAGATGATTTTTAATTAGGGTTCATCTTGCTGCACAAGAGAATCGTAATTAAGAATGTATCACTTTGTGGCCAAATAAATAAAAAACTGTGAATATGAATAATGAAGAAAAACATGAGCCCACTTAAGAAAGAACACTTCGGAATTTTCATATTATTGCTACAATGGAGTTAGGAAAACGTAAAATGTGGCATTGTTTTCCTAGTGAGTCATTATATTGACTTGTGAGCATCATTTCTGAGAAATTGTAAGATACAACACAGAAAGAAGAATTACGCTGCAAGGGGTCGTTGCAAGTTTAACCAATCTAAAATAAAACACCCAATTTTACTCTTCAATAACTGAAGACTTCTCTGCAGCAGTTCTCTTTGCAGCTTGATAGCCTTTTGCGAAACCGAATTGGTATTCGTCAGATACGAGCAGGAAACCTTTTTCCTTTCAATCAGAGGAAAAAAAAAATTACTCAAGACGATGACATCAAAGAGTGCTGCAGCATTTCATATGCCGTTAAGAAGCTGTTTACCGGCACTTCGATCTTGTGAAAGGGCGCTAATGACCACGCTGTTTAACGCCCACCAATTGTAAATCTATCCATCAAGAAGCAAACTTCTAATGCGTTAAACATGATCCTTTTTATCGACAATTCTGTGTGTTGAACAAGTTTATAACGGCCTGTACACGCATGTAATCTTTTCCTGAAGTATTATCAACTTAAGATCACAATTTTCTTAATGTATTTTGCAAAATACCAGCCATACACAAAGATAAGCCGAAACATTACATTCACCTGCTTAACAAAGTTGTAGTCCACCTTTGGAAAGTAATACAGCAGCAGTTCTGCGTGGTATTGTTTCAGAAACTGCTTCGTGGGATCCTTGGGGCATGTGGCTCCACATTTTACAGACAGTTCCTATAAATTACGGGACAGTGGTTTTGTGGTCACAGAACTGCTACTACAAAATAGTTCCATTCAGCCGTATTCAATAATAGTGAAGCATAGGCAATCGGCAAATCGGAGCCTAGCTTCCCTTGTAACAGAGCCACTCCTGCCGCAGGTCCGTTGGCGTCCATAGTCAATATAATTTGTTTCTCGAAATCTGAGAGAATATACTAATCTCTCTCTCTTAGTTCCTCAAATACAGTTTATTGCTGAGCTCCCCATTCGTATGGCACTCTCAACAATTTATGTAATGGAGTTGCAATCTTATTGAACTTTGGAATAAACCAATAGTAATATCTGCCTAACTCTAAATTCCGTTTAACTCCTAGGTGGATTTTGGAACCAGAAAGTTCTTTACATTCTGCTCATCTGGTTCGACGCCTTTATCTGTTGTTTTCTGTCCTAAGAATATTACCTCCTTTCTCAGGAATTCAAAATTAGTTGGTTGTAACTTTAATCTTTGTGGCCTTAACCTATCCAGCATTTCCTGCAGTTTCTCACTGTGTTCCTTTAATGAACTTCCACAGCAAATTATGTCTTCCAAATACACTAAACACTTTGTCCGTTGCAATTCTTCCAAGACAACATTATTAGTCTCTCAAATGTACATGGTGTATTCTTAAGACCCATCAGCACCCTTTTTTACTCGTAGTGGTGAAAATTAGCACTGAATGTAATCTCTGTCTGTCTGCTGATGCCATAGTATCCAGTGACCAAATCTTAGGTGAAAAACCACTTGGCTTTCCCTAGTTGGTCCAATATCTCACTCATGTTGGGTATCGGAAAGGCTTCCCCAACAGAAATTTCGTCCAGTTCCTATAATCTGTTACTAATCTATATTTTACTATTCTACTGGCGTCTCGTTTCTTTGGTACTGCCAACACAGGTGTGTTCCGTGGACTTTGTCTTTGAACAATTATATCTTTGTTAACCATCTTCTCAATCTTTTTCTGTATTACTGCGTTGTTGCACTTCCGTTATTGTGTATTGATGTACATTCACAACCTTACTTTTGTGTTTTCACAATATCAGGAGTGCGTGTCCCACCATTTCTGTATCTGACAATTTGTCCCCTTTTAGATAAAATACACTCCTGGAAATGGAAAAAAGAACACATTGACACCGGTGTGTCAGACCCACCATACTTGCTCCGGACACTGCGAGAGGGCTGTACAAGCAATGATCACACGCACGGCACAGCGGACACACCAGGAACCGCGGTGTTGGCCGTCGAATGGTGCTAGCTGCGCAGCATTTGTGCACCGCCGCCGTCAGTGTCAGCCACTTTGCCGTGGCATACGGAGCTCCATCGCAGTCTTTAACACTGGTAGCATGCCGCGACAGCGTGGACGTGAACCGTATGTGCAGTTGACGGACTTTGAGCGAGGGCGTATAGTGGGCATGCGGGAGGCCGGGTGGACGTACCGCCGAATTGCTCAACACGTGGGGCGTGAGGTCTCCACAGTACATCGATGTTGTCGCCAGTGGTCGGCGGAAGGTGCACGTGCCCGTCGACCTGGGACCGGACTGCAGCGACGCACGGATGCACGCCAAGACCGTAGGATCGTACGCAGTGCCGTAGGGGACCGCACCGCCACTTCCCAGCAAATTAGGGACACTGTTGCTCCTGGGGTATCGGCGAGGACCATTCGCAACCGTCTCCATGAAGCTAGGCTACGGTCCCGCACACCGTTAGGCCGTCTTCCGCTCACGCCCCAACATCGTGCAGCCCGCCTCCAGTGGTGTCGCGACAGGCGTGAATGGAGGGACGAATGGAGACGTGTCGTCTTCAGCGATGAGAGTCGCTTCTGCCTTGGTGCCAATGATGGTCGTATGCGTGTTTGGCGCCGTGCAGGTGAGCGCCACAATCAGGACTGCATACGACCGAGGCACACAGGGCTAACACCCGGCATCATGGTGTGGGGAGCGATCTCCTACACTGGCCGTACACCACTGGTGATCGTCGAGGGGACACTGAATAGTGCACGGTACATCCAAATCGTCATCGAACCCATCGTTCTACCATTCCTAGACCGGCAAGGGAACTTGCTGTTCCAACAGGACAATGCACGTCCGCATGTATCCCGTGCCACCCAACGTGCTCTAGAAGGTGTAAGTCAACTACCCTGGCCAGCAAGATCTCCGGATCTGTCCCCCATTGAGCATGTTTGGGACTGGATGAAGCGTCGTCTCACGCGGTCTGCACGTCCAGCACGAACGCTGGTCCAACTGAGGCGCCAGGTGGAAATGGCATGGCAAGCCGTTCCACAGGACTACATCCAGCATCTCTACGATCGTCTCCATGGGAGAATAGCAGCCTGCATTGCTGCGAAAGGTGGATATACACTGTACTAGTGCCGACATTGTGCATGCTCTGTTGCCTGTGTCTATGTGCCTGTGGTTCTGTCAGTGTGATCATGTGATGTATCTGACCCGAGGAATGTGTCAATAAAGTTTCCCCTTCCTGGGACAATGAATTCACGGTGTTCTTATTTCAATTTCGAGGAGTGTACATCACAACATGGACTACAGAGTTTTTCCCGCTTCATATCACTCGTCGTTGCTCAAATGCTCTGTTATGATATCTTCTATATCTTGGAATACGATTTCTGTATGTGTCCATTGTATTTAGAGTTACTTTCTGCATGTCTCGTATTGACAGCGCTTTCTCTATCAGTTTTGCCAAATACTTTTACTGTACTCAGAGCGCATTCAGCTTCACTCATGTTCACTACACTGTGAATGCATTTTCCTTGCTCTCTGCGTACAACGGATTTGGCTATATGCATGTGTGATATAAATTCTTGTTTGGGATAATTATCTCTCTTTTGTTACTAGGATTCGATCCTTCCTCTACATCCATCTGTGAGATTTTATCCTTCTCTTGGACCTATAGTCGTGTCTCTATCGGGTGACATGCTGTTTTGTATAAAACGTAACTCAGAACTTTTCTTCACATGATTTGGGTTGCATACCTTACTTTTTATTTCACCGTCCTGTGACGTACACTGTTTCATTGTATCTCTATTGTTTATGGGACTTTCCCCCTATTCATAGATCCCTTTTTCTGTCAGCAGTTCCCATCCTTTCCTACTACCTTTGTAATCTCAAAATACGTCTCTGTTCATGTCTATTAAGTGTCGTTAGCACTCAATCCGTGAGCGTCCTACCAGCTTGCTTCTTTACTTTGGTCCCCGGTACTGTCAGCAGTGGAGTACTTCGACCATGTGTTCTAATTACCTTCTCATCATAGTTCATTACAACTTCTTGTTTCGTCAGGAAGTCCCTACCAACTAGACCATCATACGGAATCTCAGATCCTCTTCCTATAATACGAAACTCGGGATTCACTAGAACTTTCCCTGTTACCAGTAACTGTAGATCCATGGCCCCTGATGTAACTACTATACCTTGCGTCACACCCTTCACGCTTTGGATGAGTTCCATGCTCATTACTGCTTCCTTTGCGATCCTCTCTTCTTTTGTAACGCTTATATGCTCCACGGTATCTATTAACAACTCTCAGTTGCTTTCCTAATTCATAGCAACAGGCCGCCATAATTTCGTCCCCTGTTTTGTAGTGTATGACTAATTTTTGGCCATTTCGCCGTGCTAACTTGCAAATACTTAGTGTTCCACACTCGCAGTTTCCCTTTTTACTTGGCTATACCATCCCTAATTTCTCACTGCATTGAGGTCTAATATACCCATGTTGGTTCCACTTGTAACACCTATGTGTTATACAATCTATTGCTTGACGCCCACACCTTTTGCATTTTTCACAAATGGTTATATTTTTAATTCGCATCCATGTGGCGTGATCTATAGCAATGGTAATAAATATTCAGGAAGCTATTTGCTCCTTCCTTCTTCATGGGTGTTGCTACTCATTGTATCTTAGCGCTTATCTTCAGCTTCCTACAGCCATGTGACCCCTTTGCCCACAATTATAACATCTTTCTCCCAGGTTACTTCGAATTTCAAATTTCTTATCAGCCACTCTTGCGAACTATCCCTTTTCTTTCATGGACAATAGTGCACTTCCTTTCTGTAACACTATTTCCATTGCGTTACCTAGGCTAATTCCTTCACCCCGCCTCTGCACAGTTGTTTGAATCCTGTCGCTTCCTAGGCCCTGTATGAAGCAAGTTTGTCCTAGTGCGCCTATCAATTGTAATGCAGGCCGCGGTGGCTGAGCGGTTCTAGGCGCTTCAGTCCGGAACCGCGCGACTGCTACGGTGGCAGGTTCGAATCCTGCCTCGGGCATGGATGTGTGTGATGTTATTAGGTTAGTTAGGTTTAAGTAGTTCTAAGTGACTGATGACCTCAGATGTTAAGTCCCATGGTGCTCAGAGCCATTTGAGCCATCAGTTGTAATGCACCGTGCAGTTATGCGACCCTTATTACTCTAGTGACCGCCTCTGTAAATGCTGTTGATAATTCATCTGTTTGTTTCGCCCATGATGCAGTAGCTTTCCCTGTGCGTTGTTTGGCCTTAAATATCTGACAGGCGTAAAAATCTATTGTGTGCTTATCCAAATAATCCTCTTCCAAGATTTATTTTTCCGGATCCCAGTTGTTAGCCTGGTTCGAGACAGTTCATTCGCCATAACATCTCCTGTAATTTTGTAGTTGATGTGTTGGAATAGCAGTGGTTTGTCATTCATTTGGACTCTTAAAATGCCACATCCACATTTTCAATGAAGTCTCTAAGTACGGACTTAGCTCCATTAAATGATTTATTTACTAATACAAGAGCATCCTTTGCACTGATATCTGAACTACTGACAGAAGTCATCATACATTAGTTCATTGTTACACACAGAGTCTTAAAATTATTGCTGTTGTCACTTGCGTGATTTCTTTATGCCGAAAATGCTGTAGTTTTCCGCGTGTTTATAGGCGCCATGTCACGGATTGCGCGGCTCCTCGCGCCGTCCTCCTCTCTCGGGCATGGGTGTGTGTGCGTTGTTCTTAACATAAGTTAGTTTCAGTAATATGTTAGTCTACGGACTGATGACCCCAGAAGTTTGGTTCCTTAGGAATTCACACACATTTGAACATTTTTTGCTGTAGTTTCGCTTGTTTTCCTTTTAGTTCCTTCTACTGGCATGTATTCATCTGCTGGGCTCTACTTCAACCTGCCTGGCCTGGACAAGGTCACAACTTTTTTGCTGGGCTCTCTGGGTGGCGTCTGCTTCTTTTGACCATTTCTACAGACCTGGTTGTTGATCTTCTTACAGTACATGGTTCGAGAAACTGATTTCGATAACCTTTCTACTACTTCCCCGATATTCTGTCACTCGATCTCCTACTTTTAATATCCCCATATAACATATACTTCACATCTGACACCAAAAAAATTTTTATATGTCGCATTCCACCAGCCTTGAATAAAGGGGTGGCCTGAGTGGTGCAGGAACGACGTTGATGACACTGTGGGCCGAGTTCTGCTAATTTCCGTTTGACAGAGTGAGAGGGAGAAAGTCTCCTAGGATATTTAATAGAGGTGATGGAACAGGGATGAGAAGTTTGTAGGATATGAATAAGGGTGCAAACACTTGCAAATACAATCTAGGAACACTTTATTTTTCAATAACTGAACATTACTCAGAGAGGTGTCCTACAGTGGCTTTTTATCCATCATTGATATGCTCTACCGTTTTAGCAGCCCCCAGGTCCTGAGTCCTACCTTTTGTTATCAGAGACCAGCTGCTTTGCTAGCAGCCAGTTTTGATGATACCATTAAATGCTCAAATCAGAATAATAGACGAGTGTGAGAAAACACTGTTTCCCTTTATATACACAGAAAAGTACCATTTGGTCCTCTTTTCGACTTGTGTAACTAAACAGTAGGAGATAAGTGTAAGGTGGTACTTGTTTCTCTGTATATTCCGACATACATCATATTACTATTTGCTACTGCTGAATACAAACTTTAAAGAGCTTTGAATTTTCTCATGTTGAGAAATGAGAATGAGCGATCTGTTTTACTTGGTAAAAACATTCTATAGCCAAGATCGCATCAATACTTCTTTATTGTCAACAACCGAATTCGACAGACTTTGCTGTCATTGTCAGGTCCTCAAAAAGTTTTGTTACAAAACGTGTTCATTCTAAGCTGGAACCTAAAATGACAACTTGGCATGACGGTGCAACTCACAATGAACACGTTTTGTAGCAAAAATTTTTGAAGACCACAAGTCTCTCTAGACTGGTTGTCGAAAATAAGGATGTATTTCTGCCATCATGGCTATAGAAAGTTTCTCTACAGAGCCTTTTCCTTATTAACAGGTAGAATACCCAAGATAAGGACTGTGGCCGGATACTTATCAGAAAATCAGTGTCCGTCTTGAATGTGTTTACTGATGCATCATTGAACTGTCACTTTACAGGGATGATTCCTGACTACTCAGCTGCTCCCTTGTGATGACTGTGGCTCTGTTTGTGCGACTCACTCGCTGACTTTCTCACTGCTTCACTCATCTGCTACTGCCGAGACTGCCGTTTATTTACTGCTTTTTCATGACGTTCCCTTGCCAATGTTGCTTTCCCTTCCTTCAATTGTAGGTCAATTTAATGACCGAAATCTTCCAAGACCTCAAACAGTCTGCAGACACATCTGGGACAGCAAATCCTTGTTTTGCCCTCAGTCAATTGGCCATGGCTATATCCATTGCTTGCAACATGTTGTCGCTCTAGCAGTGACCCTGACTGCGGTGGATACTACCTTCGCTTGGCGTGTTTGCTAATCATTGACATCGCTGTTTCTACTTCCTGCTGGCGATACGAAGTGTGTCTCTCCAACGCCATGCCTTCACCTTATTGCTTAATAAAGAGTCCGTTCTGTTCAAAGCGCCCATGACACTTCTTATATCAGCAAATTTGACCTCTTATAGTAAATCTTGACAGACATGACAACATTCTGGGTTCAGATCAGGTGAGTTTGGTGGCCAAGACGTCAACGTAATTTCACTATCATACTTTTCAAACCACTCTAGCACGATTCTGGTTTTATGACATGGACAGTTATCCTGCTAGAAGACGCCAACGCAATCGGAAAAGACATTAGGTATGAAAAGATGCAGGTAGTCTGTAATAATCTTCACATAGTTCACAGCTGTCGTAGTGCCTTCAATTACTGTCGCAAATGCAGGTGTGCACGTCGAACAGCTTGTCTACTCGTGGTTTTGGCTTTTTTTCAACCACTTTCCTTAAATGCTCACGACAGTAACACGGTTCGCCATTTAAGAGGTGCTCCTTCCCAGACGACATGCACAACAATCTGCTCTTTGTCAGAGTCGCTTATGTTATTAGATTTCCCATTTGCGGCCCATGTCGTCTCTGCTCCGCTAATATTCTTTACCTACTGTGACACGTACGTGCAACACCACCAGGCGGCACTCAGTCTCGCTGGGGATAGTAGTCATAATGTTTTGGGTAATTAGTATCTATGTAGGATATTTGACAGGTATTTGTCAGTATCATTATGCCCCCATAGCATGATACATCGTAATAGTTTGTTCTTTGAAGCGCATAGTGCTGAAATAATTTAAATTGTGTTACAGTCTTGATTGTAGGTACTCTATGCTGTTGGACATCCAGCGAATTTTCTCTCTGTATGGAAGTCCAGCTGGGATCTGCACTGTGGCAGTTGGTCTTCATTCTGATTGTGGATACTGCTACCAGAGGCCATCATCTTGGACATTATGCTAGGTATCGACATGGTTTAGTATCTAACGAAGAGGCTCATCTTCAGTTGCAATTTGAACATAGGACGATCCTCTCGCTGAATTTGGCGTATCATCGTGAGATTAAGAAGATCAAGTACCAATCAAAAATTTCTACCCTTCTTAGGACTCTTATTCTGTTGAGAACGAAAGCTATTCAGTACATAAATTCGATCATTTTTATGGATTGAAGGCTCAGCCTGTGGAGTGAAATATTTTTTGGCGCAAGCAAGTAGCGTCCCATCCTGTTATGAAAGCAATCAAGTTCTATTAACAGTCATTCTGGTCATTATACTCAGTGATACTGATGGCATGGGATGAGTAGGTTAGAACCCATATAAGGTGATTTATCCCACTTGCCACTGAGACGCAGTTTATATCAGGTGGTGGAGACATTCTCATGTGCTGGACGATTGTGTGTGGGAAATGGGGCTCCTGATGTGTCTACCATCATCTCTTTCTGTCAGTCTATATATACACCCACTGTTAAATCACAGGCATCTATTTGTTCACATTCACAGGTATCATACAACCGGTCTCTTAAGCAATGCAGTGCACCAAACCATAGCTGCCAAACTGTGTCACCATTGCTTCAAAGAAACTCAGTGAACATCCACGTACCTGCCCACAGTCCTGCTTAGGACATCTGAGGCGCCAATATGCGCTCCTAGGTATCATATTTGGGTCGGTGATTGAGTGGCAGTGGATTAGCAGTCTTCAGCAGTAAGCAGTAGACCCAGCTTCGAATCCCAGTCGGGCACAAATTTTCAACTTCTCCCACTGATATAAATCGGTGCCCACTGGCATTTTCCTTTGTGTCTTGAAAGATTTCAGATTCAGTATTTTGTATCTCGGATGGAAAAATTACTGATGTACAAAATTAAACACAAATACATAGAATTACCTGATCGCTGAAGATGTCTCTCACTCAGGTTAAATTAATAGTAAAACGAGGGTGAAAGTCAGCATTTTGTAAAAAAAAAAAAAATGGTTCAAGTGGCTCTGAGCACTATGGGACTCAACTGCTGTGGTCATTAGTCCCCTAGAACTTAGAACTACTTAAACCTAACTAACCTAAGGACATCACACACATCCATGCCCGAGGCAGGATTCGAACCTGCGACCGTAGCAGTCGCAGTATGTATGTCTATTTTCTGCTATACTTTAGAAAGGGCTGAAAAAGTGTAGCTGAAACAGAGATTTCCAGGTGTACCATCTTGTTGCGTTTGAGATACATTGGAGACACCGAGCAGCATCCTACATGGTTTGCAGCTGCCATTCAAGATTTATTTGCTTCCCGCTACATATCACAATCACCGCAGCACCAGTATGGAGATACATCGCCCTAATTGCGTCTGTTTCGCTAATCTAGTGGCATCACACTCAATTGAATACAACAATTGCGGGGCACTATACATCGCAGACAACAATATGTTGTCTCTTACACACTGCGACCATAACATTGTTTATTGATCAGCAGTAGAAGGGAGAGACGTAGACCTCATGTGGTGTGGGCAGTTTTAACAGCAATATGGGCTACATAACCTGTCGTGGTAGTCATACTTGTAGACGATATGTCGAATAACTGACGTTGATGCCATGTTTCTTGATTTGTGGAAAGTGTTCGATACAATTGCGCGCCTTCATCTGGTAGACAAAATGCATACTTACATAATACACAAACAGGTCTTCAATTGGAATGAAAATTTCGTAGCTAACAGAACCTACTACACCTCTCTTAATAGAGAGACATCTTTTGAATCGAAAGTAACATCCTGTCCTCTTCAGGAGACTGTTATTCGACCATTGCTGATCACGATATACACAAGCAGTCTGACAAACAACTTTTTTGGCTCTCAGAGGTAGTTAACACTATATGAAGCTGTATATAGGGAAATCGCATCGTTTGATAATTGTTGCAGAAGGAAGATTCGAAAATGATCAGAGCTAGGCGGAAAGGCTGGAAGATGATCCTCACCGAAAAAAGATTATGTTGACAAATAAACTTACTGCTTATTATTAGCGAAGGTGTCAGTTTGCCGCTACTCTGTGTATGAGTTGTCCTGTGACGGTAAAACTGGAATGTAGTGATTTGACAAGGCTGGGTAAGAGGTATGGTACTGTGTAGCACTGTATTTAATCCTAGATTATTAAACCTTCGTAAAATTTAGGATTGCATTAGCGTATAAAACGACATTTTGTATCCACAATGAAATTTGCACTTTGCCGTGGAGAGTGCACTGATATGAAACGTACTGACAGATTCAATCTGTGTGACAGACCGAGACTTGAACTGAGGACCTTTGCTTACCAATTTTTCCCCCTTCATTTTGTTCATTGTTGTTCTCGTCATTTGGTCTGGGTGGACGTCATATGACACCCCTCGTTGAATAGTTCACTCAGTTTATTACAAAGGCAGCGCGGCCTCTAACTGTACGCTCTGAGCTGCTGTGCAAGCGACCAGCTGAGCTACCTGAGCACGACTCCTCCTCCTCACAGCTTTACCTCAGTCTCTCGTCTCCTACCTTCCAAAATTCACAGGAATTCTCCTGCACAATAGCCTTTCTTCCAGGAGTGCTAGTCCCGCAAGGTTTGCAGGTAAGATCACGGCCACTATTTCTTTGACTGTGAAGGAGTAGTGTATACATAGTTTAGGGTAAATGGAACTACCACTAATGCCGATTCGTACAGTGCAACACTGATATCACTGCAAAACGTGATGAAAAAGAGGCACGGAAAATGCATTGGTGTCCGGCACAAGAATGCAACACCACACATGGTGCCGCACATCACAAGCTTTTCGTCAGCGTTTTCAGTGGGAGGTTTGAAAGCATTCGCCATGTTGTGCAGACCTTGTCCCAGGCGATTTCGATCTTCTCAGCAAGCTGAAAAAAGATCTGTGGGAAAGATATTTTCCAGCGATGAGGACATTCACACAGCGGTTCTCGAATGGCTCCGTGACCAAGGAGCGGATTTCAGTCAGCGAGGAGTCGAACGATTGGTAGAATGTTCCTACCGTTGTTTACAGAGACTTGGTGAGTGCTCAAAAATGGCTCTGAGCACTATGGGACTCAACTGCTGAGGTCATAAGTCCCCTAGAACTTAGAACTACTTAAACCTAACTAACCTAAGGACAACACACACATCCGTGCTCGAGGCAGGATTCGAACCTGCGACCGTAGCGATCGCGCGGTTCCAGACTGTAGCGCCAGAACCGCTCGGCCACCAGCGGCCGGCTTGGTTAGTGTGTTAAAACAATGTTACGTATCTGTGTCACTTTAAAGTGTGGTGCAAAATTCAATTAAAGTTACTTGGCTCTGCATAATAATGTGTAACTTACATCTTGAAGTCCCCTCGTAATTTGCCCACGAAGTAGGCCACTTACGAGCTGCGCTATTCGTTACGTGTTTCTTTAGTCAGCGTGCAATCCTCAGAAAACTGCGATGGGAGACGCTGCAAGGAAGCTGGGAATCATAGAGAGCTTTACTACAAAGTTCCGAGATCCCACCTTCCAAAAAAACCAAGAAACATACTACTGTACTGCGTACTTATGTTATCACCACATCAGAGAAATTTGGACTCGTGCAGAAGACTACCGAAGGTCTTCCTCCCTGCGTACCATCAGTGAATGGACGGAGGGAAGAATGATACTGATGTACCACCAACCAGATACTACTGACAAGCCGCGCGGTTTGAGGCGCCATGTCACGAATTGCGCGGCCCCTCTCACTGGAGGTTCGAGTTCTCCCTCGGGCATGGGTATGTGTGTTGTTCGTAGCATAACTTAGTTTAAGTAGTGTGTCAGTCTAGGGACCGATGACCTCAGCAGTTTGGTCCCTTAGGAATCCACACACATTTGAACTAGTGATGGGACAACTGACGGTTTTTAACAAACAATTAGCCAGTCGATTGTTTTTTCTACTTTAGTTTTTTTTTTTCATTCGGATGAAACAATAGTGTGAAACTAGTTCCAGTAGCCACGTCAGTATTGTAAGTGTTTTTCACTCACTCTCCGGTTTTGAGTGGTTTTCACTCATTGTGAGACAACAGACTAACTCAAGTCTGACGATTACGTCAGTTATACGAATGTTTTCACTCAGTCCCTGTTTTTGAGTGATTTCACTTATACACGTTTCCAGCCTTTATGTTTGTTATACAGGGTGAGTCACCTAACGTTACCGCTGGATATATTTCGTAAACCACATCAAATACTGACGAACCGATTCCACAGACCGAACGTGAGAAGAGGGGCTAGTGTAATTGGTTAATACAAACCATACAAAAATGCGCGGAAGTATGTTTTTTTAACACAAACCTACGTTTTTTTAAATGGAACCACGTTAGTTTTGTTAGCACATGTGAACATATAAACAAATACGTAATCAGTGCCGTTTGTTGCATTGTACAATGTTAATTACATCCGGAGATATTGTAACCTAAAGTTGACGTTTGAGTACCACTCCTCCGCTGTTCGATCGTGTGTATCGGAGAGCACTGCAACATACATCGCGTTTCTACAGAATGATCTGCCAACGTTGCTCGAAAATGTCCCACTGGAAACGCGTCGACGTATGTGGTATCAGCATGATGGTGCACCTGCACATTCCGCAATTAACACTAGGCTGACCCTTGACAGGATGTTCGACGGGCGTTTCATAGGACGTGGAGGACGCATAAATTGGCCAGCCCGTTCTCCTGATCTTACACGTCTGGACTTTTCTCTGTGGGGTACGTTAAAGGAGAATGTGTACCGTGATGTGCCTACAACCCCAGAGGATATGAAACAACGTATTGTGGCAGCCTGCGGCGACATTGCACGAGATGTACTGCGGCGTGTACGACATTCATTATGCCAGAGATTGCAATTGTGTGCAGCAAATGATGGCCACCAGATTGCACATCTATTGGCCTGACATGTCGGGACACACACTGTTCCACTCCGTAATTGAAAACGGAAACCACGTGTGTACGTGTACCTCACCCCTCATGGTGATGTACATGTGCGTCAGTGAAAAAGACCAATAAAAAGGTGTTAGCATGTGGACGTAATGTGCTGTTCCAGTCTCTTCTGTACCTAAGGTCCATCACCGTTCCCTTTGGATCCCTACGTAATTCGGTGCTCTCCGATACACACGATCGAACAGCGGAGGAGTGGTACTGAAGCGTCAACTTTAGGTTACAATATCTCCGGATGTAATTAACATTTTACAATGCAACAAACGGCACTGATTACGTATTTGTTTATATGTTCAGATGTGCTAACAAAACTAACGGGGTTCCATTTAAAAAAACGTAGGTTTGTGTTAAAAAACATACTTCTGTGCATTTTTGTATGGTTTGTATTAACCAATTACACTAGCCCCCCTCCTCACGTTCGGTCTTTTGAATCGGTTCGTCAGTATTCGATGTGGTTTACGAAATATATCCAGCGGTAACGTTAGGTGACTCACCCTGTATGTGCACCATGACTAGGGTTGCCAACATTTTTAGACAAATAACAAGTAGAAGTGAATGAAAACGTTGTTTCTAAAAATATAAATTATTTTGTTGCTGGAAAACGTCATTTTACGTGTTTCTCATCAAGGAACTTTCAGCAGACCGTTACTGGATACTGCTCGAGCTGTGAACGCCAACAGATGCGCTGAGAGCTACTTGGTGTCAGCGCAGCAAGTCTTGTGTTCGCCCACGAGAGGAGCCGAAAACAGGAGGTTGCTCTTTACTGCGTTCATCGTAAAAATAAACCTGATTTAAACATTACACCAAGTATTCTCCCGCGTTTGCTTTAATCACATAGGATTGCGTTTCACGTGGAGCAGAAGAAGCGCTCTCTCGAGTACTGTCAAGTACGATAATAAGGATACGTTTTTGCTGTGCGTTACGCTTACATCATTCAACGATAATACGGGGCAACAGCTTTACCGGGGTATTTAACTTAGACTGCAATGGACAGCCTGGTAGTCTAACAGTTGCAGTTAAGATGTAAAAACAGAGGATCGGACAAACAATAAAGCTTCGAATGTAATATAATTTTTAAACAGGATGAAATTATACACGGTAAAACTTTGGCAGTACGCTTCTTAGCTGACGAGACGAAAAACATAACATGCTCTCGTTCGTAGCTAACGTAGTATTGTAATTAAAAACAAGATGGATAAAAATACCGAACTCAGCACAGGGTAATTTTTCTGCGTGAGCTGTGTTTGAAGTAAAACCGTATTACAGCCAATCAATTGGTAATCTCTGAACTCCATCCGCATCCGAGGAATACATTTCAGTACTAAAACTGTCATCAGCTATGTTGATAACGAGGCGATCAACAACAGAATCCATGAAGCCTCCCACAAACCACACTTTCTGCTCTTCTTTTATGAGGTGGTGTTACTGCATTTCGCCAGTGTTCAGAATTGACGTGTGACAAAGCTTCGTGCATTAGTTCCAGTGCATCTGGCAAATTAAATGTCTTGTCATTTCTCGTTACAAATATCTTAACATGGCTTCGCATCAATTCTATTGGGTTCGGATTGCAGTGATACGGTGGCAACTATAAAAATTCATTTGTACAATGTGCTCGAGGCCGTGAAAATTGGTTTCTGTGTTTCTACGACACTTATCACTCTAGCTCATGTGAGACCACATCTGTGGTATAAAACAAATGATATAATTCAAATAAAGAGTATTTGATTTTTCATTTTTCTGCCCAAAATTTAGTTTTGTAATGTTTTCTTAACTTAAGTTTTATTAACATCTATAATTAAGAATTTATATTTGCAATGAAAACTGGAATACTGAGTGCGATATGTAATTAGAAACAAGAAGATGTGCATTTTTAATTAAAATGATTAAGTATGTGTTAATTAGCATATATTTAATGAATTTCGTATTAAAATGATGTAGGTATTCGAACTGAACGAATAAGTGGAAGCCATAGCGAGATCCGAACCAGCAATCCACAGAATACTCTCTTACCAGACAACAACGCTAACCGACCAAACCACGCGTCTCGCATCAACAAATAGGGTCAAGCAGGGTGAAATGCTGAACAAAAAATTTGGGCCTCGTAGAAGACAAGAAATTGTTTATTTAAACAAAATAAAAACACTCTCCTTTCATAAAATACGTAAGTAACACATTAACAGTACCACATACTCTTTAAGGCACTACAAAAGTTAAAAAAAACAATACTTATTTTTATCAATTTCACCCATGTATATGGGTGAAATGGTGAACTTTATTTCCGCTGCTTTTTGCCATATACGTCACAAACAGATTCATATTTTGAACAGTCTTCATGCAGCCAACGTTGGCAGCTAATACATTTGACTCAATCCACATCCTTTTTAGTGCAACTGTACAGTTCACAGCACTCTGCACAACAACACTCATCATACGCGTCGTCATCATCGTCTTGCAACTGGATATCCAGCGACGAGTCGGATTCGATGTCAGTGGTAGACGCTTTTCGTTTCTTGGGCTGCTTCTTTTCGATAATTCCTTTGGTAGTCTGTTTGGTTACGGTTTTTCCTTTGGTTACGGTTTCTCCTTTGGTCCTCTTTTTGGCATCTGCTCTACTCTTCACTGACTCATTTTGTCGTTTTGTGTTTCGCAGATTGTCGATGTTTTCTGGAGAAGTCAAAACCTCAGCTAAAGTTCTGGACTTCTTCCTTGCAGATGCAACTTTCTCTAGGATAGGTATCGGCGAAATATGGTACAAGAGTTTGCCAGGGGTTATTTAAGATTCTTCTGTTGCCACTGTCGAGGTCATATCTGTTGCTTCTGATGAAGACTGCATGTTTTCCTGTGGATTTTCCGCCCGTTGCGAACAGCCCAGTTGTGGTGAAGCTTGTATGTGTTCAAGTCCCTGATCGTTATCTACGTCTGCAGTTGCTTCTTCCGAGGGATGAGGTATCTCCTGCCAGTGCGAACAACTTGGTCGAGGAGAAGTAGGTTTGATTTCATGTCGTTCGTTGTTTTCCTGATGTTGATCTGAAGCTGATGTTAAAAACGCTTATTCGGGGATGACATCAGGATTAAACGGGATGATTCCTGTGCTTCTGAACCCCGATATTGCATTCTCTGTCGCAGCTGCTTGTACCCATGCCTTTGTAAGCAGTCTTCCGTTAACACTAGTCTGGAAAATTTTCTGTCTGGATTCATTGTAATGTACGAATTACAAGCATTGTAATAATAGGATTTCAGAGCTTTAAAAAATGCTCTGTCTAGAGGCTGCAGATAGTGTGTGGTGTGGCTGGGTAGACAGAGCAAAATTGTGTTTTTTTTCTTCTGCAAACTCTAATGTATCCACGGTGCTGCAATGAGAGCTATGACCATCCAAAATAAGCACGACTGTTCCCTCAGGCTTCCTCGGTGCAAAATGGTTCCTTAGCCACAGAAGAAAAATATCAGTTGTCACGTACGCCGACTCTTGTGACATGAAAATCGTGGAACCCGGCGGCATACCGTCCTTGTACTCGGCCTTTTCATTTGTTCCCTTCAAAACACAAGCTGGGGATGAAAACATGCCCGCTCCATTGCAGCAAGCGATTACAGATATGGTTTCACCCTTTTCACTAAATGTTATCCCTGGAACGCTCTTAGACCCCTTTGCTGCCAACACGTAACCTGGTCTATTACTCAGGTGAAGGCCGGACTCATCTACGATGAATATTTTGCCCAGCTTATCAAGGAGGTTATGCTCTACCAAGATGTTCTGCAGCAATGAAAAATAGTCTGAAACGTTTTTCGTACTTAAACCCCTTGACCGTGTTTGTGAAACTCCTTCCGATTTGCGGATTGAGAGTTCCGGATTTCTTTTTAAGAATAAATGTAGCCAGTCCATTCCAACAATTTCCTTTTCTCGGTTAAATTTGTGATGTTGGTTATATTTCTCAGCTAGTTTATATGCCATGATACGTACTTCTGTCCTTGTCGGTGCAAATCCGAAGTTTTGTAATTTTATGATATGTTTTACCAACTTATTCTCACATTCTTGTGTTAGTACAGGCGGCCCACCCAAAGGTTTTTTCGTAAAGCTTCCGTTAGCTAATCGTCTCTTTAGTTTTGACCATGGAACGTGAAACTCCTTTGAGACTTTATTCAGGGTCATTCCATTTTGCACCGCTTTTACGGCATCGTTAAGTTGCTCCTCTGTCCAATCAGCACGGCTGGATCCTTTTTGTCTTTTGTAAAATGTAGGCATCTTTGCCTGGAACAATGGCGGTAGTTAGAAAATTAACTTTTTCTATCACTGACAAACCAAACTGTACTCGCAAAAAAATATATAAAAACTGATTTTTAAATTAACGATTGTATTGATACGTCGGTTACAACTGACTATAACTCTCGTATGGGATAGGAAACGCTAACATTTCATGACTTGTCAAACACCCTGGTTGGCATGTACCTAAATAAAAGCTTTACACTTTACACATAATAAAAGTCCTTCACCGTATCACCTCTGCCCGAGTTCACCATTTCTCCCATTTGCTATGAGTGAAACGGTGAATAGCACGGCAAGAAGTTCAAAACACTAGACCCAACGATTTCTAGGTTATGTAATACATAAGTAGTATAAGAAGACAGAATATAACAAAAAATACCCAGCGGACTACGCTACCTGAAGTAACATCTACAAATGCACGCAGCATATAAAAATTATTTAGCATCGAAAACAGTTTTGTACAAAGTACTTACGGTTTTTAAAACGGAGCTGGTTTTCAATTCGTGCACACTGCACAGATGATCAGAGACTGTTGACATGCAGACATACAGAGACATCTGTTTAACCAGTAAAGAATTAAAGCAATTCACCATTTCACCCGATTCACCATATCACCCTGACTTACCCTACCGTATGTTTAGTAACTGCAGTTTCTCGAAAAACTTGAAAGCCCATTTTCTCTGTAATCTTTCGAAAAGCATTAAGAACAGCTCTCTTCTCACCATTTTTAACGGTGTTCTGTGTGCGCGTTTCACTACGAAACAAGAAGCAGTTTCATTCATTTTCACAGTATGTTTCAACAGCACGACAATTAGCGCACAACTAGCGTTTACAGAAACTGCGACTGTACACGATTTTTGAAATAAAACTACATATGTAAAGTATGATTCATAAACATGTTGATGGCTCTTAACACATTAAAGTATCTTAAAGTGACGGAATAATAAGATGTCTAATGCATAATTTGGACGTGCTTCCGAGAGCGTAACAACACCAGCGTACGTGTGCTACGGCTGCTCACCTGTCATCAGGTTTGTGTTCGTTTACATCAAGTTTTTTCTTGTGAAGAACGAAGTACAGTGGCAACAGACACCTGCTGCTGTAATAAGAGACTGCTGCAACCAGCGGGCGATGCGCGCCACCTCTCAGCCGCTTCTGCTGCCCTGGGCGGCAGCGCAGGACCCGACAGTTACCACGCCGCTCCCAGCGGTTCGTCACAGTGGTGCCAACGTGGGGTGGTGGTGCAGACTGTCTGTTTACAGTGGTGGTTAGAGACAGGTTTAACTGTGAAACTGGAATACCAATATATGAATGTTGATAGTACTTCTTCGTGCCCGTTAAACACGGCTGTAGGTGCTACTTTTCAAAGACTGTAAAATATAAACAGGTTTTGTGTGTTTGTATGAGTATGATTTGTTCACGTACGTCGCCGGTATCGCAATTTTCTGCTCACTATATTTATCTTCCACACAAGTAAATGGTTGAAGAAGTGCTGAAGATCTAGATTCAACTGGTTTTTAATCAATAGGCATCATCACACCTTTCCAGTAAAACGAAATGCAAGCAAACAGTCGCTAAAATTTGGCAATGTTTCTTCCTTTTTCACGTACCCCTAAGGAAGGCACTCTTTTGCTCAATTTTGTAGCTGCCAACGATACATCACTTGTTACATGTTGGTGCAGCTGGAACCACATAACCCACAGCAATATATTAATCATTTTTAAATGATGAAAATAAGAGTTAGTCTCTTCAGTACAGCAACCAGCCACTATTAATACTGCTATTTATTTAGGTAAATGGCGCCGTTATCGGTTTCAAACTGGCAAGTTCATCATCAGACGGCTGTTCACATGTTTTTGAAGATACACTTTACATTATCGTCCGTTTTCAATTTTTATTATTCCACTGTGGCGAAGTATTTTTGGTGTGTTGTTGCCGTCGAAAATTCCGCGCGACTTTTTTGCGAAGTTGCAGGATTGTATTTTTCGCATATTCCTAAATATATTAAGCACTTACGTAACTTGTACATCACCATATTGTGCAAAGCAACACACACACACACACACACACACACACACACACACACACACACGTGGCAAATTGTTGTAGTAAAGTGTGTGTCAAGAGCATATAAATAAATGAAGAAAGTAGTTAAAAGCGACACAATGTTCCAGCGTAGGGTATATAGGAACAAAGGTGCCAGTCCAGACATTGAGACCGACTTTACAAGAGAAGTAGTATCTATCTGAAAATATAATATTTCTGCCCTTACAAAATTATTTAAACGTTGTTCATACTACAAAGTAGTAAATTTAACGTAGTAATTTTTGCTTTTTTATATATAGACGGTAAGTGAGGAAGGGCGTTATAGTAGGCAACTGCAAACATTTTCCCATTAAGGCATTGATCGTCTTGTCTCATAGTGGAATAAATGTATTAACAGTTACGGTGAATACCTTTGAAATAATAAACAGTTTGTGCAGACAACCTTGTAGATGGGCAACAACAGCTATAAGTATTCATCTTGGGTATTAAAAAGCGCTTCATCTGTGGATGAGTCCAAAACAAATCGTACCATAGCAATAGCTTCTCCGATATGAGTATGACAAGCACGCGGCCGCGTCCCCCGTACGCGTTTCCGTGTAGATCAGAGAAGCGATCACTATGGTACTATTTGTTTTGGACCCATCCGCTATATTGGAATCTGGCAGTTTTTAATCTATGACATACCATCTTTAGCGGTGTTTTGTTTTGAAGGACAACGAATGTTGGGTAAAAAGATTCCGAGCTTTTCCGGTCTAATGTTTAAATCATATGTTCACCTGAAGATGTGGCTTTTAGGGCCACGAAACTGGTAGTGATCCGGTAATAAAGGACTATATACAGCTGAAGCGGTTATTAATACCCAAGATGAATACACAGTTTATTTACCTGTTTTCCATCTGTCTCGTTTTCATTTGACTGTCCCTTACACAGTACTACTTTGGTAAGCTAAATGTTACAACTTACTATAGTCTTGAACCTGTTAAATGCGTATCGTCCTCAGATTTGGATGCAATACTATATGCGGCTCTGTAGTGGGCTATGTATTCTTTCAAAAATCCGTGGAACATCTCGTAAAGCTCGGCAAGTCTGTACAATCAGCTGCTCCTGTTCTTCGACCTTATGGACGGCAGTGCTGTACACTCGGCTATTGAGATGTCCCCACACAGAAAAATCCAGAGACTTGAGGCAAGGTAATTTTGGAGACAAAGGTACATGCCTTAGCCTTCCTATCTATCTTGGCTCATACTGGTGCGTTTGATGTCGTCTCAAACCAGCTGCAAAATGTACTGGTGCCCCATCGTGCATGCAGCACATTCTCCAACGCTGCGGAAAGGCCAGTTAGATGGGGACTGAATCTTCCAGTTTACATTTCAAATATGTTTGATCTGTGACAGTATTTCAGGCAGAATTCAGTTGCTACTCGTGACCACACATCAGTTATCAAGCAAATGGCTCCTTTACGGTGCTGGAACGTCTTTACTTTTATTACAGTGTACTTTCACCTGAGTGAGTTTTCGTTGTTACGCATGACACACCCATCAGGTAAGTTCTCCGTACACTACGCCTACAACGGAGGCCCAGAGTTATTAATAGTAGAACATCTGTCTTACATAACTGATATTAAATGTTGAAAAGTAAAACAGTAGTACATTATCATTATAAAATACAATCACAAGGTTCAATAAAGTACTATGGCTACCATTAATCACCGTGTAGTGTAAAACGTTCAAAACGTAGTGGTAGATATGATCAGAACATTTGATTTCACAGTTCTAAATGGTACAGGAATCTGTATTCACGGAGATATATTTAAAATAATTCGACCCACGAAAAAGCAGAACTATAATTTTGAATACCTTCACAGTTTTGGTGTTATTCGTATCTTGCAGGATTAGTGCATCATTGTTAAGTCACGTGCAAAAATACGAGCACTATAGCGCTACAGCTGCAAAGCGAAAGTAAGGGCGGCACGATTATTTTTGTGCGCGCTGAAATGTGCGCTTTAGCCCTGCCTCCTTCTCCCTACGCGCCTGTATGCAAAGTGAAGCGCTAATGAACGCTATTACATTACACTTTAAATTCATTTGGAAACATTAGTATGCGATAAAACAGTCCCGCGAGGCAACAATTTCTCACGGTAACATTTTCAAAGCTTTTTTAAATCCGCAAATATCGCAACCGTCGTTCGCACATTACCATAATTGGCGAGCACTCCTCTTAGCTGCCCGCTGCTGCAATATTTGAAAACTGTTTGGAAATTAATGGTGATGTGTAACTCATCGTGCAGAGCGTTCGCTAACAATTTTAATCGAATAAACGCGCCTGTCCGAAAAAAAATTAAAGCGAAGCAACATTATACACGTTTTCAGAATCAGTTATCTCTGAAACAGTATAAAAGTGTAACACGTTACGTGAAGATTAATATGCATGCAGAGGATGGCGACGAAGGCTTTTATTTGCAGAGCTTAACTGATTCAGTTTTCGCCACCGTTTATTATTTTTGAAGCGAATGGGGATGGGTGTAAATATCAGTTAAAAAGTTTACACTGGTGCACCATGCTTTCGTTCATACAGTACGCTGAGAGCAGATATAATGGAATAAAAATGTCTGCTAATCATTTCACATTATTTGTAAGTCTAGGATAAGTTACTAAGCAAATACAAACCAAAAGTTACAATTGCCATTCTGGTCGCAGAAATAGTGAAGCATTGTGATTGTGGTGAAGAAGACATCCCACAAAACATGATAAATACTGTTCGCATAACTGGTTACCCATTTGAAATAAAATAATCCTACATCAGATAATGATATCCGATTGGGCTACTTAAAGTAGCATGGACATCAATTAGTATTACATGTTCCATAGGTCAATAATAAAATTTTATATGTTGAAGACCATATTCCATATGGCATTACACTCAATGGAAACATGCTAGAATTCAACTTCCTTCGTTATCTAGACGAATAACAAGTTCAGATGAACAAGGATTGGAATGTAAAATTCACCTAGCTCATTAAAAAAAATTTTAAAAAAATAAGGAAAAAACCTTCAATAGCATTAAATGACTTTGAGAGAGGAAGATGGCTGGATTGTGGCTTGAATCGCATCCAGAAATAAGTTCTGGGCGCATCAAATGTAAGTATAATATATGTGATTTCAAGTTGAAATTATTGTGTTATTGGCCGCGGTGGTCTCGCGGTTCTAGGCGCGCAGTCCGGAACCGTGGGACTGCTACGGTCGCAGGTTCGAATCCTGCCTCGGGCATGGATGTGTGTGATGTCGTTAGGTTTAAGTAGTTCTAAGTTCTAGGGGACTGATAACCACAGCAGTTGAGTCCCATAGTGCTCAGAGCCATTTATTGTGTTATTGTGACGTATATGCAGTTACAAAACATATACACTTGTTCTGAGTAATCAAAATAATTTTTATATATGAAACATTGTCTCTGTTAACAGGCTACACATCGAAGTCTGGACTCCAGGTCTCTAGTAGCTGAAATCAAATCGTGATTTTTAATGTGAAATTTTATGCGGATTTCAATATTTTAAAACGCAAATGTTTAGCGTCATAGTGCTATTAATACTAGCTTGATATAAAAATGTGCTATAATACTGATGCTGATAATAATAATAATAATAATAATAATAATAAGCATCTTCTTCTTCTTCAGTGCTGCAAGCTACGAGTGCAATTCGTAATTTACTTGGGTAATGTTCTGAACTGATTCCGATGTTTGGAATATTTTCATTTGATAATGTTGAGAAAATACTCAGCATTCTCGATGAACCTGATGCTTCACTTTCTAATGGAGAAGAATTAATTGATCTAGATGACCCAGAATATAACACATCCACCCCTGAAACTCCCTAGAGGATTAAAACAGTGTCTACATCCATTACTGTCAACACTCCAGTTCCTATAGTGAGTTCCTTACAGCATCCCTAAGTAAGAATGTACTGCGAGAACTGATAGTGTGCTACAATACTAGTGATAACATGTTATGCACAAGATTTTTCATACCGTGAACGTCTCTGATAGTAGTGTGAGATGAAATTGTTCCAGAAGATGGACGTAAAACAGATCTACTTTGTAAACTACGACCATTTATTGACGGAATGAGAAATGGGTATCTGATGCAAACCAGGGACACGTATGTATGTGTAGATGAGATGATGGTGCCTTTTTCTGGTGTATGCAGTCTCAACCAGTACGTTCCTAAAAAACCAAATCCAGTTGATCTGAAAGTATTTTTTTTTAGCCAATCCAAATGGAATTACCGAGCGAGATGGCGCAGTGGTTAGGACACTGGACTCGCTTTCGGGAGGACGACGGTTCAATCCCGCGTCCAACCATCCTAATTTAGGTTTTCCGTGATTTCCCTAAATCGCTCCAGGCAAATACCGGGATGGTTCCTTTGAAAGGGCACGGCCGACTTCCTTCCCCATACTTCCCTAATCCGATAGTCCGATGACCTTGCTGTTTGGTCTCCTCCCCCAAGAAACCCAACCCCAATGGAATTGTCTTAGATTTTATTTTCTCCTTGGGCGAAAGTACATTCCTAGAAGTAACAGCTTCTGGGATTTCACTGGGAGAGTCCTCTGTACTCAAATTTACTGGAAGTCTTACACCTGGTCACAGTGCTTACAATGATGGGTACTTTACAAAATGAGAAACTACCCAATGACCTTCTGATTCGAGAATTTCTATCCGATTGCACAACAAACAACCTTAAGGTCCCAAAATAAGCACATCTAAAAAGTGATGAAGAAAAGAGGAAAGAAGGAACAGGTTACTGCGATATGTCGCTTCGACAAGACGAGAAAATTTGCATATTGAAGTGGCTTGACAGAAAAAGTGTGACCCTGATGTCATCAGTTGATGGAATTGAACCGATAGAGTCTAGCAAAGGATATACAAAAAAAAGAATAGAATTCGAGTTAAAAGACCAGCTGTTGTCAAAGAGTACAATAGAAACATGAGCGGAGTGGACCTGACAGAATGATGTCTTATTGTCCAAGGCGCGCTACAACTAAAAAATGGTCAGTTAGGATCATTTTACATCTTCTAGATCTAAGTTTTGCCATTTCATGGCTGTAACTTCGGCAGGATAAATGGCGCCAAGAAATTCCTAGAAATAAGAATCCTCAAATGAGAAAATACAAGCTTGCCTTGGGAGAAGGAAGTAGTGAAGAAAACGCCCTTAAACTAAACGAAGACCCAGAAAATGAAAATGGACTTCAAGAACCATCAGCCAAAAGGAGGCGTAATAAAATTCTCATGCCATACGACAGAGAAAGGAGAAGTGGTGTGGATCATGTGCCAGAAACAGCTGACATACAGGACTGAAAAAATGCAGAAAGCCAGACTGCAAGCGAAAATGCAAAGTTTTCCTGTCTCTTTTTCTGAAGTGAAACTGCTTTGCCCAATTTCACCAGGATAACTGAGTGTGGTATGAACCGCATTTTCTCTGATCAGTACACGAAACATTTTTTAAAACATAATTCAGTGTTTTACTAATATAAAACCAGTGCTTGAGACCCAGAGTCCAATGTACTGCACCACCAATTCTGGAAAAAGTAACACTGAAAAAAAATTAGTTTTAATATGCACTTTGGGTATACTTGGGTTCCGCAAAGACAGTATTTTAAATAAAATCAAAGAAAACCACCTCTGGGCCTCAGGAGGTTAAACTGATAGTTCGGTAATATTCACGCCTGTCAGCAACCGCTTTCTTTGGAATTGGAATTATTACATTCTTCTTGAAGTCTGTAGGTAATTCGCCTGTCTCATACATCTTACACACTAGATGGAATAATATTGTCATGGCTGGCGTTCCCAGGGCTATCAGGAGTTCTGACGGAATGATGTCTACTTCCGGGGCCTTGTTTCGACTTAGGACTTTTCAGTGCTTTGTCAAATTCTTCTCGCAATATCATATAACCAGTGTCATCCTCACCTAAGTCCCTTCCCCTTTCTGTAATATTGCCTTTAAGTTCATCTCCTTTGTAGAGACCCACTACATACTCCATCCACCTCTCAGGTTTGCCTTCTTCGCTTTCCACTGGTTTTCCACCTGGGCTCTTGATATTCATATAGCTGCTTCTTTTTTTCTCCAAGGGCCTACTTAATTTTCCTGTAGGCAGTGACTACCTTTCCCCTAGAGAAATATGCTTCTAAATCTTTACATTTATCCTCTAGCCATTCCCGCTTATCCTTTTTGCTAGTCGTATGATAGACGCTTGTGTTTCCATGAATGCTTCGGCTCGTCTGTCCTGATAGTGAGGATCGGAGTGCAGTTACTCGACCAGCTATCCACATTTAAATTTTCTGAGGTTTCCACAAATCGCTTAAGACAAATGTCGGGATGGTTTCTCTTGAAAGGGCATGGCCAAATTCCTTCTCCATCAGACTCTAATGACATCGTTGTCCAAGGGGCGTTAATCCATAATCTTTCATTTGTCTAATAAAAGGGCTAAATCAATAATGTGAGCCTGTGGAAAGCAGTTTCTGATCAATTCCAGAGAAAAACAGAAGGCCACCCGATGGTTAGTTTTAATAATGAAGCCTCTAATAGGCATGGTCCTATTGTAGGACACCGGGCAAGGGACTTTTCAGTAGTGTCTCCCCTGTACGGGAATATACATAATGGATGTACGAGTGCAGGTTGTGGGCATGTGGCTGACGAGATATGGAAGTTTGGGAGTGGCCGTGAGTCGTGCTCAGATAGCCAAGTAGAAAGGCGAACGCTCGCAATAATCGAGAAATTCGGGTTTGAGTCCCAGCCCTTCACAAATTTTCATTGTCCTCATTCCACTGTTCAGCTGATGGTTATCCATATTCGCAACTGAGAATACATTAATGTATTTCATAACGGCTGTAGTCGCTACAGTGCCTGTTCCTTCGGACGTGTACGCATGTCTGAAGAAACATTGCATCGTAATTTAAAATAACACAGGCACTGCATTATCGTAACATAATGATGAATCCTTAGTTTCAAAAAGTTTTAGCAGGTACCCATCAGGGGCAGCAAGATGAAAACAGTGGGACTCACGGATGGTCGTGTATGGACCTGGTGAAAGCCTGGAAGACAGTAGTCATCCGCTGCATGTGTTCAAAGAAACGTTTTAGTAAACAGTATGCTTCTCACAGTGGTCCACAGTTCGTACAGTAAAAATCAATCCAATACTCCTGTCCACAAAGGCAATGTCCCCGTATTTCGTTGGAAATCAGATGGATTAGTTACGAAATTAGGCCAAAGCTCTAACTTGACCGACTCCAAGTGTCTTGGGAAAAGGCGGGGTGGGGGGATAGAGGGGGGTGGACTACTAGTCGGTTATTTGCCAGATTCAGCTGCCCAAAAACTCGGGGAAAACTGTTTACCGTGTTTCTGTAAACATGAGAAAAAAATAACGCCATCATTGTATCAGAGCCTTATTATGTATGTGCAGTGACGTACAAAAAGATGTAAAAATAATATAGATCCATTGAACAATATACTTGCGTTACTTATGTCGTATTCGTAGAGTCCAGTTGTCTAGAAATTTTCAGTACTGTTGAAAATAAAGTTGTCCGGTGTCTTGTTTGCGCTCGGAACTAAAAGAAAAGAGCGACGGCAAGTAGACGAATGTGACTGGGAACAATATGGTCGTCTTAAAGGCTTACACCTCACTACCATGTGGTTGCAAGTGATATGGCTAGTTTTCTTTGTTATTGTCAATATAAAGAAAGTTTCATCTAAAAATATAAATCTATAATATATTACGGTTTAAAGCCTTGTGCTACTTTTTCGTGCTGATGGTCATAAGACAGCCATAGCAGTCTAGAGGACAGTGAAATGAAAAGGACTGACACTCTTATCAATGCTTTATTGTGAGGGTCACTGCACGTTTCCTGGAATTCTGATCTACGGAATGCTTTTAATATTGTGTACGTCATGTCAGGGTACCTTCTAGCTTTATAGATTTATCTGTTTCGGAAGTAACTGGCTTTTATTCGTAGGAAAGAAAACTGTATATCCGAATGATACTAGGAAGTAAACTTAGGGTTAGTAATCAGTATCTTGTTAGTTCAAATAATTTAGAAGTATTCGTATATCACGAATACTATTTCCTAGAGAATTTAGTGCTACATTAAAATGAAGGATTTGTGAAAAAAATGCATATAAGGAAGATAATTTGTTGCAACCCGTGTTCGCTCAGGTACGAGCAGCCCTTAGCGGCTCGCCATCTTATGTTATTTACAACTTTTCATGACGTCGCCTTTCCGGCTTAGATTTTTGCAGAATGTGACTCGTAAGTACTGCATCTCTTTCCAGTCAGTACACACTTTAGTTTATTAATGTCTTATATACCTATTATGTTTTAGAACATTTAGTTTAATTCTGAAGACGACGCTCATAGTAGCGTCGAAACCTGGTCAATTTTGACTTAATATTTGTGACCGAGGGCTTATTTGTTCTAATGTAGATAAGAAGTAAATATGTATGATTTATTTTACAACGCGAAAACTCTAAATTATGGATACTGATTTCTAAAGGAGGAATAATACGTCATTTTTTAAATGACACTTCGATGTTACTCTTTTTGTGTCTGAAAGAGCTGACTACCGTCAGTTTTTCAGAAACCACGTTTTCCCATTTGAGCAGCATATTTTCCACTTTCACAAAGACGTTTGACTCCTACTGGTTGTGAAGCAAGCGCATGAAACGACGTGACACTTACTGGCCATCCACGTAATCGCCCAGCGTTCAGAAAATTGCCGCATTTCGTCTCACGGGTGTAAAAGCGTCCGATAGAGGCTCTGTAAAATCGCTGCGCTGAGAACGCGCTGTTGGCCGTCACATCAGTACATCAAGTGTAATTTTTCTCCCACCTCGACTGTCACATTGTTCCGACAGTTCTTTTGTCGACCATTATGCCTTGAAGAATGTTCGATTCTCTCCTCCGTTCTTATTGACCTTCCTTTTGGCACCTTAATCGGTAATAACCCGTATCAAATTAAAATAACTTCTCGTCCTGTTACTTTTTTTCTTGGTGAAAAGAGGTTACAGAAAAGATGTGTAAGGACTTTTCACTGTTGTGTTGTTTACAAAAGGCTATTAATGTTCGTAATAGGGGACCGATGCAGAGCTTAAATGATACGTGAGGTGGAAGATACACGTGGGGCCTGGTAAATAGCATACCAGTTAAATGACGCTTTCTGCGGTAGTTCAATTAGTTTCACTGCTATTCAAACATTCATGCACAGCAGGTAGCTAACGCATGCTACAAGAATACAGTTATTTTGATGGAGTATTTCCCTCACTTTCGTGCCATCTGCTAGGAAGTAAGACTGAATGTGCACGAACTGTTGCTGTTGATACACATCTTCGCTTTGGCTCCTGTCTCTTCTTGTGCTTCTGTCCCTATGGATGCCAAGTGGTCTCTAGCATGTTCAGAAGGAACACCATGTTGAAAGAGAAAGATGGAGTTTTTCTTTTTGTGCTCTAAATACTTGGTATCGTACTGCCAGTTATTCTGTCATTTACATTGAGCGTTTCAGCAATTTCACGGATCCAAAAATCATCCACTGTAGGTAGTAATTATTTTAACCATGTCTCACCGCAAACGTTCACGGACATAAGGACATTCTACATACTGAAATGTACTAACCTTGGAGGCATTTCTACCAGTCACAGATCTTACGAAAGTGGTTGGCTGTTTAAATACAAGAAATTGTATGGATATAAGTTATCACTGGAAACGTAAAACCAACAGCGTTAAATGCGGCACACAAATTTTGAGTAAGATGCTTTCGTGTAATTGCTTCTGTACCTATATCTGTATTCTGCAAGCTTCCAAACGATGTCCGGCAGTGATGGGAACAACCGACTGAAAATTATCGATTCTATCGGTTGTTGGTGAACCATAGATTCATCCGGTTGTAGTTTTATGTATCGGTTGAATTATTCATTCGTTCATTTGACTGAAACTAATCTATGGGAGCAACCGAATGAAAACAGTCGATTCAGTCGCATGGACCACTACTTACTCACTCATTCATTCATTCATTCTCTCTTTTGGCTAAAATCACTCTGTGGCAGGGACCGAATGAAAACAACCGAATCAGTTACTATTATTCATAGTATCTTTTCAAATGGAACGAGACTGTAGTTTTTCTGTCGGCTGAACCATTGATATTCATTCGTTCAACTGAAATCACTCTTTACTGTGTTGCAGTTGACTGAGCTGTCCATTCATTCTTCTGAGTGAAACCAATCTATAGTACTTTCATAGGCCCACTCCCCGCGGGTACGTGACGACATCTCAGAGGATACGCCAAAGTTAAAATAAACCTTATGCATGTTGCTGTTGTGGTCTTCAGTCTGAAGACTGGTTTGATTGTGTCTAATGAAAGCCTCTTCATCTCCGAATAGCTTACTGCAATGACATTATACGAATTTGATTATGCTATTTTGTCTAAAACCGACATGGTGAGACCGTGGCTGTGTACAATTAATGTAGGTTTATTGAGATAAACAAAGAAGATAGTCTAACAGAGAACATATTGTACCAAACTCAATAGCTACTAAAGCCACTCTCTCGCCATTTTAACGCTATCTGAAGCAACAATGAATCTCTCTGACGCTACTCTGACGCGCTTGGTGCCAATGCTTTATATATTACGAGTCCAGCTTCCAGTACCTTATAGAAGAAAATATAGTCCAAATTACTATTAATATGACTGTATTAACTGAAATTGTGTCTCAAACTTAATTTGTATAATGCGTTTTGGAAGTAATTATTTTCGCGAAGATTTACACGCCTAATGATTAATAGAAAAGGGTACAAAATTGAAAAATAGTAGCAGCATCTTGTTTTATAGGATAGATATCATTATCGATGGTAAAATTAGAAAAATTATAACTAGAGGCAAAAATTTTGTTTGCGTAAAAAACTGAAGCATAACAACATATGTTTACTGTAAATCTGTTTTTAGATCATTTAAATTGACAATATTTTTTTTTTATATATGGGGCTTAACTGCTAAGGTCATCAGTCCCTAAGCTTACACACTACTTAACCTAAATTGTCCTAAGGACAAACACACACACCCATGCCGAGGGAGGACTCGAACCTCCGCCGGGTGACAATAATTGTGATTACTAGTGTTCATGGCATAATATCGGTACTGAGATATGGATCGGTATGGTTAATAATAATATATTAAGAGAAAATTAGTTTTTTGGCAGTCAAATGTCTTCGATGAGAAGTACATAATTTAAATAAGAAAATTAACCCAAGTCTGGCCAAAATTTATGCGGAATCGTACACTTGGGTTAAATTTCGAAAGTACCGAGAAGGCAAGGCTCATTGTACTGATGAACCATGATTACACCAAGGCGTGCACCTCTTCTTAAGGGCTCCAGATGTGTGGAAATCGCATAGGTGAGAACTCGCACTGTATGGAGTATGTGAAAGCGCTTTTTAGAGAAACCTCTATAACGTACTCGAAATAACCTTGGCAAGACGTGGGCCGGCATTATCATGCAAGAGAATGATTCTGTCCGTCAAAATCCCTGGACCTTTGGAGTCATGGTACCCCTCAGTGTTTGCGAAGCGTCCACGTACTAGTGTGCGCCAATTGTGGTAAGCTCTCCCCATGCTATTTCCATGTTTTTGAAGCCCTTAAGAAAGACATTTGTTGCCGTCTATTTGCTTCAGACGAAGAGATGCACGGCTGGTTACAAAATCATGGTTCCGTAAACAACCACAAATATTTTTCCATGATGGCATTGGGCGTCTTGCCTCACATTGGGATAAGTGTGTTAAATTGCGGGGATTACTTTTGAAATAATAAGCAGTTTACTAACTTTTTATCCATATGTCTCGTTTTCATTTGACTGCCCTTTTTATTTCTTCTTCAGTAGGTCATTGGTAAAATTTGAGCCCAGTTAGACTGACATTTAATCGAAGACTTTACATTTTAGGTACATCTGTGCTAAACATGAAAATATTTCATATGAATCAGTGGCGGATCGTAGCCACTCCTTCGCAGTTATCGCGGAAACGGAGCCCTGTTTACTGGAACTTTGTTGTTCCTATTTCCGTGTTCTTTCCCACTTGTTAGTTTCCACTGTTAATTGTGATGCACCGTTTATAACTACCATGCACCACGTCGCGATATGTTGGCAACGAAAAATGTTTCTTCACATTTTTGGACTCTGAGCTTGGGAATGCACGTCCTGTTAAGGCTGAGACAGAAAGACGATGGAACTGTCATATCGACGAATGTTACACGACGTCTACAGCGGAACACCGTGATTTCGAAGTGGTTTTAAGAACCTGACGCAATGTGTATAAAAGTTTATAAAGGGGACTTCCGACGGTACGATGGAAGAGGGAAACGTATCTCTGGCCGTCAGTTAAGTACGGCTGGCAAATGCCATTCAAACTCTTACGAATTCCATTAGATAGCATTACCGACAGTTGCAGATGTTCAGGAGATTCAAAGCGTGCCCCAAAAGAGGGACCGCCTCCACGCACACGTATCTGAATTACGGATGACGGTTACCGCTGCAACAACCGCTTTCAGTTACATCAGTTTTTTCATCTTCAGTTTAACGTGACTGTTAAAACCGAACAAAACGACCTATTTCTGAAACAACCGATTTTTGGTCTTTTATTGTTATTATTTTATGTAATAAAAGTAAGCACTGAAGAAAGACTGAAAAATTCTAAGACTCCTTCAGACTACCAGAAAGCAGAACTGTTTTCAAATGTAAAGTTGTTTCTCCTTGACTCCCTCTGTACCATGGAGGAAGTCTCGTATAGAAATGATTTGCCAGCTACAAACATGTGAATGTCCAGCATGTACCTCTATATTTTCTAACAGACTATGCAATCTTTTACTCAAATGACACGTACCACATGAAAACGTTTATCATGAATGCGATTTGCGGAAACGAAATTAACTAATTACAGGTTGTGCCGACTATTATTAGGACATTGTGGACGAGTGCGTCATGGGCTACGTAATTTGTTGAATTTTCCTGCTTTCACGACCAAAATTTGTCTCAGAAGGTATATTCACGAAGTGCTTTGCGGGCATTGAACTCATGTTTTGTACGTAGGCATAACGGATCCACTAGATTTCAGTGACGCACATTTTAGCTGCCCATTATAATTAGTTCTTAACAGAACTTAAGTTGCAGTTAATCCGCACGCGTGGCATTATAGTACTGTGGCAGTGCAAGATATATATTCTGGCTCTATAGTATCTCTGTGTGAGTGCTATAGTGAACGGTAAGTAGACCTTTTGTATTTGTGTCTGTGTCGCGTGCAATGAGAACTGACACAAAGTCTTAGATGTTTTACACCAGACTGAATTACCGTCTTCATCACTTGAAGTAAATGAAGAGGACAGAGGCATCGCAATCCCTATCTTCGGTTTGATCAAGAAACTTGAAGATACCACTCTCACTAAAATCCTGGAGCATGAAGGACTGATACAAATGCCTTCCGAGGACATTACTGATAGGGAACAAATTTATGAGACTTTTACTGATGATGCAGCTAATGACTATGTTCCTTTCGATTATGTCAAGAAGATAACTGAAGCTGAAAATAAAGGCTGGTCATTGAAAAAAATAGTGGATCCCTTCAGAAAGGTCAAGGACAGGTATTATCTATCTCGTTGTCAGAGAATTTTATGAACAAGTTAATTCCGTGGCTGTGCATGATGTTGATATACGGTGGTGGGCATGCGCAAAAGTTAGAGCGCTTGGACTTACGGATTTCAAAGGTGAATGTACCTGGGTGTGGAATTTTAAGGCAGATTGTGAGTCGCAAAGTTAGGCAGCGTGTAACGTACAAGCATGCTACATTCTACATCTACATTCATACTCCGCAAGCCACCCAACGGTGTGTGGCGGAGGGCACTTTACGTGCCACTGTCATTACCTCCCTTTCCTGTTCCAGTCGCGTATGGTTCGCGGGAAGAACGACTGTCTGAAAGCCTCCGTGCGCGCTCTAATCTCTCTAATTTTACATTCGTGATCTCCTCGGGAGGTATAAGTAGGGGGAAGCAATATACTCGATACCTCATCCAGAAACGCACCCTCTCGAAACCTGGCGAGCAAGCTACACCGCGATGCAGAGCGCCTCTCTTGCAGAGTCTGCCACTTGAGTTTATTAAACATCTCCGTAACGCTATCACGGTTACCAAATAACCCTGTGACGAAACGCGCCGCTCTTCTTTGGATCTTCTCTATCTCCTCCGTCAACCCGATCTGGTACGGATCCCACACTGATGAGCAATACTCAAGTATAGGTCGAACGAGTGTTTTGTAAGCCACCTCCTTTGTTGCTGGACTACATTTTCTAAGCACTCTCCCAATGAATCTCAACCTGGTACCCGCCTTACCAACAATTAATTTTATATGATCATTCCACTTCAAATCGTTCCGCACGCATACTCCCAGATATTTTACAGAAGTAACTGCTACCAGTGTTTGTTCCGCTATCATATAATCATACAATAAAGGATCCTTCTTTCTATGTATTCGCAATACATTACATTTGTCTATGTTAAGGGACAGTTGCCACTCCCTGCACCAAGTGCCTATCCGCTGCAGATCTTCCTGCATTTCGCTACAATTTTCTAATGCTGCAACTTCTCTGTATACTACAGCATCATCCGCGAAAAGCCGCATGGAACTTCCGACACTATCTACTAGGTCATTTATATATATTGTGAAAAGCAATGGTCCCATAACACTCCCCTGTGGCACGCCAGAGGTTACCTTAACGTCTGTAGACGTCTCTCCATTGATAACAACATGCTGTGTTCTGTTTGCTAAAAAATCTTCAATCCAGCCACACAGCTGGTCTGATATTCCGTAGGCTCTTACTTTGTTTATCAGGCGACAGTGCGGAACTGTATCGAACGCCTTCCGGAAGTCAAGAAAAATAGCATCTACCTGGGAGCCTGTATCTAATATTTTCTGGGTCTCATGAACAAATAACGCGAGTTGGGTCTCACACGATCGCTGTTTCCGGAATCCATGTTGATTCCTACATAGTAGATTTTGGGTTTCCAAAAACGACATGATACTCGAGCAAAAAACATGTTCTAAAATTCTACAACAGATCGACGTCAGAGATATAGGTCTATAGTTTTGCGCATCTGCTCGACGACCCTTCTTGAAGACTGGGACTACCTGTGCTCTTTTCCAATCATTTGGAACCCTCCGTTCCTCTAGAGACTTGCGGTACACGGCTGTTAGAAGGGGGGGCAAGTTCTTTCGCGTACTCTGTGTAGAATCGAATTGGTATCCCGTCAGGTCCAGTGGACTTTCCTCTGTTGAGTGATTCCAGTTGCTTTTCTATTCCTTGGACACTTATTTCGATGTCAGCCATTTTTTCGTTTGTGCGAGGATTTAGAGAAGGAACTGCAGTGCGGTCTTCCTCTGTGAAATAGCTTTGGAAAAAGGTGTTTAGTATTTCAGCTTTACGCGTGTCATCCTCTGTTTCAATGCCATCATCATCCCGGAGTGTCTGGATATGCTGTTTCGAGCCACTTACTGATTTAACGTAAGACCAGAACTTCCTAGGATTTTCTGTCAAGTCTGTACATAGAATTTTACTTTCGAATTCACTGAACGCTTCTCACATAGCCCTCCTTACGCTAACTTTGACATCGCTTAGCTTCTGTTTGTCTGAGAGGTTTTGGCTGTGTTTAAACTTGGAGTGAAGCTCTCTTCGCTTTCGCAGTAGTTTCCTAACTTTGTTGTTGTACCACGGTGGGTTTTTCCCGTCCCTCACAGTTTTACTCGGCACGTACCTGTCTAAAACGCATTTTACGATTGCCTTGAACTTTTTCCATAAACACTCAACATTGTCAGTGTCGGAACAGAAATTTTCGTTTTGATCTGTTAGGTGGTCTGAAATCTGCCTTCTATTACTCTTGCTAAACAGATAAACCTTCCTCCCTTTTTTATATTCCTATTAACTTCCATATTCAGGGATGCTACAACGGCCTTATGATCACTGATTCCCTGTTCTGCACTTACAGAGTCGAAAAGTTCGGGTCTGTTTGTTATCAGTAGGTCCAAGATGTTATCTCCACGAGTCGGTTCTCTGTTTAATTGCTCGAGGTAATTTTCGGATAGTGCACTCAGTATAATGTCACTCGATGCTCTGTCCCTACCACCCGTCCTAAACATCTGAGTGTCCCAGTCTATATCTGGTAAATTGAAATCTCCACCTAAGACTCAAGCGCAAGGAGGCATAGGGAATTCTGAGCATGAGTGAACGAGACACGATTGTCGGGGTGCAATCAACATCTGGAATAATAGATTCGTATACAATTGGGACAATGATTTCCATAGAAGGTAGACTTTTTCTCCACTACTCATTGTCTTCCGTGAACCAAGTGGCATGTTTGGTCCCATTGTGCAAAAGAAAATGAACCCACCTCCGAACGTATTCATAGCGGCTTCAATATGAGGCAAAGTGGACTAGAGTATTCTTGAACAACGGCGGGATAACAGTCACTCTCCCAATGTTGAAAAAGAATGTTGTCTGATTCTAGATTTATTTTCACCCCATCAACAGGATCTGTTCGTACTTCTAGATAAACACATCAAGGTAACAACCATTCCATCTGGTACAAGGTCCCTTGTCCAATCTTTGGATTCATACTTTTTTCGCTACTGGAAAAAGTTTACTAAACTTTTTTACGAGCGAGTTTTACTCGACAACATCGACACTGAACTCCACCATCGTAAAGTTATCATCAACCTTCATGCACTTATTTATAATCGGTCCAGTGCCCCCATATTCAACAATATGATCAAGCATTCATGGAAGAAAGCTACATTTACACTTGAATTTGATGCTTTTCATGCTCCTGACAATGTTATCTGGAACACGGGAGATTCAAGTTGCACAAAACCCAACTGCTCAACTGCATCATTTATCCAACGCGCATATTGTCGTTTACATTTGTGTTTAACAGATTTCTACGCCAAGACTCACAAACATGCTTCATAACAGGTACGTAAAGCTAAATGGAATTAATAACTAAATAATAATAATTATTATTATGTTATTCCATTCCTGTCCTGTTGTTTACTACACCACTATCTTTAGGCTCGCCAACGGCCTTGTCGCAGTGGCAACACCGGTTCCCGTGGGATCACCGAAGTTAAGCGCTGTCGGTCTGGGCCAGCACTAGGATCGGTGATCATTCAGTCTGTCGAGCGCTGTCGGCAAGCGTGGTGCACTCTGCCATTGTGAGGCAAGCTGAGGAGCTAGTTGATAGAGAAGTAGCGGCTCCGGCCTCGTAAACTGACATATGGCCGTGAGAGCGGTGTGCTGACCACATGTCCCTCCATATCCGCGTCCAGTGATGCCTGTAGCTGAGGATGACACGGTAGCCGGTCGGCACGGTTGGACCTTCATGGCCTGTTCGGGCTGAGTTTAATGTTATCTATAAGGCTCACCGACATGTGTAATTATCGCTACGGGCAACTAAATTTGGTGAAGTACTGGGTGACAGTTATTGAAGTATATGAAATAAAAGCGTCATAATGAACGGTTTACGTTAGGATGTTCAAACTGCACGGTTGGCCGCGGGGCATGATGGGAATTAGTATGCACGTGCATAGTTTGGTTTACCGACGAGGCCCACTTTCATTTGAATAGGTTCATCAACAAGCAAAATTAGCGCATTTTGACTGAGAATCCGCATTTCGCGATCGAGAAGTCTCTTCACCTTCAACGGGTGACTGTGTGATGTGCAGTGTTCAGTCACGGAATAATCGGTGCGCTATTCCTTGATGGCATGGTGACTATCGAACGGTACGTGAAGGTTTTGGAAGATGATTTCATCCCCATTATCCAAAGTGACCCTGTTTTCGACAAGATGTGGTTCATGGAAGATGGAGCTCGACCTCATAGAAGCAGGAGAGTGATGTCCTGGAAGAGCACTTTGGGGACCGCATTCTGGCTCTGGGTGACCCAGAGGCCACTGGCATGGGCCTCTATTGGCCACCATATCCTCCGAATCTGAACACATGTGACTCCTTTTTGTGGGACTACATTAAAGACAAGGTGTACAGCAATAACCCCAAAACCATTGCTAAGCTGAAAACAGTCTCAGAAGGTCATTGACAGCAACGATGTTACGACACTTCAGCGGCTCATGCAGAATTTCGATATTCGTCTGCGCCACATCATCGCTAATGATGGCAGGCATATCGAACATACCATAGTCAAAATGCGAATTTATGTAGCAACGTTTACATGTTGAATAAAGTGTGTGCACGTTTTGGCTGGCAAGTAATTTACGTTTTTTCATATAGTAAGTATTTATTACACCTGATATTTCCACCGTAATTCGTTTTATTTCAGTATCGGTGGCACTTCACGAAGATACCTCGTCAATCTATATTCCGGAGCCCGAACGGACTGCCAGGCTCGCCTATTCGATGGTGTCAGACCTGTGGCATTAATTCACCATGCCCTTAATCTGTGCCTGTTGGAAATCTCTGGAAATTAGGGCACTTCAAAGTACTCACTGCAACTAGATAGCAGCCCAGTTAATTTTTGCCCGAAAATCTCAACGTTTTACTGATTATTGGTTCAAATGGCTCTGAGCACTATGGGACTTAACATCTTTGGTCATCAGTCCCCTAGAACTTAGAACTATCTAAACCTAACTAACCTAAGGACATCACACACATCCATGCCCGAGACAGGATTCGAACCTGCGACCGTAGCAGTCGCGCGGTTCCGGACTGAAGCGCCTAGAACCGTTTGGCCACATCGACCGGGTACTGATTATTACTGAACCCGGACCTCAGGTACTCTGCAGCACTTGTAGACTACTACAGCATGTTTCAGCGACGACGTCCTCTTCGTCACTTGTACCGTACATCAGCGATATCGCCGCTATAATGTACATCGTCACTTACAAACTAATTTAATTAAAGTGCTCAAGATTACACCAAAAAATAAAAACTCATTATTAATAACCATATCAGGAGACGAGAGCACAACAGCAATATCTCTGCTGAAAAACTGTTCCCAATTTCTACCTTCTCAAGCGTACAGAGTGTTTCCGTCATGAGACAGATTTTCTTGCATATTGGAGATGGGAAGAAACCCTGGCCCGGAGAAAACTGAGTCGAAAGCTACAGAGCCAAAAGTACTGTACAATAACTGTAACAGAGGAATAGCGCAACTTATGCATCGTTGTTTATACTATGTAAAAAAAAGGCGTATTACATATAATTGCTACAAATGTAGGGTAGGCAAACCCGACCAACGTAGACGTATATCATGAGGGGAGGGAACAAGAAACTCATGTAATGGACTGAAAATCACATGACATGTACGCTGACATGGTCACTCTTGATGTAAAGATTTATAAACATGCAGTTTATGTTAACAAGTTAACCAGACCACTGAATCAGCGCAAGTGAAATGGCGTCGTACCCATTTACGCCATATGCAGAAAAGACTTCTGTGAATAGACTAGCAATTATGAATTTATTGAATGATGCGATATGCCGAACCATGAATAATATTCAGATCTGCGGCTATTTTATCCACGTCACATGGCGATTTTCCATCACAATGTTCTCAACTGCTGCAGTAGGCTCTGGGGTCTCAATTCGGTGTACCTGACGAGAGCGCTCAGCGTCTGTCACTGAAATCGCGCTATTTCCGAACTTTCTACTGCACTCATACACTTGCTGCAGTGAAAAACACGCATCACCATACTGGACCTTCATTCGCAGATGGATTTTAATAGCTTTCGTATCTTCACTGCTTAGAAAAAGTGCATGTCGCAAGTGGGGCAGTCATTTTCAGCTGGCCGGCCACTGTGGCCAAGCGGTTCTAGGCGCTAGAGTCCGGAACCGCGCGACTGCTACGGTCGCAGGTTCGAATCCTGCCTCAGGCATGGATGTATGTGATGTCCTTAGGTTAGTTTGGTTTAAGTAGTTCTAGGTTTAGGGGACTGATGACCTCAGATGTTAAGTCCCATAGTGCTCAGAGCCATTTGAACCATTTTCAACTGGTATTGTTTCCGCGTTTCGGTTGCCTGCAGTATGCTGCCGCCTGTAGGGCATTCCTTACATCATTGGTAACAGTACTGCCAACTTACAGAACAGTGACGCTAAATCTCGATTTTTTAAAGGTTTTCAATTGACTCATCCTCGTATGTCTTTGGAGAAAGGCGGACTCTCTTTCATTCATTACCGGTAAATATTCTCTAGAAAAAAGGTACTTGTGCGAGGGAATATACGAGGGGCGTTCAATAAGTAAGGCAACACTTTTTTTTCTAAAACCAGGATTTTTTTACTATAGATTCAAATACACCATGTTATTCCCATTCTTTTGGCTACAAAACCCTATTTTTCAACATAAACTCCGTTCAATGCGACGGCCGTACGCCACCTTACTTGGAGGGTCTGTATGCCCGCATGGTATCCACTCTACTGGTTGACTCGTAGCCAATGTCTGCTGCATCAATTACCTGCCTATTCTTGACGTAACGGTTCCCGCGGAGTGCATCCTCCATTGGGACAAACAGATGAAAGATGCGAGATCCAGGAGATAGGGTGGATGAGGAAGACCAGTCAAATGAAATTCTGTAAGCTCTTCTCGGATGCGCAAACTTGAGTGATAAGGAGAAGTTTGTTTGCATGTTTGTGGCAAAGAGCACGCTGAAGCCGTTTCTTCGGTTTTGTAAGGGCAGCACCTTACACTTCAGAGTTGATCGTTGCACCATGAGTGAGGACACCAAACAGAATAAGTCTTTCAGGTTCTCAGAAGACCGTCGCCACGACTCAACCGGCTGAGGGTGCGGGTTTGAACTTTTTCTTCGGAGAGGTGGTGTTTCGCCACTCCATGGATTGCCGTTTTGTTTCCGGTTCGAAGTGATGAACTGCTCTTTATGATGTGTTAGGCGGCTACGCACCTTTTAGTACCCAACTGGTGGATGAGTGGGTCAGCACTACAAACAGAGATGTCCAGCTGAGCAGCGTGGTGTTTCATTGTGATTCTTTGATCACCACCACGAATGAGAGTGTCCGCACGTTCCAACATTGCAGGAGTCACTGATGTGTGCGACCGACCAGCACGCAGGAGATCGTACAGGTTTGCGCGACCTTGTTGCGATGATGACAGACGCCTAGCCTACCGACTCACCGTGCTTTTGTTCTCTGCCAGGACATCTTCAAGCGTCTATGAATATTTGCGATGCTCTGATTTTCCGCCAAAAGAAACTCAACAGCTCTCTGCTTGGAACGCACCTCCGTTGCAGACGTCATCTTAACTCTCCTTGTACCATTGTGGTCAATATGACCCCATAAGCACATTTGAAATATGTATCTCCCTTGTTTTCAAAGCGATTATCTTCAAAATTTACAGGCCGGTGTGGCCGAGTGGTTCTAGGCGCTTCAGTCTGGAACGGCGCGACCGCTACGCTCGCAGGTTCGAATCCTGCCTCGGACATGGATGTGTGTGATTTCCTTAGGTTAGTTAGGTTTAAGTAGTTTTAAGTTCTAGGGGACTGATGACCTCAGATGTTAAGTCCCATAGTGCTCAGTGCCATTTGAACCATTTTCAAAATTTATGACTTTGACTCTCTAAGTTGCTTGTATGCAATGACATATTGTTCAGTTTTACATTTACAACATATTAAGATTTATCATGGGGTATGCACTGAGTACCACTGGGGTCAGCATGAACCCAATCTAAATTTTTGTTTTGTTTCTTGGATGTAACATTATGAAAACAGGATGACGAATGTTATATTGAACAGATGTTACACGAAACATCTGCAACAAAGAAACTAACATGTCCCACTTATTGTTTATACCCACTGTTGCCGTTTCTTGCCTCAGCCGTTGTTGTGTATTGCCTTTGTTGCTAGCGTTTTGCCTCAGTGTGTGCAAGAACTACATTATGACTAGAAAACGTTTGAGTAGTGTTGAAATACAAGCAATTTTGAATGAAGAAGAGGAATTAGGAGATATACCGTCTGATGACGATGAAGAGATTGAGACTATTATTTCTGAAGGTAGGGAATCAACTAAAGATTCTGATGAATATGTTAGAGATTGGAAAATTCTACTTCCTGAAGATGCTGACATCTCAAATCAGAATGTTTTCAAGTAAGTATATATAATCTACCATATGTTTGCAAAAACTTTAATGATAGTGCTAATAATAATAATATGTAAGTACATATGTAAAATAGTAATCCTAATTTTTTTAGGTCGAGAAATGGAAATGAAACATGGGGAAAAAATTCTGTTAGATTACATGGGAGACAGCCAGCACTAAATATATTGAAGACGGCTCCAGGTCCCACGAGGCATACTGTAAGGAACGTAAATACTATGCAGTCACCATTTGAATTATTTATGAAGCCCAGCAATTTCCAGATTATTTTAAAGTGGACCAACAAAGAAGGTAACATTACTTTTTGTAACAAATGGGCAGATCTTGATAGAGGAGAATTTGAATGCTTTATTGGCCTGCATATTCAGAAACGTGCAGAAGATGCTTTTCTGTTGTCTGTAAACAACATTAACAGTTTCTTTGTTTTAAATATAAAGAGTTGCTTTGTAATAAAAGTAAATATCTATAAGATCAGGGATTAAGGCAAGATATGTAAGTGCTTATACAGGGTGTTACAAAAAGGTACGGCCAAACTTTCAGGAAACATTCCTCACACACAAATAAAGAAAACATGTTATGTGGACATGTGTCCGGAAACGCTTAATTTCCATGTTAGTGCTCATTTTAGTTTCGTCAGTATGTACTCTGCTTCCTCGATTCACCGCCATGATTTCATACGGATACTCTACCTGTGCTGCTAGAACATGTGCCTTTACAGGTACGACACAACATGTGGTTCATGCACGATGGAGCTCCTGCACATTTCAGTCGAGGTGTTCGTACGCTTCTCAACAACAGATTCGGTGATCGATGGATTGGTAGAGGCGGACCAATTCCATGGCCTCCACGCTCTCCTGACCTCAACCCTCTTGAATTTCATTTATGGGGGCATGTGTAAGCTCTTGTCTACGCAACCCCGGTACCAAATATAGAGACTCTTCGTGCTCGTATTGTGGACGGCTGTGATACAATACGCCATTCTCCAGGGCTGCATCAGCGCATCAGGGATTCCATGCGACGGACGGTGGATGCGTGTATCCTTGCTAACGGAGGACATTTAGAACATTTCCTGTAACAAAGTGTTTGAAGTCACGCTGGTACGTTCTGTCGCTGTGTGTTTCCATTCCATGATTAATGTGATTTGAAGAGAAGTAATAAAATGAGCTCTAACATGGAAAGTAAGCGTTTCCGGACACATGTCCACATAACATATTTTCTTTCTTTGCGTGTGAGGAATGTTTCCTGAAAGTTTGGCCGTACATTTTTGTAACACCCTGTATACATAGTTCAACTGTTTTCAATCAATAATATATGCTTTTATGTCAAATGGCTCTGAACAGGGACTTAACTTCTGAGGTCATCAGTCCCCTAGAACTTAGAACTACTTAAACCTAACTAACCTAAGGACATCACACACATCCATGCCCGAGGCAGCATTCGAACCTGCGACCGCTGTGGTCGCGCGGTTCCAGACTGTAGCGCCTAGAACCGCTCGGCCACCCCGGCCGGCTTTTTATGTCAGTTCACTAAAATAAATAAAATACTGACAATATATCCCGTGTTAATTACTTGGGGTCATATTGACCCCAGCGGTACTCAGTGTAATTTTGGTAGTAGGAGGGTTAAGGCTACGTATAGCGGTACAACCTTTCGGAACTTCATGAAACTATAAGGGCTGAAGCAGGAATACAGTTCCTTGACGTCCCACAGCAAATTTCTCATTGTTTCAACCGAAATTGGCGGAGAAAGAAAATGTTTTGCATAACTTATTGAACACCGCTCGTATGCATTGCTTTATCTAACTCAAGTAGTTATGGCTAAATAATTTTAGCTGTGTTATGAATAGTAGTGTCAGGAAGCGGCACGGGCTTCTTAATGGCGGCGGTGGAGCGTTGTCACCAGCTCCCGGTTTGCGCTGTGAGCGGTAAGAGCGTCGCTGATGGCCGCCCCTGCGCCTTGCTGGCCGCTTTTGGCGCTCGTAATGCGGTTACCGGGCGCGCCGGCCGACTCTTGTGTAAGCGCATTCCCGATGCAGTATTACGCCAGCAAATTGGGTGTTAATCCTGCCGGCGCGGCGCCATGGCGCGGAATCAGTTAGCTGGCGCGCCGCTAATCACACACGCCCGTGGCGCCGTGCTGTCGTGTAGATGGCTGGCGCGGCTTTGCCAGCATCACTACAAATGATTTAGATAACCAGCCGCGTTTCTTCACCGCTGTAATATCGTTTTAGCGTGCCGCGCGTACTCAAAGGCACGGCTCTATTAGCGCTGGAAGCATTTACAGAAACGCTCTCGGTGTGTTCGAGGTTCGTGATCGTGGATCTCGGGTAGTTCCCACAGCGACAGAGAACTGAACTTTGGTCGTCTGATCATGAGGTATAAATATGGCAGGGGCCACTGACAAATGATGCTTTTGGCCTTTACCATTTTTATATGACGTTATCTGTTATCTATCGTAAATTTACAGTGTATATTTGTGTCCGAGTCGACACTTGCAAAAAATTTTCTTTGAATACACTGTCCGCAAATACGTGAAGCACCCGGAAGCGGAGAAGGAAATGAAATGGAACTTCACGGTTTGAGAGGATATGTGACGCTATCGAAACTTCTATATTTAAATGTGTGATTCTGTACTTCAATTGCAGATTGACTGAGAAGATGAAACTTCTACGTTATTTTCTGAAACAGCTGAGTAAAACTAAACGTACTGAGCCTACTTTCTCTTTACTTTTTCTTATCATGTCAACACTGACCCACAATATTCTAGCGCAACGCAATCTGACTGCTCAAAAAAAATTACAACCTGACTTCAGATAATTAATACAAAAGAATGACCCTGACTAAGAAGCAATTCTGACAATGGCCTATACATTTTATTAAGCACTTACCTCACAAAATTCTTCATTACGCGAACTACTGCTACACAGCCATGTGAGTGGCCCGAAGACTTCTTAAGTAATAGAACCCAGTACGTTGTCCTCGATGGTGAGTGTTCATCGGAGGTGAGGGTATCATCTGGAGTGCCCCAGGGAAGTGTGGTAGGTCCGCTGTTGTTTTCTATCTACGTAAATGATCTTTTTGATAGGGCGGATAGCAATGTGCGGCTGTTTGCTGATGATGCTGTGGTGTACGGGAAGGTGTTGTCGTTGAGTGACTGTAGGAGGATACAAGATGACTTGGACAGGATTTGTGATTGGTGTAAAGAATGGCAGATAACTCTAAATATAGATAAATGTAAATTAATGCAGATGAATAGGAAAAAGAATAAGAATCCCGTAATGTTTGAATACTCCATTAGTAGTGTAGCGCTTCACACAGTCACGTTGATTAAATATTTGGGCGTAACATTGCAAAGCGATATGAAGTGGGACAAGCATGTAATGGCAGTTGTGGGGAAGGCGGATAGTCGTCATCGGTTCATTGGTAGAATTTTGGGAAGATGTGGTTCATCTGTAAAGGAGACCGCTTATAAAACACTAATACGACCTATTCTTGAGTACTGTTCGAGCGTTTGGGATCCCTATCAGGTCGGATTGAGGGAGGACATAGAAGCAATTCAGAGGCGGGCTGCTAGATTTGTTACTGGTAGGTTTGATCATCACGCGAGTGTTACGGAAATGCTTCAGGAACTCGGGTGGGAGTTTCTAGAGGAAAGGAGGCGTTCTTTTCGTGAATCGCTACTGAGGAAATTTAGAGAACCAACATTTGAGGCTGACTGCAGTACAGTTTTATTGCCGCCAAATTACATTTCGCGGAACGACCACAAAGATAAGAGAGATTAGGGCTCGTATACAGGCATATAGGCAGTCATTTTTCCCTCGTTCTGTTTGGGAGTGGAACAGGGAGGGAAGATGCTAGTTGTGGTACGAGGTACCCTCCGCCACGCACCGTATGGTGGATTGCGGAGTATGTATGTAGATGTAGATGTAGATGTACAGGGAGCGTCAATACTGCCAGCTAAATAAAAGATTCTAATTACTAAGCCACTAACTACTAATCTGTATGTTGTTAGCAAAGGAAAGATTTTGTTACAAACCAAATATTGTATTTTTTTACCTTAATAATGTGACATCCAGTTCAAACACGAATATAAATCGTCATTGACATCTAGTACAAAGGTATATAATGATGAATAATATTCAATCTCCAAGTCGAACATGTACAGATCGTAAGCCTACGCTAACACTTCAGACCCCTACTTTCCATCAATGCTAGCTTCTCACATCTAACATCCATCACTGCTGGCCGTTCACCTCCAACTGCCCAACAGTACTTCCATCACTGCTGGCGGCTAACTTCCAACTGCCCAACAGTACTGGCGATTAGCTTCCAACAACGATCCGCCCAGCTACAGAGTCTCTTACAAAGAAAGCGCAGTCAGATATCCAACACTAACTGCTACGCAGCGCTACCAACACAGAAGCAGCCCGCTTACATTATTTCTTCATATCCGGATCCATTGCTGAGTTATACCGTCACGATAGCTCAGCCTGTTCGGTAAGAGAGTTAACTGCCCTCTGTAATTAAAAAAAAAAAAAAAAAAAAAAAACTGAGTGAACCGATCAACGATGAACTAGAGCGCGTGTCATGGGACGTCCGCCCCGAACAAATACAACGAACAATAATGAACAAAACGAGATCAACAAAAAAAAAAAGTGGTCAGCGTAGCAGAACGCCACGCAAGGGAAACTGGTTCGATTCCAGGCTGGGTCGAAGATTTTCTCCACTCGGAGAATATGTGTTGTGATGTCTCCATTATCAATTCACCCTCATCGACACGCAAGTCGCTGAAGTGGCGTCAACTAAAGAGACTTGCACCGGCCGACAGGTCTACTCGATTGGAGACCCTCGACACACGACGTTTCATTTCGTGATTACAAAATCGAATCAAAGCGGACAACGCAGTGTTAATCACACAAAAAATGTGTGGATATTATTTGGGACAGTGGGTGAAACGATACAATGAAATTCTTCACAAGCTGATAGGTCTACGGGATCTAACCGTCAATGAGTGGCTCCATCTGGATATGGCACACGTGAAAAAACTTGTAGAAATTCTTACTTGCCAGACTGTGGCCATTATCAAGGCTAAAGTCGGTACTCCACGTTACTAACGCGATGTTCCCTGAGGGTGATTAATTTTTCGTCTGGTGTGCTTATTATGCATCTTTTGTAGTATTACAGCTATTAGACACGAATAATAAATAAATGTACTGCCTAACGAAAACGAGAAGGAAACGAAATGAAACATCACGAATTGCAAGGACGTGTGTTGCTATTTCAGTGACTACAAAATCGAGTCAAATTTACGAAGAACTTGGCAATATGAGGCAACTTATCCGTTGCACCCCCTTGGACTGGATACAAGCACCTATACGGTTGGTAAAGATGTCATAAAGCCGTTGCAGCCTCTCTTCAGGGAAGGTAGCCCACAACTGTTCTAACTGATCCTTGACATCCTGGATGCTGTCACTGAGACGGAACTGACATCGAGCTGGTCCCTCATACGTTCCGTTGGGGACAATTCTTCGGATCGTACTGTCCACGAGAGAACGTCAGCGTGATGCAGGCAGTACGTAAAGAAGTGTGCCATATGTGGACGAGCATTGTTCTGTTGAAAAATGCCACAACGATACAGTCGTGATTACGTAGGCTTTCCCGCCGTAATAAGTCTTGAAAGTCTCTTCGGGTTTGCTGCCGGATCCTAAAATCAACTTGACTCGATATTTCGGCGATCCAACTGGTCGCCATCTTCAGGAAAATGCTGCTTCTGCTGATGAGTTTCGCTGAGAACTGACACCAGGTCGCAAATCCACGTCCTATATAGGCCACCGTTCAGTACTCGGCGCATGCACCGCCCATCACGGTTTCTGCCTTCCAAGACAGGGAGGTGGCGCTACCCTTAGTGAAACACTGCTGGCAACGATATATCGCAATCAAGGCCGGACCGAAGAACGTTCAGTTTTGATGCGAGATAATACAGGATTCCACGTCTTGCTAAGAGTAAACCCATTGTATCTGTTGATTAAATTATCAGCGAACCTAATTTCAATCGCCTCTTTATAGACACTGTTCCAAAAACCTGAAATGTTGCCAACTACCACAGTTTCATCAAATTTCATACTGTGTTCCTCATTTAGGCAGTGTTCTGCTACCGCCGATTTTTCCGGCTGTTGTAGCCTCGTATGACGGCGATTTTCCACACACCTGTCATGCACTGTGCGAATCGAACGGCCAATGTAAGCTTTCCCACATTGACACGGAATTTTGTACACACCGCGTTTCCTAAGCCCCAAATCATCTTTCACAGAGCCGAGCAGTCACTTGAGAGATAAAACATGATGAGGCAGGTTGCCCGTGACGTACCATTGAGCCGTCAGAGTTCACTCATTCACTACTAGCCATTAGCTAAAGTGATATCCGATGACCCCCCACACCATGACGCTATGAATACCACCACTGTCTCTCTCCAAAACAATGTAATGACGGGACCTCTCCCCAAGTCACCACCATACCCGCCGATAACAGTTATCCACGCTGAACACAGTGCGACGCCATTGATCAACAGTCCATGCTTCCTGGTCACGGCACTCCAAAAGCGACCATTTTGTTGTAGTGTTAATGACAGCTTACCCATGGACCGGTAATTCCCCAATTCAGCTACTGCTAGTCTCCGACCAATGGTTGGTTGGTTGGTTAATTTAGGGGATGGAACCAAACAGTGAGGTAACCGGTCCCATCAGATTAGGGAAGGATGGGGAAGGAAGTCGGTCGTGCCCTTTGAAAGGAACAATTCCAGTATCTGCCTGAAGCGATTTAGGGAAATCACGGAAAACCTAAATCAGGATAGCAGGACGCGAATTTGAATCGTCGTCCTCCCGAATGCGAGTCCAGTGTGCTAACCGCTGCGCCACCTCGCTCGGTTCCGACCTGTGGCACACGATAGCACAGAATATAGCTGTCTTCGGATGACAGGCGGAAATGTGAAGGGGACGCGATGTAATTGGTGCAAAATGCAGCGATCCTCCTTTGTAACGGTCGGACGTAGTTATCCGGAACCGTAACGACGAGTATGCTTCCGCTCACTTTCCCCTGCAGCCTATCACTGGGACACTGTCACATTCGAATGCCCCACAAATCTGGATATTGCACGATTCGATCAGCTGGCCAAATGGAGATCCACACTGACGTTCCTTCCAAACTCTGTCAGGTGTTGGTAACGCTGTGTCAAACGACTACGCGGCATCTCCGTGTCGTTCATAGTGACCACTCAACTTCTGACTCTGTTCACGCCCCTTGCGTACCCTGCCAGGCCTGGAACAACGCTAATTCACTATGGTGGCCGCTCTATCTGTTACAGAGATTTACAACTGAAGTTACTTTGACTTGTATGTTGTATGTTAACCGGGGACCTAGAAACGACGGAGACGCTCCGTCCCCGCCGCAGCCGCAGTGGTCTACAACCCCACGACGACTACCGCAGTCCACTTCACCCCTCCGCCGCCCCACACTGAACTCAGGTTTATTGTGCGGTTCGGCCCCCGGTGGACTCCCCCAGGGAACGTCTCTTACCAGACAAGTGTAACGCCTATGATTGCGTGGTAGAGTAATGGTGGTGCCGGCCGGCGTGGCCGTGCGGTTCTAGGCGCTTCAGTCTGGAACCGCGTGACCGCTACGGTCGTAGGTTCGAATCCTGCTTCGGGCATGGATGTGTGTGTTGTCTTTAGGTTAGTTAGGTTTAAGTAGTTCTAAGTTCTAGGGGACTGATGGCCACAGATGTTAAGTCCCATAGTGCTCAGAGCCATTTGAACCATTTTGAGTAATGGTGGTGTACGCGTACGTGGAGAACTAGTTTGTGCATCAATCGCCGATATAGTGTAGCTGAGGCGGAATAAGGGGAACCAGCCCGCATTCGCCGAGGCAGATGGAAAACCGCCTAAAAACCATCCATAGACTGACCGGCTCAAAGGACCTCGACACAAGTCCGACGGGCGGATTCGTGCCGGGGACCACCAGGCGCTCCTTCCCGCTCCGGAAAGCCGTGCGTTAGACCGCTTTTTTTTTTTTTTTTTTTTTTTTTTTTGGTGAATCTCATTTTGTTCGTATCTGCTCGAGGCGGACGTCGAAAGACACCCGTTTCAGTTCGTCGTTGATCCATTAACTCAGTTTTTTTATTACAGAGGGCAGCTAACTCTCTGACCGAACACGCTGAGCTACCGTGCCGGCGTGCTCGAAAAACCGGGCGAGCTACTTAGACTTACTATCAAGCCTTCTGGGTGCTTCCATTTTTTCTTTTTTTTTTGTCAGGCAGTGCCGCTTACATCATCCGTTACATACATCTTTTAAGACTTAGGTTTAAACCAGTGTGCCTGACTCGTTAAATGTGTAAACGTTATCATATGAAGAGTGGAAATGTCAAACGTTCTAAGCGCCAGATCTTACATTTGTCATGAGGATCGAATAACAGTGTATCTCTTTATGTACATAACTTACTTGTACCCAAATAACTGTGAAGGTTATCTGAGGCTACCGCATAATTACAGCAAATAAAGAGACAAGTAAGAAAACAAATAATTTATTAAGAAGATTCGAGGTGCGATACCGAGAAACTGACTGATCATAAGAGCCCATAAGACAGTATTTGTTTCAAGTGCCATTAATACTGGGACACTTCGCTTTATTTGGGCCAATACAAATACAGAAACCTATCAGTAATGTCACCCCTGACAGAACTATAGTCAACAATAACCGTTTCTCATATCTTCTAAATTTTTAAAAGGGAATAATAAAATTAGATGGAAGAAAAAATGCCTCACTATCGACTCCTGTTTTTTACATAGCTTCTCTCTTGGGATCAGATATTCCAAAGTTTAAGGTTGAGGAAAAAGTGGCAACGTCGCCGAAAGGTGTTTCAGTTTTGCAACTGGTAAAAATTTATGGTTTTTCAGAATAAGTATAGCATGGCATATATCAGCCATACTCTTTCCTCTTTTTAATATGTTGACAGTTTTTCATTCTCCTCTTTCAGAATACGAATTTGTAATAGCTATTGACATGGACGAGTATGAGCGCTTTAATACAACTGAATTTGAAGATGTTACATACATCCATTAACATCAATGTTTCAGCACCTTTAAAGTCATAGAAGTCAGTCATCCGTATCGGAATTACATGGAGTGGGTTCATAGCTTTAGGTGACGTAACAGTATTATGCCAATCTTAAGAAACAAAAGCCTTGCCTGGGTATCTTCTCCAACTTTTTGTCTACTGTTACCTCCTTCTCTTACACTGCTACCCACATAAACTGTACCTAAAGAGAGGAGACTTCGAAGAATGGTACGTTGTAAGTAGGCTGTTTAGGCTTTTATGTTGGTGACGCCACGTAGCATAGTGGCTGGTTGGACTCATTATTGGAAGTTTTTTGCCTATGTAGTGTTGGGCAGTTGGATGTGAACAGCCCTTAGCGTTGGGCTGTTGGAGGTGAGTCGCCAGCAGTGGTGGATGTAGGGAGAGAGTTGCCAGAGTTCTGAGATGTTAATATGAGCGGACGATCTGGACGTGTGTCCGTTAGAAAACGGAAATTTGTTAAAATGGACGTCACGAATTTATATATATATATATATATATATATATATATATATATATATATAATGACTTTTTAACACTGTTAAGGTAAATACATTGTTTGTTCTCTATCAAAATCTTACATTTTATAACTATATGCCTATTAGTTCAAATGGCTCTGAGCACAATGGGACTTAACTTCTGAGGTCATCAGTCCCCCAGAACTTAGAACTACTTAAACCTAACTAACCTAAAGGACATCACACACATGCATGCCAGAGGCAGGATTCGAACCTGCCACCGTAGCGGTCGCGCGGTTCCAGACTGTAGCGCCTAGAACCGCTCGGCCACCCCGGCCGGCGCCTATCAGTAGTTGGTGTTTTCAGCAGTTAGAATCTTTTATTTAGGTGGCAGTATTGGCGCTCGCTGTATTTCAGTAGTTGCAGTAACGAAGATTTTTGTTAGGTAAGTGATTCATGAAGGGCATAGGTTATTGTTAGTCAGGGCTATTCTCCTGTAGCGATTATCGAAAGTCAGACTGCGTTGCGCTAAAATACTGTGTGTCAGTTTAGAAATGTGAGAATAAGTAAAGAGAAAACAGTCTCAGTACGTTCAGTTTCACTCAGGAGTTTGAAAATCAAATAACGTAGAAGTTTTACCATCACAGTCATTATTTATCAACGTTATTTATCAACGTGCAGCGCCAGAGGGAAGCATCGCTTGTCACAAAGACCATGCACCATGAAGTAATGAATGTCTGAAACGTTTTCTCCATGATCTGGCACCTGGATCAAGTCTAGGGACATGCGACATAGTGCCTGCTATGAAGTGTTAAGTGTGTATCTGTGTCGTGTGGTTGACTGTGATGAGTGTTTGTACAATGTAGTGTTGGGTTTGTTTTTCTATGAATGAAAGGAAGGAAGTGGATGAAACGCTATGTCGGCACATTGCAAAATGGCTCTGAGCACTATGGGACTCAACTGCTGTGGTCATAAGTCCCCTAGAACTTAGAACTACTTAAACCTAACTAACCTAAGGACAGCACACAACACCCAGCCATCACGAGGCAGAGAAAATCCCTGACCCCGCCGGGAATCGAACCCGGGAACCCGGGCGTGGGAAGCGAGAACGGGCACATTGCACCAGGGGGACGCCGAGCTTAAAGTCCCCATGCGACTGACAGATCACCATCGACAATGTCACGTGCCCTCTCATTATGAGGAATTGCGGATAGGTTGGGAACTTAATCCAGCACATTGGCGCAACGACTGTTGACCTTGCCGGCGAAATATTAGCACTGAAAATTGCACCCGTCACCAGGATTCGAACGAAACTCGTCTAGCTTGAAGGGGGGAACCAGATGGCGCTATGGTTCGCCCACTAGATGGCGCCGCCATAGGTCAAACGGATATCAACAGCGTTTTTTTTTTTTTAAATAGGAACCCCCATTTTTATTACAAATGCGTGTAGTACGTAAACAAATTTGAATGTTTTAGTTGGACCACTTTTTTCGCTTTGTGATAGATGGCGCTGTCACAAACATGTTGTTGTTGTTGTGGTCTTCAGTTCTGAGACTGGTTTGATGCAGCTCTCCATGCTACCCTATCCTGTACAAGCTTCTTCATCTCCCAGTACTTACTGCAACCTACATCCTTCTGAATCTGCTTAGTGTATTCATCTCTTGGTCTTCCTCTGCGATTTTTCCCCTCAACGCTGCCCTCCAATGCTAAATTTGTGATCCCTTGATGCCTCAGAACATGTCGTATTAACCGGTCCCTTCTTTTTGTCAAGTTGTGCCACAAACTCCTCTTTTCCCCAATTCTATTCAATACTTCATCATTAGTTATGCGATCTACCCATCTAATCTTCAGCATTCTTCTGTAGCACCACATTCCGAAAGCTTCTATTCTCTTCTTGTCCAAACTATTTATCGTCCATGTTTCACTTCCATACATGGCTACACTCCATACAAATACTTTCAGAAACGACTTCCTGACACTTAAATCTATAGCCGGTGTTAACAAATTTTGCTTCTTCAGAAACGCTTTCCTTGCCATTGCCAATCTACATTTTATATCATCTCTACTTCGACCATCATCAGTTATTTTACTCCCCAAATAGCAAAACTCCTTTACTACTTTATGTGTCTCATTTCCTAATCTAATTCCCTCAGCATCACCCGACTTAATTCGACTACATTCCATTATCCTCGTTTTGCTTTTGTTGATGTTTATCTTATATCTTCCTTTTATTTCTTCTCCTTGGATTTTAATACCTACTCCGAATTTTTCTTTTGTTTTCTTTATTGCTTCCTCAATATACAGATTGAATAACATCGGGGAGAGGCTACAACCCTGTCTCGCTCCCTTCCCAACCACTGCTTCCCTTTCATGTTCCTCGACTCTTATAACTGCCATCTGGTTTCTATACAAATTGTAAATAGCCTTAAGCTCCCTGTATTTTACCCCCGCCACCTTTAGAATTTGAAAGAGAGTATTCCAGTCAACATTGTCAAAATCTTTCTCTACGTCTACAAATGCTAGAAACGTAGGTTTATCTTTCCTTAATCTTTCTTCTAAGATAAGTCACAAACATATGGCTCACAATTTTAGACGAACAGTGGGTAACAGGTAGGTTTTTTAAATTAAAATACAGAACGTAGGTACGTTTGAACATTTTATTTCGGTTATTGCAATGTGACACATGTACCTTTGTGAACTCATCATTTTTGAGAACGCATGCTGTGATTACCTGTAAATACCACATTAATGCAATAAATGCTCAAAATGATATCCGTCAACCTCAATGCATTTGGCAATACGTGTAACGACATTCCTCTCAACAGCGAGTAGTTCGCCTTCCGTAATGTTCGCACATGCATTGACAATGCGCTGACGCATGTTATCAGGCGTTGTCGGTGGATCACGACAGCAAATATCCTTCAACTTTCCCCACAGAAAGAAATCCGGGGACGTCAGATCCGGTGAACGTGCGGGCCATGGTATGGTGCTTCAACGACCAATCCACCTGTCATGAATATGCTATTCAATACCGTTTCAACCGCACGCGAGCTATGTGCCGGACATCCATCATCTTGGAAGTACGTCGCTTCTGTCATGCAGTGAAACATATTGTGGTAACATCGGTAGAACATTACGTAGGAAGTCAGCATACATTGCACCATTTAGATTGCCATCGATAAAATGGGGGCCAATTATCCTTCCTCCCATAATGCCGGACCATACGTTAACCCGCCAAGGTCGCTGATGTTCCACTTGTCGCAGCCATCGTGGATTTTCCGTTGCCCAGTAGTGCATATTATGCCGGTTTACGTTACCGCTGTTGGTGAATGACGCTTCGTCGCTAAATAGAACGCGTGCAATAAAGCTGTCACCGTCCCGTAATTTCTCTTGTGCCCAGTGGCAGAACTACACGACGTTCAAAGTCGTCGCCATGCAATTCCTGGTGCATAGAAATATGGTACGGGTGCAATCGATGTTGATGTAGCATTCTCAACACCGACGTTTTTGAGATTCCCGATTCTCGCGCAATTTGTCTGCTACCGATGTGGGGATTAACCGCGACAGCAGCTAAAACACCTACTTGGGCATCATCATTTGTTGCAGGTCGTGGCTGACGTTTCACATGTGGCTGAACACTACCTGTTTCCTTAAATAACGTAACTATACGGCGAGCGGTCCAGACACGTGGATGATGTCGTCCAGGATACCGAATAGCATACATAGCACACGCCCGTTGGGCATTTTGGTCACAATAGCCATACATAAACACGATATCGACCTTTTCCGCAATTGGTAAACGGTCCATTTTAAAACGGGTAATGTATCACGAAGCAAATACCGTCCGCACTGGCGGAATGTTACGTGATACCACGTAGTTATACGTTTGTGACTGTTACAGCGCCATCTATCAAAAAGCGAAAAAAGTGGTGCAACTAAAACATTCATATTTTTTTACGTACTACACGAATATGTAATTAAAAAATTGGGGTTTCTATTTAAAAAAACGCAGTTGATATCCGTTTGACTTATGGCAGCGCCATCTAGCGGGCCAGCCATAGCGCCATCTGGTTTCCTCCTTCAAGCTAGACGAGTTTCGTTCTTTGTAGTTTTTTCGTTTGATGCTTATTTCGTGTCGTTCAAGGTGTTTTGTTTTTTTCTGAACATGAGTGCACATCCCTTATACGGTTCCGACGTCTACCCATGCGATTTCCATATTGAGGTTTGCGCGAAGAAAGACGTTAGTTACCGTTGCGCGACTGGGCACAATCACGTTTCCGTACGCAACCGCAAACTTTTTTCTATGAAGGCATTAACCGTGTTGTGTCTCAGTGGGATACATTTATGAACAGTTATGGCGTTTATTTTTGAAATAATAAACAGTTTCTTTACTTTTCCCATACGTCACACTTTCATTTTACTACCTCTTATATTTAGCAACGTTGCAACGCCAAATCATTTTAGCAAAATGCAGGAAGACCTGCAGAGAATCGAAGCTTGGTTCGAGGACTTGCAGTGGACCGTCAACATAAATAAAGGTGATGTGTTTTGCATAAATTTATGGACTGATACAGTAATGTTCAGTCACAATATTTGCGACAGTTCCCTGCCAAATGTGGGAGTATTTCTCTAGAGCGACCCGATGAGGAACAAGCAAACAAAATTAGCCGTAAGTAGAGGTCTTCCGCGAATATTCGTGGATTTGGGAGCCACTACGTTGGTTGGAATGCTTAATGACCTGTAAAGCGTAGATGTTTTATTGATATTTGCAAGGGCTCAAGATAGCGGCATGCCCTTCTTCCTGCTATTCCGCACAATTACACGCAGATTCTATTTCCGTCGTAACGGCACCTGCCACGTGCCTGAGTCATGTCTGTTTCGTTTGTATTAACAGCTATCACTTCTGCAATTGCCGAAAGTTGTCATAAAGTTACATGAAGGCTATTTTAGAACACTCCATCCTTTGGAACCGTCACACCTTGTTATGACTCGTGTTAGTGCTTCACATGCGACATTAGCCCTAGAACACTTAAAGTGGGCAAAATGTTACATTGCTACTAAACCATCGAAAAGTATACTAGACCACATTTTATTCAAAGGCTGTCATAATTTGTAGGCTATGCATTAGTTAATAACAATTATTAGATCTCCAGTGGTATGGTACATACCAAGTTAATACAAAATGTCCTGTTTTATACCCTACAGCAATCGTAAATCTGACGCCAGTTTAGTAATCTGGGATTAATAATTAGGATTAAAAATCAATGAGTTTCTCAGCTTTTCTCTTAAATATGTTTAGAAGTTCGTATTAATACAAAATGGCTCTGAGCACTATGGGACTTAAAATCTGTGGTCATCAGTCCCCTAGAACTTAGAACTACTTAAACCTAACTAACCTAAGGACATCACACACATCCATGCCCGAGGCAGGATTCGAACCTGCGACCGTAGCGGTCACGCGGTTCCAGACTGAAGCGCCTAGAACCGCACGGCCACACAGGCCGGCCTCGTATTAAAACATTGAGAAGTGTATCACGTTAACATGATTTACAATATTGCATGGTGAATTAACGTACATTCGATGAAGAAAATACTTTGCAAACATTTGACAATATATAGTATGTGACGACAACATGTAACGATTTCATTTGACTTTCTCACGTTTCAGGAATGTTCCGCAGAAAAATTCACAACTTGGTTTCCAGGAATTGGGACAGGAAACTGTAACTTAAGAAACAATCATTAATGTGACAGCCAATGATGTGTCGCGATAGGTCTCTACGTCATTAGTGTATGTAACGTAAATCATGGTATCAGACTGCACCACATGAAACTTCAGTACATGAAACGTCAGGGCAAAGGAATGCTCAAGCTACCCGTCACAGCTCCGGCGTGCCGAAGGGATTCAATTGATGTACTAAATTTTAATGTTGTGGTTAGAATTTCCCTTCTCCGTGCAGACCTCTAACTGTAGCAAAAGCAGAAGCGAGATTGAGATTCACTAGAAGAATTTTAAGCAAATTAGTTCACTCACGAAAGAAGTAGCTTACGAAATCCATCTTTCGAGCAGTTCTAGAGTATTGCTCATCTGTCTGGGAGGCCTACCAGATAGCAACGGCAGAATAGACAAATGGTTCAAATGGTTCTGAGCACTATGGGACTTAACATCTGTGGTCATCAGTCCCCTAGAATGTAGAACTACTTAAACCTAACTAACCTAAGGACATCATACACATCCATGCCCGAGGCAGTATTCGAACCTGCGACCGTAGCAGTCACGCGGTTCCAGACTGAAGCGCCTAGAGCCGCACGGCCAGACCGGCCGGCAGAATAGACAGATATCATCCAATGAAGAGCGACGCGTTTCGTTATCTGTTAGTTTATTAAATGCCATGGAGATGTTCATGAAACAGCAGTGGTAAACACTGCAAGAGAGGCATTTCTTCACGCACAGATACTTATCGTTAAAATTCCGAGAGCTTACGTTCCATAAAGAGTCAGCTGATATATTGCTTCCTCCTACACAGGGTGTTCCGAAACTGTTCATTCAAATTAATACAGGAGGTAGAGAAAATCGAAGCAAATATATTTCGATAAGGAACATATGGTCTTCTGAAGCCTGCTAGTACTGTTAGGGAACATTTTGCTAGAGATTCTGACGTAAGTGTCTGTGTCGCTGACAGGGAATGTGTACTGACATGTGTACTGCACACATCCTTTGCTTCAGACATAGCCTTATGTGGGATGTGTTATATGACCATCTGCTTCATCCTTTCCATCTTCAGCGCGTGGCAGCACTAGCACCTGAAGATTTTGACCAACGCGTGCAGTTCTCACAATGGTTTTTACAACAGGCTGCCCTGCACCCCTTATTTCCAGCCGACGTCCTGTACACCGACGAGACTTTGTTTACTCGTGGAGGCTGTTTCGATATCTACAATTCACATGTTTGGACAGATGTGAATCTACGAGGTAACCGGCCTTGGGCTCCTCAGTAGCGATGCGGTGTTTATTTGTGGGCTGGCATTCTCGGTGATTGGTTGATAGGACCATATATTATTCCATTCCGCCTCAACAGACGGAGACATCGCATCTTCGTGGAAAATGTGTTGCCAGAAGTGCTGGAGGATGTGCCCCTGAGTGTTAGACAAGTGATGTACTTTCAGCATGATGGGGTACCAACTCATTTCAGCATTGCTGTGAATCAGTTGAAAGCCACCTTCGGGAATCGATAGATCGGCCTAGATGGCACTGTGACCTGAACACCAAGGTCATCTGACCTCACGTGCGCATATGAATGAGCTGGTGTCATGAAACCGTTGTGAAAACAGAAGAACACCTCATCGCTAGAATTGCCGTTGCTGTTGGTACCAGGGCGGACATACCAGGAATCTACGAACGGACACGACAATCAACGGTTCGACGGTGTACAGCTTGCATAAGGGCCAATTGTCGTACATTCAGGCAGATTCTGTGAAAGCCACTGCAGCATTTATCATGCTAAACAACCCTCGTCCCCAGAACCAGAAACTGCCGTCAGGGACCATATGTACCATAACTAAATATATTTATTTCGATGTTCTCTACTTCCTATATTAATTTGATGAATAGTTTCTGAACATCTTGTGTACACCTCAGAAAATGACCACGAGGGGAAAACCACAGACATTCGAATTCATACGATGTCTTACCGCCATTGGTTCGTTCCACGCATCATTCGTGAATATAATAGGTGAAGGGGTGGGGGCGGGGAGAGGGGAGGAGTAGGGGGAGAAGTAATATTAATACCCGAAGGAGCCCTAACATGCCGTAAGGTGGCTTGCGTCCTGTGTGTGTAGATTTAAATGCAGCCATAGGTAAAGAAGCTGTATCCCTCCTTTTCTTTCTGTGTATTTTAGTTACACTGTGAAACTCTTGTTTTCATTTTCAACATAAGTAATGTAGGTACACAATGTGTAAAGTGAACTGTACAACTAACACCATTACAGTTTTCCGTAACATTTGTATCACATTAGATTAAATACTAAGAATATATGTGGTAAATAATATTACATGCTGGAATCAGATTGAAGAAACGAACGGTCTGCCAGAGAAACTAGATAGTGGATAACAGAATGCTCACGGTCATACATTAGTAGGTGCGAGAGGTCGTTATATTCATTCTGCTGCCGACCATCAGTCAGAAAATCAACTAGAAACGCAATATGTGAAGCACATCGGGAGGTCAGAATATCTTCGCTCAATCTTGGTGGCCGGCCGCGGTGGCCGTGCGGTTCTAGGCGCTTCAGTCCGGAACCGCGCGACTGCTACGGTCGCATGTTCGAATCCTGCCTCGGGCATGGATGTGTGTGATGTCCTTAGGTTAGTTAGGTTTAAGTAGTTCTAAGTTCTAGGGGACTGATGACCTCAGATGTTAAGTCGCATAGCGCTCAGAGCCATTTGAACAATTTTTGAGCCAATCTTTGTGAACTTTACTGTCACAGTGACACTTATACGAATATGTGTGCATGACAAGTGTACAAAGAAAAGTAACTGCGACTGTCGTTTTCTACACGTGTGATACACTTATGTCGAGTTAGGTTGCTGATATTCCGATAACGCATCAAACGACATTGTTATGACATCGGTGGTGATAAATTTATTTTTATTTCATCTTTATTTTCTCTCTCATGGTCCTTTTCCCTTTTTGTATGTTGGTTTAGTATTATTCTGTTTTATAATATAAACCATACAATTGTTTACAAACAAAATTAGCCCAATGCTGTTATTTAGCGCGTGCCTTAGGTATTTATGGACTGCCGTAGTTGTCAAGAGTGCAGCTCTACGTTGTTATGGTCTTCAGTCCGAAGACTGATTGAAGGAGGCTCTCGACTCCAGTCTGTCCGGTACAAACCTTTTCATCTCTAAGTAACTACTGCAACCTACATCCATTTAAACATGCTTGCTGTATTCATCGCTTGGTCTCTCTAAAATTTTTACCTCTCCCCCCCCCCCCCCCCCACATGTTTCAAACGGCTCTGAGCACTACGGAACTTAACTTCTGAGGTCATCAGAGTCCTAGAACTTAGAACTACTTAAATCTAACTAACCTAAGGACATCACACACATCCATGCCCGAGGCAGGATTCGAACCTGCGACAGTAGCGGTCGCGCGGTTCCAGACTGTAGCGCCTAGAACTGTTCGGCCACCCCGGCTGGCCCCTCCCCCCCCCCCCCCCCCCCCAATTACCAAAATGATGATTTCTTGATGCTTCAGGATGCGTCCTATCATCTATTCTTTCTTTTAATCTGTGCCACAAATTTATTTTCTCCCCAGTTACAGTTAGAACCTCCTCATCAGTTAGGCGATCTACCCATCTAGTCTTTAGCATACTTCTGTAGCACCACATTTCAAAAGCTGCTATTCTCTTTTTGTCTGATCTGCTTATCCTCCACGTTTCACTTCAATACTATACTCGAAATACCTGCATGGGAGACTTCCTAACACTTAAGCTTATACAGCTATATGTGTGGTGTCTATTCTTTCGGACACTCCTCAACGGACATATGACTATTTCAGTGCAGATGCATACCATCGTCCGCCCCCTTGCGTGAATGCAGTGAGACTGCGAGAAACGGGGGAAATGAACGGGTCACAACATTAGTGGAGCGCAGCACTTGGGAATTTGAGTCGGACGGCAAACATGTCCGGATGGCCGAGGTGGTCAAGGCGATCGTTGGCGAGAAGCGGAGAATCTGTTTTTGAGTCCTAGACCGGTCATAAATTTGCAAGTGGAGCTGTTGAATTAGTTCACCACCCAAAGCAGCTACGTCATACATGTTTCCGTTTATTTGAGCTTATATTAGATGTTTGACGAATTCTTCTTTTTCAGTAATGCTTGCCTTGCTTTAGCCTTCTGTATTTGATGTTCTTTCTATTTCAGCAATCATATTAAGCTGGTCAAATTTAATTCGACTACATTTCTTTACCCTTGTTTTACTTTTGTTGAGATTCATCTTATTACCTCTTTTCAAGATATCATCCACTCTGTCCACTGTTCATCCGAGTCCTTTGCTGCCTCTGACAGATTAACAATTCCATCGGCAAACCTCGATTATTTTTCTTCCCATTAAATGAAACAACAAGCTTACTGTTACCAGTCACTGTTTATTTATCTCCACGACACGTTTCAAAGGTTTAAACCTCCAACATCGAGTGGATTTTCATTTGTTAGTATGACATGTTGTGTTGAGTTACGATTTTTTGGAGAAACTTGTTGTAGTGTTGGCTGAAGAGCCAACACCGTGTTACTAGAAGAGGCCGAAATGCACGCGTTTTAGCTCACGCAGGCTGGCGTGAGGAGGGAAGAACTATACTGATGTGAGGTCTGGAACATGAGAAGGAATTAGAATTCAGAAAGTTGACGTAGCTAGTTTGATACTTAACTTTAATCCATTAATGATGAACGTCGCTCTTGACGGTACATGAGTCACAATATTATCTGTTCAGAAGACATAATAACTGAATATGGCGCCTTGCTAGGTCGTAGCAAATGACGTAGCTGAAGGCTATGCTAAACTGTCGTCTCGGCAAATGAGAGCGTCTGTAGACAGTGAACCATCGCTAGCAAAGTCGGCTGTACAAATGGGGCGAGTGCTAGGGAGGTTCCATTCACTGTCGTAACACATCGCATGTATATTGTCATATTTTGTAAACAAATATGGCGTCGGGAAACTGTTAGGTGCAAGGGTCATATAACAGAAGAGAAACATTATCACAAAGTACAAAGAATATGCATCGTAACAACGTAATTGCAGAAAAAGTTTTAAAAGATTTTGGAGATCTCTGTTTTGAGGTGTTGAATATATGCGTTTTAATAAATATTTCAGGTGGTACTTAAATCCGACTTTGTCAAGTTAAATACCCACTGAAATATTCGTTCCAACACATATATTCAACACCTCAAAACAGAGATCTGCAAAACCCATTAAAATATAATCTGTAATAATGTTGTTACGATGTATATTATTTGTTCTTTGAGATAATGTTTCTCTTCTGCTGTATCATCCTTGCACCTAATAGTTTCCCGACGCCATATTTGTGTACAAAATAGGACAGTATACATGTCATGTGTTACGGCACTGGAAAGAACCTGTGACCACTGGAGCTACTCTATTTTAGTTATTTTGTTTTTACCGTTACATGTACGTTTAGTTTTTGTCAAAATAAACCCAAAACCATGTTCTGAAATAGTGTTTTGTTTTTCGCACTGCACAGTGCAACAAGTTCCTCCAAAAAATCGTAAAACAACACACACACGCGTCATACTAACAAATGTAAATCCACCTGATGATGGAGGTTTATACCTTTGAAACGCGTCGTGGAGATAAATAAACAGTGACTGGTAACAGTAAATTTGTTGTTTCATTTAATGTCAGTTACAGTCACGGTAAATCAAAAATGGTTCAAATGGCTCTGAGGACTATGGGACTTAACATCTGAGGTCATCAGTCCCCTAGAACTTAGAACAACTTAAACCTAACTAACCTAAGTACATCACACACATCCATGCCCGAGGCAGGATTCGAACCTGCGACCGTAGCGGTCGCGCGGTTCCAGACTGAAGCGCCTAGAACCGCTCGGCCACACCGGCCGGCCACGGTAAATCCTAAACTAAAATGTTCGCGTTTAAAGTTATTTCTTGTCCTGAACTTTAATTTCTACTTTAATTTTTTCTTTGGTTTCCTTTACAGCTTTCTCATTGTACAGACTGAATAAATCACGGGAAGACTACGAGCTTGTATCACTCTCTTCGCAACTACAGCTTCTCTTTCATGTCCTTCAACTCTTATAACTGCAGCCTGGACTCTGTATGTGGTGTGCGTACTGTAAGACCTTCAGTACACACACCATCAGATTATTTGACTTGTCGCTCTAACAAAGTAGACGAGTGTCAGCAATATGTCTCGTGGTCTTATCGTGGCGTGTTTATCTTCTGCTGTTAGGTCAGCCGATAGAAATGCCACTTGCACGCTTAGAGTAGCAGATTGACGGTGACCAACTTTAAACAGAACTTGATTAATTTTCACACACATTTATTAAAATAATAAAAAGGATAGACATTATGTAACTTGATGGTTCAAATGGCTCTGAGCACTATGGGACATAACATCTGAGGTCATCAGTCCCCTAGAACTTAGAACTACTTAAAGCTAACTAACCTAAGGACATCACACACATCCATGCCCGAGGCAGGATTCGAACCTGCGACCGTAGCGGCCTCGCGGTTCCAAACCGACGCGCCTAGAACCGCTTGGCCACACCGGCCGGCTGTAACTTGATTCTGGATGCTGTTTACAATTGACAATCTGAAGTGCCTTTGGTCTTGATACGTTAATCTTATTCTCACATATCTCCGATACTTGACAAAGTGTCTATACATTTCTCTTCATGGCTATGTACAGGAATATGATAATCTTATTAGGCGCAGACTGAAACTTGACTATAGACTAATGCAGACTAATGGAGACTGAGTAATCGGAGGTCTGTACACTCGTTATAATACCTCGCGCGTTCAGGTATCACTGCGCGAGTGTGATCCGCGAGGAAAAAAGGTTCTACGTTAGCAGCAATCTCATTGCCTGCGTTACATATTAATACGCGGATCGGCGGAAGCAGAATTTGGTCCGTCTCTAAGACAGCGCCGTCTCGTAGTGCGGAGACGGACGAGCGCTGCGCCTGCGCTGTTGTGCTTAGCGGGACGCGCTCTAGTGGGAAAGTTGTGTACGCGCTGACTACGCGGAACTATGTACACAACACTGTACAAGGTCGTGAAAGTAAGCTTTCGCTTTCTATATTTTATCCCTGATACCTTCAGAATTTCAAACTGTTTTTTAGTGTAGGCCTAATGTCAACGAAGTGTAAAAAGAAATTAAATTCCTAACGAAGATTTCTGAGTCATCAGCATACAGCATACAGTTTGCAGTACATCCGTCTCTTCGAGTGGTTCCAGAAACAGACAGCGCGTAAATCCCTGCGGTATGCCGGCCCGGATGTTGAGGCGTGACGACACACAATTACGCACCAGCACGTGGGGGGCGCCGTCCGTCGAGATAGCTATAGAAGAGCTTAACGTGTGACATGGGCACCCCCTGTACAAGAAGCTTTCCTGATTGGCGTGGAAACAGCTATACGAGAGGAAAAAGTTGGGTGTTATTTGGCCACGGGTATACCTGGGTAGCATTCACTTTTGTGGCAGCGCGGAGGCGCCCCGCCAGGCGAGAAACGCGCCAGACAATGTCCGCGTCGTCTTGTAATTACAGCGACGTTTGGCTGGCGAGAGAGCGGCGGCGCGAGCAGATGCTGGCGAGGGCAGGGGAGGGAGCGGAGCGGGGAGCCAGCACTTCGTTACGCCACCTCGGCGCGCTATTATCAACTGACTAGTGTTAACCTAATTAATGGCTATGATCCGAGTGGGATTGATCCGTGTGTTAATGGGGCTCCATTTAAAGTGCTCCCCTCGGCACTTCCATATCCATTACGGCCGCCACCCCCGCCGCTGCGCGCCGCGCGGTACAGTCGCGGCCCGCCCCGGCCGTAGCGCGCGCTGCCCGTCTGAGCCACCCCTCAGCCAGCCACTCTGTTTTAAACGGGCTGTCCCACCTAACACTAATATTTTATGTCGGTTTAAGATATTCTTTTTCGTGAAGTGATAATACGCGATGTTTGCAACTTTTCCTTCTGGTGAAATATTGAAGCAACTACTTTTTTAATGAAACGATGCTCTTTTGACAGCATTCGAGAGCTCTTCAAAAGGGGGGTGTAATGATATAATGCTCTTTAATGTTTGCTGTTAACTATATGCTCTTTACAGAATAACCGCGCATTTCACTTTTATACATCGTCAGTCCGAAAAAGACGAGACTGGGTTAATTAAAAATAGAGATAAGTTAAGACGATCGTTATAATGCTTCAGGTGTTCTTCATAGTGCCCACCCCGTCCCCCACCCATTTGAGTCAAACGCACAGAACGTTTATACGGCCACGTGAAACTACACTACTGGCAACTAAAATTGCTACACCAAGAAGAAATGCAGATGATAAACGGGTATTAATTGGACAAATATATTATACTAGAACTGACATGTGATTACATTTTCACGCAATTCGGGTGCATAGATCCTGAGAAATCAGTACCCAGAACAACCACCTCTGGCCGTAATAACGGCCTTGATACGCCTGGGCATTGAGTCAAGCAGAGCTTGGATGGCGTGTACAGGTACAGCTGCCCATGCAGCTTCAACACGATTCCTTAGTTCATCAAGAATAGTTACTGGCGTATTGTGATGAGCCAGGTACTCGGCCACCATTGAGCAGACGTTTTCAATTGGTGAGAGATCTGGAGAATGTACTGGCCAGGGCAGCAGTCGAACATTTTCTGTATCCAGAAAGGCCCGTACAGGAACTGCAACACGCGGTCGTGCATTATCCTGCTAAAATGTAGGGTTTCAAAGGTATCGAATGAAGGGTAGAGCCACGGGTCGTAACACATCTGAAATGTAACGTCCACTGTTCAAAGCGCCGCCAATCCGAACAAGAGGTGTCCGAGACGTGTAACAAATGGCACCCCATACCATCACACCGGATGATACGCCAGTATGGCGATGACGAATACACGCTTCCAATGTGCGTTCATCGCGATGTCGCCAAACACGGATGCCACCATCATTATGCTGTAAAAAGAACCTGGATTCGTCCGAAAAAATGACGTTCTGCCATTCGTGCACCCAGGTTCGTCGTTGAGTACACCATCGCAGGCGCTCCTGTCTGTGATGCAGTGTCAAGGGTATCCGCAGCCATGGTCTCCGAGCTGATACTCCATGCTGCTGCAAACGTCGTCGAACTGTTCGTGCAGATGGTTGTTGTCTTGCAAGCGTCCCCATCTCTTGACTCAGGGATCCAGACGTGGCTGCACGATCCGGATAAGATGCCTTTCATCTCGACTGCTAGTGATACGAGGGCGTTGGGATCCAGCAATCGCGATATGCTACCTTTATCAAAGTCGGAAACGTAATGGTACGCATTTCTCCTCCTTACACGAGGCATCACAACAACGTTTCACGCGGCAACGCCGGTCAACTGCTGTTTGTGTATGAGAAATCGGTTGGAAACTTTCCTCATGTCAGCACGTTGTAGGTGTCGCCACCGGCGCCAACCTTGTGTGAATTCTCTGAAAAGCTAATCATTTGCATATCACCGCATCTTCTTCCTGTCGGTTAAATTTCGCGTCTGTAGCACGTCATCTTCGTGCTGTAGCAATTTTAATGGCCAGTACTGTATAAGGCAAGTTCTTCTTTGGGATGTTGTTCAACGCGAGCCTCACAATGGCTTGAATATTGAGATGTCTAACCTTCATGTGAACCTCTGAACTTTGTCATTTCGTGGCAGGTTCATCTACATCTACATTTATACTCCGCAAGCCCCCCAACGGTGTGTGGCGGAGGGCACTTTACGAGCCACTGTCATTACCTCCCTTCCCTGTTCCAGTCGCGGTTGGTTCGAGGAAAGAACGACTGCCGGAAAGCCTCCGTGCGCTCTCGAATCTCTCTAATTTTATATTCGTGATCTCCTCAGGAGGTGTAAGTAGGGGGAAGCAAAATATTCGATACCTCATCCAGAAACGCAACCTCTCGAAACCTGGACAGCAAGCTACACCGCGATGCAGAGCGCCTCTCTTGCAGAGTCTACCACTTGAGTTTGCTAAACGTCTCCGTAACGGTATAACGCTTACCAAATAAACCTGTGACGAAACGCGCCGCTCTTCTTTGGATCTTCTCTATCTCCTCTGTCAACCCGACCTGGTACGGATCCCACACTCATGAGCAATACTCAAGTATAGGTCGAACGAGTGTTTTGTAAGACACCTCCTTGTTGATGGACTTCATTTTCTAAGGACTCTCCCAATGAATCTCAACCTGGCACCCGCCTTACTAACAATTAATTTTATATGATCATTCCACTTAAAATCGTTCCGTACGCATACTCCCAGATATTTTACAGAAGTAACTGCTACCAGTGTTTGTTCCGCTATCATATAATCATACAATAAAGGATCCTTCTTTCTATGTATTCGCAATACATTACATTTGTCTATATTAAGGGTCAGTTGCCACTCCCTGCACCAATTGCCTATCCGCTGCAGATCTTCCTGCATTTCGCTGCAATTTTCTAATGCTCCAACTTCCCTGTATACTACAGCATCATCCTCGAAAAGCCGCATGGAACTTCCGACACTATCTACTAGGTTATTTATATATATTGTGAAAAGCAATGGTCCCATAACACTCCCCTGTGGCACGCCAGAGGTTACTTTAACGTATGTAGACGTCTCTCCATTGAGAACAACATGCTGTGCTATGTTTGCTACAAACTCTTCAATCCAGCCACACAGCTGGTCTGGTATTCCGTGGGCTCTTTTTGTGTTTATCAGGTGACAGTGCGGAACTGTATCGAACGCCCTCTGGAACTCAAGGAAAATGGCATCTACCTGGGAGTCTGTATCTAATATTTCCTGGGTCTCATCAACAAATAAAGCGAGTTGGGTCTCACACGATTGCTGTTTCCGGAATCCATGTTGATTCCTACAGAGTAGATTCTGGGTTTCCGGAAATGATATGATACGCGAGCAGAAAACATGTTATAAAATTCTACAACAGATTGATGCCAGAGATATAGGCCTATAGTTTTGCGCATCTGCTCGACGACCCTTCTTGAAAACTGGAACTACCTGTGCTCTTTTCCAATCATTTGGGACCTTCCGTTCCTCTAGAGACCTGTGGTTCAAACGGCTCTGAGCACTATGGGACTTAACATCTGAGGTCATCAGTCCCCTAGAACTTAGAACTACTTAAACCTAACTAACCTAAGGACATCACATATATCCATGCCCGAGGCAGGATTCGAACCTGCGACCGTAGCAGTCGCGCGGTTCCGGACTACAGCGCCTAGAACCGCATGGCCACCGCGGCCAGACTTGTGGTACACGGCTGTTAGAAGGGGGGCAAGTTCTTTCGCGTACTCTGTGTAGAATCGAATTAGTTTCCCGTCAGGTCCATACTGATAACACTAAGTCTCGTTAGAGCGATGTTTTTTCCAGAAAAGAATTTTCCAGCAGTCAACGCATTGTTATTTTCCCTCAAGAGTCAAGGTTTGGGTCACAAACTTTCCACACACTTTTCTTTTCTTCAAATAATTGTGGAGAATGGCCTGAACACTTGATTTACAGATTTTCAGTTCGTTGCTCCATTGCGATTTGTAACACAACAACATCATTGACACACTACGACCGAGTGTCAACTGCCAGCCATCTCAACAGTGGAATGTCAATTATGATGATACAAACGTAAGGACAACACGGCAACTAGCCCCTGCGATTAGCCCTCCACCACGCTGAACGCGCAGCTACCGAGATGGACATCCAGTACTTAAACTGCCTGCTCACAACCCACTCGTCGAAAGCACAGCTGTTGTTTACAGATGTTTTCTCAAGCCGCCATCGAAGTTACTACGCTGACGTGTGGCTTATACGCCAGGAATGATATAAATGTAGGAACTTTTTGGGCGGTAGTTATATTTTTTTATCCTAGACGCATTCCGAACATCTTTTTCTACATATTTAGTAACGACTGTCTGGTGTTTCATACTTGACGGGATCTGCTCTCTCTCTGCGACCTGTTCGTATAGCGTACGCGCAACATACTGGCTAGCGAGACAGGGATTTGGGAATTGAATCTGCACGGCGGGTTAACGACGGTAGGCTGGAGCACCTGCCAGCCTGAGTGTAGTTTTTAGGCGGTTTCCCGCGCTCGTTTAAGGAAATTCTAGGCTGGTCCCCAACTATCCCCTCAGAGAATGCGATACGCAAACAATGAAAATAGTACCACACACAGGACAAAGTGTACACGATTCACAGACAGAGAGCGCTTGCGATCTCCCTCCCTTAGAGAGCCTGTATACACAGTGTGGCCATAGGTGAGGTTGCCCGTGTTTGGTTGGTTAGCTTTGGCACCATTTTTCTGCCAAACGTCTCTCGCGCTTCCTATTTTCGCCCTGCTTTTGAGTTGAATTGAAGTTCAGAGGATTTTTGGAAACGATTAAAAGGTATTTGAATTATTGAGAGACTTGTTATGAGTTGTGCATGCATGTTCGATTTAGTTGTGTATCGTTTTTTAGTACGTAATTAGCGTTTGCGATCTTAAATACGAGTTGAAATAATGCAGCGTTTTGTGATGAAGTCGGTAGGCCTACATGTTTGAAGTAAACACGTTAGTAATTGTAGAGTATTGTTTTTGACATCTGTAATTCGTTCTGCGGACGTTCGTAAACGATGCCAGCTTGTGCTGCATTTGGTTGTTCCGAATCAGAACACTAGGCATTATTTTGGTTTCAGTATTATTGCCTGACTGTTGACGCAGGCAAGTTGTAAGCACGTCTTCCGCAGTTGTCGTGGTTGCTGAAACATTATTCGTAGTAAATAATTGTAGGTATTGGTGAATACAGTTTTCAATAGGCCTATTTACTGAGGGGTAGAAGGGATACGGTAGTTTTCTTGTTATATTTGGTTGTTATTACAGTAGCCTACATTTAACATTACCTGATTTTTGTAATCTTTTTCGTTTGTTATCTACGAGAGGTATTCAGTTGTTAACTTGTGACATGCATAAATTTTGAAGACGTGACAAGAAGTACTAATACGTCTCATACTTTTTGCATGTCACAAGTAAAGAACTGCTTACGGCTTTCATTCATCTGACGTAATACAGGTACGTTAAATCTTTAGCGTTATGCACTTCCGATACAAAACAAATGCTATAGACTATTTTTTTTATTTGCGTTACTTTCATTGCAATATATCTAGTAAACGAACTTTCAAGGAGATAAATGCAAGTAACGAATAATTTTTACAGCCACTGTATCAAAAATGGTTCAAATGGCTCTGAGCACTATGGGACTTAACATCTTAGGTCATCAGTCCCCTAGAACTTAGAACTACTTAAACCTAACTAACCTAAGGACATCGCACACATCCATGCCCGAGGCAGGATTCGAACCTGCGACCGTAGCAGTCCCGCGGTTCCGGACTGCAGCGCCTAGAACCGCACGGCCACCGCGGCCGGCCAGCCACTGTATCAAATTTTCCTGTGCTGTATGTACCCTCAATTTTCCTGTGCTGTATGAGTATATTATAGCTGTAAAGAAAGGCATTTAACGAATGATTTCGCCATATTGTCTTGTGCTTTTGATTCGGTGAGTGTGTACTCCACTACTCCACTACTGGCCATTCAAAAGTCCCGCCCGTAGTTTGGCAGAAAAATGGCCGCCGTATCGTCCGGTTGGCCCCTCTCTCCCTATACAGGCTCTCTACCCTCCCTTAGGTTGCCTCAAGGAGCTTTGAATAGAGGGAGACGCCCTTACACCGAAAGAGTGAAGCCTGCTTCTGCCATATTGCTGAGTCTTGGTGAAGTGTTCGTACTGCAGTGCTGAACTTCAGTGTCACTTAAAATAGGAATAAAACGTTCGGTTGTTTTGACACGATGAACACCATGCTCTACGAGTAAGAATCGGCGTTAAAAATTAAGTTTTCAGCTGTCTAATGATGATTCGTTCTCGGAAGTGTACTGTTTCGAAGTACATACTCATAACTGTCAATCCAACGCAATAACGCTAAGATGATAGATTTTACACAAGGTTTTAACGGAGAAACAGTCTTCTAATTTTCCACAAGATGGCGGACATGCTTTGACTGACATCTGTACTCGGCATATATAACGCCGTCTTCCCATTATTTTAACCTGCTTGGTCTGCCTCGACGACTGTGGCGTCAGTAAGGCTACCCGGCCACAGAGTTAAATAATGAAATGCAGTTTTCCATATCCTGAAAATGCGGATCCCCTACTAGATGGGATAAACGCTAGGGCAAAGAAAGAAGAAGAAAGAATACTGTGTTTCTGTTTGAAAACTTCTCTACTAGAGAGTTATATTACGGTAAGCAGACGAAAAAGTAATGTGAGCACCGGTATGTGGCCACTGGAGATTGGGATAAGCATGCATTAGAAAATGAGCTAGTTTTCTTATATTTTTCTCAGATTTCAAGGGGCTCATATTTCACGTTAAAATCGAAGAAATAAATCAAGTCCCACACACAAAACAACGTTTTCACAATTTTTCAGAGCTCTTTCACTTTATTAAAAGATTATATGACATTTGTTCTTATTTTAATCGTCTTTCAGTTAATTTTATTCCAGGTTTTAGACATAACATAAGAATCCCCAAAAACAAGCAATATAAACGATTTGTAGGATGCGATGTGCAATATTTAAGGACTAAATGTGAAACGAACGAAAGTAAATTCCCTAATTTCCTGATACATGCTCGTTCCTAACCTCCCATAACCACGCATTCACATTACGTTTCGTCTGCTTGCTGTAAATGGAACTCTCAAACAAGAAGTCCGCTCAAAGAAACATCGCGTTCCAACAAATATAAAATATTGGACACTCTTGGTGGAAGATATAGCCCTTCGAAAATAGTCTGGAGATGACTAATGACATAAATGAGTGGTAGAGCCATAATGATAACAGAACGTTATTTATATACAATCTGATGTTTTCTAAGTCTTACTTGCGAAAACTAGTTAAATGTTTGACATAAACATTTTCCAGTAGGGAAATATGTAAACGGGAGACCTAATTGTGACGGCAGGGTGCAGTTCCTGTTCTTGCATCACAGATCTGAATTGTTAACTAAGGTAAAACTGCGCTTTAACAGCTGTTTCGTCCATCAGATATAGAATACTTACGATTTTTTAAGTATAGAAATGCTGAAGTATGAACATCAACGAGCATTCTGTAACCATAATGTTCGTTTTTCTATCACTAGAATACTGTCAAATAGAATGCAGTTCGTAGGGAATCTATTGCTGCAATATCTTGATAAGAGGAAATGGGACAAGCACTAATGGTCCCTTTGCGTACCGTCACAAATAACTTTGGTTTTCCGATACGAACTGTACTCACCTCCCTAGCCGAGGCGATAACGCACGCTTGGGCGGTAGCGCGCCATTGGAAGGGACGCCGGGTCGAATCCCGTCCAGTATTTAGCTGCTAAGGGGAAGAGAAGTGGTGGTGTAACGTTGCTGGATTAATTTCCGAACTTCTTCGCAGCGTTTCATGAAGTGAGGGCATGTGACACTGTTCATGATGTTCCGTCCGTCGGATGGGAACGCTAAGCTCGGCGGCACCCCTGGTGCTATTCAAGAGGGTAGGCTATGTACGAGGGGCGTTTGAAAAGTTCGTGCAAAAATAAAAACTACTTAGGCGTTTGGGGTAAACCTTTTTTATTTTTCGACGTAGACTCCTTTTATACGCTTCGTCCAATGCTGTTCTAATTTGTTGATCCCTTCCGAATAATAGGAATTGTCCAAGTCTGAAAAATAGCTATTAGTTGCTGCAATCAACTCCTTGTTTGAATAACATCTTTGTCCTGCCAGCCATTTCTTCAAATTTCGGAACAAATAGTAGTCCGAGGGAGCCAAGTCTGGAGAACAGGGGGGATGTGAAACGAGTTGGAATCATATTTCCACTAATTTTGCGACCACAAATGGTGAGGTGTGTTCTGGTGCATTGTCGTCATGCCAAAGGACTTCTTTGCGGTCCAGTCGCCGGTGTTTCTCTTCCAGGTCGGTTTTCAAACGGTCCAATAACGATGAATAATATGCACTTGTAATAGTTTTACCCTTTTCCAGATAGTCGATGAGGATTATACCTTGCGAATCCCAAAAGACAGTCGCCATAACCTTTCGGGGCGAAGGAATGGTCTTCGTCTTTTTTGGTGCAGATTCTCCCTTGGTAACCCATTGTTTAGATTGTTGTTTGGTCTCAGGAGTATAGTAATGTATCCATGTTTCCTCCACAGTGACGAAACGACGCTTAAAGTTCTGCGGATTCTTCCTGAACAGCTGCAAACCATCGTTGCAGCAATTCACACGATTCAGTTTTTGGTCAAGCGTGAGCAATTGTGGAACCCATCTTGCGGATAGCTTTCTCATATCCAAATGTTTATGCAAAATATTATGTACCCGTTCATTCGAGATCCCCACAGCACTAGCAATCTCACGCATCTTAACTCTTCTGTCGTCCATCACCGTATCATGGATATTATCAATGATTTCTGGAGTCGTAACCTCCACTGGGCGTCCAGAACGTTCAGCATCACATGTGTCCATTTAGCCACTTCGAGACTTTTGAAACCACTTATAAACTGTTGTAATCGAAGGTGCAGAGTCACCGTAATGTTTGTCAAGCTTCTCTTTAGTCTCCTGAGGGGTTTTGCCTTTCATAAAGTAATGTTTAATTACCACGCGAAATTCTTTTTCGTCCAGTTTCTGACAATCAGTCGACTTCCTTGATTGACACGAATGCCAGACACAAAGAAATCGACCAATATGGCTGAAACGTAGTGTGCGTTCTTTCCAAAGATGCTACTAACTAAACATGACCTCGATACGCGCCGGTGGTTCCATCTCTCGGACTTTGCACGGACTTTTCAAACATCTCTCGTATGGCCTCTCCCTAACTTTCATCCTTAACAACAGAATCCCAACACTACACCGTACAAGCACTCATCAGTGTCATCCGTAGGACACAGATGCTTCGTCAACTTAAATGGGAATCCCTGGAGGGAAGATGACGGTCTTTCGCGAGACGCTATTACGGAAATTTGGAGAATCGGTTTGAGAGCGACTGCAGAACGATTCTGCTAACTCCAACGTACATTTCGCGTAATGACCACGGAGTTAAGATGCTAGAAATTAATGTTCGTGCGGAGACTTTTATACAATCGTTTTCCCTCGCTCTATTTGCTAGTGGAACAGGAATGGAAATGACTAGTAATGGTATCTAGTTCCCTCTGCCATGCACTGTTCGGTGGCTTGAGGAGTATGTATGTAAATGAAGATGTAAATACTCAATTGGCGCTCTGTAACAGGTCGGAGAATGTCAATGGCGTACCCCCCTCCAGTACGACCTTGCAAAAAACGACTTTGTAGATTGCCATCATCTGTTCACCTACGCCGTTCCCTGCGTGTGGGACGACTACGCTTGTATAAACTGCGTCTTCCATCTATAACATGTCTCATACAATAAATCACAGCTCACCATATCAGCTTAAGAGCATTTATTGCTGCGGATAATTCGCATTTACGGGGAAGTATACATTTTACGACCTGGACTGAAGTATGTGCAAATGTGTAAAAGCCAAATGTGGCGGCGTCAAATGTAAAGGCGTTGCAGCTTCGATCGGACAAATGACGAATAAGACATTCTATGATAGCTTCTTAATGTTAAAGAGTTGAAAACTGCCCCGTGTTCTTGCTACATCCAACAAGTAAAGGAAAAACACATAAAATATACTATCTTAGTTATTGTCGAGTTGTATATCATTTCAGGAATACAGCTTCTAGATGGGAAAGGAGGAAAGCTTACAAAATTCTTCATTGTTTCTGGAATCCACATTTATTCTTACATTTCATTTTATGCACCTCATACAGAAGAGATGCACTGTATTCGCAATTCTTCTTTAACTCTTTACGAAGTTATCAACAAAAAGAATAATTTTTTAAACCGCAAAATGAAAACATCCTTACCTTTTTTGTTCTAGGAAGCCGACTTACACTCACTGATTTCATTGCTGTATCATTTATGGTGTGAATTGCTGAATGCACGGTTCATCTACAGGAATTAATTTGCGCATATGATACAGGAAGGTGAGCCAGACGGATTAACGACCGTTGTTCTGGTACACCGGCTAGCCTGACTACGGTTTTTAGGCGGTTTTCGGCGCTAGTTCGTCCAAATACCGGACTCCACTCAGTTTCTACATCTACATCTACATCTATACTCCGCGAGCCACCTTACGGTGTGTGGCGGAGGGTACTTATTGTACCACTATCTGATCCCCCCTTCCCTGTTCCATTCACGAATTGTGCGTGGGAAGAACGACTGCTTGTAAGTCTCCGTATTTGCTCTAATTTCTCGGATCTTTTCGTTGTGATCATTACGCGAGATATATGTGGGCGGTAGTAATATGTTGCCCATCTCTTCCCGGAATGTGCTCTCTCGTAATTTCGATAATAAACCTCTCCGTATTGCGTAACGCCTTTCTTGAAGTGTCCGCCACTGGAGCTTGTTCAGCATCTCCGTAACGCTCTCGCGCTGACTAAATGTCCCCATGACGAATCGCGCTGCTTTTCGCTGGATCATGTCTATCTCTTCTATTAATCCAACCTGGTAAGGGTCCCATACTGATGAGCAATACTCAAGAATCGGACGAACAAGCGTTTTGTAAGCTACTTCTTTCGTCGATGAGTCACATTTTCTTAGAATTCTTCCTATGAATCTCAACCTGGCGCCTGCTTTTCCCACTATTTGTTTTATGTGATCATTCCACTTCAGATCGCTCCGGATAGTAACTCCTAAGTATTTTACGGTCGTTACCGCTTCCAATGATTTACCACCTATGGCATAATCGTACTGGAATGGATTTCTGCCCCTATGTATGCGCATTATATTACATTTATCTACGTTTAGGGAAAGCTGCCAGCTGTCGCACCATTCATTAATCCTCTGCAGGTCTTCCTGGAGTACGTACGAGTCTTCTGATGTTGCTACTTTCTTGTAGACAACCGTGTCATCTGCAAATAGCCTCACGGAGCTACCGATGTTGTCAACTAAGTCATTTATGTATATTGTAAACAATAAAGGTCCTATCACGCTTCCTTGCGGTACTCCCGAAATTACCTCTACATCTGCAGATTTTGAACCGTTAAGAATGACATGTTGTGTTCTTTCTTCTAGGAAATCCTGAATCCAATCACAAACCTGGTCCGATATTCCGTAAGCTCGTATTTTTTTCACTAAACGTAAGTGCGGAACCGTATCAAATGCCTTCCTGAAGTCCAGAAATACGGCATCAATCTGCTCGCCAGTGTCTACGGCACTGTGAATTTCTTGGACAAATAGGGCGAGCTGAGTTTCACATGATCTCTGTTTGCGGAATCCATGTTGGTTATGATGAAGGAGATTTGTATTATCTAAGAACGTCATAATACGAGAACATAAAACATGTTCCATTATTCTACAACAGATTGACGTAAGCGAAATAGGCCTATAATTATTCGCATCTGATTTATGACCCTTCTTGAAAATGGGAACGACCTGCGCTTTCTTCCAGTCGCTAGGTACTTTACGTTCTTCCAGAGATCTACGATAAATTGCTGATAGAAAGGGGGCAAGTTCTTTAGCATAATCACTGTAGAATCTTACGGGTATCTCGTCTGGTCCGGATGCTTTTCCGCTACTAAGTGATAGCAGTTGTTTTTCAATTCCGATATCGTTTATTTCAATATTTTCCATTTTGGCGTCCGTGCGACGGCTGAAGTCAGGGACCGTGTTACGATTTTCCGCAGTGAAACAGTTTCGGAACACTGAATTCAGTATTTCTGCCTTTCTTCGGTCGTCCTCTGTTTCGGTGCCATCGTGGTCAACGAGTGACTGAATAGGGGATTTAGATCCGCTTACCGATTTTACATATGACCAAAACTTTTTAGGGTTCTTGTTTAGATTGTTTGCCAATGTTTTATGTTCGAATTCGTTGAATGCTTCTCTCATTGCTCTCTTTACGCTCTTTTTCGCTTCGTTCAGCTTTTCCTTATCAGCTATGATTCGACTACTCTTAAACCTATGATGAAGCTTTCTTTGTTTCCGTAGTACCTTTCGTACATGATTGTTATACCACGGTGGATCTTTCCCCTCGCTTTGGACCTTAGTCGGTACGAACTTATCTAAGGCGTACTGGACGATGTTTCTGAATTTTTTCCATTTTTGTTCCACATCCTCTTCCTCAGAAATGAACGTTTGATGGTGGTCACTCAGATATTCTGCGATTTGTGCCCTATCACTCTTGTTAAGCAAATATATTTTCCTTCCTTTCTTGGCATTTCTTATTACACTTGTAGTCATTGATGCAACCACTGACTTATGATCACTGATACCCTCTTCTACATTCACGGAGTCGAAAAGTTCCGGTCTATTTGTTGCTATGAGGTCTAAAACGTTAGCTTCACGAGTTGGTTCTCTAACTATCTGCTCGAAGTAATTCTCGGACAAGGCAGTCAGGATAATGTCACAAGAGTCTCTGTCCCTGGCTCCAGTTCTGATTGTGTGACTATCCCATTCTATACCTGGTAGATTGAAGTCTCCCCCTATTACAATAGTATGATCACGAAACTTCTTCACGACGTTCTGCAGGTTCTCTCTGAGGCGCTCAACTACTACGGTTGCTGATGCAGGTGGTCTATAGAAGCATCCGACTATCATATCTGACCCACCTTTGATACTTAACTTAACCCAGATTATTTCACATTCGCATTCGCTAATAACTTCACTGGATATTATTGAATTCTTTACTGCTATAAATACTCCTCCACCATTGGCGTTTATCCTATCCTTGCGGTATATATTCCATTCTGTGTCTAGGATTTCGTTACTGTTCACTTCCGGTTTTAACCAACTTTCCGTTCCTAATACTATATGCGCACTATTTCCTTCAATAAGCGATACTAATTCAGGAACCTTGCCCTGGATACTCCTGCAGTTTACCAATATTACGTTAACTTTTCCTGTTTTTGGTCTCTGAGGACGGACGTTCTTTATCAACGATGCTGATGTTCTCTCTGGTAAGCCGTCAGGTATTTTATCGTTTCGCCCAAGGGGGGGTCCCTCTAACCTAAAAAAACCCCCGTGTGCACGCCACACGTACTCTGCTACCCTAGTAGCTGCTTCCGGTGTGTAGTGCACGCCTGACCTGTCTAGGGGGGCCCTACAGTTCTCCACCCAATAACGGAGGTCGATGAATTTGCAACCATTATAGTCGCAGAGTCGTCTGAGCCTCTGGTTTAGACCCTCCACACGGCTCCAAACCAGAGGACCGCGATCGACTCTGGGCACTATGCTGCAGATATTAAGCTCAGCTTGCACTCCGCGTGCGATGCTGGTTGTCTTCACCAAATCAGCCAGCCGCCGGAAGGAACCAAGGATGGCCTCAGAACCCAAGCGGCAGGCGTCATTCGTTCCGACATGTGCTACTATCTGCAGCCGGTCACACCCAGTGCGTTCAATAGCTGCCGGAAGGGCCTCCTCCACATTACGGACGAGACCCCCCGGCAAGCACACCGAGTGCACACTGGCATTCTTCCCCGACCTACCCGCTATTTTCCTGAGGGGCTCCATAACCCGCCTAACGTTGGAGCTCCCTATAACTAATAGGCCCGCCCTCTGTGACTGTCGGGAACACGATATCACACAGAACAAAAACATATTTGCTCCTGCCTATAGTCACACATATATTTTGTCTAGTGAATATCGGTTTTGGTACTAAGTACCATCAGGCCACCCTACAATTATAAAATCACAACACATAGTTGAAGCATTCCTTAACAAATGTGTAGAAAACATAAAATGTGAAGTGCAGCGTTACTCCTAGAGCGCAGTCGTCAAACTCATTTACGCTAGTAAATATGTCATATACTGAAAGTAAATGTCAGCACTAAACTTTAATAAGATGCAAACTGAGGCCAGAAGTGAAAAGAGTATCCCATATGTAGAGAAGTTTTTTCTTAAAAAAAGAGAGACGGTGTAAAATATATCTAAAAATCAGAGTCGCGTTAAGATATGGAATGTAGGAAGGTAAATGATAAAACATAAATAATAAAGCAATCCCCTCTGGAATAAAATATTAAAGGCAGACTAATGCATTTAAGTCGCTATGTTTCCATCCACTATTTGCTATTCAGGGCGTACCACTGTAAAACATGGATCTGACCATGACTCTTCCAATCGACTATGTACTGTCCAGAATAATAGCATTATTTATTGAAAACAAAATTATCTGTATTGAAAACATTACCAGTATCCAGGGGGAATAGTGGCGCAGTGTGGCTATGAATTACTCCGAATCTAAAGCAAACAAACTTTTCCTTGTGCTGTTCGCTGTTCCGCCCTGCAGTATGTTTCGAATCTAAGAGACAGAACAAAGTTTAAATGACTGACAGACAGAGTGCGCTACACGACTTTCCTCTTAGATTAGCTGACGATAGCTGACGACTGTGATGATAGGAAGACCACCCAGGCACAAGGTTAAAATAAAATAATAAATGAGTCAGATCACAACATGACTACTTCAAAAAGTCATATAAACCATACACACTGCTCAGCATGTCTCAACGTACCAAAAAAATGATATCAAGAAAATCACAGTGCGACACACAAAACTGTTCACTGTATTTATACGGTACACGCCGAAAATCGGCAAATTTCGATTTCCAGAAATAAACTGTTAATATGTAACGTCATTCAACTAATATCGTTGATAAAAGTACGTTTAGTTGTGGGAGAGACCAGGAAAATTTGCCCTTGGTTGTCACTCAGGAGTCAGTCTGCATTTGACAGCTCAGCTTACTTTATGAAGAAGCACACACTAAAAGTAAACCCTAAGGTTAAAAAACACACTGATGGCGTTGGGGTAATGTATGAAACGAGGTAGTACTACACCATCTGAAGCATAACCATTGGTGGGTTGTTATGTAGCATGTTTCCAAAAACATATTCCTGTTTGCTGTATAGTCATATTTCCCTACACTACATAAAATATAAATGATAATAAGACTGAAGATATTTCTGCGATGCGTTAATAACTTTTGAAACAGATGTTCGTTGAAGATGCGTTACTTAATGGAAGTGGAATCCCAGACTGATGCAGATAGTTGGTCAGTTTACATGCCACACCTTGCGGTGTATTTTTGAAAGCTCTATTTGTTTTATTCAGTCCGAATAATATCATAACCGATGTACTCGGGAAATCAACAAGTCTACATCACATGGAAGGCACTTGATGCAATAACAAAAGCAGCCAGAACGCGGAGAATTCAGTTTTTCGGCTCAGTTTTCAAATAATGGAGAAAACTACTGATGTAAGCGACTTCGAAAAAGGGTAGCCTCCAATTACGCTTATAGCACGTCAGCCTCAGTTGCAAATAGAAACCAATCTTTACCTAGGTTTCAGCTTGGCCTTCTTCAGAAGCTATTGACACTAAACTATTTCATGCAGTTGCATATAGGAACCAATCTTTACCTAGGTTTCAGCCAAAATAATTTGGCCTTCTTCAGAAGCTACTGACACTAAACTATTGCATGCAATCTTTACCTAGGTATCAGCCAAAATAAATTGGCCTTCTTCAGAAGCTATTGACACTAAACTATTTTTAGCCCTCAATTATGAGTTTAAAATGGACAGTAATTTCACTAGATTCAGAGATAGTCTTGTTGAAGGAAATACCACGGCATGTGACTGACGTGATTATGGGAAACTATGGAAAACATAAACCAGGATGAATTTGACGGGCGAGGGATTAGCCGAGCGGTCTAAGGCGCTGCAGTCATGGACTATGCGGCTGGTCCCGGCGGAGGTTCGAGTCCTCCCTCGGGCATGTGTGTGTGTATTTGTCCTAAAGATAATGTAGGTTAAGTAGTGTGTAAGCTTAGGGACTGATGACCTTAGCAGTTAAGTCCCATAAGATTTCACACACATTTGAACATTTGAATTGGATGAGGATTTGTACTGCGGTCCTAACGATTACCACGGCATATGGACAGACTGGTGATGACAGTATCATGTATTAGTCAACATTCACTTGGGAATCTTTGGAACCTGTAGTTGATACGTAAAGGACCGTAGAATAGGTGTAATTCGTCAGTATTATCGCTAGCTGCTTTGAAATCTTCATAGCTGTTGTCTTCCCCACCTGACACGGTGTTTTCCAGCTGGGCAGCTGACCATTCGACGACGCTGCAGTGTTTTAAACTAATGATGAATAGCTGTTTATGTCATCGCTGTAAGTTTGCTATGTATCAATCCAAACGATCACATCTGACGGGTCAGCGAGCGTCAGGTTAGAGCTAATCAACTACGTGCTCGTAATCCACAGATGTTGCGTAACCTGTTGGACATCTGGTGTCACCTACTTCAGCCACGTCCCAAGGTCTCATAGAGTCTACGACAACATGAACTTCAGATGTTTTGCACAGTGAAGGTGAGTGAACAGGCTATTAAAGAGTGGTCAACATTAACCGTCTGATCAGCACATGTATTTCCTGTACTACTGAGACCTGACACGCCTAAATGAATCGGAAATAAAGTACACAGATGCGTCCCTCTTGAAATGAAACCACTAGGCATAGTGTGTTATGACGTGCTTTCATCCGGTATGGCGTGGGTGTGAATTCCTTTTACTCCAATTTTTCGTGTTTGAAAATTACCTCCTAAGAGTCACCTGTTAATTAGGCTAATGGCTACCGCAGTGCGTACAACGGCAAACGCGCGATTAAAAGAAATAAAAGAAGCAAGAAAATGCTGCAGTCACGGACATTTGACCGCACTCCCCCATCCTTACGCCTTATCTGAAGCAATCAGGTAGCAATTATAACAGCCTAATGTATGTGCCATTTAAGAGCGCATATATGTATGTATAATTTGGAACAGGTTTTCGCCTTGGCGCGCTCTCCCCCACTCGGTATTATGCATAAATACAGCAGCGGCTTGCATTTCGTAGTAATTACGTAAGCAACCTTAAGAGAATGGAAGTGACGGCGCGACCGACCATATGCTGGGTACAGCCGGCCACAAAAGTGGGCTACCACCACAGCCGGCGGGACAACACGCTGCTCGCAGAGCTCCGGTAGCAGCACAAATTGCACCGCTGCAGTGTGTCCCTGAAGGTAATAAAGCTTGGATGAGTACACTCCACGTTTACGACTAACAGTGGAGTTCACGTTAAACATTGCGTGTACAAGGTTAATATTTGTGGTCAGGTCGAAATTTAGTATTAACAGTATAACACTAACATTTTCCATATAAATTTATACTGTTTGCTATTAAACTGACATTTTTAAGACTAATTTATTAAAATTGGTATTTTGAAAACTGTTTTAATAGCCGGCCGGAGTGACCGAGCGGTTCTAGGCGCTACAGTCTGGAACCGCGCGACCGCTACGGTCGCAGGTTCGAATCCTGCCTCGGGCATGGATGTGTGTGATGTCCTTAGGTTAGTTACGTTTAAGTAGTTCTAAGTTCTAGGGGACTGATGACCTCAGCAGTTAAGTCCCATAGTGCTCAGAGCCATTTTTGTTTTAATAGTTATCCATTTTTTGGAATTTTTTGAATAAAATGCTTCGTAAGTTCCTTTATAGTACGGACTGAAAGCTAGAGAAAAAGGCTCTTCCTGCACGTATACTAACCCAACTGGCTGTTACAGTTTCATTGCTCTGGAATATGAGGTTTGAAAGAAAAGGCACATTAGGATAGAAAAAACAAAAGTTACAGGAAACTGAGTTTAATGTTTTATTTTACTTACAATGTATTTAATACATTCCTGGTATGCACTCATTATTTACATTCACAGCTTCTTTCACTGCATCTGTGATAGCTTCCTCCGCCACTGATGCAGTAAAGAACAGGAGAGAATGATACGTTGTTAATGGCACATAAAATTTTTCCCTGCTGTTAACCGTTTCCAATCGTACGATGGCCTACATAAACCTAATGATGTTTTTATTATATTATTTGTTTTCTTTGTGCCAGATCCTCCAGACCATTTATTGACAACAGTGGAGGTCTAGCTCGTCATTTCTTTGCTCAGAAAAATATCACATGTGTTACGTTATTATTATAGGAAACAACTGAATGCAACACAACAGATAATGTAGCCAGTGGCTGAAACCTCAGAGCAACGGAAAAAAGTGTCCCTAGGCTTATGAATACAAAGAGCAGAAATCACAAAGCAATGAGCGGGTGTGTGTCACTTTGCAAGCTGCCATTTAAACCGACACTTATATCCTTTAAATAAGAATTTATTCTAAAATGCTTTTGTATTCAGGTAAAGCATACTTCAGACCATCATAATAACTAATAAAAAGAAAATTATTCATTTTTCAAGGTACCATCTGCCCTTAAAACGTCGGCCAACCAGGAAGAGCCTTACTAACAAGATACAAGGAACATTTTCCTGCTAAAGTTGGAGATGGCACGCGTGGTTCGACATTCGCTGAACACTTAGTGCAAACGGCTCACGCACCCAACCCTCCGGATAATACTCAGCTCTTGCATTGCGAAGTGAAGGGTGCGAGGTTGGATATTTTGGAAGAAATGCAAATTTTCAATCACTTGCTATATGACAAAAATAACCTTCTTAACGACCAGCTGCAGCTGCGAGACAAAAACCTTTTTGAAGGTTTTCAACCGTTATTCCATCCCCATAATTTTAGGGAGTAATCATTATACCCTTGCCAACATGTTTTTAGCACTCCCGTTTGCTGAATAGCTGGGATTATCTGGTATTTCAAACCCGAAGTTATCCTCATGCGGTCAAGTTCGATGATTAGCCCGAATGTGCTAGGTTGGCTTAAAATAGCAAACACATTGCTTGCTCCCTTCGCTTTTGACGTCCAACAAATTATTACAAATGTTAAGACAGTCGATATATCTTTGTTTCTTACAGGATAACATATACGTCAATATCGTTAGCCGCACCTGGTTATTCATAAAGAATTTTAAGTTTAGGAGTACATGTTGGTACCAGTGTTAACAAGTACGCTTGACACACTCTCGCGCATGCGCTCTCGAGGCTATAGCCAGTTCCAGTACAATATCCGTTGCTGCCGTACTGCGGTCGCGAAGTGGGGCCGAGGCTGTTTTCCAGATAAGTTATTGCAATATGACGATGTATTACTGTATTATAGTTTTTAGTTTTTGACAATGTCATTATGGACAAATCGTAGTTCCTTTTATTCTGAAGAAGGTTGGGTTATCCCAACTGAAACCTAGGTAAATCTAGGCAAACATTGCAACTGAGGCCGTTGTTAATTTAAAATTAATATTTATACAGTTGCTGACAGGGCCGCGAAATGTTGAAAATATTAAAATAGTTATATATTCTGGAGTAGGAACCAGCGTCTCTGGATACCGAGGTATACGTATAGAATTTCTAGCGACCACCTAATTTTTTCCTTTGAAATAAGGAACTGAATGTATGTTTCAGTGTACCTTCAAAGTAGAGGGGATTATAAATAGAGCAAAATCTGAGAATGGAAAAGGATATAGCAAGAAATCGGCCTGGGCTTTTCTTGGCATTCACCTGTAGTAACTTTTGGGAATAGTGAGAAACCTAAATCTGGATAACCTGAAAAGAGTTTGTACCCTCCGGCGGTCTGGTCATTGTGCCACTATACTCGTTCGTTTTTCTTTAATGACACTTTACTTTGCTAGGTTAATTGAGAAACTACTCGGAAAAATAAGCAGCAACTGTGATATGTAAGCCACCCACGTGAGGTGAAGTTGAAAAAATGAAGGAAGATTAGGGTTGAACATCCTGTTGATGACGAAGTTCAGAGAATATGTGGAGCGGAAAAGTTTGCACTGAATTGAGAATCAGTTTCTTTGTTACTGTTGTTGTTATGGTTGTACTGTCGATGGACTGCCCGTTGGTATTTGTCAATGCATTTGGGGCCAATGTTCGTCTAGTGATTTTTGTGACGATTCGTTAGCACAATGACACTGCCGTTCACTCGTGCTAGCGAAATGTCAGAAAAAAAAACATTAAAAAACTTCAGCTGAAGATCACGAAATAAAAACCAGCAGGCGATACATCAACAGGTGTCCACGAAAGCCTTGAAAATTTTGTACTCTTATCATCTTAATGAAGCAGTCAGTTTTGGTTAAAGATACGGCCATGATCTGCTTCGATGGTGTGGCGCAGTATTTCTCCGCCTGTTAGTGAAAGTCAATTTTTAAGTCAATTCACTTTGTCCAATATGGCCAATTTTGTATCCCCCTCAAAATATCCACCTACGAATGACTCTTTACAAACACGTGTTACTCTCCCTGAAGAACAATCATCATGTGCAGTTGTAATTGTACACAAAGTTCTTCTCTGTATTTGCAAGTGACATTGTTTCCTAAAATGCGTTTCCCCACTCCTTCGGTATAATCTTTTGGATTTCGCTATTTATTTCAAGACTAAAAACTTTTTATGAAACTATCTGATCACTTGTTTTTAGAATTGCACATTTATCTACTCAGTTCTGGGAGTTTCGGTCAGTTTTACTTACCGGCAAGAGTTTTTACTCTTACCTTCTCTCTCATAATCATCATCAACAACAAAAACACGACACTGCATTCTACACGCTCTCATCACAGTCACCGACCTTACACAGTTACATATCCAACACGTTGGACACACAAACCGTGGAAATAGTACCTGATAGAAAGGTTTGTACTATGAAATGAGCCATATAGAACGCAAATCTTCACTGCAAATTCGAAGGCAGTATATTTAATATCTCGTCGAGGTCATTAGAAAAAGAATAAGGAACGTTGGTATTTAGCGTATCGTCAATATAACAACTGGAATCAATCAACTCATACAAATACCTGTGGATGTGAAATGGAATGGTCACATAAGTTCAGTTGTAGGTAAAACAGGTGACAGACCGCGGTTCATTGATAGGATACTGGGAAAACGCAGACAGTCCACGAAGGAGACTGCTTACTAATCATCTTCCCGTCCCACGTATGATTATTGCTGAGGTGTGTGGGAACCAACCAAACAGGAATAACAGGTTATATTGAACGTCTTCAAAGAGGGCAGCTGTAATTGAACATAGGTACCTTTCACTCACGATAGAGCGTCACAGGATTGTTAAAAAAAAAAGCCCTGAATTGGTAGAAGCTTTAAGTAGACGCCAATTATCCCGCAAAAGCCTACTTAAAAAGTTCCAGGGCTCAATCACAAGTGAAGAATGTAGAAATAAACTTCAGCTCGCTCTCGTAGGAACCGAGAATGCAATATTAAACAAATTACAGCGTGCACAGCGAAACGGAAGCTATCATTCCTCCCACCCTCCTTACGAAATTTTACCGGCAAGAAACCCTAACATCTGGTACAGTGCTAAATACCCTCTGCCATGCACTTTACAGTGGTTTGTAAAGTATGTATGGAGACACTAAACACAATTAACACAATTGCTAACGGTATCACGCCAGGGTTGGTGCCCAAGTGATTTAGGGACACCAAGGAAAACTTGAATTTTGTTAGCGAAGCGACGGTTTTAATCCCTCTCCTGCCATTTGCGCGTTCAGTAACCACAATCTCAGATGCACTTCACGCGACATTTGTTATACAGTGCAAGATGAGTAGGCGGCAGTTGGAGGAAACTAACGGTGGCGGCCTTTTGAAAGAACAATTTCAGTTTGAAAATTTTTATGAAACTATTTGATCACTTGTTTTTAGAATTGCTCATTTATCTACTCCAGTTCTCAGAGTTTCGGTCAGTTTTACTTACCGGCAAGAGTTTTTACCCTGTCCCTTCGCTCTCATAATCATCATCAACAATAAAAACACGACACTGCATTCTACACGCTCTCATCACAGTCACCGACCTTACACAGTTACGTATCCAACACGTTGGACACACAATTCGTCGAAATAGTATCTGATAGAAAGGTTTGTACTATGAAATGAGCCATATAGAACGCAAATCTTCACTGCAAATTCGAAGGCAGTATATTTAATATCTCGTCGAGGTCATTAGAAAAAGAATAAGGAACGTTGGTATTTAGCGTATCGTCAATATAACAACTGGAATCAATCAACTCATACAAATACCTGTGGATGTGAAATGGAATGGTCACATAAGTTCAGTTGTAGGTAAAACAGGTGGCAGACCGCAGTTCATTGATAGGATACTGGGAAAACGCAGACAGTCCACGAAGGAGACTGCTTACTAATCATCTTCCCGTCCCACGTTTGATTATTGCTGAGGTGTGTGGGACCCAACCAAACAGGAATAACAGGTCCAAAAATGGTTTAAATGGCTCTGAGCACTATGGGACTCAACTACTGAGGTCGTAAGTCCCCTAGAACTTAGAACTACTTAAACCTAACTAACCTAAGGACAACACACACATCCATGCCCGAGGCAGGATTCGCACCTGCGATCGTAGCGGTCACGCGGTTCCAGACTGTAGCGCATAGAACCGCACGGCCATCCCGGCCGGCCGAATAACAGGTCATATTGAACGTCTTCAAAGAGGGCAGCGCGAATGGTCACAGGTACCTTTGACTCACTTACTGAAAATCAAGAACTGTAATATGGCTACGAAGTCTTTCGCGACGTATTTCTTGAATAAAAATCTCTCGGTGTACATGCCGCGTCAATTCAGGATAAAACTCCAAGCTTTCGACCACTACCTCCATGGTCGTCGTCAGGGCTAAAAACTGACTGTCGTGAACTAGCGAGGTTCCCACTTTTATATGCCAAGGACGGCTTCTGATTGGCTGGAATACGTCATAGCAACAGCGATATGGCGCGTAGTGAAGTGGTGCCCTCTACTTCCATAGATGTAGTTTCTATCCTGCGTTGCTTGCAGCGCCATCCCTTGAATCAGGAGGTAAAGTGCGGGAAGTTTTTCTCTGCGGCTTAAGAGTGCCGGGAACTTATGCTATTCCTTGCGAATGCGGCAAGAATTACGTGGGCCAGTCTGTAATAACCGTTGCCGACCGCTGCATCGAGCACCAGCGCCACCTAAAATACAGGTATTTGGAAAAATCAGCGGTGACTGAACATAGCCTGCTTAACAAGCATAAGATTTTATTTGAAGAAACCAGAGTAATAGCCCACGCATCGAATTACTGGGACTCAGTGATCCGGGAAGCAGTCGAAATTAGACTTAGCGATAATAACTTTAACAGAGACAACGGCTATGCACTTAGCAGCACTTGGAAGAGTGCAAGGGATGGCGCTGCAAGCAACGCAGGATAGAAACTACATCTATGGAAGTAGAGGGCACCACTTTACTACGCGCCATATCGCTGTTGCTATGACGTATTCCAGCCAATCAGAAGCCGTCCTTGGCATATAAAAGTGGGAACCTCGCTAGTTCACGACAGTCAGTTTTTAGCCCTGACGACGACCATGGAGGTAGTGGTCGAAAGCTTGGAGTTTTATCCTGAATTGACGCGGCATGTACACCGAGAGATTTTTATTCAAGAACTGTAATGCCTGCCGGGATTCATTACATGATTTACAGCTATTTCTAACCCAAGGAAATGAACTCTTCCAGCCGAGAAACGATGATAGGTAGCGGACCTGAAGTGGAGACGCTGAGTATTGCCTGGGCTCAGGGCGCTTTTCAGAAGCTGGCAAACAAGAAAGATCGATTGATTAGGTGTGTGGCCTTTCGTACAATAAGTTTCTTCAACTTCTATGCTGTAATACTGCTCAGCCATAAATGTTTCTGTAGCAAGTGAAGAGACCTTGCTCGTTGGTTCCGACGGAGCTATGAAGCGGAATTCTAGCACGGCGAGAGAGAAAAGCGAATGTACGTATCTTTTGAATTTTTACTCCAATACAGCAAAAATCAGTACTGGAAACAACTACTAGAAACTCAGAGGTGCTAAAAGAAAGCAAGAACCTTTGTAACGGCCGCCAGTACCGACGAAGACGGAACACGGGCCGGCCTGGGTGGCCGAGCTGTTCTAGGCGCTACAATCTGGAACCGCCGACCGCTACGGTCGCAGGTTCGAATCCTGCCTCGGGAATGGATGTTTGTGATGTCCTTAGGTTAGTTAGGTTTAAGAAGTTCTAAGTTCTAGGGGACTGATGACCTCAGACGTTAAGTCCCATAGTGCTTAGAGCCATTTGAACGGAACACGGTTTGCCCATTCAAGAAGCCTTAGTGAACTTCATAAAGCTTTATACTGAGGTGTCAAAAGTCATGGGATACTCCTAATATGGACCGGCGTAGTGGAGCAAGTCGACGTGATATGGAGTAAACAAGTCGTTGGAAATCCCCTGCAGAAATATTGACCCATACTGTCTGTAGAGCCGTCTATAATTGCGAAACCGTTGCTGGTGCAGGATTTTGTGCACGAACTGACCCCTCGATTATATTCCATAAATGTTAGATGGGATTCATTTCGGGAGACATGGTTGCCAAATCATTCGCTCGAGTTCTCCAGAATGTTCTTCAAACCAATCGTGAAGAATTGTGGCCCGGTGGCACAGCGCGTTGTCATCCATAAAAATTCCATCGTTGTTTGGCAACAGAACGTCGGTGAGTGGGTGCAAATGGTCACCAAGTAGCCGAACACACGGAAGACCCACTCACGTTTACATGTAAACGCGGTCCACACCATTATGGAGCCACCACCAGCTTGTACAGTGCCTCGTTGACAACTTGTGTCCATGGCTTCGTATGGTCCACGCCAAACTCGAACCTTACCATCAGCTCTTACCAACTGAAATCGGGACTCATGTGACCACTCCACGGTTTTCCAGTCGTGTAGGGTTCAACCGATATGGTCGGTCCAGGAGAGGTGCTTTGGCAATGTCGTGCAGTCCACTCGCGTCGGTCGTCTGCTGCCATAGCCCTTTAATCCAAAATTTCACCGCACTGTCCTATCGGATACATTCGTCCTACGTCCCACATTGATTTATGTGGTTATATTGCGCAGTGTTGCTTGTGTGTTAGCACTTACACCTCTACGCAAATGGCGCTGCCCTCGGTCGTTAAGTGAAGGCTGTCGGCCATTGCATTTTCCGTGGGACAGTTAATGCCTGAAATGTGGTATTCTTGGCACACTCTTGACACTGTGGATTTCGGAATATTGAATTCCGTAACGATTTCCGAATTGGAATGTCCCATGCGTCTAGCACCAACTACCATTCCACGTTCAAGATCTGTTAAGTCCCGTCATGTGTCGAAAATCACGTCGGAAATCAATTCACGTATATCACCTGAGTATAAATGACAGCTCCGCTTTTTTTTTTCTTTATTGTGATTTTAAAACCCGTAGAAAACAGCTCTGCCAATGCACTGCCCTTTTATACGTTGTGTACGCGACACTAACGCCATCTCTATATGTGTATGGCGCTAACCAATGATTTTTATCACCGCAGTGTAGGTCATAGCAGACCTGCACTCTTTTTTTGATTTGACTGAAGATGTTTCCGGAACCATTCGTGAGGCTCTCAGAGGTGCAAAAAAGTTAAGGCAATAGTTTTACTCAATGAACTTAAATGAATTTATCCCAACGATTAGATTTCGTTCCTAAACGTGTTTGATCTGCACTGAATTCTCCTCCAAAGACTGATAAACCACCTCATCTCTGTGAAATGCATGAGCTAGGTTCCACGCAAGCTGAAGGCGGTCCGTTTCATCGGACAAGCAGCAGCCACTAGGGAATTCATTGAGATCACCAGCTGCGTTACCTTAGATAAGGGGAGAGTAGGCCGCAATCGTGGCCTGAGCTGTTACTAGGCGACTATTGAACCTGAAGTAAGATACGCGTTTTAAAAAATCCCGTCTGTCTGCCTCACTACTCAGACCTCACATCGCATGACGGTAATAAGTTGTCCTGCACACTCCACCAACGAATGGCCTGTGTTTCATGTCTGCATGCTCCGAGATCGACGTCTTACATGTAAACAAAAGAAAATTGCCCTGACATTAAGACTACTAGTAGATACTATGTGTTTATTTACCTATTTAATGTGGTAGTGTTAGAGCCATCTATATATTTAACATTACTTTCATTAGGAATAGCATGTTATAATTTACATCTAATACAGAAGCAAATATTTAGAAATTACTGCGACATAAATAGTACCATAAAACAGTTTATATTCGATCCTGTCAAATACAACGATAAAGGCAAATACAGGGAGGTAGATTTAAAGTACGGTGTGTAGCAACAATGGACATGAGATAAGAGGAGAAGAGAGAGAGGAAGAGGAGGGTGATAAAACGCAAGGTAAGGGGAAAGAAAATGGTGTGACAGATTGAGAAATGAAAATAGAAAGAAGGGTAAATGGGAGAAGATGGGAGCATTTGTTTATTGTTTGACAGAGGAAAACTATCCATGTAAGTTAATATTTGGGGAAAGTCTATGAAGTTGACAGAAGGAAGCGCTTAGCTTTTTCTTAAATGCCGCAGGACACTGAATTATGCACAGTATGCAGGGTATCTTATTCTGTAGGCCGACAGCAGAAACAGAGACATCTCACTGCTGAATAGATTTCTGAAAAGGCTTTCGTGCATGTTTTTGAATTAACCTAGAGCTTGTTTCCTCGTGAATATGAGCAACCACTACTCTGTTTAATTTTTATGTTCCTTTATTAAATTTGGAGGATTGTTAAGTTTAATTTAGCATCTTGTCCAAACCAACCATGCACCAGTGAATGATTAGGCAGGTAGGTGACTGGCATCAATGAGAGAGAACAGATCCATAATGAAAAAAAATATTTATTTGTATATTAAGTAACTGTTTCATGCTGCTCATCAAAACTACAGTAATTATACAGTGAATGGCTAAACATCGTGGGAAAGCACTGGACATGATATTAATAGCGAGTCGCTCCCTTGCGAGCGAATCATTCTGTAGGGGCACAGATTCACGCATCTTGCAGTGTTCTTGTGTGGACCATGCTAGGTTCGACGAGCGTGCACAGGTGTCTACAGCATCCCTGAAAAGCTCCACTGGGTTAAAAATCAGGTAGTCCAGAGGACCAAGCCACGGTCGTGAATTCCCTAGATAGTTCCTCGAGCCTACCTGTGTTCAACTGAAAAATGGTTCAAATGGCTCTGAGCACTATGGGACTCAACTGCTGAGGTCATTAGTCCCCTAGAACTTAGAACTAGTTAAACCTAACTAACCTAAGGACATCACAAACATCCATGCCCGAGGCAGGATTCGAACCTGCGACCGCAGCGGTCTCGCGGTTCCAGACTGCAGCGCCTTTAACCGCACGGCCACTTCGGCCGGCGTGTTCAACTGAAGATCAGCAAGGTGCCCCATTGTCCTGTTCAAACATGACATCTCCATCAGGATACTATAATGCCAGAATGGGAATGCAAGTGTGACTTCGTAAGCTTTACCAGCGGAATCACTTGTGTATCTGTTTCCAGTTTGCAATAGGATCTTCAAGTCAAATTGACACAATATTTCGACAGTACCTGAAGTTGATGGCCAGGTGGACCCTCGAAATATTGTGTCAGCTTGACTAGTAGACCCGGGTGAAAACAGGAGAAGTGTATCATAGGCATGCAGGTTCAAATGGTTCAAATGGTTCTTAGCACTATGGGACTTAACATCTATGGTCATCAGTCCCCTAGAACTTAGAACTACTTAAACCTAACTAACCTAAGGACAGCACACAACACCCAGTCATCACGAGGCAGAGAAAATCCCTGACCCGGCCGGGAATCGAACCCGGGAACCCGGGCGTGGGAATAGGCATGCAGGCGGTGTGCATGTATGTCCATACAATGAGCTGTCATTGGTCCCTGCAGCCTGACAATGGGTACGAGCTACTACAATGTGAACACAGCCTAAACTATCACTGAGCCACCTCTTGCCCGGACACATGACGACACTCAGGATCCATGGATTCATCGGTTATAAGCCACACTCTCTGGTGCTCATCACCGGATCCAGAAACTGGGCTCCATCGCGTCTTGTCACTCGTCGCCACTGTTTCATGGTCCACTGACAACGTTCGTGAGACCATGGCAGTCGTTGAGCTCTATGTCGAGGTGTCAGTATAGGAACACGAAATGGTTGTCGGGTACCGAAGCCTAAGAGGTACATTTATTTCCGTGTGGTGCTGGCAGAAATCTGTTCCTGACGCCACAAATTTAAATAGGTGACGATTTGAGTTAAGTAGACTGTCGGTGGCCCCATATGGCTCTGAGGACGTGACGGGACACCCGTTCGTGAAACACTTGTCGTCATCCTGTACGACGGCTTGCGTATGTGAAAGCAGTCTATGCGATATTAGACATTGTCCACCTAGGAAATCCGAGCTGTTGTGAAATCTCCAGTTTGCCATGAACTATGCATCTTGAATCTATCCCACGTACAAAGCCGGTGAACCAACGAAATGTTGCCATGTCCACTACACGCCTGTTTGTATCAGTATGCTCAGGTATCATGTCTACCCTCGCTCCGTATGCTACAACATTCGGGTACCAAACACGGCGCATCTTCAACTGAAACGACTCTTCCCATGACTTTTGGTCACTTAGTTGATATTAGCATTCTGTTTCACTAGATTTTACAAACGGTGGCCATGGTGGTCTAGCGGATAGCGCTAGTCTGCGTCCATGGTGGTTTCGTGTTAAGACCCGGATAAGGATGGGGATTTTTCCTGGTTCCAGTCCCTCCACGACGGTCCCAGGTCCACTCATCCTGGAATCGTTCCCGTGGTAAAGGGCGATCAGGACGAGAGGCCCGCCACACCTGCCCATCCTAGTGCGTGGTGAAGAGAAGTGGCAAGAATGTAGCCAGTGTACATAATTGCTGTTACCGGTGGTCAAGGGAATATACAGTCGCAAGAAGGCCAGGCTCTTGACGGCCCGCCGGCCGCGGTGGTCTAGCGGTTCTGGCGCTGCAATCCGGAACCGCGGGACTGCTACGGTCGCAGGTTCGAATCCTGCCTCGGGCATGGGTGTGTGTGATGTCCTTAGGTTAGTTAGGTTTAAGTAGTTCTAAGTTCTAGGGGACTTATGACCTAAGATGTTGAGTCCCATAGTGCTCAGAGCCATTTGAACCATTTTTTCTTGACGGCCACGTGGCCCTACCGAAAGCGAAGACCATCTTGTTCGGCTTAAGGCTCTCTCGCAGCAATTCGAGCACCATTTGGCATCACAGTGACCCAACGAACTGTTATAATCTGTTAGTTCAAGGACAGCTTTGAGCCAGACACCTTGAAGCGTGCATACCACTGGGCCCAAAACTCCGCCATTTGTAACTTCAGTGGTGTCAAGCGAGAGCTCACTGGAGGGCAGGGTGGAGGACTGTTACGTTTTCTGTTGAAAACTGCTTCTGCCTAGGTGCCAGTGATGGCCGTATGCCCTGGTTAGAAGGAGGCTAAATGAGGGTCTGCAAACAACCTGTCTGCGTGCCGGACACAGTGGACGTTCACCTGGAATTATGGTCTGAGGAGCGATCTCGTACGACAGCATGAGCACTCTCGTGCTTATTTCACGCACGCTGACTGGAAATTAGAACGTCAGTCTGGTGTTTCGACCTGTCGTACTGCCATCGTGAACAGCATTCTAGTGGGTGCTTTCCAACAGGATAACGCTCGTGCACATACCGCTGTTGTAACTTGACATGCTCTATAGAGTGTAGACATGTTGCTTGGCCCTGCTCGATCACCATATTTGTCTACAATCGAGCACATATGGGACATCATTGGACGGCAACTCCCGCGTGATCCACAACCTGCATTAACCGACCAAGTGCTACCTGCATGGAACTCCATCCCCTGTGTGCAACACAATGCGCGAACGTCTGAATGCCTGCATTCAACAATCTGGCGGTTACATCGGTTATTAATGTACCAGCGCTTCACATTTGCAGTTGTTTATCTCATGCTTACATTAACCTGTGATCTTGCAGTATTAGTCCCTTAAATTTGTTACCTAGATAATTGCGTTCCCCAAATTTAATTACTCTACATTACATATTTTTTGGTGTTGGGATTTTTCTTCCATCAGCTGCTCATGTCGCTGCCGTTTTGTGCAGCCCGCAATGCTGTAGATGGCCTACAGCAACCACGCGCGAGATTTTCATATTCGGTCGCTCGCTACGCGCAAAATATTGGTCCTACAGAAAAAATGAACAGGACCTTTTTGTAGTTTTCGAGTTGTTCAAGACAAACGTACGAAAGCGGCCGTCAACCGCACCCCTTCTCCCACTCAAGCCCCATTGGTCAGGATTTATCGTACGTTGTTCATGACACCCTTCCTAGCACTGTACAAATACTTGCGACTGAACGAATTTTTTCCACATTCGACCTTTCTTGGTCTTTATTGACTGGCCTTATTACGCCAACAGCTTAGTGGAGCACACAAAAATTTTAAAATTGAAGTTCGTGTAAATTTTACTTAACAAGTTTGTGAATTTTACCAGCACAAAATGTGCAATGATCGTTTTTCGTTCATTATCCTTATGAACACGTTTAAATTAATAATGTTAACGAAGTATTCTTGTGGTTTAATTGTCCATTCAATATAGATAAAAAAGTCGAATATTGGGAATAGTTCGCGCAGTCAGAAATTTTTGTACAGTGGTAGGAGTGAGTGCCACGAAGAGCATGCTAGAAATTCTGACTTATGAGATATGAGTGTAGCGAAAACGTATCCCAGTACATAATTTAACTACATCAAATTTTCTACGAAAGAGTCCCGCCCATTTCTTCTCGATGACTTATAGTCTGCGCGTAGCGAGCGAGAGAATATGAAAATTTCGCGTCTGGGCTGCTAAAGCCAACTATAACATCTCGAGGTGCATGAAACGACAGCGGTAGATAGAACTGAATCACTCTATACATTATAAATGCGAAAGTTTATGTGTATGTTAGTGGCCGGCCGCAGTGGCCGTGCGGTTCTAGGCGCTGCAATCCGGAACCGCGGGACTGCTACGGTCGCAGGTTCGAATCCTGCCTCGAGCATGGATGTGTGTGATGTCCTTAGGTTGGTTAGGTTTAAGTAGTTCTAAGTTCTAGGGGACTGATGACCTAAGATGTTAAGTCCCTTAGTGCTCAGAGCCATTTGTGTATGTTAGTATCTTTGTTACTCCTTCAAGCTGGAACGGCTGGATGGATTTGAATGAAATTTTGAATGCAGATAGATTCCATGAATTAACACATAGGATACCTTATATGTACCTACCTATCAAAGGGATGGGGAGGTGGAAAATAAGTGTAGCACACTACGCGCCAATACCAATACTTTATTCGATCGGTATTTAGGAATGAGAGCACTCAGTGACTTGCAAGAAATGTAACATAATTTCAACCGTTTACGAAACTTTTTCTCGTTGACAACCCTCACAAAATGATGAAAGGAAAAAGAGTTTATCGCTTGCTACATTTTCGCTCCGCATGAAGCATGACGTTTTAACTGATATACACTGGTCAAAACAATTAAGTGATCAGTTGAGATATCTAGGTTCTAAAGGACTGTCATCGGCAGAATGAGCTAAAATGGTTCGACGTCTTTGTGTCGGTTCTACGGAGTGGAGACAATATTACGGTCACAGAGATAGTGGTAATAACGGAACGTTGCTGCAGAGGGAGTTGATATTCACTTGTGTTTACTCTACCAAACGAATTGCACAAGCAGTTGGATTCAGATACGGTAGTGAGCAGGTAGTGCAATGCAACAATAACGTTGTAACACTTATATCGATTAGAAATAGGTTTATACACTACTGGCCATTAAAATTGCTACACCAAGAAGAAATGCAGATGATAAACGGGTATTCATTGGACAAATTTATTATACTAGAACTGACATGTGATTACATTTTTACGCGGTTTGGGTGCATAGATCCTGAGAAATCAGCACCCAGAACAACCACCTCTGGCCATAATAACGGCCTTGATACGCCTGGGCATTGAGTCAAACAGAGCTTCGATGGCGCGTACAGGTACAGCTGCCCATGCAGCTTCAACACGATACCACAGTTCATCAAGAGTAGTGACTGGCGTATTGTTACGAGCCAGTTGCTCGGCCACCATTGATCAGACGTTTTCAATGGTGAGAGATCTGGAGAATGTGCTGGCCAGGGCAGCAGTCGAACATTTCCTGTATCCAGAAAGGCCCGTACACGACCTGCAACATGCGGTTGTGCACTATCCTGCTGAAATGTAGGACTTCGCAGGGATCGAATGGAGGGTAGAACCACGGGTCGTAACACACCTGAAATTTAACGTCCACTGTTCAAAGTGCCGTCAATGCGAACAAGAGGTGACCGAGACGTGTAACCAATGGCATCCCATACCATGATGCCCGGTGATACGCCAGTATGGCGATGACGATTACACGCTTCCAATGTGCGTTCACCGCATTGTCGCCAAACATGGATGCGACCATCATGATGCTGTAAACAAAATCTGGATTCATCCGAAAAAATGATGTTTTGCCATTTGTGCACCCAGGTTCGTCGTTGATTACACCATCGCAGGCGCTCCTGTCTGTGGTGCAGCGTCAAGGGTCTCTGAACTGATAGTCCATGCTGCTGCAAACGTCTTCGAATTGTTCGTGCAGATGGTTGTTGTCTTGCAAACGTCCCCATCTGTTGACTTAGGGATCGAGACATGGCTGCACGATCCGTTATAGGCATGCAGATATGATGCCTGTCATCTCGACTGCTAGTGGTACGAGGCCGTTGGGATCCAGCACGGCGTTCCGTATTACCCTCCTGAACCCACCGATTCCATATTCTGCTAACAGTTACTGGATCTCGACAAACGCTAGCAGCCATGTCGCGATACGATAAACCGCAATCGCGATAGGCTACAATCCGACCTTTATCAATATCGGAAACGTGAAGGTACGCATTTCTCCTCCTTACACGGGGAATCACAACAACGTTTCACCAGGCAACGCCGGTCAACTGCTGTTTGTATATGAAAAATCGGTTGGAAACTTTCCTGATGTCAGCACGTTGTAGGTGTCACCACCGGCGCCAACCTTGTGTGAATGCTCTGAAAAGCTAATAATTTGCATATCACAGCATCTTCTTCCTGTCTGTTAAATTTCGCGTCTGTAGCACGTCATCTTCGTGGTGTAGCAATTTTAATGGCCGGTAGTGTATTATGTAACTGTGTATCTGCTATTATGGAGTGTGTATTCTGTGCTAGTTGAGGTCATTGATTTGTAACAGGAAATTTAGAGTTTTGTAAATTGTATATGAAACAAGCAAAATGATTTGCTAAAATAACGAATTTTTACAATATGTGTATATTTATAAGAAAGAAGATGTTTATTGGAAGCTGGTTCATGCTTAGGGCACTTGTACTGTAAAAGGTAAAAGATGTAGTGAAGTCCCTCCGCAACGGAAGTGACATGGCGCGATGTAAAAGGTGGTTTTGGCGGTCGAACTGAGCGGCTCCTTGGTGTGAACGGTACGTAGTAAGTGGCCAGCCGTAGCACGGTACACTTCGACGGTGCCAAGAGAGGCAATTGGAAGCTGCTTTGCAAGGAATTTTGCATCGGATGTGGGGCTGGCTATTGTCTGGTATTCTGGGCAAAAAGGAATGACTCTAATACGCTGAAAATCCGACGCCAAGAAGAGATTTTATAGAGCATTCAAACATCAAGAGCCTTGAGTACAGCTAGCCGCCATGTCGCTTTCCACCAAAACTTCGTCACTGCTTCACTAACTTCATGCATCCAGATATTCATATGGGCACAGAGCCAGTTGTCTTGTGTGAGTGGTTTTAATAATAATCCAAATGCTATAAATCTGTGTTCGGATATGCGGGACCCTCTCCCAAGTGCTACTAAAACCGAGTATCCCGTTTTAAATGAACAATTATAGCTTTCAAGTGACTACAAGTGGTTCCTTTTTGTTTGTCAAATATGAAAGGAGTACCAAAAGTGAATTCAGGTAGGGTTTTGTTGAAGTACTCTCGGTTTATTGCAAAGTATAGTTTTGCAAGAATACAGTGCCAGCTTGTGTAAATACTACTGTCTGAAATACCTGCTTCACAGGTGATAAAAAAAAAGCAAATAAGTTAAACTCACTCTAAACGTTATGTAGTCTTGATTCCTATCATGAATGCTTCCTTCTTTTATTAAAGTTAATTGAGCTCGGTGTTCAATTTTTGCCTTGCAAAGTAAAATATAAACTATTCCAACTGAAGTTAAGGATTAGCTTTGTTTGAATTAGTCTTTTCTACTGAAATAATCATAGAGCTTGTCTAGTGATATTATACTAGTTTATGAGTCCCCATCATACTCTTAACGTACTAGAAAGATAATTGGGCTATTATAGCCAATAAGGAAATCTGATATATAGTTTGTATCCTGTGTGTTTTATCTTGTGTGCCGTTTATACACAGGGTGTTACAAAAAGGTACGGCCAAACTTTCAGGAAACATTCCTCACACACAAATAAAGAAAAGATGGTATGTGGACATGTGTCCGGAAACGCCTAATTTCCATGTAAGAGCTCATTTTAGTTTCGTCAGTATGTGCTGTACTTCCTCGATTCACTGCCACATGTGTGGGCTGACGAGAATCCGCACGCAATTGTGCAATCACGTCATCAACACAGATTTCCTGTGAACGTTTGGGCAGGCATTGTTGGTGATGTCTTGATTAGGCCCCATGTTCTTCCACCTACGCTCATTGGAGCACGTTATCATGATTTCATACGGGATACTCTACCAAATGCAGTAAATGAAGCAGGCAAAAAGGAATACAAACGTCTCAAAAATGAGATCGACAGGAAGTGCAAAATGGCTAAGCAGGGATAGCTAGAGGGCAAATGTAAGGATGTAGAGGCTTGTCTCACTAGGGGTAAGATAGATACTGCCTACAGGAAAATTAAAGAGACCTTTCGAGAGAAGAGAACCACTTGTATGAATATCAAGAGCTCAGATGGCAACCCAGTTCTAAGCAAAGAAGGGAAGGCAGAAAGGTGGAAGGAGTATGTAGAGGGTTTATACAAGGGCGATGTACTTGAGGACAATATTATGGAAATGGAAGAGGATGTAGATGAAGATAAATGGGAGATAAGATAATGCGTGAAGAGTTTGACAGAGCACTGAAAGACCTGAGTCGAAACAAGGCCCCGGGAGTAGACAACATTCCATTAGAACTACTGATGGCCTTGGGGGAGCCAGTCATGACAAAACTGTACCATCTGGTGAGCAAGATGTATGAGACAGGCGAAATAACCACAGACTTCAAGAAGAATATAATAATTCCAATACCAAAGAAAGCAGGTGTTGACAGATGTGAAAATTACCGAACTATCAGTTTAATAAGTCACAGCTGCAAAATACTAACGCGAATTCTTTACAGACGAATGGAAAAACTGGTAGAAGCCGACCTCGGGGAAGATCAGTTTGGATTCCGTAGAAATGTTGGAACACGTGAGGCAATACTAACCTTACGACTTATCTTAGAAGAAAGATTAAGAAAAGGCAAACCTACGTTTCTAGCATTTGTAGACTAAGAGAAAGCTTTTGACAATGTTGACTGGAATACTCTCTTTCAAATTCTGAAGGTGGCAGGGGTAAAATACAAGGAGCGAAAGGCTATTTACAATTTGTACAGAAACCAGATGGCAGTTATAAGAGTCGAGGGACATGAAAGGGAAGCAGTGGTTGGGAAGGGAGTGAGACAGGGTTGTAGCCTCTCCCCGATGTTATTCAATCTCTATATTGAGCAAGCAGTGAAGGAAACAAAAGAAAAATTCGGAGCAGGTACTAAAATCCATTGAGAAGAAATAAAAACTTTGAGGTTCGCCGATGACATTGTAATTCTGTCAGAGACAGTAAAGGACTTGGAAGAGCAGTTGAACGGAATGGACAGTGTCTTGAAAGGAGGGTATAAGATGAACATCAACAAAAGCAAAAGGAGGATAATGGAATGTAGTCAAATTAAATCGGGTGATGCTGAGGGGATTAGATTAGGAAATGAGACACTTAAAGTAGTAAAGGGGTTTTGCTATTTAGGGAGTAAAATAACTGATGATGGTCGAAGTAGAGAGGATATAAAATGTAGACTGGCAATGGCAAGGAAATCGTTTCTGAAGAAGAGAAATTTGTTAACATCTAGTGTAGATTTAAGTGTCAGGAAGTCGTTTCTGAAAGTATTTGTATGGAGTGTAGCCATGTATGGAAGTGAAACATGGACGATAACCAGTTTGGACAAGAAGAGAATAGAAGCTTTCGAAATGTGGTGCTACAGAAGAATGCTGAAGATAAGGTGGGTAGATCACGTAACTAATGAGGAGGTATTGAATAGGATTGGGGAGAAGAGAGGTTTGTGGCACAACTTGACTAGAAGAAGGGATCGGTTGGTAGGACATGTTTTGAGGCATCAAGGGATCACAAATTTAGCATTGGAGGGCAGCGTGGAGGGTAAAAATCGTAGAGGGAGACCAAGAGATCAATACACTAAGCAGATTCAGAAGGATGTAGGTTGCAGTAGGTACTGGGAGATGAAGAAGCTTGCACAGGATAGAGTAGCATGGAGAGCTGCATCAAACCAGTCTCAGGACTGAAGATCACAACAACAGCAACTCTACCTGTGCTGCTAGAATATGTGCTTTTACAAGTACGACACAACATGTGGTTCATGCATGATGGAGCTCCTGCACATTTCAGTCGAAGTGTTCGTATGCTTCTCAACAACAGATTCGGTGACCGATGGATTGGTAGAGGCGGACCAATTCCATGGCCTCCACGCTCTCCTGACCTCAACCCTCTTGACTTTCATTTATGGGGGCATTTGAAAGCTCTTGTCTACGCAACCCCGGTACCAAATGTAGAGACTCTTCGTGTTCGTATTGTGGACGGCTGTGATACAATACGCCATTCTGCAGGGCTGCATCAGGGATTCCATGCGACGGAGGGTGGATGCATGTATCCTCGCTAACGGAGGACATTTTGAACATTTCATGTAACAAAGTGTTTGAAGTCACGCTGGTACGTTCTGTTGCTGTGTGTTTCCATTCCATGATTAATGTGATTTGAAGAGAAGTAATAAAATGAGCTCTAACATGGAAAGTAAGCGTTTCCGGACACATGTCCACTTAACATATTTTCTTTCCTTGTGTGTGAAGAATGTTTCCTGAAAGTTTGGCCGTACCTTTTTGTAACATCCTGTATATGGGAGTATAAACAGTGTAATTATGATATTATTTATCTTTATTTGTGTTTTTACATGTCAGTTAAGATAGAAGCCCCTCATGTCCAATTTTTATTATGCACTTCATTCAGTAATATTTTAGTATTGGTTTAAGCTATGATCTTGAGTGTAGCTGTTTTAATATGAGCTTGGTGCAAGTTTGCTTTCTATGATTACTGGCGTGTGCATTATTGGTAACTGCTGCTACACACAGCTCAGAGTGTCCCGTGTCAGTTTGTATCCTGTGTGTTATTCAAAGGGAAATATTAATGAAAGTAACAACCAATATTCAATTTTCTTAAAAATATATTTCCAAATTAGTGGGCTAGCGACCGTTTATTTTTTCGTTCATATATGAACTTTACCACTTTCCTTAACTCCGAGGTTTCAAGTCTGTTTAGTTTTTCTGTTAATTTCACCATATTCGAAATTATGATCCGAGATCTTTGTCCATTAGACACACACGCGGTCAAAATTTCAAAATCCTGTCAGGGGGTAACATTAGCTTGTTCAACGGCAAGTTAGCGTGATACGTGGCTTTTTCCAAAGACAAGAATAGCAGGTTCGGTTGTTAGGGAAGAGTGACGTATGACAGGCGGGCTAGTGTTATAACGTGACTTACCCGAAGTTACGGTTGGAGAGCCATGGGACGGTTGGAAGCGCGACTTGCACAGGGAGGTGGTTGCAGCTATTTGAGTGTCCCAAAGTGTAATTTCCATGACCTGGACGCGATTTCAGACAACAGGAACCGTTAAAAGAAGGCCAAAGTCGTCCATGGGTAACATCAACAAGAGATGACCTTTGTCTTCGGGTAACAGCCCGTCGAGACAGGAGGCAGCATGCAACTCAGCTGCAACGCACCCTCCAGGCAGCGACAGGAGGCGCAATATCAACACAAACAGTTCGAAATCGCCTTCGGGAATGTGCCCTCTACGCACGGACGCCTATGGTGTGTGTCCCATTAAAACCACGACACCGTTTAGCCTGCCGAAACTGGGCGCAGGAACATCAGGATCGGAGTCCTAACGCATGGCGCCGAGTGCTAATCCCAGATGAGCCAAGATTTTGTGTTCAGCCGGACAATCGTCGTTCCCTCATTTGGAGAGGACGTGGAACTCGGAACAATCCTGCTTATGAGCAGGAAACAACACCATATGATGGTGATGGACGAATGTTGTGGGCAGGAGTCAGTATTAGCGGACGCACGGACCTCTATGCGCTTTGACTGCTCAGAGGTATAGAGACGAGATCCGGCCTTTTGTTGTGCCCTACGCTGGTGCCACAAGAGATGGGTTCCTTCTGGTGGACGATAACGCTCGTCCTCAAAGAGCTGCACTGGTACACAACACGCTTGAATCCGAGGGAATTGAACGAATGGAGTGGCCAGCTTGTTCACCGGACTTAGACCTGATTGAGCATGTCTGGGATGCACATGGCAGGCGTATTGCAGCCAGACCAGCACCTCCCACAACGGTTGTAGAGCTGGATACTGCACTCGTGGAAGAGTGGCCAAATATCCCTCAAGAGCTGACTGATAATCTCATACTGTCCATGCCACGCAGGTGTGCAACTGTACTGGCCGTCCGAGGTGATCGCACACCATATTAGAGGGCAACGAGAACGACTGTTTCACTATTATGGTAGCACCACGGTGCCTCGCTTTACGTAAACGCCAAGAAACGTCAAGTAAAGAGTTGAGGCAGCAAAATACTCTACTGTATTACACACAAATTACAACTGTAACCGATATCTGAATAAAATACATTACCATATGTCTATTGGGTATGATATCTCACCTGATCCCCTAATTGTTTTGAGTAGTGTATAGGAAATATGTTAAATATAGATAAAACATGTTACGTGTTTATGCCGCCAAAGCCACGAGTAAAAAGCTTCTCCCAAACACCTGGATCGACTTCAACCAAACTTGGTACATACACTACTGGCCATTAAAATTGCTACACCACGAAGATGACGTGCTACAGACGCGAAATTTAACCGACAGGAAGAAGATGCTGTGATATGCAAATGATTAGAGTATTCACACAAAGTTGACGCCGGTGGCGACACCTACAACGTGCTGACACGAGGAAAGTTTCCAACCGATTTCTCATACACAAACAGCAGTTGACCGGCGTTGCCTGGTGAAACGTTGTTGTGATGCATCGTGTAAGGAGGAGAAATGCGTACCATCACGTTTCCGACTTCGATAAAGGTCGGATAGTAGCCGATCGCGATTGCTGTTTATCGTATCGCGACATTGCTGCTCGCGTTGCTCGAGATGCAATGACTGTTAGCAGAATATGGAATCGGTGGGTTCAGGAGGGTAATACGGAACGCCGTGCTGGATCCTAACGGTCTCGTATCACTAGCAGTCGAGATAACAGGCATTTTATCCGCATGGCTGTAACGGATCGTACAGCCACGTCTCGATCCCTGAGTCAACAGATGAGGACGTTTGCAAGACAACAACCATCTGCACCAACAGTTCGACGACGTTTGCAGCAACATGGATTACCAGCTCGGAGACCATGGCTGCATTTATCTTTGACGCTGCATCACAGACAGGAGCGCCTGCGATGGTGTACTCAACCACGAACCTGGGTGCACGAACGGCAAAACGTCATTTTTTCGGATGAATCTAGGTTCTGTTTACAGCATCATGATGGTCGCATCCGTGTTTGGCGACATCGCGGTGAATGCACACTGGAAGTGTGTATTCGTCATCGCCATACTGGCGTATCACCGGCGTGATGGTATGGGGGTGGCATTGGTTACACGTCTCGGTCACCTCTTGTTCGCACTGACGGCACTTTGAACATTGGACGTTACATTTCAGATGTGTTACGATCCGTGGCTCTATCCTTCATTCGATCCCTGCGAAACCCTACATTTCAGCAGGATAGTGCACGACCGCATGTTGCGGGTCCTGCATGGGCCTTTCTGGATACAGAAAATGGTCGACTGCTGCCCTGGCCAGCATATTCTCCAGATCTCTCACCAATTGAAAACGTCTGGTCAATGGTGGCCGAGCAGCTGGCTCGTCACAATACGCCAGTCACTACTCTTGATGAACCGTGGTATCGTGTTGAAGGTGCATGGGCAGCTGTACATGTACACGCCATCCAAGCACTGTTTGACTCAATGCCCAGACGTATCAAGGCCGTTATTACGGCCAGAGGTGGTTGTTCTGCGTACTGATTTCTCAGGATCTATGCACCCAAATTGCGTGAAAATGTCAGTTCTAGTATAATATATTTGTCCAATGAATACCCGTTTATCATCTGCATTTCTTCTTGGTGTAGCAATTGTAATGGTTAGTAGTGTATATTACTTACAATCTGAAAGGACACTGTTAGTAAGAACCAGGAGCCTCCTACTGACGTAGTGGTGATAACATGGTGTGAGAAGGCAGTAGGAGGAGATGGGGAGACCGAGAGGGGAAGGAGGAGATGGATACAGGGAGGAGGAGAAGGACGGAGAGAGGGAGGAGGAGGACAGGGATAGAAATGGAAGAGTAGGAGATAGAATGAGAATGGAAAGGGAAGAAGATGCATAGAGAGAGGGGGAGAACGAAGTGGGAGAGAGGGGGTAGGAGGAGATAGGCTTAGAGGTGGTGTGGAGGAGGCGGAGTTGGGGGAGGTGAGCATGAGATAGAGGGGGAGCAGGTGGTGGATGGAGGGGGAACAAGCAGACTGACAGAGGGAGGAGGGGAAGATGGACAGAGAGAGGGAGGAGGGGGAGAGGGATAGAAAGGGAGGAGGAGGAGATGGACAGGACGAGGGGGAAGGAAGACATGGAATAATAGAAGACTGGAATAAACACGTACCGGAGCAACGCTGGGTACCCAGCTAGTATACTATACGATGATAGCCGGGTGGGAGTCCGATATCGCTTCTACGCAAAGCAACTAGAGTGCGTCAGCCGGCAAAGTGGGCGTCGATGTCGTGGCGGCAGGAAGGCAGCGGAGGAAGCTCGACAGCCAACGGCCGTGTCTGCTGCTCGATAAGGCGGGCCGCTCGCTAATTGCCTCTTTAAATGCGCCGTATTTATTAAGACCTTATCTTATCTGGCGCGCTTATTGTGTTCAGCCGGAGAATTTAGAGCCAGCTTCCGGAGCGCTGCCTGATGTTTGGCTCTTGAATCGTGTTGGCAACGTTGTTCTGAATAACTCGATTATCATACCATTAAGCGTCTTTGTGATCTGTCTCGGAAACGAGTTCAGTGTTTCCCATTGTTCTGACCGTTCTTCAGATTCTTGACTTCTCCCTGAGCATTAGTAATGACCTGCTTCTGGATACATCTCCGAGAACATTTCAGCTAGTCATTTAGTTGCGCCCGATTTTAATCTTTTTTCTTGTTGTTAGCTCTGTCGACGTACACGGTGGAGGTCGTACGAACTTACGGTCATTACCAGAGATAAGATATTATTATCTTTTTATTTCCTCCAGCTTCCTGGCATCGTGTGAAAACAAAGATTCTCTTTCGGCAACATGTTTTGTACAGTGCTCTACAAAACTTAAGGACGAGATGAAGTAACGTAGCATATTAACAAATCGGTGGGAACGAATTAAAGTGCGAGATCACGTTGCCAGTTGTGTCCCAGTCCTGCGCAGAGAGCTGGACGTCAAATATTGTGAGGTTAGCGTGACTATAGCGCCAAATGGGCTGGGCAAGCAATACGAGGCAGCTGAAGGAACGTGAAAGACAATATTTATCAGTTAGCGAGCAGTTACGGTGTAATGTGATGGTGTCCTTCATTACAGAATGACCCAGAGACAACATCTGGATGACATCACACGAGGAAAAATAATCGGGAAACTGGAAGAAGGACGAAATATGACGAGTGTAGCTCAGGAGTTTCGTACTGCCCACAACATTTTTTTCACGTGTGTGGGGATCCTTCCACAGGCACGGCTGACCGAAGGAGAGGTGGTTATCGACCACAATCAACCTCAACAAGAGATGACCGCTACATTGCCGGCCGGAGTGGGCGAGCGGTTCTAGGCGCTACAGTCTGGAACGGCGCGACCGCTACGGTCGGAGGTTCGAATCTGCCTCGGGCATGGATGTGTGTGATGCCCTTAGGTTAGTTAAGTTTAAGTAGTTCTAAGTTCTAGGGGACTGATGACCTCAGAAGTTAAGTCCCATAGTGCTCAGAGCCATTTGAACCTTTTTTTTTTTTTTTGACCGCTACATTTTGCAACAAACAAGAAGGACCCACGTCTGCAACTACATACATGTCAAACAGCGGGTACAGTTGCAAACACTTTTAACAGGAATGCAAGACAGGCAATCTCACGCTTGACAATGGCATGGCGACTACATGGCTATAGTACCTATGCCAGAGGACCAGTAAGTTGTTTTCCGTTGAGACCCGCACATCGTTGGCACCGTTTGCGATGGTGCCAGGAGCATAGGGACTGAAACAAGGTGGAGTGGGTTCGCGTGCTCTTCTCGGATCAGAGCATATGGTGACAGGTGGGAGCAGATAATGCACCCAGAAACATTGTCAAATATGATCGTTTTAGTGATCCAAGTGTTGTGTGGGGTAGAATGTTGCATGAGCATACTGACCTACAAATCTTTGAACATATTGCTTTGACAGGTCAAAGTTACTGACACACTGTACTTCTTCCAAATTTGCGTCTTTTCAGAGGTGCATTCGATCCTGACTTCATTTTCATGGATGACAATGGGCGACTGAGCTCCTGGGACGAGAGGATATTCAGTACATGGACTAGTCTTCCCGTTCCCTCCGACTTAAATCCCATCGAGCACGTGTGGAATGCGTTGGGGAGAAGTTTGCAGGACGCCCAGGACCATTCAATTGCTGTCAGCCGCGTTGGTGGAGGAATGAAATGTCCAATCACAAGAAATCCTTATCCTTGTTGTGACGAGCATGGGAGCAGGTTGCAGAGCATGCATTGCTCTCCGTGGTGATCAAACACCCTATGTCCCATGTTTGTGAAGTCGAAAAAAAATGGTTCAAATGGCTCTGAGCACTATGCGACTTAACTTCTGAGGTCATCAGTCGCCTAGAACTTAGAACTAATTAAACCTAACTAACCTAAGGACATCACACACATCCATGCCCGAGGCAGGATTAGAACCTGCGACCGTAGCGGTCGCTCGGTTCCAGACTGTAGCGCCTAGAACCGCACGGCCACTCCGGCCGGCTGTGAAGTCCAAGGGACAACCATAAATCGTGATGCATTCAGTGTCATTACTGCCTATGAATACAAGTCCCATTTCCGAATGTTTCATAGCGTATTTGTTTCAGTTAGTTTGCGTACTACAGTTTTGGTTTTCTTTCTACGAATGGTCCGAATTTCATCGGGCTATGTTACTTGGCAGTGACATATAACGCCAAAGCTAGTTTCGTTCTTAAGGTCTGCTCACCAGCGGGGATCGCAAAACAATGTTAAAATAAAAGAAATGCGATCATATGTAGGTCAGTTTGGATAATAGCTGTCCGCAGCTCGTGGTCGTGCGGTAGCGTTCTCGCTTCCCACGCCCAGGTTCCCGGGTTCGATTCCCGGCGGGGTCAGGGATTTTCTCTGCTCGTGATGACTGGGTGTTGTGTGCTGTTCTTAGGTTAGTTAGGTTTAAGTAGTTCTAAGTTCTAGAGGACTGATGACCATAGATGTTAAGTCCCATAGTGCTCAGAGCCATTTGAACCATTTGAACCATTTGGATAATAGCTACAATTTGCTTGCTGAGAAAACAATTAGAAATGTAACGAGTTTGTAGTGTACAAGTAAAAGGGCTAGATAATTTCAGTTCACGTGATGTCATCGCTTAACGGACATTTCAGATTTGTGAAGTTTACAACAGAGATAAGGGTTCATCGTATTACATGTCGACTATGCCTCTAGTTCTCAGGACCAGGAATCGTCGTAAAATAAATGAATCGGAATCTGTCTCAGTGTGGGTGAATGGTGTTGACAACTGTAAAATGATCGCATTCGTTGGTGATCTATCTCATTATTATAGAAATTAAATAAAGTTCCCTTCCTTATCCTTAATCCTTATCTATGAAAAAAACTATTAAAAACGAGTTTGGAGTGTAGTGTTTCCGTGAACGTCTGACAGACTTTCAGGAGTGTTAGAGAAAGACGATTGTGTCATTTTGAGATAAGGAGTCCTGGTCCAGGAACAGGTGAGTCGGAAGTTACGAAACCAGAAGTGTTATGGACTAACTCTGCTAGTGGAATAAGGGAACTTACGAATTGTTGTTTGTACGGCGTAATAAACTGTTTTGTAAAAGTTTAATAAGCTCATCGGATAAAGTATTAGTCACCACGTTAAAGGAGCACACGGGTCGCTTTGCAGCGTTGTTGATGAAGGAAAGCTGGTACCAAGCGGTCATGAGACTCTCCATCTCTGACATACGTCATGGCAGTGAGGTGGCGTGTATGTGCCAAACAGTAATACGCTGAGGTGATAGCAATACTCACATAAGCTGTGAAAAGGTTTCCGACGTGATTATGGCCTGACGACGGGAATTAAGAGACTTTGGCCGCGGAATGGTAGTTGGAGCTACACGCATGGGACATTCCATCTCGGAAATCGTCAGGGAATTCGATATTCCGAGATCTACAGAATACCGCATTTCAGGCATTACCTCTCACTACGGGCAACGCAGTGGCCGACGGCTTTCACTTAACGTCCGCGTGTAGCGGCGTTTGCATGGAGATGTCAGTGCCAACAGACAAGCAACACTGCGTGAAATAACCGCAAAAATCAATGTCGGACGTACGACCAACGTCTGGTCCTGTTGCATGGCCAGCTCGTTTTCCTGATCTGAACGAACTCAGTTTTGTCGTATGCGTTCATGTCAAGTGTTTTTGTGTTGATGACGCCTGGCGAAACAAGAGGAACTTCTGGGAAATATGCCTGTAATACAGTTCGAACAACACCGATATTGTCCGAACAGATACGATAAAAGTTTGTGCAACAATGTTATTCCTATTGTAGAAGCTGGGAGACGCCAGTTTGAACGACTGTTGTGCTTGTTTCGTCCAGCGCAAATTATTTAAGAAATACGTGTTTTTGAATTTTTGTGTCAGCATATAACGCGAAAACTCGGAATTTTCTCGTATTTAGTGTGACTTTATGGACCAGGTTCTCAATTCAAAAATTGATACATTTGTCCTTCTACATCTTCCGTTAAAGTTTGTGAAAAAATCGCGGAAAAAGTCTGAACACATCCTACAGCTACAATCTGATACTACGACTCATCACAATTTCCTATGGCATTAGGACACTTATCGTGGCATTGGATGAGGTTCTGTGTACCTTATTCATAGACGTCTGCTGCTAAGAAATTTCACCGTTCCTCGACTGTGTACTGAAGCCCCTCTTCGTATGCAAAACACTGTGGTCATAGCCAGTTTCTCATGTTAGAGAAGATGAAGCGGAGGATGACTCTACTACACCCTTTAGAAAACTTATCGATCTTGAATTTTTGGCGAAGTGTGGGTGAGTGTGTTTGGGGCAGCAAAGCCACACCGGAACATAATGTGGCGTCTCATCTGTTTTGAAACGTTCTTCTTAGTTTTTTTTAAAAAAAGTTACAATGTGCATTGGAGATTTGATTGTTACGATTCATTCCATAAAATAGATCAGCAGTAGGGCACTCCTGTCCCAAAAGACAGTGTCCATAACATCCTTCCACGGAAAAGAAGATTTCCGTTGCTAATCGACATGAGCCCAGTCCATAGACTGATGTTTCCTCTCGAATTTTCCGTAGAGAACCTATGGTGTCTGAAAAAAAAAGTGGTTGAGAAACTGGTTACCGTAGTATGTAAATGACAGCCCAAGCATTCAGTGACCCCTACGGTCGTCAGAAAGAAGTATAGGCCCCCAAAGAGCAGAAAAATTGTGATAGGCTACCATTTTAGTTATGATGTCACACAAAACTGTTAGTGAAACGTAACGAAAATAATGAGATAAACTAAATAACTGTGAATGGCCGATTTTCTCTGAGTGTTTCGCCTAGTCTTTGCGCAAGTTTACCGGTGACTACAGATGGGTGTCAAATCCTTACCAAATCGCGTGTACAGTTTCCTCCGACGAGAAAAAGCTGTACCACAGCCTTACAGCCACTGTCACTGATAACATTCTGTCAATAAACTACATAAATTTCGTGGTGAATGTACGCGTTTTTATTTCCATTTTCTGTTACAGAAAATGTGTAGTTGCGTTTCAAAAACAGTGGTCATCGATACTGGAAAACAGCAGAGAGCGTAAAATTGTCGTCTCCATACTGGCACACAATTCTAAACTTCCTTCGGCGCCCATGGCAGTTCTTCGATTCAACATTGAGTTTTGGACATTTCTCTCAAAAATGCAAGAGAGAGACCGAGATATGTAGCTAGTAGCGTCCAACCAGGCCCGCACGAACAACACTGTGTCCGCAGGTATGCGTGTTTATTCAGGACGAAGCTCCGGGCACGTACCTGCTTGAACAGACTCAATGCTCCAGCGCTGTTAACTGTAGTCCAACGAAGATGCATATCAAATTAACTACTATCGTCCGTAGTCATTTACATTGTGATTAAAAAGTAACAGAACAAGTGAAAATCACTGCTCGAAAACTACTAGCATTCACGCGTTGCAGATTTAAGATTTATCTTGGGAAATAAGTCAGATTTTTTAATAACAAAAAAATGAATTCCTACAGTAGTCTGTTTTATCGCCCGGGGGCGCTGCAGCGGTCCTATGGTTGTTGATGTTCATCATTTAGTTACGCGTACTGTATTCTACTTATAGAAAGTATTGCGGACTGGCTGTTAACATCCACATGGCAAATGGGGCCGCGTTAGTCACTTTACATAAGTGCTTATGATAAATAATCATGAACGTTACTGTACTACTACACACAATCTTCAACGCCACATGTGATTGAAAAACGTAAGTAATATATTTTTTCATTCGTAAAATGACCTGTCTTCTGACCATTTACGTGAAATTCGCATAATGATTCTGGCAATATATCTGTACTACTTTTTCAGTTTTATGTTACTTTGGCATCACCCGTTAAAGACGACAGCTGAAAGCTGAGTAATGATGCCTGTATCTTTCTTAGAATGAGGAAAGTCCGTATTTATGTAAATGCACGTGCGAGATTTTCTTTCAAACATAAATTGTTGAACGTGTGTCGGTGAACGAAATAGCTTATATCAAAAGCACAGCTATCTGAATTCTGTAGCGTGCCTAACCAGCAAGAAGCGCCATGAAAGGATTTATAGAGAAATCAGAGAAGATCCAAACAAGAGCGTACGGAAACAGGTGACGCAGTGCTTGAGACACTGGAATCGCATTCGGGAAGATAAGCATTCTAATCCCCTTCCGTCCATTAGGCTTCTGATTTTCCTAAATTTATTAAGGTGACGACAGAATGATTCCTTTGTAAAGGATGCGTGTGCTTTAGTTCTCTAAACTGAGCATGTGATGCGTGTGTCCGTAGAAGAGCTGCTCATATCGTTACAAGTCTGTTTAGTAAGTGGGCCAACGACACGAAGATACTCATTTCATACCACCGGTAAATACTACAGGAGAAGCCTTGTGCATCACGGTGTGATAGTACTGAATGTACAGTAACGTAGGTCAAGTGTCAACATCACCTGCGGAATATTTTTCACTTTACGACCTTTTGGAGTAATTGTGTTACGGGTAGCTCGTTCAAATGGATAACGGGAGAAAAAATTTAGCCTGTCGGTTACTGAATTCTACACAACCACTGTTAGGATGTTTTTTGTTCAGATGACTCTTTTTGAAATCTTAAATCACATTCTCAAATTTTTTGTGGATCATTTTGTCGTACAACCAGATATTAGGTATGTATGCAATATAATGAAGTTGAAACTTTTTTTTTTACCGATCATTAATACAATTCTGCACATTAATACTAGCATTATCTCCGACTTTTCATGAAGTGTTTGCGGTAAGACGAACGGAACATTGGAAAAAAATCCTTAGTCTTGGACAGTTTATAGTACATGGGATGTAACACACAGGTTTTGAACGTTTATAAGAGATCTCCTTCATCCCCTCCTCCAATTGATAAATGGACCACTGAATCAAACATGGCCTCACTACTAATGAAGACGATTATTTTGAACGACGTTCAAAACTGCGATCTTGGAGGAAAGTTGAACGTTCGGCAATTAAAGTTTCATTAAGTACCTGACACTACAGAAATTCTTTTGTATAAGTTGGATGTCACATTTGGTGAATTATGACCACAAGAAAATAAGAAAACTAATTTTTCAGCAATTTTAGAATCCTATTAAACAAAATTCTTCTATTTTGGGTATTAATAACCGCATCAGATGTATTTAGTCCTTTATTATTGGATCACGAAACCAGTAATAATCCAATAATGAAGGACTAAATACAGCGGGAACGGTTGTTAATACACAAGATGGTTACTCATAGCTGTGGTTGCCCCACCTACAAGGATGTCCGCAAAATTCTTCTACTTTTGTGCGTCGGTTTGTATCCGTAGACATGGGTTCACTACTTCGCGCCTGGAAATAAACAACAACCAAATCAGTGGGTGGAAGCTGATATTGCCCCAAAAACGTAAAAGTCGATTTCATCTACCAGAAAGGTTATGGCCAGTATTGTCTGGGATGGAGAAGGGATTCATCTATTAATTCCCATGCAATGGGTGAAAAAATAATTAGTGAGCATAAAGCAAGTTTTACAGATCAAATGGATAAAAAATATACGTCAGTAAAGATGAATTATAAAAGAAAAATAATCATCATTCTTTCAGAAAACACGCCTGCATTTCCGACTAAAGAAAGAAAACAATTAAAACAAAAACAAAAATTGGCTCGATGAGGTTGTTGGACAACATGATGTCTTGTATACTTTCTCTGTTTTTATCAAGTTACTTTCCATTAGGAATATGGATGCACTCAACGATTGTGATATGAGTTTCAAAATGATGGAGCGCAAAAAAGGACGACTGATTACTGTGCTCCATTATTTTGAAAGTTCTCTGTTCTTATACTAAAATGTCATGAGCGCATATACTTCATTCTTTTGAGATTCCGACCATTTTATTAGTATTTTCTGTACCTGACTGGATGAAGTATTGTGTCCAACACTGTGCTTTAGCATCTGTATCACATGCTAGCTGTGCAGAAAGTAATTCCTAGAATTGTGACAACCTTGCATAGCAAGCCATCTTATTTAAAATAAGAACTTGCAGAGGAAAATAGTTCTCGTGAAGAGCGGTGAAATGTTGCCAACGGAAATATTGCAAACCAATGCCGTAACGTCTATAATCGATCGTTATGGCTAAGAATATTTGCATGCACTGAGAGAATATTAAATGCTTTTAGCGATTTAATTTTTGTGTCTAATGTATTAGTTTTCAGTTTTTCATTCATGAATACGATTACTCATTGTGGAGCGGAAACACGCCATGGATTAGTATCGTACGTTATTTGACATAATTCACTGTTTGTTAATTGCTTAAAAAACGACAGAATCTAAACTTTCCTATTTCCCGTACTTTCCTGTCAGCAGCATACTATTGACTGACGCATGACATGTTTTGTTTCGAAGAAAACAAGAAATAAAACTGAAATTTTCTACCTGTGTTTTCTTATCTCGATGAATTATTTCTACACTGCTCTGAAAACCTTAAGGGCGAGATAGATAAAGAAAAATAATATATTGACAACTCGGCGGAAATGAGTCAAACTGCGAGAGCGTATTGCCAGAGGTATCCCAGTCACACACAGAAAGCGGGATGTCTCGTAGTGAGGGCAGCACAACTGCAGCGCCAATGGCGCTGACTCCGCCATCAGGAAAGCGGAAAAAGGAAATGAGATGAGTGTAGTCCAAGAGTTTGGTATTGGTCACAGCACTGTTGCACGTGTATGAGGAGTGTTCTGAACTACAGGTACAGTTGCCCTAAGGAGAGGAGGTGGTCGACCACTGTCAATTACAGTAGCAGATGACCGCTACACTGCGCAACAGGCAAGAACGGACCCCCGTCAAACAGTGGTTATACACTACTGGCCATTAAAATTGCTGCACCACGAAGATGATGTGATACAGACGCGAAATTTAACCGACAGGAAGAAGATGCTGTGATATGCAAATGATTATCTTTTCAAAGCATTCACACAAGGTTCGCGCCGGTGGCGACACCTACAACATGCTGACATGAGGAAAGTTACCAACCGATTTCTCAAACACAAACAGTTGACCGGCGTTGCCTGGTGAAACGTTGTTGTGATGCCTCGTGTAAGGATGAGAAATGCGTACCAACAAAAAAATATGTGTGTGAAATCTCATGGGACTTAACTGCTCAGGTCATCAGTCCCTAAGCTTACACACTACTTAACCTAAATTATCCTAAGGACACCCATGCCCGAGGGAGGACTCGAACCTCCGCCGGGATCAGCCGCAAAGTCCCTGACTGCAGCGCCTTAGACCGCTCGGCAAATCCCGCGCGGCTGCGTACCATCACGTTTCCGATTTTCATAAAGGTCGGATTGCAGACTATCGCGATTGCGGTTTATCGTATCGCGATATTGCTGCCCGCGTTGGTCGAAATCCAATGACTGTTAGCAGAATATGTAATCGGTGGGTTCAGGAGGGTAATACGGAACGCCGTGCTGGATCCCAACGGCCTCGTATCACTAGCAGTCGAGATGACAGGCATCTTATCCGCATGGCTGTAACGGATCGTGCAGCCACGTCTCGATCCCTGAGTCAACAGATGGGGACGTTTGCAAGACAACAACCATCTGCACCAACAGTTCGACGACGTTTGCAGCAGCATGGACTGTCAGCTCGGAGACCACGGCTGCGGTTACCCTTGAAGCTGCATCACAGACAGGAGCGCCTGCGATGGTGTACTCAACGACGAACCTGGGTGCACGAATGGCAAAACGTCATTTTTTCGGATGAATCCAGGTTCTGTTTGCAGCATCTTGATGGTCGCATCCGTGTTTGGTGACATCGCGGTGAACGCACATTGGAAGCGTGTATTCATCATCGCCATACTGGCGTATCACGCGGCGTGATGGTATTGGGTGCCTTTGGTTACACGTCTCGGTCACCTCTTGTTCCCATTGACGGCACTTTGAACAGTGGACGTTACATTTCAGATGTGTTACGACCCGTGGATCTACCCTTCATTCGATCCCTGCGAAACCGTACATTTCAGCAGGATAATGCACGACCGCACGTTGCAGGTCCTGTACGGGCCTTTCTGGATACAGAAAATGGTCGACTGCTGCTCTGGCCAGCACATTCTCCAGATCTCTCACCAACTGAAAACGTCTGATCAATGGTGGCCGAGCAACTGGCTCGTAACAATACGCCAATCATTACTCTTGATGAACTGTGGTATCGTGTTGAAGCTGCATGGCCAGCTATACCTGTACACGCCATCCAAGCTCTCTTTGACTCAATGCCCAGGCGTATCAAGGCCGTTATTACGGCCAGAGGTGGTTGTTCTGAGTACTGATTTCTCAGAATCTACGCACCCAAATTGAGTGACAATGTAATCACATGTCAGTTCTAGTATAATATATTTGTCCAATGAATACCCGTTTATCATCTGCATTTCGTCTTGGTGTAGCAATATTAATGGCCAGTAGCGTAGTTGCAACGACGTTTAGCAAGCCAGCGAGGCACGCAATCTCACGCTCCACACTGGCACGGCGACTGGATGGGGTGGTCTCTTTGCCCGACGACCAGTACGTTTTGTTCAGTCGACACCCGCACATCGTTTGCGATGGTGTGAAGAACTTTAGGTCTGGACTAACGAGGAGTAGAGACACATGCTCTTTACTGGAAAGAGCAAACTGAGTTTGAGCAGTGTTTCTGGACGTAGCCTCGTATGGCAAAAGTGGGAACACGCAGTGCTCCCAGGAACGTTGTCGAACGCGACGTCTTGGTGGTCCAGGTGTTATGGTGTGGGGAGGCATAACATTGCGTAGGCGTACTGACCTCCAAATCTTTAAACACGGTACACTCACTGGTCAACGTTATTGTGACACTGAAGTCCTTCCCCATGTGCGTGTTTTCAGGGGAGTGGTCGACCCTGATTTCATTTTTATAGACGACAATTGGCGACCGCATCGAAGAGCGTAGGCGGAGGAACTCTTGGAACGAGAAGATAGTCGGTAAATGGATGGCCTGCCCGTTCGCCCGCCTTAACTCTTATCGAGCTCGTGTGGGGTGTGTTAGAGGGACATATTGCAGCACGTTCACGCTCATCAACGGCCCTTCCGGTAGTTGTTAGCCGCGCTGGTGGAGGAATGGGCCGCCCTACCACGAGAACTCCTAACCAACCTTGTGGCCAGCATGGGAGACGTTCCAGAGCATACACTGCCGTCCGTGGCGATCACATTCCCTATTAAGAACCACGTCCCGTCTTTTGTAATGTCCAGGGGACCAGCATAGATACCAGTGACTTAAGTGTAATTATTGTCTTTAAATAAAAGTGTCATTTTTGTTCGTCTCATTGCGTATTTCTTTGAGTTACCTCCTGTACTGTACTATAACGTAACAGTCCTTGCTATGTAGGGTCCAAGTTTCACTGACAAGTGAGTCATGTTACTTGGCAGTGATACATCATACGATAGTTACTTTCGTCCTTGAGTTTTGAACATCAATGTAGATATGCTTCTGACCTGTTTTTGGCTCCGGTACTTGCCCATGGTGCAGTTTTCTCAGATTAAGTATCCTTTTGTCTTGTGGCCTTGTTGCTAGGGTTTGAAACAATTAGTCAACAAAAATATCTTAAGGATTTTGTAAATGTAAATCATAGCGAGGTAGGAAAGTTGGTGTCCATTATCGGTGTGTGAGTGTGGGGTGCAATGCTTGATAGCCCCTTCACGTTCTGGACAATGGCCTGTGACCCTTTGTCGTGGCCTTTCATCAAGTAAGGAAAATTGCTATCGCAGATAATGCATGACCGTGATCGGTGCGCTCTTAGTCCAGGATTGTCAAAGGCTGTTGCGACGTACGGTGAATGTGGTTGATGGCATCAGAGTTTGCAACGACTTACCATGAGCATTCTCTCACAAGTTCATTCCTTAAGACAGTGTGGAATGTTCTGTCTCTCAACATAGAATGTAGACAGTCAATAACTGAATGCTATCACCTTCGATACCGTGTTGGCTGAATATTAGTAGTCACTCATGTGGCGTAGTGGCTAAGGCACTGGATTCGAGTTCGAACTGGGAGAGGTTCAGACCCCGACTCACCATTCACTATAGGATTTCAGAAGTTTCTCTAAGTCAGTTAAGACGGATCCTGTGTTGATTTCCTCCGGAAATTTTCATTCCCATCCTTGGGTTAGTCGAACAAAACTGGTGCTCCAAATGTAATACCATATCGCCGACGGACGTTAAACCGTAATTTTCTATCCGACTATTAATTACGATATTTTTTTTTTCGGACAAAGCCTCTGTTCCGGTCAACGGTGAACTGATCGTCACCATGGTCACAAAGGCGTAAGATGTAGGAGCAACAGACGGTGTAATTTCACACAATGTAACCGCTCATTAAACTGAATACTCTTTTAAGCAACCTCAGTGTAATTTTAAATGTGATGACATGATTTTATTTTCATTTTATGATGTTTAAGATAATGTTCAGTGTGAAATCAACTGTGATAACAAGAATTATGTGCCACTATTTTCAGTTTAGCTCCCACCTTCACTAAAATTATTTCAGAATTGTCTAAAACAATCTATTAACCCTTGAAAAACTCGAGAATTACGACTGAGAGTATGTTACCTTCCGTCTGATGGCATACTTTTTTCTTTCTCAATACTAGGAGACAAACATCCTTAATGACAAAAGAATGGTTCAAATGGCTCTGAGCACTATAGGACTTAACATCTATGGTCATCAGTCCCCTAGAACTTAGAACTACTTAAACCTAACTAACCTAAGGACAGCACACAACACCCAGCCATCACGAGGCAGAGAAAATCCCTGACCCCGCCGGGAATCGAACCCGGGAACCCGGGCGTGGGAAGCGAAATGACAAAAGAATCCGTCATACGATAGTAAACGATACGGAGATATTGTGATACTGAGTCACAGAACAAAGTTAAGGGCAAAATCACGACGGATTTCCCTACGACTAAAGAAGTCTACTTGATAAATTTAGGGATGGTGCTCACTGGGTAAGATTCTAGGACACTTCTATGTAATGCGGAGACGGGATGTACTGTGTTTTCTGAGGAACAGTAACTGCGGAATGGGCCGGTTAAGAGAGCTGAGTGATTTCCAACGTGGACTAGTCACTGGACGCCACCTGAGTAACATAACGATCAGGGACATAATAACCCTTCTAAAGATGCCCAAGTGGACATTGATGATTATTTTTAGAGTTGAGTAGAAGTGCGTAGGAACAACGACAGCTAAGCCAGGACCTCATGTACTGATGGACAGCGGCCGTCAATGGCTGCGGAGGACGGTTGCAATAAAATCGCATGAAATCAACGTAAGGAGCCACTCGCGAGTTCCAAAATGTTACCAGCAGTTCAGCTAGCACATTATTGCTCGCAGGAGTTAAAAAAAAGATGAATCATGTTGTACCTGTGCCAATCCAATGGAGAGGTCTGGGTTTGTTGAATGCCAGGAGAACGTTACGTGCCATCATGTGTAGTGCCTGCAGTGAAGTACTGAGGAGGTGGTGAGGATCTTTTGTGGTTAGAGTGTGGTCCCCTTACTTCGCTTAAGAGAACGCTTCTATAGCATTTTGTACTGCATACAGTACAGAAACAAATCGGCGACAATGATTGTACACTCTGTATCTCCTCCATGTCCGAACAACATCAATTAGGTTGAGTCCGAGACGCCTGGACACTTCCCTTGTTGAGAGCCCTCCCTGGCACAAAGTAACAATGCGGATGCGATCGGACCGCGGTATTGACAGTCGAGGCATGGTTGAACTACAGACAACACGAGCCGTGTACCTCCCTCTCCGTCTAATAGGCGCTGCTCATGCATGGTTGTTTACATCTTTGGGCGGGTTTAGTGACATCACTGAACAGTCAAAGGGACTGTGTCTGTGATACAGTATCCACAGTCATCATCTATCTTCAGGAGTTGTGGGAACCAGGGTGACGCAAAACTGTTTTCGATGTTTGTATTATCGACTGAAACGTCGATCTAGATCTACCGACTGCTTTAGTAATCTCTTAAGAGGATTTGAACAGATTACGCAAGCGCAGAATACGTTTTCTTTCAGTTATGGCGGTCTCACAATCTGGCTCTGAGCACTATGGGACTTAACATCTATGGTCATCAGTCCCCTAGAACTTAGAACTACTTAAACCTAACTAACCTAAGGACAGCACACAACACCCAGCCATCACGAGGCAGAGAAAATCCCTGACCTCGCCGGGAATCGAACCCGGGAACCCGGGCGTGGGAAGCGAGAACGCTACCGCACGACCGTCTCACAATCCTTACGGCCCGTGCTGCAAACTGCACTATCCTTGCGCCACTCAAAACAACTAGAGGTGGCTAACTGTGCTTGAGGACGGCTGACGCTTGAGTGTGACGTGGGTCAGCATTAAAGATTTCTTCTTGGGCACGAATCTGAGGCGTACTCAGAAGGTGGACTAAAACTTTATAGAGAAGTTGTTAACCTTGTTATCGCTGTGAGCGTATTTTGACCCTTGTTTTTCAATAAAAACGATTTACTGGAATACTTTCCGCAGCATTGTCTCTTCAGATTTTATATTCGCTTCTTTTCATGTACTACAGACTTACTTCTTTAAAAAATGTACAACTCTATGAATACTTTTTGGACTCCATGTATGACTGCTTGAGCGATGCTGGAGACACTTTAAGTGAGGTGTCTGAATGTCTGTGGAGGAATGCCATCCCATTATTCCTCAACAGCCGAAACCAGTCTCAATAGTGATGATCAGTAGGGTCTGGAGCGAAGTCGACGTTCTGACTCATCCAAAAGGTGTTCAACTGGGTTCAAGTCGGGCATGGTTGGCAGGCCAGCCCATTTCAGGAATGTTATTGTGTCAAACCATTGCCTCACAGATGCCGCATTATTTCCTAATGATGCACTAAAGTGCAGGAGACACAGAGAGACAGGAACTGTCGATGACATGCCTCCCTCAGGCTGCAGTGAATGACAGCTCTGGCTCTGAGCACTATGGGACTTAACATCTATGGTCATCAGTCCCCTAGAACTTAGAACTACTTAAACCTAACTAACCTAAGGACAGCACACAACACCCAGCCATCACGAGGCAGAAAAAATCCCTGACCCCGCCGGGAATCGAACCCGGGAACCCGGGCGTGAGTGAATGACAGCTACCGACGGGTTATGGCTCGGAGCAACCCTGACAGCAATTCCACCACGTTGAATAACACTTTTCGTGCAGCCACGAGACGTCGTGTTGCGACTCAAACTGTGCGCAATAGGCTGCATGATGCACAACTTCACTCCCGATGTCCATATCGAGGTCCATCTTTGCAACCACAACACCATGCAGCGCGGTACAGATGGACCCAACAACATGCCGAATGGACCGCTCAGGATTGGCATCACGTTCTCTTCACCGATGAGTGTCGCATAATCCTTCAACCAGACAATCGTCGGAGACTTGTTTGGAGGCAACCCGGTCAGGCTAAACGCCTTAGACACACTGTTCAGCGAGTGCAGCAAGGTGGAGGTTCCCTGCTGTTTTTGGGTGGCATTATGTGGGGCCGACGTACACCATTGGTGGTCATGGAAGGCGCCGTAACGGCTGCACGATACGTGAATGCCATCCTCCGACTGTTAGTGTGACCATATCGGCAGCATGTTGGCGAAACATTCGTCTTCATGGATGACAATTCTCGTCCGCATCGTGCACGTCTTGTGAATGACTTCCTTCATGATAACGACATCGCTCGACTAGAATGGCCACCATGTTCTCCAGACATGAACCCTATCGAACATGCCTATGATTGACTGAAAAGTGCTGTTTATGGACGACGTGACCCACCAACTACTCTGAGGGATCTACCCCGAATCACGGTTGAGGAGTGGGACAATCTGGACCAACAATGCCTTGATGGACTTGTGGATAGTGTACGACGACGAATACAGGCATGCATCAATGCAAGAGGATGCGCTACTGGGTATTAGAGGTACGGTACGGTGTATCAGTTTGGACCACCACTTCTGAAGGTCTCGCTGTATGATGGTAAAACACGCAATATATGGTTTTTATGAGCAATGAAAAGCGTCAAAATGATGTTTATGTTGATCTCTATTCCAATTTTCTGTACAGGTTCCGGGTCTCTCGGAACTGAGGTGATGCAAAAATTTTTTTGATGTGTGTAGTTCGCGTTTGCGTAACCAAAACATTGAGAAACCACTCATGGACCTGGTGTCATCGCTCATTGATCGATGCAGACGTGATGTTTATTATGAAGGAAATCAAGAAAAATTCTAAAATCAGCTCTCCTAAGTTAGATAGTGAGTTAGAGTGGGGGAGCAAGAACATATGTGCCACCGCAGTTAGAAATACCTGCAATAAGTACGAATATAATGGCAGGATAGCTCGCAAGAAATTTTGGGTTACTGAACAGGATCTGAGGAAACGTTTTGATTTTTCCCAGGAAAACAGATTACAGAAGGAAGACTTATGGAATAGAGTTATATTTTCTGGTGACAGTAAATATAACATTTTCGGATCAAACTTCCGGTGAATGATGTGTCGTAAGAAGAACACGTAGATGCTGCTGCAGAACCTTGTGCCTACAGTGAAACGCGATGGGGTTACTTAATGGTGTAGGGCTATACGGGTGCTACAGGTCCTGAAAAACTACATATTATAGAGGTTGCGATCGTTCACAATATGTGTACCAACTTCTTAAAGGAAAATGCTAGTGCCGAAAAATTAGGTCTCCAAAGAAAATGGAATTCTGGGATGTTCGGCCGCCGAGGGCCAGTATTTATTGCATTCGACGGCACATTTGGTGACTTGCGCGTTGGAGATGGGGATGAAATGATGATGAGGACAACACAACACCCAGTTCCTGAGCGGAGAAAATCTCCTGTCCCAGCCGGGAATCGAACCCGGGCCCCTTGGCGTGGCATTGCGCCGCGCTGACCACACAGATAATGGGGGCGGACAGGTCTCCAAGGAAATAATACTTTTCACAAGACAAAGACCAGAAGCATACGGCTAGAAATACGCGGATATGGGTCCTGCAACATACACCGAAACAACTGAACACCGCTCCTCAGATTCCATATATTAATCACATTGAACAATTCGGAAAGCGCTGGAGGAGAACATCAGAAAAAAACAGATTTCTAACAAGAAAGACTTAAAGGAAGCTCTTTAAGAAGACTAGGAAAGAATTCCATCCTCTGTGACAGTAAACTTAGCTCTATGCCCAGACGAGTGCAGGCAATAATAACCGCAACAGAAGACTTCACAAAAAAAATAAAAAAAAAAATTGTAGCTATGCAGCTACACAAATACTTTATGAACTCACTGCAAAGGCGCTGGGTGGACACCACTATGTTAATGTCCACTAATAGATGTTCGGATGCTGTGGACCGAATAGTGTATCACTGCAGATTTCGGAAGCTGCCGTTGTGTGCTTCTTATAGAATGAGCCAACTTCCAACTTCACCTTTTAAAACGCTAAAACTTGGTATTAGTACCTCATCTCTGTATCTCTGAGCGTTTACAGTATTCCTCTGACCACCAACAAAGATGTGCACCTCCGTACGGACGTTCAACACGATGCCAACACCATGACGCCGTCACCACCAAACCGGTCTCCTTTCGCGCTATTCCTGGGACTATACTGGCTACCAGGGTCTCTCAAGAGCAATGTGCGACAAGAATCGTTTTCGACATTGAAACGGGATTTATCTGTGAAGATAAATCCAGTTTAGATGTTGCCGAATCCACAATGCGCGGGCCCGTGTCTGTCCTGGAGTGAGCGGGATGCACACGGCCAGAACTCTGGCAAACAGCTCTGCTGTTCTGAGATTCTGAGAGACAATTTTTCGGAAAACAGCTACTCCCAAGGCAGTTGTAAGCTCTGCAGCTGATTGTCCTGTAGGTGTAGTCCTGTTTCGTTGCGCTGTTACGGCCAGATATCGGTCCTTCTGTGAGGACTTCGGGCGACATTGAACTGGCGTACGGAGATTATCTGCTGTGCCTCTAAACCGTCACCAAAGCCTCGAAATGACACTTTGCGGCACATTCAATCATACTGACACTTCGATCTTTGTCTGTCGTGCTTCCAAATGGGCGAATATGGCGTCTTTGTGGCATTACGTTCTCAACTTCACCAAGAAACTACGCCCTGCTCACTGTTGTTGTTGTGGTCTTCAGTCCAGAGACTGGTTTGATGCAGCTCTCCATGCTACCCTATCCTGTGCAAGCTTCTTCATCGCCCAGTACCTACTGCAACCTACATACTTCTGAATCTGCTTAGTGTATTCATCTCTTGGTCTCCCTCTACGATTTTTACCCTCCACGCTGCCCTCCAATACTAAATTGGTGATCCCTTGATGCCTCAGAACATGTCCTACCAACCTATCCCTTCTTCTAGTCAAGCTGTGCCACAAACTCCTCTTCTCCCCAATTTTATTCAATACCTCCTCATTAGTTACGTGATCTACCCACCTTATCTTCAGCATTCTTCTGTAGCACCACATTTCGAAAGCTTCTATTCTCTTCTTGTCCCAACTATTTATCGTCCCCGTTTCACTTCCATACGTGGCTACACTCCATACAAATACTTTCAGAAACGACTTCCTGACACTTAAATCTATACTCGATGTTAACAAATTTCTCTTCAGAAACGCTCACTATGAACGGACAAAGAAGACTGAGACATGAGTGGTGTCATGCTCTGTTTGTGTTTACCTTTCGGTTACGCCACTATCACAGCATGGGGTACTCCTTTCCTATACAGAGAGAATAAGTAGGGCTTATAGGTAAATATTTACGGTGATGTTGGGTGATTGCTCTCCGTTTCTCTTTTTACGTTCGTGTTTTCATGACTATGGTTACCTTTTGGTTACTACTGTATATGACACCACTTAAGAAGCCTGTGTATCAGAGGTGTTACGTGTGCCAGGTGTAAATGACAGTAATTAATGCGTGTTCAGTGTTTGAGTTGTTGTTGTTGATTATGATGATGGTAATGACGATGACGATCATGATCATGACGATAGGAAAGAAAGGATAAAACCTGATGCCAGCACATAGCCTACTCCTCTCAAGAAGTACCTAGGGAGGCACTAAATTTAACGTCCTCGTCCGACGGACGGATCACCATCAAGCGTTTCACATGCCCTCACTTCACGGAAAACTCTGGAGAGGTATAGAACTTAATTCAGGATATTGGAGCGATGTCTGGTGATCAGGAATCGTATACCATCACATGTAGTATTATACGTAGTTGGATGGCAGTTCCGATATACTTTAGTAACAGACAACGCAAAGTTGGAGAACTGGCACTGTTCTGGACTATGAATCGTGTTAACAAATTTGCGTCGAAATATGACACCGTATTGCATAATGAAATGAAAATAAGAGAAGCAAACAACCATGCACATCTGCGTAGAAAACCATGGTCATTATTCCTGTTGCAGACGCACCACTGTTTATGAAAAGGTCCTAAATGTGAAATTTGCAAGAAAGCTTTTTATCTATTTCTAGTCTTAAGAAATAAAAATGTTTGACTGTACTTATTAGGTCCACCTATTACGATAATTTTAATGCACCTTTACAAAAATTCCGCGTTTGAAGCGGTTTGCTCTGTGTTTTGTTTCAGTTGAGTCACAACCTCTTTCCCAGAAGCTATACGTTGATGTTACTGATGTTTAGTCAATAATTTACATAATATTTATGTAATTCACATCGAAACTTGCGTCATCGGGAGCATTCCACGATTTATAGTATCTCAAAGTGTTTTCCTGTTTATGAATAATGGTGGACAACGTTCTTCTACCATTTTTATAGCTATGAAATGATCCACTAATGAGCTTTTCCCTTAAGAAGCGAAGTATAACGTAGCTACGTTGGCTTCCGTTACTAGAGTCAGTTGACATGAAAGTTCCCTGGGTATGATATCGCGTCATGTTGTAAAACAAACTATTACCACTGTAACCGTGGTCGAAACGTTGGTTTCACCAGAAAAGTCTATAACATCACGCGGTACCATACCCAGAAAACTTTTGTGTCGAAGTATAACGTATTTCACACGATGAAATGCTTTTTAAATCAAATAAGATATCTAACTTTCTCAACTTGTCATGTAGCTGCGCAAATACTTCTGTCACAAACGAATAAATTTCAATTCCTGTTTATACGTTTTCCCCGAGTCTGACAGAAAATTCTGTGATCAGTTACTTTTAATACTTTCGAATACGTTGGTAATAAGAAAATCGGCCTGTAATTCTCAAAGTGATACTTTTCTCCCTTTTGGGAAGCAGATTTCCTAATGAGTATTTTAATCGTAAGTAGACTGGTCTCACCATAAATAAATGTTGTACAAGCGACTGAACACAGCACTTGTGTATGCAGCTGCATATGACATAATTGTTCGGAACACCGGATTTTAAAAATATTGCAAACTGACTATACTAATAAAATTTTTTATCTAGTTGGCCAGCTGCTGATAAGAAATGGTTATTAAGTATTCTGTGAAACTGTGGTGGATCACTAACAGTTTCGTTTCTCAGAGAAGAGATGCAGTTGTTGAGCACACACCTTCTGCGATGGTGTGTCGTTCACTCCAGCCTAGCTTTAGTTGTTTTGGGAGTTTTCGATTATCTTGATATCACGCTTGACTTTAAACTGTAATTTTTCAGTATGTTTCAGTATTGTGTGTAATGAAATTTTGCAACTTGTAACTATGTTTTTAAGCTTAATTCATATTAGGCTACAACATTCGATTACGTTCGCATGACCTTATACCACAACTACGTAGAACAAGTTTCTTATATATACCATATTTCGGCTTGTAATGTTTTGATGGGAAAGATATATCAAACAAAAGGAGTCAAGATCGTAGATATGTATCATATTGCCATTGAAACTGTACGCATTGTAACCTTCTTGCATAATCTTCAAATGTCTACATTGCAAGTTAACCATTAGCTTACATTGCTGGCATGTGAGCTGATGAGTGGTTGTATAGTGTAGATACACGCCAAAGAAACTGGTATAGGCATGCGTATTCAAATACAGAGATATGTAAACAGGCAGAATACGGCGCTACGGTCGTCAATGCCTACATAAGACGAGAAATGTCTGGCGTATTTGTTAGATCGCTTATTACTGCTACAATGGCAGGTTATCAAGATTTAAGTGAGTTTGAACATGGTGTTACAATCGGCGCGCGAGCGATGGGACACAGCATCTCCGAGGTAGTGATGAAGTGGGGATTTTCCCGTACTGACATTTCACGAGTGTTCCGTGAATATCAGGAATCCGGCAGAATATCCCATCTCTGACATCGCTGTGGCCGGAAAAAGATCCGGCAAGAACGAGACCAACGACGACTGAAGAGAATCGTTCAACGTGAAAGAAGTGCAAAAAAAAAAAAAAAAGGGCTCTGAGCTCTATGGGACTTAACTTCTGAGGTCATCAGTCCCCTAGAACTTAGAACTACTTAAACCTAACTAACCTAAGGACATCACACACATTCATGCCCGAGGCAGGATTCGAACCTGCGACCGTAGCGGTCACGCGGTTCCAGATTGTAGTGCCTAGAGCCACTCGGCCACTCCTGCCGGCACCCTTCTGCAAATTGCTGCAGATTTCAGTGCTGGGCCATCAACAAGTGTCAGTGTGCGAACCATTCATCATCGATATGGGCTTTCGGAGCCGAAGGTCCACTTGTATACACTTGATGACTGCACGACACAAAGCTTTATGCCTTGCCTCGGCCCGTCAAAACCTACATTGGGCTGTTGATGACTGGAAACGTGTTGCCTTTTCGGACGAGTCTCATTTCAAATTGTATCGAGCGGATGGACGTCTACGGGTATGGAGACAACCTCATGAATCCATGGACCCTGCATGTCAGCAGGGAAATGTTCTAGCTGGTGGAGACTCTGTAATGGTGCGGGGCGTGTGCAGTTGGAATGATATGGGATCCGTGATACATCTACATACGGCTCTGACAGGTGACACGTACGTAATCATCCTGTCTGATCAGCTGTATCCGTTCATGTCCATTGTGCATTCCGACTGATTTGGGCAATTCCAGCAGGACATTGCGAGACCCCACACGTACACAGAGTGGCTCCAGAAACACTGAGTTTAAACGCTTCCACTGCCCACCAATCTCCCCATCATGGACATTATTGAAAATGGAAATGTCGTGCGGCTAGGGCCTCCCGTCGGGTAGACCGTTCGCCTGGTGCAGGTCTTTCGATTTGACGCCACTTCGGCGACCTGCGCGTCGATGGGGATGAAATGATGATGATTAGGACAACACAACACCCAGTCCCTGAGCGGAGAAAATTTCCGACCCAGCCGGGAATCGAACCCGGGCCCTTAGGATTGACAGTCTGTCACGCTGACCACTCAGCTACCGGGGCGGAAATGGACATTATTGAGCATATCTGAGACGCCCTAGAAAGTGCCGTTCAGAAGAGATTTCCACCCCCTCGTATTCTTGCAAATTTATGGCCAGCCCTGCAGGATTAATGGTGCCAGTTCCCTGCAGTACTACTTTAAACATTAGTCGAATTCATGCTACGCCGTGTTACGGCACTTTTGGATGGTCACGGGGATACTAAACGATATTAGGCAGGCGTACCAGTTTCTTCGGCTCTTCAGTGTATGCCGTGTTTATAATGTTCTGGATAGTTATGAATCGGAAAGAAGGGATTTTAAGATCCGGTGCTGGCATATAGCGTGGTTCTCTTGAAGGGCGCCGGCCGTTATGGCCGAGCGGTTCTAGGCGCTTCAGTCCCGAACCGCTCTGCTGCTAAGGTCGCAGGATCGAATCCTGCCTCGGGCATGGATGTGTGTGATGTCCTTAGGTTAGTTAGGTTTAAGTAGTTCTAAGTCTACGGGATTGATGACCTCAGATGTTAAGTCCCATAGTGCTGAGAGCCATTTTAACCATTTGAACTCTTGAAGGGCACCAATGGGATCTTCCAGCTCAGCCCTCCCGTCCGACGGACGACTACTATCAGGACACTGTAGGGAGGTTTGGAATGTAAGCCACGTCACTGACGCAAGGTATATTGATCTCCCTTTTTGCATTTGATAAAACAGAGTGATAGCTGCTTCGCGTCTAGTGACAACGGACTAGAGAGCGGCCGCGCGGAATTAGCCGAGTGGTCTGAGGCGTTGCAGTCACGGTCTGTGCGGCTGGTCCTGGCGGAGGTTCGAGTCCTCCCTCGGGCATGGGTGTGTGTGTTTGTCCTTAGGATAATTTAGGTTAAGTAGTATGCACGCTTAGGAACTGATGACCTTAGCAGTTAAGTCCCTTACGATTTCACACACACACACTAGAGAGCAAACAGAGAAATATTTCTTTACGTCGGTATTTCTTAAAAGAAAAAGAACACCACAGTAGTCCTATTTTTATTGAATACAGTAAAGTTTGTTTCAGTCTCCTTCACTGACCAGTATTCATTTTACTTCCTGCGGATAACAGTAGCGTATAACACCACTATTATCGAGCAGCTGGTGGCCCTCTTTCCATGCTCAGGCGCGCACACCTTGGAGAATCAGAAGCACCACGACTGGTTTGCGACGTGTAGCGGCGGTGCCCTTGTTTCCCTTGCGTCGTTTTCTGCCGCACTGAACAGCCGCGTCCTGGTGTGAAAATTAATCAGATGCACACTTTTAGTTTGTTTGGACGGCACCAGGAAGTAGGCCTCGCTGGCTGCTAAACACTTGCCTCTGCTTCTGTTCTTCCCTCTACACGCAGCCTTCACTTTCACTCCACTCGGTTGCTCTCAGCTTCTCGTTTTATTTACAGTACGCACTGTTGGGATACAGAACGATCGCACACTGAAGAATGGTGTCTGGTTAAATAGTAGCATATTGCACTTGCGGAGTCTAATAGGTATAATGGGTAAGTGTTTCGTGAACTCTCCCCCCCCCCCCCCCCCCACATACGGTATAGTGTTATTCGCTGTGTTGTAACATCTGCATTTAAGATGTAAATAATAGCAGTTACCATGGCTAGGTTTATTACGGTGTAGCAAGTACTTGTGGACGGATATCACAGCACTTGTTCGAGCTCCCAAACTATTACGATTTATTCTAGACTCCGAACACTGCAACAATGATTTAATAGCGAGAAACATGTGAAAACTGCTACGTCGCTTTATAACGTTTTTAAAAGTTACTGTCCCATTAGCTAGCTGTCGAGCCACAGTAGGCTGTTATGATCAGGTAGTAGGTACTTATAGGGATGTTTTACTTTATACGAGTGCTGCCCCTGGGATTTGATAGGGCTGAAAATAGCTGAATTTAGATAGATTCTACCAAAATGGAAAATACGAAAAATATAGTTACTTCCTCCACAAATAAGCACCATACATGCTCCCTCCTTGTTGTGGTCTTCAGGCCGAAGAGTAATTAAATCAGCTCTCTATGCTAGTCTATCCGCTGCAAGCGTTTTCATCTCTGAATAACTGCAACTTACATCCTTTTAAAACTATTTATTGTACTCATGTCTTGGTCTGTCTCTACAATTTCCCTCCCCCTCCCACCGCCCACCCCCACACATCGCTCCATTAGCAAAATCACTATTCCTTGATGCCTCAGAATGTGTCCTATCAACTTGAAATTTCTTTTAGTCAATTTGTGCCATAAATGTCTTATTTCCACAGTTCGCTTCACTGCCTTCTTATTAGTTACTCGATGTATCCGCCTAATTTTTCGTCTTCTGTTTCACCACACTTTAAAAGCTTATATACTCTTTTTGTCTGCCCTGTTAATCGTCCACGTTTCATTTCCATACAAGGGTATAGCCCAGAAAAATACTTTCATAAAAGGCTTCCAAACACTTAAATTGATGTTAACTGACTATTCCGTCGGTTCCTGGCAGAGCAACATTATAAGAAATGAAAAATGCCAGTTTGCTTTTGTTCTACAGTATTACTTTTATTGTGCTAACCGGTTTTCGGCTTACAAAGCCATCTTCAGACATGTACATTAGTCGGTAAATGTCTGAAGATGGCCTTGTAAGCCGAAAACCGGTTAACACAATAGAAGTAATACTGTAGAACAAAAGCAAACTAGCAGTTGTTAACAAATTCCACTTTTTAAGGACAACATTTTTTGTTATTGAGCAGCCTGCGTTTATGTCTTCTACTTCGATCACCATGAAATATTTTGCTGCTAAAATGCTGCACTTTCTGTGTTTGGTTTTTTTTTCCTAATCCATCCCCTTAGCACTGGCTGGTTGCTTTTTTGTATGCTGATCTTACGTCTTTTCAAGACACTATACTTCAATTGAATTGCTCTTGCAAGTCCTTTGCCGTCTCTGAGAGAATTGCAGTGCCATCACACACATAATTTTTTTAAATTCTTCATTTGTATGGCCATATTATCCGTAGTCGCTTTACAATTCTTGCCAGACATGTTTCGCTTTATTGAGATAAAGCATCATCAGTGGTCTGTAATTAAGTTATTTACATTTTGATTTACTTTAAGATCGAAAAACAGTTCGTTAACAATATCCTGGTTTTACTTACGGTGATTTCCGCTTAATTCCTCGCCTACACCGGGAAATGCCGTATGCTAGCACATCGTTGATGTTTTTCTTCTTTAGACACTGATATCTGTGGTCTAGGTTTTAGTTTCTCTGCAGCACTATGCATTTTATATGTTTTATACTGCACACTTAGTGACACACCACTGTTTTCTGTTTGTTTTCATACTTCTAAGTATGTTTTGTGGTTTGTGTTTTGTAGTGTTGCCAATATAGTCAGACTATATATAAAATAATTGATGAAATTACATGAAAAAGGATCTCCCACCCAACCCCCCCCCCTCCCATTTCATTTCATTCTTGCTCCTCACCTTCTCCTGCAACTCACACTCCATCACACTACCATACACTCATGGCTTCTCTCTCCCCCCCCCCCCCCCCAAAAGAAAAAAACCTAAAACCTCCGTCACTATTCCTTCCGTATTCTTACACAGCACATAAATACACAACAACATAATTAAATAGAATTACACACATACAATAAACTAAATAAAAAAACGAGTATGGGTCAAAGATAAGCTAGTGGAATAAATTATGTTACTTTACAGAAGACTTATAGGAAACTAAAGTTAATCGTTAACTCGAAATAGTAAACTGTATACTGTGATGTAGCGAAATGAACAAGTGAATCAAACATACCACTGTTGCTTAAATAAAAATGTTTCGGTTGGGTTTAGACAGGACATCGAATATAAACAAAAAACAGATTAATCATTAAATCATTTAGTTTTATAATTATTTAGTCATCAAGGTTACATCACTGGAGAACCAAAATACAGAAGCATCAGATAGTCTCTGATTTTAGGTCGTATTTCCCTTCACGAACATCAACACGTTAAAGATTTCATCGAGAGTGGGCTGGCTTAGCAGAAAAAATGTCTTTGCCCACAAAAAAAGTCGTCAGACTGCAGCACTCGAGGGTATAGGGATATTATATTTAATAAATGAATTTACTAAAACCTGTAGCACAAGAAATGCTGTAGATAGATTAGTTTGAATTTCAGTCATAAAGTATCTACTTACGTAATAAGGAATATGCTCATTAACGATGCGTCTGCCCAATGTTTTCCTCCGAACTAAACTTTTGCTGGGATTTTAAGTTTGTAGCACCTTCTCAAACGACTTCGATTCGACGACATGTAAAGGAATCATGTTCGTAACAAAAAAGTTTACTCTGCGTTGGTCTGCACTATCTTGAGGCACACCACTGCCAGTTACTGTAGTGCCAAAGCCTCTCCAATACTAATGTGTCGCTTCCTTTTAACTGGATTACTGCTACTAGCTCTGCTGTCGATATCGAATGCCCCAAACTGATTTTATATTTTGGCTTTTCTCGACTAGACCCTGACTTCACTGTTTCTTCAAATTGTGCAGACCGCGATTCATGTGCTCTCCTTATGTGATGTTTCGTATTATCAAGGTTCGAAATGTGAGCCCAAATTGTTGATTTTTTAGGCCAGCAGATACGTAGTTCCATCAGTTGTAGAACTAGGATCCGATTCCACGGTTTAGTTTCCAAAGTCAAACCACTAACAAAAAGTAATACACAGTAGACATTAACAAACAGCTAATACCTATAAAAATAGTTATTCTAGCTCGCACTCGATTGTTTACATCAATCGCGTACACCTTGGCGTAGCCACACACCTGCATGATCATAACTTGCCGCGGGCGGTTAGGCGTCATTTTTGTCATAAATAGTAGGTAGCTAATTAACAAATAACGGGCTCAAAGAAAGTTGACGGAAGTTAAAGAGTTATTTAACGTTTTTTTACACAATAACTTAAAAGTTAATCCGTTACTCGAAAAGTTAACTTTGTTGATTAACCATTAACGAATTAACGGTCTTGTACCCAACTATGCTACCCTTCAGTAAAAGTGATGTATACACAGTTCTTCTTGTACTTTACGACAATGATAAATATATATATTGACATTCAAGTGGACATGGGATGCATCTAAGTTAAATATTCTATATTAAAGACTTATAGTAAAATGAACTAATATTTTATGTGTGTTGTAGTACCCACTCGCCCACCTCCTGAAGTAAAACTAAGCTGCCACGATATACAGGAATAACGTTGGGTATAGGCTACAACCTGGTCTCACCTCCATCTCAACTACTGCTTTCCTTTCATATAAAAGCACTCCGTCATCAGGCCACATGTGGCCCACCGGGACCGTCCGACCACCGTGTCATCCTCAGCTGAGGATGCGGATAGGAGGGGCGTGTGGTCAGCACACTACTCTCACGGTCGTTATGATGGTTTTCTTTGACCGGAGCCACTACTATGCGGTCGAGTAGCTCCTCAATTGGCATCACGAGGCTGAATGCACCCCGAAAAATGGCAACAGCGCATGGCGGCCCGGATGGTCACCAATCCAAGTGCCGGCCACGCCCGACAGAGCTTTACTTCGGTGATCTGACGGGATCCGGTGTATCCACTGCGACAAGACCGTTGCCTTTCCTTTCATATACATAGTCTTATTGCTGGTTTCTGTACAAGTTATAAATAATCCTTTCAAAAAATGGTTCAAATGGCTCTGAGCATTATAGGACTTAATATCTGAGGTCATCAGTCCCCTAGAACTTGAAACTACTTAAACCTAACTAAGCTAATGACATCATACACATCCATGCCCGAGGCAGGATTCGAACCTGCGACCGTAGCAGTCGTGCGGCTCCGGACTGAAGTGCCTAGAACCGCTAGGCCACCGCGGCCGTCTAAATAATCCTTTCTCCCTGTATTTTACCACTGCTACCTTAACAATTGCATGCAGTCAAAATGTTCTCTAAAGCTACAAATGCTATAAACGCATGTTTTAATCTGTTTATCCTATCTTCTAAGCAAGTTGTAGGATCAATATTGCCTCGTGAGTTTCTACATTCTCCGTTGCCCAAACTGATCTTCCCCGAGGTCGGCTTCTACTAGCTTTTCCGTTCTTCTGTGATGAATTAATCAGTGTTTTGCAACCATGAGGTGTAAGTAAGTGTGCTATTGGTAGACAGAGATTTTCCTCCTGTAGTTCACGTTCGTCTGTGTACAGCCTCTGGCAGATAAGTGTTGTAGTACCAGAGGGATGGCAAGCTTACCGTAGGGACCCCACTGAACTTGCGCTAGCTAGAAAGGCAAGTCCCATGCTGAGCACAATTAACACTGGAGGTAAACACATCGTAAGTACTGACTCATACCTCGAATACTCTGAGCAAGACTCTTCCCAAGTATACTGATGTGACAAAAGTCACGAGATACCCCATAATACCGTGTCGGACCTCCTTTTGTCCCACGTAATGCTGCAACTTGACGTGGCATGGACTCAAGAACTCGTTGGAAGTCCCATGCAGAAATACTGAGTCATGGTGCCTTTGTAGTAGTCCATAAATGCGAAAGTGTTGCGGGTACAGGATTTTCTGCACGAACTGACTTTTCCATTATGTCCTATAAATGTTCGACCGGTGGCCAAATAATCCGTTCGAATTGTCCAGAATGTTCTCCAAACCAACCGCGAATATCTTTAGCGCGGTGATACGACACCGATGTTTGGGAACATAAAGTCCATCAACGGCTTCAGATGGTCTCCAAGTAGCCAAACATAACTATTTTCAATCAGTCATCGTTCAGCTGGACCAGAAGTCCATTCTGTGTAAACACAGCCAACACCATTATGGAGCCACCATCAGCCTGCACAGAACCTTGTTGAAAACCTGGGTCCATGGCTTCGTGGGCCCTGTGCCACACTAGAACCTATCATCAACTCTTACTACCTGAAATCTGGACTCATCTGACCAGGCCACGTCCTCTAGCGTCCCACCGATATCGTCAAGAGCGACGCTGCAGGCGATTTCGTGTTGGTAGCAAAGGCACTCCCTGTGCCCATTAACGCCAAATTTCATTACACTGTCCTAACGGATACCTTCATCGTACGTCCCACATTGATTTCTGCTGTGATTTCACGCAGTGTTGCTTGTCTGTTACCACTGACAACTGCACGCAGACGCCGCTGTTCTCGGCCGGCCGGAGTGGCCGTGCGGTTATAGGCGCTACAGTCTGGAACCGCGTGACCGCTACGGTCGCAGGTTCGAATCCTGCCTCGGGCATGGATGTGTGTGATGTCCTTAGGTTAGTTAGGTTTAAGTAGTTCTAAGTTCTAGGGGACTGATCACCACAGTAGTTAAGTCCCATAGTGCTCAGAGCCATTTGAGCCGCTGTTCTCGGTCGTTAAGTGAAGGTCATTGGCCACTACGTTGTCCGTGGTGAGAAGTAATGCCTGAAATTTGGTATTTTTGGCACAATCTTGACGCTGTGGATCTGGGAATATTCAAATCCCTAACGATTTCCGAATTGGAACTTTCCATGTACCTAGCTCTAACTTCTATTCTGTATTCAAAGTCTGTTAATTCTCGTCGTGCGGCCAGAATCACGTCGGAAACCTTTTCACATGAATCACCGGAGTAAAAACGACAACTCCACCAGTGCACTGCCCTTTCATACCATGTGTACGCGATACTATCACCATCTGTATATGTACATGCCATGACATGTTACCTCAGTGTAATACCGGTAAAAGCGATTAATGTGTGTGGAAGCTGCAACAATTCGGTTTATAACGTTTCCAATTACTTTTCTCCCACTAACCAATTTTGAGGTACTACAGGTTTACTGACGCAATAAACTGTTTCATTTACATTACAGGCTCATCATCAGATGGTGAGTATTTACAGAAATTCTTATATTCTATATCACATACAGCTTATCTCTGGGAATTTTGTGAAAGTGAGAAATGCTGATTTTGAACAGAATAATGCAGAAAAATTAAGCAATGTATCAAATACCTTTCTAGAGGGTACATTCCATCCCTGAGGTGTGGTACTGAAAGATCTACAAAATGTCATCTGCCTGTTCATTAGACCAAAACGTTTTCTAGACACGAATTTGATGCCATGTGTGAATAGATGGAAGTCAGAGGGTACCAGATACTTTAAATGTGGAGGACTTACGATAATTTCTGCTTAAACCCCTCAGTTTTGCCTTTGTCGAACACGTTTGAGGCCAAGTGCTTTTAGTGATGAAAGACTTTTCTTTAACCCAATATTCTTCTCACTTGCTTAGTATTCACTAGTAAACGTCTTATCCCTTGCAAGGCAAAAAATAATAAGAAACCCCTTTTGTATTCTGTCTTTCATATCCTATCTTTTCTAGCTGATGGAATCGTCATCGTCCTTCCTTTTGTGCAGAGCTATTACTTCCCACCCATTGCTTTGATGTATGTTTCGTTTCCGAAGGTAAGTGGTGGTCTCTCGTCTTATTGACCGTAACAAACTGGAGAAAAAAGTAAGTTGGAGTCTTTTTATAGCCATCCAAACATATGTTTTGGCATTTGCTTATGGTTAGATTTCAACAAATGCAGTTCCTACATCATAGCCAGTCTTCTTACAATAATTTTTAAGTGCACTAGCCTATCCGCACTCTTTCTTTTAACATGACTATGGCTTCTGCACACATGTCTCATTCCCCATCGCCCAATACCATGCTGTGTACTTCCCCAATGTTTTTCATTTTTTGTTGCAGTTTTGGAGCGTCCTTCACGTGGACGCTGGCCACATGTGAACGCATATACCCATTCTTCAACTGATGTAAACGAAGAAACAGACTTCTTACAAAATTCACCACCTTGTGTCGAATTTCCGTTGATGATAAATCGTTTGAAACGTAGAATTTTGTGAGATCAATGTATACCAGTCTACACATTTAAAAAACACATGTGACACGACTAATTTAAAAAAGGAAACAACGTATCTACAAGACAGCTGGGCAGATCTATTTGACTTGTATTATTGTACAACGTACAGTAAGACAGTGAAAGGAAAAGTCAGAGATATCAATACCATCTCGGTACCAAGTCGAGAACGTTTCACCTTGCTGTCAGATGTGGTCAAGGCAACGCGTTTATGACATGTGTTCGTGTATCACATAATCATATCTCTGTACCTCTCTCTCTCTCTCTCTCTCTCTCTCTCTCTCTCCCTCCCTCCCTCCCTCCCTTCCTCCCTCACTCCTTCCGCGCTCCCCTCTCCCCTCTCCCCTCTCTCTCTCTTTCTCTCTCTCTCTTTCTCTTTGCAATCGACTGTTTTGTGAATTGGGACATTTCTGACAGACTGCTCTGTGTCCTGGATGGGAACTCAAACCCATATCTCTGAATTAATTTTGGATAATGCTCCTTCCACCACATATTCGTTTAACCAATAAGAAAGAAAAATCGTTCTTTTTCTTCCTTCACAGCCTCTACTTGACGTAGAATCATCCCACTTCCCGGAATGCAAGTGAGGGAAAACTAACTGAAACGTACGCTCTCTCCATTTTCTTGATTGATCAGCAAATATTAGCTGTAATGTGCGTTCATTACTCGTAGACAGAGTCTCAAGGAAACTCAAAATACTCATTTAAATCACAGCAATTGTCTTTTTTTTTTTGTCAATGCTGGCAGTTTAAATCTCCGAAAAAAGTTTTGAGATGTAATAAAAACAGAATAAACATTTCGAAAAAAATCCTTTTGGGTGTAAATCCGCATGTTTATGAAACACTAAAACTATAAAAACTGATGTTTAGGCCGCCGTTGTAGCAGTACGCTTCAGAGGACCGATTCAAAGGTGGTCGAAACGACGGTTTTACATATCCACACATTTACACATTACACTTTGTTATCATATGTTATTTTCTGCGATTAAGAATACTGAGTTTTACTAGTTTTAATTTTATTTTTGGACATTAGTTTTTAAGCCGGTGAAATTGGATAGTTTGTTGTAGGAAGTGTAGCTCCTCACACAGTGATTTCTACAAAGGGTGGTTAGAAATAGTCTGAACAAAATGTCTCTGAGCACTATGCGACTTAACGTCTGAGGTCATCAGTCCCCTAGGACGTAGAACTACTTAAACATAACTAACCTAAGGACATCACACACATCCATGCCCGAGGCAGGATTCGAACCTGCTACCGTAGCGGTCACTCGGCTCCAGACTGTAGCGCCTAGAACCGCACGGCCACTCCGGCTGGCATAGTCTGAACATTTTGTAAGGTTGCTGCGGGGTAGATCGTGTTGAGAAATGATTGTTAAGACAAAAATTCGATAAGTTACGCCGTTTCCGAGTTAATTTGCATGGAAGTTATCCAATTAGGATGGTATGCTCGCAATTTCAAGTGGCCAGCCAGACACAATTAGTGTCAGTTGTTCTCATAAAGTAGATGATAGCGCACGAGATTGCTCAGCCTTTGGTTCGGGTTAGATCCTTACGATCGTCCCATCTCCAGTTTTTGTATAGGTCTCTTATTCGGTTTTAGGAAACCAAACGGAGGACACGTTTTGCGACACCATCTCTGGCGGGCCGCTTGAATTTGCACGCGCAGTGGCCTGATTGGCTAACTTCAAAGCTAATCAACTCGGAAACAGCGCAACGAATCGATTTTTTTCTTAACAATTATTTCTCAGCACAGCCTATCCTTCAACACCCTTCCAAGCTTTCCAGACTGTTTCTTACCACCCTGTAGAACATGGAAAACGTCAGAATGATAACGATAACTACAAAAATAATCATCTGTAAGTCTATCTTTATACAGATGGTTGCGGGACCTCGGCTATTTAATGTAAAATAACGAATAAAACACCTTCAACCGTCTAGATTTCCAGTTTTATTTTATTTCAGCAACCAGTTTCAGCGCTACGTTACACCATCTTCAAGCTCACTGACTGACGTTTAGAAAGAATTCTGCCTCTGATTCAGTCAAAATAGGCGCGAGCATTCAGTGACACAGCGATCCCTTCGATCGCTGAAACTGGTTGTTCACATAAAGTAGCAACTGGAAATTTAGACCGCTGGAGGTGTCTTTATTCAACATTTTACAAAAATAATTTGTCGAATTTGGTGAAACTTATCCAGTACGTAGAACACAAGATTCAGATTAAACAAACTACAAAAAAAAAAAAAAAAAAAAAAAATTTGTCCGACACAAATAAATTATATTCTTAAATATAAAATGTTCTAAATGTTTTTAACTAGACGTAAGTATAGACAAACATAAATGATATCAGTCTTCAGTTTGATTACACTGAGTAGAAGCACAGTGCATATAGCTCTGTGTGATGGTGTTAACGATAGTTTTGATGGGCTCTGTAGTAAGTGAATGCTATTCTTTCAAAGTTTCTCTCAGTATGTCAAGGGTCTGGGATGACCGCTGTCAGCTGTAAACCTTCCGATAAAATCCTAAACATGTTTCCTAGGATTCACGTTGGGGGATCAAGCCGTAAAACTAATTACTGCGGACACAGATTCGATGTGGTGATCTGTTTACATAATGTAAGATGAAAACCTCACGTACCACCTACATACCACGCGAAAACATGAAAATCTCTTGTTATACCTAGTAAGAGTTCCTTGTGGAAATGCGTGGTTTCTCGTGGATCCACTTAAATCTATACCAGGACGAAAAACAGACCGCCCTCGTCTGGAAGGCAGGATTCGAACCTGCGACCGTAGCAGCAGCGCGGTTCCGGACTGAAGCGCCTAGAACCGCTCGGCCACAGCGGCCGGCGATGGAAGATCCAATAGCTTGTCAAGCTGCAACTGAAAGATGACTAGGCGACAAGTTACTTACGAAGCTGTAGACGACATAACATATAGCAAAAGTGATAGGTATTAAGAAGATTGGACCTTGCCGTTGGTGGAATAGCTTGAGTACCTCAGCCATATGGATAGCAGTACCGTAGGAGCAACCACGGTGGAGGGGTATCTGTAGAAAGACCACACAAACATGTGATTCCCAAAGAGGGATAGCAGGGTTTTCAGTCGTTGCAGGGGCAAAAATCTGAATGACTGACTGATCTGGCCTTATAACACCAACCAAAATGGCCGTGGTGTGTTGCTACTGTGAACGGCTGAAAGCAATGGGAAACTACGGTCGTAAATTTTCATAGTGCACAGATTTCTACTGTGTGGTGAAATGATGATTGCATCCTCTTGGGTAAAATATTCCGGAGATAAAATACCCCCCATTCGGATCTCCGGGCAGGGTTTACTCAGGAGGATAACGTCACCAGAAGAAACAAGTTCTACAGGTCGAAGCGCGAAATGTAGATCCGTTAATCGGGCAGGTAAATTAGAGAATTTAGAAAGGAAAATAGGTAGGTCAAAGTTAGATATAATGGGCATTAGTGAAGTTCGGTGGCAGGACGAACAGGACTTCTGGTCGGGTAAATACAGGGTTATAAATACAAAATCAAATAGCGGTAATGCAGGAGTAGGTTTAATAATGACTAAGAAAATAGGAATGCGGGTAAGCTACTGTGAACAGCATAATTCGCAAATTTTCGGAACCAAGATAGACACGAAGCCCACACTCACCGCAGTAGCACGAGTTTATATGCCACCTAGCTCCGCAGATGATGAGAAGATTGAAGAAATGTATTATGAGATAAAAGAAATTATTCAGATGGTTAAGGAAGACGAAAGGGGGACTGGAATTCAATAATAGGAAAAGTTAGAGAAGGAGAAAAAGTAAGTGAATATGGAATGGGGGAAAGAAATGAAAGAGGAAGCCGCCTGGTAGAATTTTGCACAGGGTATGATAGAATCATGAAAGACGGATGTATACGGGGAAGAAACCTGGAGACATCGGATGGGTTCACACTTACTATATGATCGTAAGACAGAGAATTCGTAACCAGATTTTAGATTGTAAGACATTTATAGGGGCAGATGTGAACTATATCCACAATTGTTTGGTTATGAACTGCAAACAAAAACTAAAGAAACTGCAAAAACTTCTAGATAAGTAGAAAGAACCAGATGCTGTTGACAGCTTCAGAGGTAGCATTAGGAAACGATTAACTAGAACAGGAGAATGGAAAAAAGTAGTAGATGAATGGGCGGATAGTAAGGCAGTAGAGGATCAAATATATAAAAAGACAAGGGCTAGTAGAAATCCTTGAATAACAGAGGAGATATTGAATTTAACTGATGAAAGAAGAAAATGTAAAAATGCAGCAATTTCGTAAGCAGATTTTCGCGATATATATCACGTTTATTGTGTTAGACTGTCAGCATTTCTGGTTTACTCACTCGCCATTCAGACAGCTGTGTCAATGTTCACTAAGCCTTTCTCTGTATACGCTCAATGTACCCTGTTAATGAAAACAGATATGATTTCAAACACCTGAAAAGTATTCATGTGTGCTTCATACAAGTGTTTCGTAAGCGATCTCCTTGTACGCAAACTATATTTTCCCACTATATTTGCTTTACCTACAAGTAATCTTTCTTACCCTTCCACTTTATACCTCTTATTGTTCTTCTCAGTTATGTTTATTACGTGACCAACCCTGTCTTTGAGTCATTAATCTTGTATTCAGTAGCTACTACAGTTCGACGTTTCGTGAAATTCAAAACTTTACATTCCTATACATTAATTGTTAGCTCCCATCATTTGCACCACACTGATACTTTGTAGAGGTCTGCCTGGAAATGCCTACAATTTCTTTAAGATGAAATACGTTTATAGATAATCTTGACTCTCCATCCAGACACATTGTTACACAACCGAACTATTACATTGTCCCTAATGATACGGACGTAGACAAAATATTAACCTATATCCTTCTTTACGGTGACATCACTATCGCCAGCTAGTAAAGCTAACTGATTTTCTTCCTTTCCTTGTTCGTTTCTCCTGGAACGTCGGGATACGTGTACATAAAGAAGAAGGAATTGTTTTCAGCAAGAGCAAAGCTAGGCTTGTTGGGTGAGGGGACGGCGATGGGTGGCGCGCTGCCCGTCGCTGTCGTTATTGGAACGTGACTATTCACTTCTGATAAAAGAGATATCAGCTTCCTGGCGCGGGACAGGTGGCGCCGACAATTAGAACGTTCCCTCGCCCCCACACCTTCCATGCCACTGTCGCCGGCGCCATTACCGTATTTACGTCCGGCAGCGATCGTTTGTTGTGTGTTAACAAACCCGTGAAGAGGGCGGCTGCTAATATTAATTGCGTTAAAATAAAATTCTCTCCGCGCCTGGTATGGTCTCTAATTGCACTTCCGGCCTTGTCCACGGAAGCGCGCCACGCGTAGCGTCAGCTGAGACAAGCTAAGCGCTCTCTAAATATTTTCTCAGCTTTCTGAGGACCTTCACGCGTTTATAGCTCAGGTCTGTGGAGAGACCGGACGTGAGAGCGTTATGCTATTCTGTCTTCTTTACTCCTGCGCACGCGCTCACACACACACACACACACACACACACACACACACAGTTCAGAAAAAAATGCAGAATACCTCAAACGAATAGAGATAGAACCTTCATATTCATAGGACATATACATTAGTACACTACTGGCCATTAAAATTGCTACACAAAGAAGAAATGCAGATGATAAACAGGTATTCATTGGACAAATATATTATACTAGAACTCACATGTGATTGCATTTTCACGCAGTTTAGGTGCATACATCCTGAGAAATCAGTACCCAGAACAACCACCTGTGGCCGTAATAACGGCCTTGATACGCCTGGGCATTGAGTCAAGCAGAGCTTGGATGGCGTGTACAGGTACAGCTGCCCATGCAGCTTCAACACGATTCCTCAGTTCATCAACAATAGTCACTGGCGTATTGTGATGAGCCAGGTACTCGGCCACCATTGACCAGACGTTTTCAATTGGTGAGAGATCTGGAGAATATGCTGGCCAGGGCAGCAGTCGACCATTTTCTGTATCCAGAAAGGCCCGTGCAGGACCCGCAACATGCGGTCGTGCATTATCCTGCTGAAATGTACGGTTTCGTAGGGTTCGAATGAAGGGTAGAGCCACGGGTGGTAACACATCTGAAATGTAACGTCCCCTGTTCAAAGTTCCGTCAATGCGAACAAGAGGTGACCGAGACGTGTAACCAATGGCACTCCATACCATCACGCCGGGTGATACGCCAGTATGGCGATGACGAATACACGCTTCCAATGTGCGTTCACCGCATTATCGCCAAACACGGATGCGACCGTCGTGATGCTGTAAACAGAACCTGGATTCATCCGAAAAATTGACGTTTTGCCATTCGTGCACCCAGGTTCGTCGTTGAGTACACCATCGCAGGCGCTCCTGTCTGTGATGCAGGGTCAAGGGTAACCGCAGCCATGGTCTACGAGCTGTGATAGTCCATGCTGCTGCAAACGTCGTCGAACTGTTCGTGCAGATGGTTGTTGTCTTGCAAACGTCCCCATCTGTTGACTCTGAATTCGAGACGTGGCTGCACGATCCGTTACAGCCATGCGGATAAGACGCCTGTCATCTCGACTGCTAGTAATACGTGGCCGTTGGGATCCAGCACGGCGTTCCGTAATTACCCTCCAGAACCCAGCGATTCCATATTCTGCTAACAGTCATTGGATCTCGACCAACGCGAGCAGCAATGTCGAGATACGATAAACCACAATCGCGATACGCTACAATCCGACCTTTATCAAAATCGGAAACGTTATCGTACACATTTCTCCTCCTTACACGAGGCATCACAACAACGTTTCACCGGGCAACGCCGGTCAACTACTGTTCGTGTATGAAAAATCGGTTGCAAACTTTCCTCATGTCAGCATGTTGTAGGTGTCGCCACGGGCGCCAACCTTGTGTGAATACTCTGAAAAGCTAATCATTTGCATATCACAGCATCTTCTTCCTGTCGGTTAAATTTCGCGTCTGTAGAACGTCATCTCCGTGGTGTAGCAATTTTAATGGCCAGTAGTGTATATTCTGCAGAAATGATTAGCACGTCAGTCACCTCAGTTCAGTGCGTGTCCTGCTGCCTAGAAGACACAGGATCCGCCATGGGCCCTGATGACGTTTTCCGTGCGTGATGGCATCGATGAGTAAAAGGCCGAAAGGCGTAGTATGTTATAGCCATCCATGCTGCATTCTCTTGTTTCCAAAGTTCATCTGTGGTGGTTACCGTCGGGTCACAGCGCTGCATCCATCGTTTCACCATATCCCACATCTTTTAGATTGGCGACAAGTCTGGTAATCTGGAGGGCCGGGGCAAAAGGCTGACATCCTGTGACACGAAGAAGACACGTATTAATGCAGCAACATGTGGCCGTGTATTATCTTGCTGAAAAATGGCGCCTAGGGTTGTGTGCAGAAAGCATATGGCTAAGGTCACAGGATGTCATTCACGTAGGTCACACTGGTCACAGCGCCCTGACCATACACCAACTGTGATTTGTGGTTGTACACAATAGCACCCCACACCATAAGGCCTTGAGTTGCCACTGTATGTCTTGTGTGAATGGAGTCCCCGTTAAGCCGCTTCCTCTCCCTGCGGCGAACCAAAATTGCGCTCGTCATTTTCAAACAAACAGAACCTTTATTTGAACGAAAACACTATCTGATGTCGTTCTGTACATCATTGCTGTCTAGCATGTTTCTGCACATTCGTCAGAGGCAGGCGGAGAAGTGGACGGCCGGCCGGTGTGGCCGAGCGGTTCTAGGCGCTTCAGTCTGGAACCGCGCGACCGCTGCGGTCGCAGGTTCGAATGCTGCCTCGGGAATGGATGTGTGTGATGTCCTCAGGTTAGTTAGGTTTAAGTAGTTCTAAGTTCTAGGGGACTGATGACCTCAGATTTTAAGTCCCATAGTGCTCAGAGCCATTTGAACCATTTGAGCCGGAAGTGACCGACTTGGACGTAAACCATGCCGTAATAAACGGCCACGGACTGTCACCCCTGATAGTGTTCGATGTGTTCCACTGTTCCACTGTTGCGCCAGAGCCGAGGACGCAGATCTGTTCTGCAATGCTATTGGGATGAGGTGTCGATCTTCTAGGGGATTGGTCTGGGTGGTACGAAGTGACCCATTTCGTCGTGTTCTGCTGCCTTCCGTCAATCATTCTGCGCACTCCTGTTGTACTGCTGTAACACTTACAAGGGGAGGCCGCCAATTGTGAAATTCAGATTCGATTCATACTGTACATAATAAAAGCTCATGGCCAGGGGTGTAATGTGGCAAAGCACCGAGATGCACTTCTCAGCCGTTGTCGAGAAAATCGACAGTTAAAAGAAACCGTTGCGGTGAAATACTCTCTACGATCTGCAAGTTCCTACAGCGTCGTGGCGCAGTGGTAAGCGCTCGGGTTCGTAATCATAAGTTCGCCGGATAGAATCTCGCGCCATGCAACTTTTTTTTAGTATTTGTTTTTCGTTATTCAAATATATATAAAAATTCCCGGCAATCAGTTGCAACAATTATGCATATAATAAGTTGTTGAAAGTCGTTTGTCGTGGAAAAACTGGCGACTTCGAACACGATTATGTTTTCCGCAAACAAAGTTGTATTTCACAAATGTTATTAATTGTCTTCATAATGTTTACACGTGTAGTTAACGGACGACGTAGAAACGATATTCCGAAACGAATAAGTATAATGTAAGTCAAACGTTCGAATTAGAGTAGAGACCCCACGATATATATGAATTACAAAAAACAAATACTAAAAAAAAAGGTTACATGGCGCGAGATTCGATCCGGCGACCTTCGGATTACGAACCCGAGCGCTTACCGCTGCGCCACGACGCTGTAGGAAATTTTAAATCGTAGAGAGTATTTCACCGCAACGGTTTCTTTTAACTGTCGATTTTCTCGACAACGGCTGAGAAGTGCATCTTAGTGCTTTGCCACATTACACCTCTGGCCATGAGCTTTTATTATGCGTAGTATGAATCGAATCTGAATTTCACAATTGGCGGCATCCCCTTGTTAGTCCCAAGCGAGCAGCAATTTCCCGGATGGATGCATCACATTCTCTCATGCCAATAATGCGCTCTGCTTCAAACTCTCTAATTTGAAGGTACGATTCGCGCAAACGTTTGCGAGCCATCCTGCACGTCTGATCCATTACCTTCTGTTTATAGCGACAACGAGAATCGAAGGGACATTTTACCGGTAGGCGGTTTTGCGCCGCGATATCGATGTTGACCTTGAACGCGCGGGTCGACATGGTTCAGATGCTAATCATTTCTGAAGAACATACTAACGTACAGGTCCTGTGAATATGAACGTCCTGTCTCTAGTCGTTCAAGGTGTTCGGTTTTTTCTGAACATGGACGTATGCACACATCAAAAAAGATTTGCATCACCTCGATCCCGAGAGTTCCGGAACCTGTACAGAAAATTAGAACTGGGATCAACATAAACATGATTTCCGCCCTTTTATTGCTCATGAAGACACACAGTGCATGTTGTACCACCATACAGCGAGACCTTCAGAGGTGGTGGTTCAGATTGCTGTACACACCGGTACCTCTGACACTCAGTAGCACGTCCTCTTGCATTGATGCATGCCTGTAATCGTCATGGCATACTATCCACAAGTTCATCAAGGCACTGTTTGTCCAGCTTGTCCCACACCTCAATGGCGAATCGGCGTAGATCACAGAGTGGTTGGTGGGTCACGTCGTCCATAAACAGCCCTTTTCAATCTATCCCAAGCATGTTCGATAGGGTTCATGTCTGGAGAACATGGTGGCCACTCTAGTCAAGCGATGTCGTTATCCTGAAGGAAGTCATTCACAAGACGTGCACGATGCGGACGCGAATTGTCATCCATGAGGACGAATGTTTCGCCAATATGCTACCGATATGGTTGCACTATTGGTCGGAGGATGGCATTCACGTATCGTACAGCCTTTACGGCGCCTTCCATGACCACCAATGGTGTACGTCGGCCCCACATAATGCCACCCCAAAACAGCAGGAGGGAACCTCCACCTTGCTGCACTCGCTGAACAGTGTGTCTAAGGCGTTTAGCCTGACCGGGTTGCTTCCAAACACGTCTCCGACGATTGTCTGGTTGAAGACTTATGCGACACTCATCGGTAAAGAGAACGTGATGCCAATCCTGAGCGGTCCACTCGGCATGTTGTTGGGTCCATCTGTACCGCGCTGCAAAGATGGACCTCGCGTTGGACGTCGGGAGTGAAGTTGCGCATCATGCAGTTTATTGCAGAGAGTTTGAGTCGTAACACGACGTCCTGTGGCTGCACGGAACGCTTTATTCAACATGGTGGCATTGCTATCAGGGTTCCTCCGAGCCATAACCCGTAGGTAGCTGTCATGCACTACAGTAGTAGCGCTTGGGCGGCCTGAGCGAGGCATGTCATCGACAGTTCCTGTCTCTCTGTATCTCCTCCATGTCCGAACAACATCGCTTTGGTTCTCTCCGAGACGCCTGGACACTTCCCTTGTTGAGAGCCCTTCCTGGCACGAAGTAACAATGCGGACGCGATGGAAACGCGGTATTGACCGTCTAGGCATGGTTGAACTACAGACAACACGAGCCGTGTACCTCCTTCCTGGTGGAATGACTGGAACTGATCGGCTGTCGGACCCCCTCCGACTAATAGTTGCAACTCATTCATGGTTGTTTACCTCTTAGTGCGGGCTTAGTGACATCTCTGAACAGTCAAAGGGACTGTGTCTGTGATACAATATCGACAGTCAACGTCTGTCTTCAGGAGTTCTGGGAACCAGGGTGATACATATCTTTTTTTTAATGTGTGTATAAGGGACGATAAAAAGTTTCCGTTCGAATGTAACACTAAGCTCTCGTTTCCATATCGGTACTCATATACCTGCATCAGAGTCGCGCTATGTTGCATATGCGCTGCAGCAACGCACGCAAACGGAAGATTTTTGATCGCCTCATATAGATACGCGTGCCTTCGCACACGTAAGTGCATATGAATACATTACACACATCTCCTCCTCTCCTTTCTCTGTCTACTTCTTTCCACACAATAAGTGATATATGAACAACTTGAGTTGAAATCGATCCAGTGGTTTAGGAGGAGATGTGGAACATACATGTATACGTACGATATTGCAGTGCTTGTTACGTTAAGAAGAACGATGCAATGTCCCTTCGGATATGCATCCATTATGAAATATATGAAATGTATTTGCAGTTGCAAATATGGACAACCATCAGCTGTATAATAGAATGAAAAGTTTGTGCCGGACCGGAACTAGAACCCAGATTTCTCGCTTTATGCAAGCGGTCGCCTTAGCCGCTTTATCTATCCGTGCACAACTCATGATCAGACCAAAACTTCCATATGTCCCCGTCCCTGCGTCACAACCTGTACTCGCACACACATCAGATAATTCCCGTACAGTGGAGGACATTTTAACTGAATGTCACTACCTGGTATCGGCGGGTAAATAAAATATTGCAGTGTTGTGTTATTAAGAAGTTTATGAAATCTTCGTTTGGACATGCACTGCTGACGGTTGTCCTTATTCACAACTGCGAATACGTTTCATATATCTCATAACGTCTGTGGTCGCCACAGTGTCTTTGCATCTTTCTTCTGAACGACACAGGCACTGCAATATCGCATGTATCCACTGATACCAGGCAGTTAATTTCAAGTAAAATGTCCTACTCTGTACAGGAATTACATAATGTGTCCGAGTACAAACTGGCTGTGAGTCATGCACCGATAGCCTAAGCGGAAAAGGCGACTACCCGTGTAAGATCGGAAACCCAGGTTCGATTCCCCAGCACAAATTTTCATTGTCGTCATTTCATAATATAGCTGGTGGTTGTCCGTATTCGCAACTGCGAATGTATTTCATGTACACATACATACAAACATACATCCATTTTTATACAGGGTGAGTCACCTAACGTTGCCGCTGGATATATGTCGTAAAAAAAATGGCTCTGAGCACTATGGGACTCAACTGCTGAGGTCATTAGTCCCCTAGAACTTAGAACTAGTTAAACCTAACTAACCTAAGGACATCACACACATCCATGCCCGAGGCAGGATTCGAACCTGCGACCGTAGCGGTCTCGCGGTTCCAGACTGCAGCGCCAGAACCGCGCGGCCACTTCGGCCGGCATATATGTCGTAAACCACATCAGATACTGACGAACCGATTCCACAGACCGAACGTGAGGAGAGGGGCTAGTGTAATTGTTTAATACAAACCATACAAAAATGCACTTAAGTATGTTTTTTAACACAAACCTACGTTTTTTTAAATGGAACCACGTTAGTTTTGTTAGCACATCTGAACATATAAACAAATACGTAATCAGTGCCGTTTGTTGCATTGTAAAATGTTAATTACATCCGGAGATATTGTAACCTAAAGTTGACGCTTGAAACCTCCGACGTTCAGTTGCGTGTTGTAACAAACACGGGCCACGGTCGGCGAGCAGCATCTGCAGGGACATGTTTACGATGACGACCGTGTTTTCGAGTGTGGCTGTAATGCACTGTTGTGGTTTGGTCTAGCTGTCGCAGTGTCCGCATGTAGCGCTTGCTGCTGTTGTTATTCTGCATTCGTCTCCGCACGCAGACCAACTGTAGTACACCGTGTTACCAGATGTCTGTGATAGTGTAGTGTTGTAGGAACTGTGACCATGGTGTATTCGAACTCTGAAAAGGCGGAGATGATACTCATCTATGGCGAGTGTCGACGAAATGCAGCTGAAGCGTGCAGGGTGTATGCAGAACGGTACCCGGACAGAGAGCATCCAACGTGCCGCACATTGCAAAACATCTACCGCCAACTGTATGCTACAGGTATGGTCGTAGCACGCAAACGGGTCCGTAACAGGCCCGTCACAGGAGAAGCGGGTGCAGTTGGTGTGTTAGCTGCTGTTGCCATGAACCCACACATGAGTACACGGGACATTGCGAGAGCCGGTGGACTGAATCAAAGTAGTGTCATGCGCATACTGCATCGTCACAGCTTTCACCCGTTTCATATGTCACTACATCAGCAATTACATGGTGATAACTTTAATCATCGAGTGCAATTCTGTCAATGGGCATTAACAGAGAATGCGTTGCAGTTCTACCTGTTTACCGATGAAGCGGGTTTCACAAACCACGGGGCAGTGAATCTACGGAACATGCATTACTGGTCCGTGGACAATCCTCGCTGGCTCAGACAGGTAGATCGACAGCGACCGTGGACTGTAAATGTATGGTGCGGAATCATTGGCGACCACCTCATTGGTCCTCACTTCATTGTAGGGGCCCAAACAGTTGCAACATACATCGCGTTTCTACAGAATAACCTGCCAACGTTGCTCGAAAATGTCCCACTGGAAACGCGTCGACGTATGTGGTATCAGCATGATGGTGCACCTGCACATTCCGCAATTAACACTAGGCTGACCCTTGACAGGATGTTCGACGGGCGTTTCATAGGACGTGGAGGACGCATAAATTGGCCAGCCCGTTCTCCTGATCTTACACCTCTGGACTTCTTTCTGTGGGGTACGTTAAAGGAGAATGTGTACCGTGATGTGCCTACAACCCCTGAGGATATGAAACAACGTATTGTGGCAGCCTGCGGCGACATTACACCAGATGAACTGCGGCGTGTACGACATTCATTACGCCAGAGATTGCAATTGTGTGCAGCAAATGATGGCCACCACATTGAACATCTATTGGCCTGACATGTCGGGACACACTCTATTCCACTCCGTAATTGAAAACGGAAACCACGTGTGTACGTGTACCTCACCCCTCATGGTGATGTACATATGCGTCAGTGAAAAAGACCAATAAAAAGGTGTTAGCATGTGGACGTAATGTGCTGTTCCAGTCTCTTCTGTACCTAAGGTCCATCACCGTTCCCTTTGGATCCCTACGTAATTCGGTGCTCTCCGATACACACGATCGAACAGCGGAGGAGTGGTACTGAAGCGTCAACTTTAGGTTACAATATTCCGGATGTAATTAACATTTTACAATGCAACAAACGGCACTGATTACGTAATTGTTTATATATTCAGATGTGCTAACAAAACTAACGGGGTTCCATTTAAAAAAAACGTAGGTTTGTGTTAAAAAACATACTTCCGTGCATTTTTCTATGGTTTGCATTAACAAATTACACTAGCCCCTCTCCTCACGTTCGGTCTGTGGAATCGATTCGTCAGTAGTTGATGTGGTTTACGAAATATATCCAGCGGTAATGTTAGGTGACTCACCCTGTATATGTGTATTATATACACTGCTGGCCACCGTAAATGCAACACCCTGAAGGAAGCATCCGAACCAAGTGAAATTTACACCATGAGTTTGCAGCGATGAGATATGCAACTGATTAGAATTTCAGCGCAGACGCACATCACGCGCGCCTGTGGCGCCACCTCATAGCGCCATTTAAGGCTTGGCGATTTCGACGCGTGTACATTCGGCACGTGTGTTTACCTTGTGGTTGTTTCACAAGACGATCAGTTATGCCTCGTAGACAACAGCGAACATCTTTTGATCAAATATCCGAGTTCGACAGAGGAAGGATAGTGGCTTACCGAGATTGTGGATTATCATACAGAGAAATCGCTAGTCGTGTTGGACGAAACCAAACAACTGTAATGCGGATATGTGACCGTTGGATGCAGGAGGGTACGACGGACCGACGTGGTCGATCGCATTCACCAAGGTGCACCACTGCACGTGCTGATAGGCAAATTGTGCGCATGGCAGTGACGGATCGCTCAGTGACATCCCGAACCGTAGCACAGCACATTGCGTCTGTAACGCATCATCCAGTGTCTGCGCGTACCATTCGACGCCGTTTACAGCAGAGTGGTCTGTCCGCAAGACGTCCATTGCTTCGTCTACCATTGACGCAGAACCACAGACGTCTCCGTCGCCAATGGTGTGATGACAGACGGGTGTGGACGACAGAATGGAATGACGTTGTCTTTACTGACGAGGCACGCTTCTGTCTGCAGCACCACGATGGTCGGATTCGAGTATGGAGACACCGTGGAGAGAGGATGCTGGACAGCTGCATTATGCACCGCCACACTGGGCTTTCACCGGGTATTATGGTATGGGGCGGTATTGGATATTACTCTCGCACGCCTCTAGTACGCATTGCCGGTACTTTAAATAGCCGGCGCTACATGTCCGAGGTGCTGGAGCCAGTTGTCCTTCCTTACCTTCAGGGCTCGGCCACAGCCATATTTCAACAGGATAATGCGCGACCACACGTGGCACGCATTGTCCAAAGGTTCTTCGTCAATAACCAGATTGAATTGCTTCCCTGGCCGGCTCGCTCTCCGGATCTTTCGCCGATAGAAAACATGTGGTCCATGGTTGCTCAACGAGTGACCCAGATTACATCCCCAGCTGCCACACCAGATGATCTTTGGCAACGTTTGGAAGCTGCTTGGGATGCTGTACCCCAGGAACACACCCAACGTCTCTGTGTCTCAATGCCGAGACGTGTGGCAGCGGTGATCTCCAACAATGGAGGCTACTCTGGCTACTGATTCTGGCAGGAACCACATGTCACAGATGTCTGTAAACGTAATCATTTCATACTTAGTCAACATGTTATCTACAAATTAAATTTTGTTGTGCTACCTCTTGTCTTTCTTGGTGTTGCATTTACGGTGGCCAGCAGTGTAATACAGTTATAAAAGTCGAGGGACATGAAAGGGAAGCAGTGGTTGGGAAGGGAGTGCGACAGGGTTGTAGCCTATCCCCGATGTTATTCAATCTGTATATTGAGCAATCAGTAAAGGAAACAAAAGAAAAATGCGGAGTAGGAATTAAATCCATGGAGAAGAAATAAAAACTTTGAGGTTCGCCGATGACATTGTAATTCTGTCAGAGACAGCAAAGGACTTGGAAGAGCAGTTTAACGGAATGGACAGTGTCTTGAAAGGAGGATATAAGATGAACATCAACAAAAGCAAAACGTGGATAATGGTATGTCGTCGAATTAAGTCGGGTGATGCTGAGGGAATTAGATTAGGAAATGAGACACTTAAAGTAATAAAGGAGTTTTGCTATTTGGGGAGCAAAATAACTGATGACGGTCGAAGTAGAGAGGATGTAAAATGTAGACTTGCAGTGGCAAGGAAAGCGTTTCTGAAGAAAAGAAATTTGTTAACATCGAGTATAGATTCAAGTGTCAGTAAGTCTTTTCTGAAAGTATTTGTACGGAGTATAGCCATGTATGGAAGTGAAACGTGGACGATAAATAGTTTAGACAAGAAGAGAATAGAAGCTTTCGAAATGTGGTGCTACAGAAGAATGCTGAAGATTAGATGGGTAGATCACATAACTAATGAGGAGGTATTGAATAAAATTGGGGAGAACAGGAATTTGTGGCACAACTCGACTAGAAGGAGGGATCGGTTGGTAGGACATATTCTGAGGCATCAGGGGATCACAAATTTAGTATTGGAGGGCAGCGCGGAGGGTAAAAATCGTAGAGGGAGACCAAGAGATGAATACACTGAGCAGATTCAGAAGGATGTAGGTTGCAGTAGGTACTGGGAGATGAAGAAGCTTGCACAGGATAGAGTAGCATGGAGAGCTGCATCAAACCAGTCTCAGGACTGAAGACAAAACACAAACATGATAAAGTGGACATTAATTAGGGGTATGTCTATTCTTCGCCTTTACTAGGGCTTGAACTGTTCTGGGGACAGTTTCAATAAGGTGTCTGAATGTCTATGGAGGATGCCAGCCCATTTTTCGTCAACAGACGAAATTAGAGAAAGTGGTAACTTGGGTCTGGCCCGAATTCGACGTTCTGACTCATCGCAAAGGTGTTCCGTTGGGTTCAAGTGTGGACTCTGGAGAGGATTGTCCATTTCAGGAGTGTTATTGTCCTAAAAACCATTGCATCGCAGATGCTGCTTCATGACACAGTTATGCTGATACAGTCATCTTCTAGAAATCATTCCTTTCCTGTATGCAGTACACAATGCTGCAAAAGTGTTCATAATCTTCAGCATTTAGCGTTTTCTTACGCGTAGTAAGAGTGGCACACAGTAACCAAGAAACTCTTCCTGATACCGTAACACTATCACCTCCATACTCTACTGGTAGCACTACACATAGAGGAAGGTAACGTTCTCCATCCTTTTAGTAGTATTGCCACATGGTATGGGGTGATTCATTACTCCAAATTACTAGTTGCCAGCTATCCACTGCCCTGTGGCTTCATCCCTTACAGTACCTGAATCGTCGCTTGTCCTTAACCATAGAAATGAGTGGCTTATCAAGAGCTGCTCGACCATTGTAACCCATCCTTTTAACACCCCAGACGCAGTCATGGTGGTAGATGTACTGCTAGAAGCACTTTAGAAAACACGAGTAATTCCTTCTTTTGAGTTCATGAGTTTTTGCAACCACCCTGTGCAATACTCGACAGTCGCCATCCGTCAGTACATGAAGTATGCCTGGGCTTGGTTTAGCTACGCATGTTCCTTCGCTTTTCTACTTCACACTCACATCACCAATCCGATCACTAGTACATGTTTGGAGTCACTGATGTCTCCATTCTGATGTTATTGATTCTCTACTGACAACATAATACTCCTCACCCGGTTTTATAATGACGGCTTCGCCTCTCATGACATCTGCCCATTACATAGGGATGTCCTGATACATTTGACGAAATAGTATATGTAATTCCAGTTAACGTACGATGTGTGCCGGATGATAATAGGATACCAAAATCATTGTCCCTCTTTTCTACTCCGTGCCATACGGTACGCAAGAACGATTTTACTCCTCTCTATACGCAAGAATTTCTGTGTTGTACTCTAGCGGTAACTGCGCAAGAAGTGTCCTATTCGGATGAAGTAATATGTCTTTTCACTCATACTGAAATGTAAGCTCTCGCAGTTTTGAAAGTAATGCGCTTCCTAATGCACGTTGCCTTTCTTATAGTGTCACCCACAGAAGATCGTTGAACATTTCATTGATGTTCTCGCTCTTACTATACAAACCAGTAAAGAATCGCACAGAACTTTATTAAATCTTTTCCGTCTTTAACTTTAATCAGATTTAGAAAAAAGAAAAAAAGTCTCGAAACAGTTATAGTCGCTTTTTTGTGTTGACCGGTTTCGGTGAAACATCTACAGACCATATTGTCCATGATAAGGTGGAAGCATAGGTGAAGTAATATCTTTAGCACGTACCGGTAAGCTATGTAAAATAGCACAAGTTATTTAGTTTGCACAGCTGGCTGATAACTAGAATACATTTCTACTTCACCTATGCTTCCAACGTTGACATTATCGTCTTTAAGTGATTCAACTGGGTACCAGTCAGCAAGAATTGATAAAATAGCGACTTAGACTATTTCAGTGTTAGCTTTTGATAATTAGTCATTGCAGTTCCCTATACGGTATGTCCAAAATTATAAATTTAGCAAACATCCCAGATCGACGAACAGTTTTCATAAAGTGGTCCAACTCGTATTTTTACCATACCCCTGTTTCGTTGTTTGTTAACTAAACTACCTTGTTAGTTTTCCAATAAATCTCAGACTGGCGTCAGCTTTCCCAGCGGTTATATTTATTTGATCTCTCTACGTTAAATCACCTCGGACAGATACTCTCATACAAGCTGCTCATAAAGAGGTGTTCATCACCAATATGGCATATGTAATTAGTGTTTCTTTCACCGGAAGTAGACTGGAATAACGACATACCCAGATAACACTGGGTACTCAACAACTATGCAGGTAAGAAAAAAATCTCATAGTACTATCACACTGACACGGGAACGATCTATAATTTTAACTCTGTAAAAAATACGAAATTTTCCTATTATTCCTCTATAGAAAGTAAATATGTGACCTGTGTTAACAACATAGTACGAGGCCTGTTCAGAAAGTAAGCTCCGATTGATTGCCAAATTGAAACCACAGTGAACATCAGAAATGTTTTACTTGTAACAATTAGCTACACCTTTCAGCTACTTCTCTACGTAGTCGCCGTTCTGACTTAGACTTTTGTCATAGCGTTGTACCAACTTTTCAATAGCCTCATCATAGAAGGCAGCCGCCAGTGCTTTCCGCCAATTCTCCACGCTGGCCTACACCTCGTTGTCTGTGTCAAAATGTTGTCTTCAAAGACAGCGGTTCATGTGACCAGAGATGAAACTCAGGGGGAGACAATTGTGGACTGTATTGTGGGTAATCTCACATTTACATTTGAAAACGATGCAGGAGCATCTTCATTGCCCCTGCAGAATGCGGCTGAGAATTGTCTTGAAGAAGAAACAGCACGACAGTTATGTAATGTTAGCTGCATAGCTTCAGGCGAAATTTCTCACGAGGCCCTCGTACTTGGCGGCAGACGCTATTTTCTAGACATCTTTACGCACTCACTGCGAGCTCAGAAATGAGAAGAGCGACGTGATGCTAACTGGGGTTATACTAGAGACACTACCCAACACATCTGTGCAAAGCTTTATCGGATTTTCATAGTCGTTTCCATTTCGCGACCGATCGGAGCTTACTTTCTGAACGCCCCTCGTACATAAAGGAAAATTATATTCCAAAATGATTTATGGAAGTCACTCCATCGAGATGTAAGTATAATAAGACATCTCATAGTAGCATTACGTAGACATAGAATAAAACGATACATAAACGTAATGTCAACAGGAACACTTGCTAATGGCACAATACCGAAACAAGCTTGTCGTGAACTTATGTAATCCATAGGAAGTAAACATTTTGCAACTAATTTTGTCAAAAATTATAAATGAAACACAAACAACACGGGTGTAACATTCTACAATAATTTTATAAGCACAGCACTGTTAGTCACATTTTGCTCAGTGGTAAAGACAGCACCCCAGCTTTGGAAAAAAGTAGAAGATATAAAATTACTTGTGACTGTGGGACCTTCTATATACACTATGTGATCAAATGCATCCGGACACATGGCTGAAAATGACTTACAAATTCGTGGCGCCCTCCATCGGTAATGCTGGAATTCAATATGGTGTCGGCCCACCATTAGCCTTGATGACAGCTTCCACTCTCTCAGGCATACGTTCAATCAGGTGCTGGAAGGTTTCTTGGAGAATGGCAGCCCATTTCTCACGGAGTGCTGCACTGAGGAGAGGTATTGATGTCGGTCGGTGAGGCCTGGCACGAAGTCGGAGTTCAAAAACATCCCAAAGGTGTTCTGTAGGATTTAGGTCAGGACTCTGTGCAGGCCAGTCCATTACAGAGATGTTACTGTGCAATCAAATAGCTCTGAGCACTATGGGACTCAACATCTTAGGTCATAAGTCCCCTAGAACTTAGAACTACTTAAACCTAACTAACCTAAGGACATCACACACACCCATGCCCGAGGCAGGATTCGAACCTGCGACCGTAGCAGTCCCGCGGTTCCGGACTGCAGCGCCAGAACCGCTAGACCACCGCGGCCGGCTTACTGTGCAATCGCCATCCCTTAAATTGCTCTTCAACAGTGAGAAGAAAGAAGGTGCTTAAAACATCAATGTTAAGCCTGTGCTGTGATAGTTCCACTCAAAACAACAATGGGTGCAAGCCCCCTCCATGAAAAATACGACCACACCATAACACCAACGCCTCCGAATTTTACTGTGGCACTACACACTCTGGTAGATGACGCTCACCGGGCATTCACCATACCAACACCCTGCCATCGGATCATCACATTGTGTACCGTGAGTCGTCACTCTACACAACGGTTTTCCACTGTTCAGTCGTCCAAAGTTTATGTTTCTTACACCAAGCGAGGCGTCGTTTGGAATTTATCGCCGTGATGTGTTGCTTATGAGCAGCCGCTCGACCATGAAATCCAACAAAAAAAAAAAAAAAAAAAAAAAAAAAAGAAAGAAAAATTGATCAGATGTGTGTGAAGTCTTATGAGACTTAACTGCTAAAGTCATCAGTCCCTAAGCATACACACTACTTAATCTAAATTATCCTAAGGACAAACACACACACCCATGCCCGAGAGAGGACTCGAACCTCTGCCGGGACCAGCCGCCCAGTCCATGACTGCATCTCCTAAGACCGCGCGGCATGAAATCCAAGTTTTCTCACCTCTCGCCCAACTGTCATAGTACTTGCAGTCGATCCTGATGCACTTTGGAATTCCTGTGTGATGGTCTGGATAGATGTTTGCCTATTACACATGGTATCCAACGAAACAGCATAGAGTGGTCAGCAAAACATGAACCATGCTGTTTACTAAAATTATTGTGAGGCTGTCCATTGTATACTTTCAGAAATCTAGAACCTGGGGCTATATAAAGGCAGTGAGGTAGCAAGGGTAAATGTCTCCCAGGCAAAACTTCGACTTGGCGACTCCTGCCACACCTGCTGTCATTTCCTCATTATTTTGTTAAATTATTAATGCCCTTTAGTGCTTCTATTGAGATCAACACGACTTTACAATCAAGTAAAAGGTATACATTTTTAAATTAATTTTTTCTACGGGTAAATTCAATTCACGGAACAACACACAGTCCAAAGTCATATTGCTAGCAACAGTGTCACGAAATGTTTTTCATTCATTCATTTCCAATGAATGCAGAGCTGAAATAAACAAAATAACTAAAGCAACTATTTACAATTTCACTGGGCTGGCTCTTCTGGAATAACGAGATGTGGCTCCATCTAGCGACCAAAAATGAGAAACAAGTGTCTACATACCAGTTTTTTTTTACACAACAGTGATGTATGGAGGTCAATGTAACTTCGTGCACGTACACAACATCGGCTGGTAGGTAAATGATTTGAGTTACAATTCTATGTGACAGGTAGAACGGCCACAAGAGTGCATTAGTGTTGTCCGTGTTCAGTGTTGTGACCTGGCCTTGTAGGATATATAAGTGGCGTGAACAGTATCAGATATTGAGTGATGGCTGTTGAAATTAGCATACACCTCTGTAATTCCTGTGCTACAGTGGATAGTGATACCACTGCGTCTAATGTACACTCTCGATACATTTCTTGTGTTTATGGTATTTTTAGCTGTTGCATATCAGATTTTCTCTATGGAAGTTTACGAATATCTGAAAGCTTAAATTAGAGTATATTATTAAAAATTAGTTTCAGTAATTACGAAACAATTTATAATTCACAGAAATTGTGCTCAAGATTTAAACAATAATTTCTACGTATAAATCATTTCAGTTAAATTATAATCTATGATCTATCGATAAATAACTTTTGTATCTTTTGCTTATGTTACTCCCTGTAGTTTGAATGTAGCAGTTGTAATGTGGCAGGGGAGTCAGAAGAAAGTCTGTTTTGCGTGTTGGTGTTGGACAGATGTGAGGAGGCAAGACTGTAACTTGTCTCCATTGCATCCGTGTGAAATGTATGCAAAAAGTATTATAGATGGTCAAGAAATGTGAGAAACTGAACGGTGATTATTCAAAAAAATGGTTCAAATGGCTCTGAGCACTATAGGACTTAACATCTATGGTCATCAGTCCCCTAGAACTTAGAACTACTTAAGGTGATTATTCAAGTGAGACAAAATATGAATGCGGTACTTTCAAATGTGTTACAGTCGGGATTATTTCAACGTTACCTGTTTGGTAACGCAAGGGTACTTCATTATGGGCCATATAGCTTAATGAAAGAATTACTCCACAACATGAACGGCAGGAAGAGAAAGGAATATTGTTCTTAAACCTAATAAAACCTAGGCTTTTGCAGCGAGTCGTACCCATTTTTATTTCAGGACAATGAGCAATAGCAACTACGACGTCTTCAAGATAATTAAAATGAGCATTGCTTTTTGACTTGAATTTTACAATGTGAAGTGTAGATATAACTGATCAGCAACCTGTGTCCTGAAATGCAGCTGAACTAATTATATGTATAGTGTACAGGATGTCCATAATTACAGTTCCAGTTTCAAAATGATGTAGAATGACAACCGCTGCTCAGAATGACGCCAAATTTGAAATGCGTCTTATTGACACAGAGGAAAAAATTGACCAACAGATGGCGTTGTAAGCGTCTTAACGTAAATGGAGTAGGCTACTAATGACACAAATCGCAATACGAAAGCTATACCGTCATTTTTTTCGTTTTACAGCGTTTCATAGTTACTTCAAAAAAAAAATGGCTCTGAGCACTATGGGACTTCTGAGGTCATCAGTCCCCTAGAACTTAGAACTACTTACACCTAACTAACCTAAGGACATCACACACATCTATGCCCGAGGCAGGATTCGAACCTGCGACCGTCGCGGTCGCGCGGTTCCAGACTGTAGCGCCTAGAACCGCTCGGCCACTTCGACCGGCTAGTTACTTCAAAATTCTTGGAAGTGTGTCCCGCCTATGCAAATAAATGAAGGGCAGTTTGTTTTTTGCCATACGCGTATCGCTTCTTTTATTTATGAAACATCTTCAGTGGCCTGTAATACATGTTTCTTTCTATACAATAATAAATGTATTACGTAGTAGTTACAATATGTTACTATGTTACATTTTGTCACATTTTTCTCTTGTTTTTCGGATTAGAAACAACTTTTGTAGCACAAAAAAGTGGTTCAAATGGCTCTGAGCACTATGGGACTTAACTTCTGAGGTCATCAGTCCCCTAGAACTTAGAACTACTGAAACCTAACTAACCTAAGGACATCACACATATCCATGCCCGAGGCAGGATTCGAACCTGCGACCGTAGCGGTCGCGCGGTTCCAGACTGTAGCGCGTAGAACCGCTCGGTCACTCCGGCCGGCTTTGTAGCACAAATATCGGGTGTTAAATTATTGTTTGTTGTTGCTTACAATTTTCAGTACTGTCAGTGGAGTAATAAGGACTAACAACACTGGAAATCGGAAGCAACAAAAGTTGTTTCTAATCTGAAAAAACAAGAGAAAAACGTGATAAAATGTGACATAGTAACATATTGTAACTTCTACATAATACATATATTAGATGCATAAAAAGAAACGTGCTTTACAATTCACTGAAGATGCTTCACAAATAAAAAAGGCGAAACGCTTGTGGCAAAAAACAAACTTACTTTGATTGAGTTGCATAGACAGATCACACTTCCTTGAACGAAGGCTATAGTTTGAGTTGCACATTACGCCACCCGACATGCGTACTGTTCAACGTGGATGACTGCGCAAGTTTGGCAGTGAACAATTGTGGCAGTGTTAGGACGGAAAAGATCGATTGTTAATTGTCTCGAGGCTAAAAGCGGCATAAAAAGCAAAACGAAATCGGTTTTTAAGTGTCCTGAGTCCAAAGGCCGCATAAAAAGCTAAATGACATCGGTTTATAATTGTCGTGAGGCTGGCGCAAGACATAATCAGTGTTCTCTACATGAAATGTATTCGCAGTTGCGAATATGAACGCCAGTCAGTTGCATGATGGAATTATGCAGTTCTAAAGCAACGACTGCACACTAACCAGCATAGTCCTGCGAAACGGCATCAAGATGGCGATGACCCGCGCGCCAATTGGAAGAGCCGGCCGCGGTGGTCTAGCGGTTCTAGGCGCTCAGTCCGGAACCGCGCGGCTGTTACGGTCGTAGGTTCGAATCCTGCCTCGGGCATGGATGTGTGTGATGTCCTTAGGTTTAAGTAGTTCTAAGTTCTAGGGGACTGATGACCACAGATGTTAAGTCCCATAGTGCTCAGAGCCATTTGAACCAATTGGAAGAGCGAGTAGCGCCACACCTCCAGGAAGACAGAGTTAAGTGGGCCCTGTCAATGCTGATTTAACCAGCCGTCCGTCGCTGGTTGGCCTCAGTTCGGTCGCAGACTTCGTGAGCATCAGTACTGCGCAATAGGAAAACGATACTTAGCCTGCGTTCTGTGAGTAGTATCACTGTAGATAAAAGTACTTGCATCTAGGAGGCGCAGGAATCAAGTTTATTTCCGTTTTAAAAATAAAGTGTCGTATTAATTAGAAAGTTGAATGGCAGATTATTTTGTATTCCTGCCACCGGCGATCGCACCGTCTCTCCTTCCTTCTTTGTGCCTGTGCTGACTCCTACAGTATCCGACACAGCAGGAATGACAACAATGAAAATTTGTGCCAGGCCGGGACTAGAACCCTGACTTCCTGCTTCTCGCCAACGGTAGCCTTCGGCTTAGGCTATGCGAGCATGACTCAAAGCCAAACCCAAAATTCCATGTTGTCAACAGTATGTGTACAACCTGTACTCGTACGTCCATTATGTACGAGGGTAATCCCAAAAGTAAGTTCTCTTATTTTTTTATAAGTACATAGACCTGTTTATTTCACAATGGTTTACGTCAGTTTACAGCTTGAACATTTAGCTATTTTTCGAAATAATCACCATTTTTGTCGATGCATTTTTGTAGACGGTGTGGCAGTTTTTGTTGCCCATGTCATACCAGCTCGCCGCCATGCTGTTCAGAAAGTTATGAACCTCTTCTTTCACCTCGTCAGCGGCGCTGAATCGCTTTCCGGCCCAATGTTCTTTTAACCTAGGGAACAGGTGATAGTCACTGGGCGCCAAGTCAGGACTATAGGGTGGGTGGGCGATTATGTTCCACAGAAACTGTTGCAGGAGAGCAACGGTTTGCCGAGCGATGTGGGGGCGAGCGTTGTCATGGAGAATGTGTGCGCCCTTGCTCAACATTCCTTTTCTCCGGTTCTGAATTGCTCGTTTGAGTTTTTTCAGAGTCTCACAGTACCTGTCAGCTTTAATTGTGGTCCCAGTGAGCATAAGACGGTTGTCATGACTTTACCGGCAGACTGTTTGAATTTCCGCGGCTTTGGCGAAGAAGGATGCCTCCACTGGCGTCATTGTTGCCTGGTCTCAGGTGTAAAGTGGTATTCCCAGGTTTCGTCACCCTTGACAATTGAGTCCAGAAAATTGTCCTATTCGGTTGCAAGGCGGTGAAGAAATGCGCGGCACCGGCCGGGGTGGCCGAGCGGTTCTAGGCGCTACAGTCTGGAACCGCGCGACCGCTATGGTCGCAGGTTCAAATCCTGCCTGGGCATAGATGTGTGTGATGTCCTTATGTTAGTTAGGTTTAAGTAGTTCTAAGTTCTAGGGGACTGATGACCTCAGAAGTTGAGTCCCATAGTGTTTAGAGCCATTTTTTGTCGGTTCGGGTGTTACGGAGCTATTTACTTAAATAAATAAAATTATTAATAGTAGCTGGTTGCTGTCTTTTCCTTTGAAAGGTAAATTTAGATATATGAACAACATTTTACCGTCCAACCAAATGCGCGGGAAGCATCAACTCGTTGCCGCATGTGCTCCTCAGTCAGCATGCGTGGCACCCATCTTGCGCACATCTTCCGGTAGTTCAATGTTTCCGTTAAAATTCTGTGAGCGGTGCTTCGGGAAACCTCAGGAACAAACGTGCAGAGATCATCCAGGGTGATCCGCCGATCTTCACGCATGCTTTGCTCAACGTTCAACACTGTCTCCTCAGAAACTGACGGTCTCCCGCTCCTTTGTTCGTCGTGAATTTCGGTCCGACCAGCTGCAAACTCTCTACATCACTCACGAACATTTTTGACATCCATGCACTACTCACCATACACTTCCGTCAATTGGCGATGGATTTCAATCGGCACTGTGCCCTTTGCGTTCAAAAACAGAATAACTGCGAGCAATTCGCACTGGGCAGTAACATCCAACGGGAGCTCCATTCTCAACGAGTGCCAAGCCAAGACTGAGCGCCCCAGCGCGGCGTACGCATGTTTACACACAGAGCGGGAAGCACTCTTCATGACAGTGTGACCAACTGCCACACAGAGTTCTGTACTTATAATAAAATAGGAGACCTTACTTTTGGGATTACCCTCGTATATTCTCATATAGAGGAGACATTTTACTTAGAAGTCGCTTGACCGGTGTTTGACGATAATTACGATATTGCGGTGCCTGTGTTATTCCTAATTACGATGCAATGTTCCTTCGGACATGGACGCATGCAGGGAGAATCAGTGATTCTAATAGATACTGTCTTGTAGCTACCTGGAGGAACCACTGGCAAAAAGAATCGAGCACCGGGAGATACATGGTCTCCAGCAAGCCACTGGAGCTAAAGTTTAGTACGATGTAGCACAAACTTTAGTTACAGATTTTTCAATTTGCAATAACTCTTTTTGTACATTCGTTACCTCATTTAACGTCAGCAGTTCGTGCTCTTGTGGTTACCGTATCTGACTTTCTACCGTGGGATCCCATGATCGATTCCCGGCCGGCTCTGTGTGTGTTATCCTCATCATCATTTCATCTTTATCGACGCTCAAGTCGCCTGAGTAGTGTCAAACTTGTGTTCCCGGGTTCGATTCCCGGCGGGGTCAGGGATTTTCTCTGCCTCGTGATGACTGGGTGTTGTGTGATGTCCTTAGGTTAGTTAGGTTTAAGTAGTTCTAAGTTCTAGGGGACTGATGACCATAGATGTTAAGTCCCATAGTGCTCAGAGCCGTTTGAACTATTTTTCAAACTTGTGCCACGTGCTAAAATGTCATACAGTACGTACATTTCACCCCATTTAACAATCGTTACGTGTCCTACAATCAAGCAATTATAACACCGCCGAAACGAGAATCTGTGTCCTTTTCTGGATCTTAAATTCTTCTGAATAAGTATTAAGCATCGATTATCACAAGAAAAAGCTACATCTGATGGCAATATTTTACGCCACGAAATGCATCCTGTTAGAATAACAATATTTCTCACTCGCAAACATTCCTCCTCTGCTATGATATCTTACCCGTCCATCATAAGTTATTACCACTTATCTCATTCTCACACATAAAACTAATTGTTTCGCGTGCCTCGGTTCTCCTCTGGCTGTTGCATAATGTAGATGCTATCAGCGAAACGTTTCACAAAATGAGAAAACTGGACCTACGAGATGGTACGCCATATATAATGTGAAATCTCATTACAGATTTATCATCTTCATACTAACTAAATCTCCGGGAAGTTTTGGGTTGTGTTACATGCCGAGAGGTGGTGTGGATATTTCAAGGAATATGGTCAGTAAACATGGTCGTTAAATGCTGTACATAACCGTTCGCTTTGTACTGTATTGATACTAGTTGCATTTTAACAGAATAATAAAATAAAAATAAAAATACTTTTATTTTTCTATTAGCTAGCTTTCTAGTCAATGCAGAGTTCGTCTCAGATTGTAGGTATTTCCAGGTGTTTTAAACTTTACAGCAGATGCAGCAAGCTATCGGGATTGTGGCACTGTTGAAAATAGGGTGAATTAAAACAGGGTGGAAATTATTTAAACTGGTAAACTCTGGGAGGCTGCATGGGACACCAAAACAAGCATTTTTCTCTGATGTCATAATACCTGTGAGAATTTATAATCCGGTAGAGCGCGTGATCAGTTTCAGCACTGGTGCAATTGCACATAACATGGGGACGAATCAGGCGAATGTAAGAAGCGTCCTTCATGATCAATTGTAAATCCATTTCACTTACAGCGTGTGCACAGCCTGGAACCAGATGATTATCTAGTCAGAGCACAGTTTTTGCAATGGTACCTGGTCCAGTGTCGAAGCCACCAGATATTTCTATCCTCTGTTCTGTTTACAGAAAAAACAACGTTCGGGCTTTACGCGGTCTTCAACATCCACAGTTCTCATGTTTTGTGTAAAGTTAATCCGTATGCCACATTTACTCGCACTCATCAGTGGCAGTTCTGAGTGAGTGTCTGAGCCCGTCAACTCCAGCATTGGACTGTTGAAGACTGGAAATTGTATCGAGCGGATGGACGTGTATGATAACGCAGACAACCACATCAATCCATGGACCCCGCATCTCAGCAGGGGATTGTTTGTTCAAGCTGGTAGAAGCTCTGTAGTGGTGTGGGGCGTGTGCAGTTTGAGTGATATGGGGCCCTTGATACGTCTAGATACGACTCTGACAGGTAAAACGCACTCAAGCATCCTGTCTGATCACCTGCACCCACTCATGTCTATCGTGCATTCAGACGGACTTGGGCAGTTCCATGAGAACAATGCGACACCTCTCACGTCCAGAATTGATACAGACTGGCTCCAGGAACACTCTTCTGAGTATAAACACTTCCGATGGCCACCAAAGACCCCAGATATGAACATTATTGGGCATATCTGGGGTGCCTTGCAACGTGCTGTTCGGAAAAGATCTCCACCCGCTCCTAATATTACTGATTTATGGACAACCCTGCAGGATTCTCGGTGTCAGTTCCCTCCAGCACTACTTCAGATATTAACTGAGTCCATGTCACGTCGTGTAGCGGCAATTCTGCGTGCTCGCGGGGGCCCTACAAGATATTAGTGAGGTGTATCAGTTTCTTTAGCTTTTCATTGCAAAAGGGGTGTAACTTCTAGGCGATTCACACTTTTTGTAAAAATTCGTTACATGTCTCCCTAACAGCCAATTCTAATTTAATTTTCGTATTCTACTCGTCTTGCTTGCCTTTCCTCGAATGTGTTCGAGTGCAGATAGGCATATGTCTTCGCCGTGACTGCTTTTACCGCTGCGGCAAAGAGCGTAGAGAACTTTCTAGAATCACGTTGACACTGCCTAAAGACAGTGGCTGGAGGGCTTTTGTGATGTGGGGCGCGCTTTCCGGCTCTTAGATGACAAACTCGGCGGCGGTCTTTGTGGCGCTGTCGCGGGTCGCAGAGCGCAGTCCGCTGCCCGCCCCTGCACTGCCGGGGTCAGGGCCAAGTAGTGCGATCATATTGACCCCTGACACATTCCGCTCACGTCTCCAGCCGGGGGCTCCACGCAACACCGACAGCCTCAAATGTCGCTTCCGTGCTAGGGCGCGCCTTTCCATCGTAACCGGCCTAACACTTAACTTCCCCTTTTCCGAGTTCCTTACACAGCGGCTGACCGAAAGCGAAAGCACCATGGCCATCCTTTCGAAGTCTAAATTCAGCTGTGCTTCGGTCTTCCGTAATTCCTGAATCAAAAACATTTACAAAATTACCAGATCGACAAAAGATATAATTTGGTGTGGCGCAGCTCTGGCTTGTAAAACATTTTTAATTCTGCCGTGAACTGACACAGGGTGACAATTGTTGAACTATATTAAATAAAGGCCGGTCGGAGTGGCCGAGCGGTTCTAGGCGCTACAGTCTGGAACCACGCGACCGCTACAGTCGCAGGTTCGAATCCTGCCTCGGGCATGGATGTGTGTGATGTCCTTAGGTTAGTTAGGTTTAATTAGTTCTAAGTCTAGGGGACTGATCACCTCAGAAGTTAAGTCCCATAGTGCTCAAAGCCATTTGAACCATTTTTTTATATTAAATAAAATCATTATAGCTTCTGAACGGTTTGTGTTAGGACGTTCAGACTGCACGGTTGGCCGCGAGGCATCATGGGAATTAGTATGCGCATTTATGGTTTCGTTTAGCGACGATGTCCACTTTCATTTGGACGGGTTCGTAAATAAGCAAAATTGGCGCATTTGGGAGACCGAGAATCCGCATTTCACAATCGAGAATTCTCTTCACCCTCAACGGGTGACTGTGTGGTGTGCAACGTCCAGTCATGGAATAATCACTGCGATATTCCTTGATGGCACTGTGACTACCGAACGGTACGTGAAGATTTTGGAAGATGATTTCATCTCCATTATCCAAAGTGACCCTGATTTCGACAAGATGTGATTCATGCAAGACGGAGCTCGACCCCATCGAAGCAGGAGAGCGTTTGATGTATAGTAGGAGCACTTTGGGGACCGCATTCTGGTTCTGGGTTACACATATACATCTACGTGATTACTCTGCTATTCACAATAAAGTGCCTGGCAGAGGGTGCAATGAAATACCTTCAAGCTGTCTCTCTACCGTTTCACTCTCGAACGGCACGCGGGGAAAACGAACACTTAAATTTTTCTGTGCGAGCCCTGATTTGTCTTATTTTATCATGATGATCATTTCTCCCTATGTAGGTGGGTGGCAACAGAATTTTTTTGGAATCGGAGGAGAAAACTGGTGCTTGAATTTCATGAGAAGATCCCGCCGCAACGAAAAACGCCTTTGTTTTAATGATTGCCACTTCAATTCACGTATCATGTCTGTGACACTATCTCCCCTATTTCGCGATAGTAAAAACGAGCTGCCCTTCTTTGTACTTTTTCGATGTCATCCGTCAGTCCCATCTGATGCGGATCCCACTCCGCACAGCAATACTCCAGAATATGGCGGACAAGCGTGGTGTAACCAGTCTCTTCAGTAGACCTGTTGGACCTTCTAAGTGTTCTGCCAATTAATCGCAGTCTTTGGTTTGCTATACCCACAATATGATCTATGTGATCGTTCCAATTTAGGTTATTTGTACTTATAATCTCTAAGTATTTAGCTGAAATTACAGCCTTCTGATATGTGTGACTTACCGCGTAATCGAAATTTAGCTGATTTCTTTTAGTGCTCATGTGAATAACTTGGCACTTTTCTTTATTCAGGGTCAATTGCCACTTTTCGCACCATACAGATATCTCATCTAAATCATTTTGCATTTCGTTTTGATCATCTGATGACCTTACAAGATGGTAAATGACAGCATCATCTGCAAACAATCTAAGACGACTGCTCAGATTGTCTCCTATGTCGTTAATATAGATCAGGAACAATAGAGGGCATTTAACACTTCCTTGGGGAACGCCGGATATTACTTCTGTTTTGATGACTTTCCGTCTATTACTACGAACTGTGACCTTTCTGACAGGGCCGGCCGAAGTGGCCGTGCGGTTAAAGGCGCTGCAGTCTGGAACCGCAAGACCGCTACGGTCGCAGGTTCGAATCCTGCCTCGGGCATGGTTGTTTGTGATGTCCTCAGGTTAGTTAGGTTTAACTAGTTCTAAGTTCTAGGGGACTAATGACCTCAGCAGTTGAGTCCCATAGTGCTCAGAGCCATTTGAACCTTTCTGACAGGAAATCACGAATCCAGTCGCACAATTGAGGCGATACTCCGTAGGCACGCAGTTTGGTTAGAAGACGCTTGTGAGGAACGTCGTCGAAAGCCTTCTGGAAATCTAAAAATACGAAATCAGTTTGACATCCCCTGTCGATAGCACTTATTGCTTCATGAGTATAAAGAGCTAGTTGTGTTTCACAAGAACGATATTTTCTGAATCCGTGCTGACTATGTGTCAATAAATCGTTGTCTTCGAGGTACGCCGCGTGGGATTAGCTGAGCGGTCTCAGGCACTGCAGTCATGGACTGTGCGGCTGGTCCCGGCGGAGGTTCGAGTCCTCCCTCGGGCATGGGTGTGTGTGATTGTCCTTAGGATAATTCAGATTAAGTAGTGTGTAAGCTTAGGGACTGATGACCTTAGCAGTTAAGTGCCATAAGATTTCACACACATTTGAACTTCGAGGTACTTCATAATGTTCGAATACAGTATATGTTTCAAAACCCTACTGCAAATCGATGTTAGTGATATAGGCCTGTAATTCAGCGGATTACTACTACTTCCCTTTTTGGATATTGGTGTAACTTGAGCAATTTTCCAGTCGTTAGGTACGGATCTTTCTGCGAGCGAGTGGTTGTATACACTTGCCAAGAGGGCACTGGCATGGGCCTCGATTGGATGCCATATTGTACGGATCTGAACACATGCGACTCCTTTTTGTGGAGCTGTATTAAAGTCATGGTGTACAGCAATAACCCGTAAACCCATTGCTGAGCTGAAAACAGCCATTCAGGAGGTCATCGACAGCGTCGATGTTCTGCCACTGCAGCGGGTCACGCAGAACTTCACTGTACGTCTGCACCACATCGTCACCAATGACGGCAGGCATATCGAACACGTCATAACCTAAATCCTAAAATCTATAGTGACGTTTACATGTTGAACGAAGTGCGTACAGGCCGTAGTTTGTAATTAATTCACGTTTTTCCTCACAAAAAAAATGGTTCAAATGGCTCTGAGCACTATGGGACTCAACTGCTGTGGTCATAAGTCCCCTAGAACTTAGAACTACTTAAACCTAACTAACCTAAGGACAGCACACAACACCCAGCCATCACGAGGCAGAGAAAATCCCTGACCCCGCCGGGAATCGAACCCGGGAACCCGGGCGTGGGAAGCGAGAACGCTATCGCACGACCACGAGATGCGGGCTTTTCCTCACATAATTTAATAATTGTCGCCTGTACATATAAATTCTGCCAAGTATTGGATAATAGATTACAGAATTTCTTGTAAAGAAGCAATTCTAATTCCTCGAAAGACGCTGGATGGCAGCAAATGAAACATATTTTTCTTAATACGCACCACAGCGACTGGATAATATTCCAGTTCGGTGATTTTGGGGCGCTGTGTATTTTATTTTTATTTATTGATTATGTTCCGTGAGACCATAGGAGCCAAAGCTGCTTATTCATGGAACTGCTCACTATATAATTTACGAAATGCTGTTTAGAAAATTTACCATGAAAAGCATAAAAAATTTAATAAAATGGTTAAAAATGTGTGAGAATATACGAATAAGTAACGTATTATAGGATTCTCAACTATAGTGTGGATATACTTTTCAGAATAGAAGGAGTGTACCACAAAAAAATCTTTCAATATCGATTTGAAGACTTGGAGTTAATCATTCCAGTTTTTTTTTTGTTTTGTTCGTAGCTTATTAAAAACGTGACTTGGTGAACAGTGCCTAACTTTCTGAACCAAGCTGAAGGAAATGTTGTGCAAGTTAAAATCGCTTTTCCATTTGGGGTTTACCCGATGAATGTTGCAATTTCTTCGGAATAGTTTCAGCAACAAATCCCATGGTGGAGTATATGTACAGCAACGGAAGAGTAAGAATTCTTAGCGATCTCAACAACGGCCTATACGATGTTCGCGAACTGACATCGCAGATCTCACAGCGCTCTTTTCAAGGCTACGAATATTTTTGTGCAGTGCACAGAGTTGCCCTAAAATATGACACCATAGGAGATAATGGAGCGAAATTCAGCGAAGTGAACAAGCTTTCGCGTTTCAGGTAACTCATGTTTTCATCTTCTACTCAGGCAACTTCTTAGCAAAACAGGGCGGTCCAAATGAGCAAATCATCGGATGTGCGATTTTTCGTGTCCAGCTCCTGGCAAAGCACGTTGGAAAGGATTGTCATAACGATTTATATGAAGATAAATTTGATCTGTAACGATCAATAGTATGTTAATGAGAAAACGGACCAGAATAAATAAGTAATGCATAGCCCGAATGACATCCCATTTTTTTCACACAATACAGTGTGTAACGGATATACGAGGTGTGGCTAGAAAAAAACCGGACTAGTACTGGTGAAACAATAAAACGAATGCAATAAGGCTGAAAGTCGCGTGGCCTGTCACGTGACTCTCGCTCCGCCTACTGCTCGAGTTTCATCTGCCTCCTGCACTCAGTCTGCCCGTGGCGTCTGTTTTAAGTAGTTGACGTTTTGTCTGTGCGTCGGAAAATGTTGAGTGTACAGAAAGAACAGCGTGTTAACATCAAATTTTGTTTCAAACTAGGAAAATCTGCAAGTGAAACGTTTGTAATGTTACAACAAGTGTACGGCGATGATTGTTTATCGCGAACACAAGTGTATGAGTGGTTTAAACGATTTAAAGATGGCCGCGAAGACACCAGTGATGACACTCGCACTGGCAGACCATTGTCAGCAAAAACTGATGCAAACATTGAAAAAAATCGGTAAACTTGTTCGACAAGATCGCCGTTTAACAATCAGAGCAGTGTCTGAGTTAACAGGAGTTGACAAGGAAAGTGTTAGGCAGATTCTTCATGAAAGTTTCAACATGAACAAAGTGTGTTCAAAAATGGTTCCAAAGTGTCTCACAATTGAACAGAAGGAACGCCGAAGAATGATTTGTTCTGACATCCTGGAAAATATTGAAAGTGATCCCACCTTCTTACAAAATGTTATTAATTGCGATGAATCGTGGTCTTTTACTTACGATCCCGAAACTAAACGCCAATCGATGCATTGGAAAACTCCTGGTTCTCCACGACAAAAAAAAGCACGAATGTCAAAATCGAAATTCAAGGCAATGATGATTGGTTTTTTTTTTGACATCAAAGGGATTGTGCACATTGATTGGGTACCAGAGGGACAAACAGTGTATCAGCATTACTACATTAGCGTCCTGGCTACCCTACGTGAGCGAGTACGGAGAAAACGGAACGATTTGTGGAGAAAAAAGTCATGGATCCTTCACCAAGACAATGCCCCAGCTCACAGTGCGTTGTCAGTGAAGACGTTTTTGGCAAAACACAACATTCCCATCTTAGATCATCCACCCTACTCACCTGATTTGGCCCCGTGTGACTTTTTTCTTTTCCCTAAAGCCAAGTCAGCTTTGAAAGGAACTAGATTTGAGACTGTTGAAGCAGTAAAAGAAAAAGCGACGGAAGTAATGTATGGACTTACCGAAAATGATCTGCAGCATTGCTATGAACAGTGGAAGATTCGTATGGAGCGGTGTAGAGACCGAGGAGGAGAGTACATTGAAGGAGATAACATGAAATTGTAAATAATTGTAAATAAATGTTTTTTCCAGCATCAGTCCGGTTTTTTTCTAGCCGCACCTCGTAAGTGCAGGTATTTCTGTTGGTGACTGAGGACGGTGTGTTGAACAGCATTACGTCAGTATGTACGTCGTTTACAGACTAACAATGCCAGCCATTACAAGTAATAAGTTTTTAGGTTGGTGAATAACTCCAAGTACATGAGCCAAGAGCAAGTCATAATGACTATTTTCCCCTGGACAGTAGATTATGTGCTGAAATGTGGACGGGTGGACGCAAAACAGTTAGTCTATACACATCGGTGTTGTCCACTTAGTGGTGCAGTACGACCTTGCAGGAAACATCAGATCGTAAAGTCTAGGAAGAGTTTGTGGGAAGGCTCTTGGACGCTGATAACAACAACAAGCACATTGATGTGTGTATATATTAAGGTACCACATATAAAAATATCTGCACTTACACCCGTTACACCCTGTATTTCGACGATGGAACTCGTAGATTACACTGTTTAGCTGGTGTCCGTGCAAAGAATACACACCGTAACTAAACAGCATCTGACGGAAACAACCGATTCCTTCATAGAAATGATTTGTTGAAAAATGAAATTGAAACTTGGCTCAACTTCCGAAAACTTACCGTTTATTGATCCCACCTGTGCAGTCTTAGAGAGTCATAAGTGGTAATCGTTTTCGTCAGCTCCACGCTAGTGTATCATTAATGCAAACTTTTAACATTCGAGACTAAAAACTGTAGGGGAAAATCGAGATCGGAATATGTCCAACAAACAATTGAGGAGTTTGGGTATAAATACTCTGAGATGAAGAGGCTGGAACAAGAGAGGAAGTCGTCGCTGGCCACATCAAACCAACCATATGATTGATGAAAACAAACTGATAAGTGACCTTAGCTTTGTTCGTTGTTTGTGTAGCAGGTAATCCTATTGGAAATCGAGTTCTGTTATATCTTTCTCTGTTATTTCATTTTTAGGAATTTATTTATCTTTGTTAGATTAGAGCCACATCACCCACATTTAGAACTAACCAGGAATTCTATACGCTTTGCTATTACTTAGTAGTAAAGGAGTTTTGCTATTTGGGGAGCAAAATAACTGATGATGGTCGAAGTAGACAGGATATAAAATGTAGACTGGCAATGGCAAGGAAAGCGTTTCTGAAAAAGAGAAATTTGTTAACATCGAGTATAGATTTAAGTGTCAGGAAGTCGTTTCTGAAAGTATTTGTATGGAGTGTAGCCATGTATGGAAGTGAAACATGGACGACAAATAGTTTGGACAAGAAGAGAATAGAAGCTTTCGAAATGTGGTGCTACAAAAGAATGCTGAAGATTAGATGGGTAGATCACATAACTAATGAGGAGGTATTGAATAGAATTGGGGAGGAAGAGTTTGTGGCACAACTTGACAAGAAGAAGGGACCGGTTGGTAGGACATGTTCTGAGGCATCAAGGGATCACAAATTTAGCATTGGAGGGCAGCGTGGAGGGTAAAAATCGTAGAGGGAGACCAAGAGATGAATACACTAAGGAGATTAAGAAGTATGTAGGTTGCAATAAGTACTGGGAGATGGAGAAGCTTGCACAGGATAGAGTAGCATGGAGAGCTGCATCAAACCAGTCTCAGGACTGAAGACCACAACAACAACAACTACAACATTACATACATTACCACACATGTGGTACAATATAACTTAGAGTTACTACTGCGACAATTGGTCGCAGCAGCAATGGACATGAGGACTGTGGTCTACAAGCAAAAATACAGGAGAAGGGTCGTTAGATGAGTGACAAAATGCAGAGGAAGAGGAAAAGAAGATTAATTTAAGAAGAATTTAACATTTGTTTCACTATTAGAGGAAGAGAAATCTCAATGGCCTTAAATATTTGGAGAGAACAAATGAGGGCCGGCCGGAGTGGCCGTGCGGTTCTAGGCGCTACAGTCTGGAACCGAGCGACCGTTACGGTCGCAGGTACGAATCCTGCCTCGGGCATGGATGTGTGTGATGTCCTTAGGTTGGTTAGGTTTAAGTAGTTCTAAGTTCTAGGCGACTGCATAGTGCTCAGAGCCATTTGAGCCAGAACAAATGAGGATCCCAAAATCATGTGTTTCAGTTTTCTCATGAACACAGCATCGTGTTGTATCGGGTGGTTATATTTACAATGCAGCTACTCACAGAGGTCTTGGCAGTGAAACTTGGTAGGTATGCTAATGCATTAATGTTGAATCGACATCAACTGAAAAACATTAGTACCATTTTTGGCCATCAGATTCAAAGCTGGCGCTATACAATGGCTGTACGACGGTATGACATCTGTGGTGTCACCGCCAGACACCACACTTGCTAGGTGGTAGCCTTTAAATCGGCCACGGTCCATTAGTATACGTCGGACCCGCGTGTCGCCACTGTCAGTGATCGCAGACCGAGCGCCGCCACATGGCAGGTCTAGACTTACTAGCACTCGCCCAGTTGTACAGCCGACGTTCATAGGAATGGTTCACTGACAATCATGCTCTCATTTGCCGAGACGATAGTTAGCATAGCCTTCAGCTACGTCATTTGCTACGACCTAGCAAGGCGCCGTATTCAATTAATATTGAAATTATAAAACATGTACCGTCAAGAGCGCTGTACACCAAATATGGATTAAAGTTAACTATTCTACCAGTACCTCCTGTTTTGCTAGTCTTATTTCTCTGACCTGTTCCAGACCTCAAGCCAGTCTGCGTGTAATTAAACGCGTGTATTTCGGCCTCCTCTAGCAACACGGTGTTGGCTCTTCTGCCAACACTACAACATCCACGCTGTCATATAACAAGCCATAGTCGTTAATAATAAAATCAACATTAGCTTTCCTCACTTGTTTATTTCTGAACACGACCCGTTCCCAATCCATTACATATGGAAATATTTCTAGACGTCTTTGTTGGATTCATAGCTCCATATTTGCACGTGGTGATCAAACTAGAAACTGCACTACTGGCCATTAAAATTGCTACACCAAGAAGAAATGCAGATGATAAACGGGTATTCATTGGACAAATATATTATACTAGAACTAACATGTGATTACATTTTCACGCAATTTGGGTGCATAGATCCTGAGAAATCAGTACCCAGAACAACCACCTCTCGCAGTAATAACGGCCTTGATACGCCTGGGCATTGAGTCAAACAGAGCTTGGATGGCGTGTACAGGTACAGCTGCCTATGCAGCTTCAACACGATACCACAGTTCTTCAAGAGTAGTGACTGGCGTATTGTGACGAGCCAGTTTGTCGACCACCATCGACCAGACGTTTTCAGTTGGTAAGAGATCTGGAGAATGTGCTGGCCAGGGCAGCAGGCGAACATTTTCTGTATCCAGAAAGGCCCGTACAGGACCTGCAACATGTGGTCGTGCATTATCCTGCTGAAATGTAGGGTTTCGCAAGGATCGAGTGACGGGTAGAGCCACGGGTGGTAACACATCTGAAATGTAACGTCCACTGTTCAAAGTGCCGTCATTGCGAACAAGAGGTGACCGAGACGTGTAACCAATGGCACCCTATACCATCACGCCGGGTGATACGCCAGTGCGGCGATGACGAATACACGCTTCCAATGTACGTTCACCGCGATGTCGCCAAACACGGATGCGACCATCATGATGCTGTAAACAGAACCTGGATCCATCCGAAAAAATGACGTTTTGCCATTCGTGCACTCAGGTTCGTCGTTGAGTAAACCATCGCAGGCGCTCCTGTCTGTGATGCAGCGTCAAGGGTACCGCAGCCAAGGTCTACGAGCTGATAGTCCATGCTGCTGCAAACGTCGTCGAACTGTTCGTGCAGATGGTTGTTGTCTTGCGAACGTTCCCATCTGTTGACTCTGAATTCGAGACGTGGCTGCACGATCCGTTACAGCCATGCGAATAAGACGCCTGTCATCTCGACTGCTAGTGATACGAAGCTGTGGGGATCCAGCACGGCGTTCCGTATTACTCTCCTGAACCCACCGATTCCATATTCTGCTAACAGTCATTGGATCTCGACCAAGCCGGCCGGAGTGGCCGAGCGGTTCTAGGCGCTCCAGTCTGGAACCGTGCGACCGCTACGGTCGCAGGTTCAAATCCTGCCTCGGGCGTGGGTGTGTGTGATGTCCTTAGGTTAGTTAGGTTTTAGTAGTTCTAAGTTCTAGGGGACTGATGACCTCAGAAGTTAAGTCCCATAGTGCTCAGAGCCATTTGAACCATTTTTGATCTCGACCAACGCGAGCAGCAATGTCGCGATACGATAAACCACCATCGCGATAGGCTACAATCCGACCTTTATCAAAGTCGGAAACGTGATGGTACGCATTTCTGCTTCTTACACGAGGCATCACAACAACGTTTCACCAGGTCAACTGCTGTTTGTGTATGAGAAATCGGTTGGGAACTTTCCTCATGTCAGCACGTTGTACGTGTCGCCACCGGCGCCAACCTTGTGTCAATGCTCTGAAAAGCTAATGATTTGCATATCACAGCATCTTCTTCCTGTCGGTTAAATTTCGCGTCTATAGCACGTCATCTTTGTGGTGTAGCAATTTTAATGGCCAGTAGTGTATTTTCTTCTGGCGTAAATCGGTATTAGCGTATCTACCAATTTTCGCTGCCATATAATAATTATAGCCCACAATGGGCCTCTGTGAGTATCTGAACTTTAATATAACCATCCGGTTCGCGGTGTAGACTGGAAGGAAGCTGTTTCCGGAGGTGGAAGTCATCACTGATTACGCCTAGGGAGTGTCCAGTGTTCCTTACCTCCGTCGGTAAAAGCGGAATCCTTATAGCCTCGCTTTGTTGTCCGTATGTCTGTCGGTCCGTCTCTTCTTCTTCTCATGAAGGGATAGACGTACCAGGTTGAAATTTACGTCATTTACTAAAGTCCACGGTCCCTTGGCGGTCTAAACATTTTAAGCTTCTGACTAGGGGACCGCGTCTACTCATATCACCGAATTCCGCCAAATTTTTAATGGATGCAAGGCTGGGCCGGAAAGGAAAGTGACTGCAGCGGGAGTAAGAGATGGCCAAGCGTTCATAAAAAATAGTGTTTCTGACGAGGGCGTGGCGCGGCATGGACTATATTCACTGACGGAAGGAGAAATCGCAGCGTCAAGGAGGAGCTGTGCGACATAAACGAATGTCGCTAGACGTGTTTCTACATCTGAAACATGATGTATATTCAGATAGCGCCCAGTCGTCACTATGAGGATGCAGACATACACTGTAGCGGCCGTGAACGTCAGTAACCTTTGAGACTGGACGTGGAGAGTTCAAGTTAGTCAAGAATGCCTTCAAGGCGACAAAGGTGCCACTATCAACACTTTACTGAGTTTGAACGAGACAGTGTGACAGAGCTACGAGAAGCTGGATCTTCTTTCTGCGATACTGCTGAAAGACTTGGCAGGAATGTGGCCACTGTACATGATTGTTAGCAGTGGTAGTCACGGGAATGTACGGACGCAGGATGACCGGGCTCGAACGGCCACGTGACATTATCGAGAGGGAGGACCATTGTGTTCGGCGTATCACTGACTCAAAGACCTGTTAAAAATTGGTTACTTCAAGAAAAGCTTAGATTTAGACGTCCTGTAGCGAGCATTCCACTGGCTCCAAACCAACGCGTTTTGTGATTTCAGTGGTGTCAAGCGAGAGTTCATTGGAGGGCAGGGTGGAGTTCTGTTATATTTTCTGATGAAGGCTGGTTCTGCCTCGGTGCCGGTAATGGCCGTGTGTTGGTTAAAAGGTGGCCAGTTGAGCGCCTGCAACCAGTCTGTCTGTGTACTAGACATACTGGACCTACACCTACGGTTATGGTCTGGGTGCGATTTCGTATGACAGCGTGAGAACTATCGTGGTTGTCCCACGTATCGTGACTGCAAATTTGTACGCCAGTCTGGTGCTTCGACCTCTAGTGCTGCCATTCACTAACAGCACTATAGGGGATATTTTCCAACAGGATAACGCTCGCTCACATACCGCTGTTATAATCCAACATGATCTACAGACTGTCGAAATGATGGGTTGGCCTGCTCGATCTCCAGATCTGTCTGCAGTCGAGCACATATGGGACATCACCGGAGGACAACTCCAACGTCATCTTCAAACAGTGTTTACCGACCAACTGTAACAGGCATGGAACTCTATCGCACAAACTGACATCCGGCATCTTTGCAGCACAATGCATGCACGTTTGCATGCTTGCATTCAACATTCTGTCGGTTCGCTAGTCATTAGTGAACCAGCATTTCATGATTTATCTCGCACTTACATTAACGATTGATCTTGCAATGTTAATCACTTAAATACAATACCTAGACAAGTGTATTCCAGAAATTTCATTACTCTACATTAATTACTTTTTGGTGTTACGATTTTTTTCCGTCAGTTTATGTTAGTATAGTTCCTAAGCAGCGGCTGGCGCAGTGGAAAGGGTAGAGAACATCGTGAGGGCCTTCGTGGAAATATTACTTTTTATTTTCAGTTTCTAACTGATTTACATTGTAAATAAACTGAAATAAGTCTCCATATATTGTATTTATTAATATTTTCATAAAACGGCATAGAAAGCAAAAGAAAAGTAAAATTTGGGATTTCAACTAAATTTCCAGGAAGGGACTGTACGGCGTACACAATAACTTTGTACATAGAATTAGCTACTTTTATTATATTACAGTTGATGATTTACCCGTGCTGGTGTGATATTCATCGTAAAAACGGAGGAAGCCGTAATTTTCTCGGCATCTTGCACATTTTGTAAACGCAACAGTTTTAGAATTACATGGTTGTTTTAAAGTTTCTATAGAAAATCATACTTGATTTACGTTCATAAAAGGTTCTCTCTCATTGCACATTGTGGCAGATAACCACGCGTGACGCATCAGCTCAGTTCGAATATTGGTAAGGGAATGGGCGTAGCACTGTCCCCAACGGCCGATGGGCCGATTTTACCTGCACTGGGAACCTGTTGTTCACTTTTAGCTGCCGAGGGCTGCTCGAAGATCGATATGGAACTAACGGAATACGAAGTGCTGCAAGTTTTAACAACAGTCTCTTCTTAGACAGATATTTGCAGAGTTCTCGTGAACGCTATAAGTAGCCTACAGTCAAAAAATGGTTCAAATGGCTCTGAGCACTATGGGACTTAACTTCTGAGGTCATCAGTCCCCTAGAACTTAGAACTACTTAAACCTAACTAACCTAAGGACATCACACACATCCATGCCCGAGGCAGCATTTGAACCTGCGACCGTAGCGGTCGCGCGGTTCCAGACTGTAGCACCTAGAACCGCTCGGCCACCCCGGCCGGCGCCTGCAGTCCTTTCTTGGAAATTTATTTGCAATTCCAAATTTTCTTTTGTCTTTCCTTTTCATTCCTTTTATGAACACATTAATAAATAACACGCTGAGCATTATTTCGGTTTACTTGCAATGTAAGTAACGCAAAAATTGAAAATAAGAAAAAAGGTTTTCGCAAAGGGAGTAGCTCTCATGTCTCTCGGGCTACCGTTCTCTATTTTTCATGTTGCGCTATCCGCTGGCTGAAAACTGAAGTAACATAAAATCTCGTGTCTGAACCGACTCGAGCCAAAAATGCTATTGTTTCCTAAACACTTGGCCATCTGGAGCTCACACTTCTGTCACTTTCATTTCGGGCCTATACCTCCATACACCATGAATTTGGACGAAATCGTTGATGACGAACACGTGCGGTCCCTCTGTCACTGTCATCAAAAGATACGACCGCCTGTAAACACCACTTTTTCTCAGGAACGAGTACAGATATCAAGTTGAAATTTATACCAACCACTAAGGTCTACGATCCCTCGGCGGAGTACATGATTCAAGCTTCTAAGTCAATACAGTCAAACGATACGTACATATACGTCACATATTTTGGTGCTCGCAAACTCACTCACCAGAGCCTATTGACGAAATATCCACTTAAATGTCGGAAATGGTAGTATGGCGGCGAAGTTCGTGCCTGGAAACCATGCGGTCGTGGGATCGAATGTCGGTCGGACCACTGATTTTTCAGTCTTAGTTTTAATCTAGCCTTCACGTCCCAACAATGTGAGGAGTCGCCAGAAACAACCCGTGTTTCGGATTCCACGTTAAACTGTAGGTTCCCTTTCCACGGTTGGACGACTAGGGTAGGTTAGCGATACGCAAATCGCAGAAGTAGTGTCCAATAGAAAGACTTGTAACAGGCCATAGGACCACACGAAGTGATTATTATTTTTATTGTTATTATTGTTATTATTATATATATACACAAAATTCTTTCCAAAGGCCCTGTTAAACAGACTAGAAGAAAATGCGGACCAGTTAATATGGGAGTACCAGGCAGGTTTTTGCAAAGGTCGATCTTGCAGAGATGGAACTTAAAAACAATTTTGCAGATGAGAAGATGTAGAAATGCTGTGGTAACTTTTGTCGATTTTAAAAAGGCTTACGATTCAATAGAGAGACAAACATTATTCCACACTTTAGAGGCGTTCAGGATTGACCGGAAACAAGGTCGATTATTCAACAGGCATTAACAGATACAACCTCCAAAGTTGAATTCATTGGAGAAACATCAGAAGCATTTCATATCCATACTGGTGTTCGCCAAGGAGATGGAATGTCCCTTCTTCTATTTAACATGGTTCTGGAAAAAATTGTGAGGACATGAGAAAAGGAAATAAAAGGAATTCAGCTTGGGATTAAAAAAGAGCAGAGAATCAGGGTGAAGTATCTGGCTTTCGCGGACGGTCTTTCCAGTCTAACGAACAATAGAGAGGAAGCCAAACTTGCATTGGAAAAACTACACGAAATCTCACAGAAAACTGGGTTACAAATCTCCTACGACAAAACACAGTACATGGAAAACAAATCTGTAGATAATCTCCCCATTACTACTCAATACGGGAAAGTGGCACAAGTTGTCCACTTCAGGTATCTGGGAGAGATAATCCAACCATCAGGACTGAACTCAATAGCCAATAAAGATAGAATCTCCAGATTACAAAAAGCATATAAGCTCACTTGGAAACACTATAATAAGAAATATATTTCTGTCAATGCGAAACTAAGGCATTTCAACACAGTAGTCCCACCAGAAGCAATTTATGCTGCAGAAACTACAGTGATTCATGGTCGTAAGAAGATCAGAGAGATTGAAAGCAGGAAAGAAAAGTTCTGAGGAAAATATATGGACCAGTGTTTCAGGAAGGAATTTAGATGAAGAGACCATGTAGAGAGATTTACAAAGACATAGAAACAACAACAGATGTTGACTCTGAAATTATTGGTATATCTGAACACTTCTTAAATAAGGAGATAATTCAGAGGCTTCCTTTACCAGGATACAGGTTGGCTGGCAGCTTTTCTAGGAGCTATTTGCGGTGTGGGGGAGTAGCCATGTATGTGAAAAACGGTATCCCATTTGAGTCAATTGATGTTTCAAAGTACTGCACTGAAAAGGTGTTTGAGTGTTGTGCAGGTGTGGTTAAATTTAGTGGAGTTAAACTTCCAACTGTTGTTATTTATAGATCCCCAGACTCCGATTTCACAACATTTTTGCTAAAGCTAGAGGAGGTTCTTGGTTCACTTTATAGGAAACACAAATAGTTAATTATATGTGGTGACTGCAGTATTGATTGTATAAGTGATTGTGCAGGGAAAAGGATGCTGATAGACCTCCTTAATTTATATAATCTTATGCAAACCGCATTCTTTCCAACGAGAGTGCAAGGGGACAGTAGAACAACCATAGACAACATTTTTGTTCATTCCTCATTACCAGAAGGGCATTCTGTTAGCAAAAAAGTGAATGGCATTTCAGATCATGATGCAAAAAATTTTTGTGCTGCAACACATGTTAAATATAGTTATCAACTTTTTAGGAAAGCTGATCCAGTTGCTGTAGAGACCTTTGTAAACCTTATCAAGGAACAAGAGTGGCAAGATGTTTATAGTGCTGATACAGTAGACGATAAATATAATGCTTTCCTCAAGACTTTTCTCGTGATATTTTGAAGTTGCTTTCTGTTAGAACGTTCAAAACAGGGTACTAGCACAAACAGGCAGCCTGGGTGGCTGACTAGAGGGATAAGAATATCCTGTAGAACAAAGTGGCAATTATATCAAAACGTTCGAAACAGTCAAAATCTAATTGCAGTAGCCCATTACAAACAGTATTGTAAGGTGCTTAAAAAAGTTATTAGGAAGGCAAAAAGTATGTGGTATGCAGATAAAATAAATAAGTCTCAGGATAAAATTAAAACCATATGGTCAGTCGTAAAGGAAGTGGCTGGTCTGCAGAGACAGGTCGAGGATATAGAATCAGTGAGTAGTGGGAATGTCCGTGTTACTGATAAGTCGCATACATATACAGTATTTAATAATCAGTTTCTGAATATAGCAGGTGAACTAAATAGAAACCTAGTCCCAACAGGGAATCATATGGCGCTCGTAGAAAAAAGTGTTCGGAGACTGTTACCTGAAATGCTCCTCCATGATACTGACAAGAGGTAGATTGACTTAATAATTAAATCACTGAAGACCAAGAACTCTCATGGATATGACGGGATATCTAGCAGAATACTGAAGTATTGCTCTATGTATGTTAGCCCAGTACTTAGCCATATCTGTAACTTTTCCTTTAGGAGTGGTCGGTTTCCTGACCGATTGAAGTACTCGGTAGTGAAGCCACTTGACGAAAAGGGAGACAGGGATAATGTTGACAATTATAGACCTATTTCTATGCCATCGGTATTTGCTAAAGTTATCGAGAAGGTTGTATATACAAGGTTACTGGAGCATTTAAATTCACATAATTTGCTGTCAAATGTACAGTTTGTTTTAGAAATGGTTTAACAACTGAAAATGCTATATTCTCTTTTCTCTGTGAGATTTTGGAGGGATTAAATAAAAGGTTGCGAACGCTAGGTGTTTTCTTTGATTTAATGAAGGCTTTTGACTGTGTTGACCACAAGATATTACTGCATAAGTTGGACCATTATGGAGTAAGGGGAGTAGCTTACAATTGGTACGCCTCTTACTTTAAGAACGGAAAGCAGAAAGTAATACTCCGCAATATTGAGAGTGGTAGTGATGTTCAGTCCCAATGGGGCACTTTTAAGTGGGGCGTTCCCCAAGGGTCGGTGCTGGGGCCACTGCTGTTTGTTATTTATATAAATGATATGCCTTCTAGTATTACAGGTGATTCAAAAATATTTCTGTCTGCTGATGACACCAGCTTGGTAGTGAAGGATCTTGTGTGTAATATTGAAACATTATCAAATAATGTAGTTCATGAAATAAGTTCGTGGCTTGTGGAAAATAATTTGATGATAAATCACAGTAAGACTCAGTTTTTACAGTTTCTAACTCACAATTCAACAAGAACTGATATTCTGATCAGACAGAATGGGCATATTATAAGCGACACGGAATAGTTCAAGTTCCTAGACGTTCGGATAGATAGTAAGCTGTTGTGGAAAGCCCATGTTCAGGATCTTGTACAGAAACTAAATGCTGCTTTATTTACCATTAGAACGGTATCTGAAATAAGTGACAGTTCAACACGAAAAGTAGTCTACTTTGCATATTTTGATACGCTTATGTCATATGGTATTATTTTTTGGGGTAATTCTTACGATTCAGAAAGGGTATTTTTGGTTCAAAAACGGGCTGTTCGAGCTATATGTGGTGTAAGTTCGAGAACCTCTTGTCGACCCCTATTCAATAGTCTGGGAATTCTGACATTGCCCTCACAATATATATTTTCTTTAATGTCGTTTGTTGTTAGCAATATTAGCTTATTCCCAAGAGTTAGCAGCTTTCACTCAGTTAATACTAGGCAGAAATAAAATCTGCATGTGGAATGCACCTCCTTGACTCTAGCGCAGAAATGAGTGCACTATTCTGCTGCATTCATTTTCAATAAGCTACCACAAGAACTCAAAAATCTTAGCAGTACCCCAAACGCTTTTAAGTCTAAACTGGAGTTTACTCATGGCTCACTCTTTATATTCTGTCGAGGAGCTCCTGGAAGAGCTGAAAAATTAAGCAAATTCCAGTGTCACATTGTTGATTTTCTTTATTTAAACTTACGAAATGTCGCCTGAATACGTTTCTTGTATTTCATTTTATCTGTTTCTACTATCGTGTTATAATTTCATGTATTGACTCGTTCCATGACCATGGAGACTTCTCCTTAATTTGGTCCCACGGAACAATAAATAAATAAATAGAAAGAGAAGGATGAAATTTTAGGGACATATCAGCAGGACGAATAAAAGCAGGCTCACAAGCCAAATCTTTGAGATAGTAAACAAGAGCAAAAACATGACAAAGTGGATCACTGAAACAGAAGAAGATATTAAAGAACTGGGGATCACACAAGACAACATAAACGATAGAGAACTGTTTAGAAACATCATAAAAAACACACACTTAAACAAGAACACACGGAGAACAAACGGGAAAACGATGGTCGGAAGAACGCAAGAGAGGAACGTATGAAGAGAATTTGGGAAGAACGAAGAAAGAAGAAGAAATCATGACTACTCAAGTTCAATCGCTCTCTTAAAAGGGAATAATCGAAAATAATAATAATAATAATAATAATATATAATTAAGTTTGTATGGAACGCTCGGCGTGGGAGCCCTACTGGCACTTGTCCTTTTATTTTTTATTTTATTTATTTTTTCGTGGGTACAGCTTAGATACTAGTTAATGAAGCTCTCGTGTTGCGACTGAGATGAGGTGAGAGATATTTGAAATGTGTACTAAGAGACGTGTACACTGAAGTCCAGTGATGTAAACGCTGCGAGTAGTTGTCACGAAACTTTTATAGTCGCCGCTGTCTTAAATCGGCGAATGAGCTACTGTCATGGTAAACCAATAGTTGGCGAAACGCACTCTAAGTATGAAGAAAAACTTTGAGATCAGCCGGGATGATTATGGGAAACTGCTCTAAGGTAAAGTAACAAGTTGTCGATTGTATTCCTGCAACCAATCGAACGCTGTGAGTCGGATTTTGCACCGTGTCCTTTCCACGGAATCACAGATGTCCAGTTGACGCGATTTTCCGTTTCGAATCACTTAGTGACCCCGTGACGCTCCCGTATTGCGTAGCAAATCATAAAAAAAGGATTAGTCAAAAAATGCGTAACTTCTCTTTGCAGTGATTCAGGATGGAGAATGAAGAGTTCCACAAGTGAAACGAGCGCAGGACTTGCTGTATGAGCTTTCCGGCAGTGGGAGGCGTGGAATTCTTGCGAATCCTTTGGGACTGTGTAAGGGGGGGATGAGGCATGCGCTGAGTCAGCGGGCGCCGGATAAAGGAGCGTGAGTCTCGGAACGCGCCGGAGACACACAAGTGCTCCACCGAGGGTACACACAAAGCATTCGCGTTTTACAGAGGAGCTCACTGGTATTATAGTCGGTAGCGGCACTTCAAACAGAAGTCCATGCGAACACGACAGTATAATAGTGTTAAATGACTGCTCCCGCGGCTAAGAAGTGTATACATGGCGCGGAGGCGCTCTTTGCCTCCCACCACCGCCGCCGCTTTCACCAGCCAGTCCCTCTGAATAGACTAATCATTATCCTCTAAGTTCATAAAGCGAATGTGATTAGTGATCATGTTTAAAATTATAGGTGGCCGGCGAGCATGCCCAAGGCCAGTGTTGGTGGACTTGTTGTCGGACTAAAGGATTCTAATTGGATATACCGCGAGTTGTTATTGGTCGTGACTGGGCAAGATTGGAAGCGAGCAGGTAGCGAGTGCCATATTCCTTCGGCAGCGCTGCGCTGTAATCATGCGATCTTCATACGGACGCCGGCGAGGGGTCCGGCCGAGACCGATGCCGAAAAACCTAACCGCCCGTCCAGAAGGCGACCGCTGCGGCATTCTCCAAATACTTACGCCGTCGTTGCAGGCAGCCTTTGAATAGGGAGCTTAGCGTCCACAAGAATCCTCTTATTTAAGTTCCAAGCACGTTCTGTGCTAAATCCCACCTATTTGCTAAGCGTTTCCTCTTTTATAGTCTATTTTTGTCGTGATTTCTCTGCAACTATATACGGTAAATCGAACCTCATTTTCAGCGGTGTCCCGCTGAATGTAATTCTTAAGCCGTTGGCACACGGACCGTGCTGTCGAACGGTAACGTTGAGCGTGCTAAGTTCAACGTGCTGCTGAACGCGCAGGAACGATGCGACTTGTGCATACGGTACGTGGGCCCCAACGTGGTATACGCGATCGCAACGCACTCCAGCGGCAGTTGAGGGCTGTTTCTAGTTCGTAAATCACACTGTTTACTCAACGGGCGCGTGTAAAATTCCCACGTTAGCTCTATTAAAACACACATTTCCTCCATCGTCCACGAAAAGGAAAGTACCATATCCAATCAATAAGGACACAGGCTTATAAAAGTTCCATTACAAACAGTGCAGTACAAATTTGGAATACGTCTCCACATAAGATAAATATTATTTCATCATTTCCACATTTTAGTAACACCCTGAAAAATGGCTCTGAGCACTATGGGACTTAACTTCTAAGGTCATCAGTCCCCTAGAACTTAGAACTACTTAAACCTAACTAACCTAAGGACATCACACACATCCATGCCCGAGGCAGGATTCGAACCTGCGACCGTAGCGGTCGCGCGGTAGTAACACCCTAAAGTCAGTCTTACTTGATCACTGTTCCTACCCAGCAGCAGAATCTTTGCAACATGTGAATTACGAAGCGTAAAAGAAAAAGGAGCAAAATATCTTTATACAAGTAGCGCAATCTGTCCTGTAGATTAAGCCATCGAACAAAGTCACACCTAAAAAAAAAGGTTTACATAACATCAAATATTATAGTATATACTTGTATTAAACTAATAATAAAGTATCAGAACCTAATAAAAACGCGAATGTTAAGAAAAAAAATTGAAAGCATCAAGACGCGAACTACTGCCCCAACAAACAACTCCATACAGGACAGTGACACCACTCATTACGCTTTTTTTTGTGTTTGGTTGTTGCGGACGTCACCTGACATCCGTTCAAGTTCGTTTGTTGACCCTTCCTCTCAGTTTTTTTTATATTACAGAAGCCAACCAGCTCTCTGACCGAACACGCTGAGCTACCGTGCCAGCGTGAAAGTAGCCTTCTCTCATAGTACGAAAGTTACAATAATTCTATTGCCACGAGTATGATGTTTCTCATTATTTTATTGGATCGAATCACACAGTTAACAACGGGTTTTCCAGTGATTCTCAATTTGCTGGTGCTAAGAAACGGAGCCGGCCGCGGTGGTCTCGCGGTTCTAGGCGCGCAGTCCGGAGCCGTGCGACTGCTACGGTCGCAGGTTCGAATCCTGCCTCGGGCATGGATGTGTGTGATGTCCTTAGGTTAGTTAGGTTTAAGTACTTCTAAGTTCTAGGGGACTGATGACCACAGCAGTTGAGTCCCATAGTGCTCAGAGCCATTTTTAAGAAACGGCACATATACGAGGTGCATTCAAGTTCTAAGGCCTCCGATTTTTTTTCTAATTAACTACTCACCCGAAATCGATGAAACTGGCGTTACTTCTCGACGTAATCGCCCTGCAGACGTACACATTTTTCACAACGCTGACGCCATGATTCCATGGCAGCGGCGAAGGCTTCTTTAGGAGTCTGTTTTGACCACTGGAAAATCGCTGAGGCAATAGCAGCACGGCTGGTGAATGTGCGGCCACGGAGAGTGTCTTTCATTGTTGGAAAAAGCCAAAAGTCACTAGGAGCCAGGTCAGGTGAGTAGGGAGCATGAGGAATCACTTCAAAGTTGTTATCACGAAGAAACTGTTGCGTAATGTTAGCTCGATGTGCGGGTGCGTTGTCTTGGTGAAACAGCACACGTGCAGCCCTTCCCGGACGTTTTTGTTGCAGTGCAGGAAGGAATTTGTTCTTCAAAACATTTTCGTAGGATGCACCTGTTACCGTAGTGCCCTTTGGAACGCAATGGGTAAGGATTACGCCCTCGCTGTCCCAGAACATGGACAACATCATTTTTTCAGCACTGGCAGTTACCTGAAATTTTTTTGGTGGCGGTGAATCTGTGTGCTTCCATTGAGCTGACTGGCGCTTTGTTTCTGGATTGAAAAATGGCATCCACGTCTCATCCATTGTCACAACCGACGAAAAGAAAGTCCCATTCATGCTGTCGTTGCGCGTCAACATTGCTTGGCAACACGCCACACGGGCAGCTATGTGGTCGTCTGTCAGCATTCGTGGCACCCACCTGGATGACACTTTTCGCATTTTCAGGTCGTCATGCAGGATTGTGTGCACAGAACCCACAGAAATGCCAACTCTGGAGGCGATCTGTTCAAAAGTCATTCGGCGATCCCCCAAAACAATTCTCTCCACTTTCTCGATCATGTCGTCAGACCGGCTTGAGCGAGCCCGAGGTTGTTTTGGTTTGTTGTCACACGATGTTCTGCCTTCATTAAACTGTCGCACCCACGAACGCACTTTCGACACATCCATAACTCCATAACCACATGTCTCCTTCAACTGTCGATGAATTTCACTTGGTTTCACACCACGCAAATTCAGAAAACGAATGATTGCACGCTGTTCAAGTAAGGAAAACATCGCCATTTTAAATATTTAAAACAGTTCTCATTCTCGCCGCTGGCGGTAAAATTCCATCTGCCGTATGGTGCTGCCATCTCTGGGACGTATTGACAATGAACGCGGCCTCATTTTAAAACAATGCGCATGTTTCTATCTCTTTCCAGTCCGGAGAAAAAAAATCGGATGCCTTAGAAATTGAATGCACCTCGTACATATAGGCTTGAAATGAATGCCAATATGGCGACTCACAATTCTTTACTGAAGGGAGACGGCGTGTGTGTGACGTAGGTAGCGTTGTGCTATCTCATTGGTCAACGCTCAGACGCACGCTCAGAATATCTGACATGCCAGATATTGCTCTGCACGTTCGGAAAGAGTCCCGAACGTGCTATTCCACGCTATGACGTCAGAAACTCGGCACGCTCAACGCTCAACGTTCGGATGCGCGGTCTGTGTGCCAGCGGCTTTAGTGCTGTCAAGGTACAGGGAGTTTCAAGAAGATTCACTTGATTTCACAAGGCTATAATCTCTGCATGAATGAAAATAGAAACTGGGGCTAAATTTGAACTTACTTATAGGACTACAAAGTTTTTATTTTCAAAAGAACCTTTCGATTTTACAATACGAGGGCCGTTCAATAAGTAATGCAATACTTTTTTCTGAAAGCTTGTTGGTTTTATTCAAGATTAATTACATCATATTATTCCCCAATCTTTTGGCTACAAAACCTTATTTGTCGACTTAATCTCTGTTCAAAGCGATGACATTATGCCACCTTACTTCGAGGGCCTGTATGCCCGCATAATACCTCTCTAGTGGTAGACGGCGGAGCCACGTCTTGCTGCATCCTTCCCACCATTCACATACTGCTTTCCCACTGAGTGTATCCTTCACTGGGCCAAACTGATGATGCAAATCGGAAGGTACGAGATCCGGTCTGTAGGGTGGATCAGGAAGAACAGTCCATTAAAGTTTTGTGTGCTTCTCTCGGGTGCGCAGACGTGTGTGAGGTCTTGCGTTCTCATGGAGAATGAGGAGTTTGTTTGCATTTTTGTGGCGACGAACAAGCTGAATTCGTTTCTTCAATTTCCCGAGAGTGCGTACAGCCGACCGGCATGCGGGAGATCGAACAGGTCTATGTGACCTTGTTGGGATGATGACAGACTTCTCGCCCAAAGATTCACCGTGCTTTTGTTCACTACCAGCCGACCGGCACGCGGGAGATCGAACAGGTCTGTTTGACCTTGTTGAGGTGATGACATACTTCTCGCCCAAAGATTCACATTTCTTCCGTTCACTATCAGCTCTCTGTAGGCATTCTGCAGGCGCCTATGAATATCTGCGATGCTCTGGTTTTCGCCATTTTGAAGGCTACGTAAAGCGCTGGCACCTATCGGAACTTCATGAAAGTACAGGGGCTGAAGCGGGAATATTCCTCGATGTCCCACAACAAATTCTTCATTCTTTCAACCGAAACTGGCCGAAAAAATGTGTTACAGTACTCATTGAACACCCGCCCTAGTACATCTTTTACATACATGCACATAAAACCTTTGGATGCCTTTTACAATTACATTTACGATCAGTGTTTACACAGACATTTCACAAATGCTCAACGTGCCTTCAATCGGACACACCACAATCAATCAAATGACAGTCTCACGCGAGTATGTGCTGTTCCTATGCGGCTGTGTACTTCACCCAAAGTTGTTGGAAGAGGAGACGCACAGACGGACTGTTTCAAAAACAATCATAGAAAATGTCACATACCCTGAGATCATGCGACAATGGAGGCCAATGATGCAATGCGAGATTCCTATATGCTTTAAGGGCGATCCATCGGTGAGACGGCTAGTTGTTAAGAAATGCTCTTACATGCAGGCGCAAGTGCGATGGTTCTCTGCCTTCTTCAAAAAGAAAATTTCTGCATGTTCTCGTAATTGTGTAAAAGCCAGCTCTTCAACATATCCAGCCATGTGATTCCTATAATCAAGCGAGCGAGTAAGCTGCTGCTGAGAGAACACCACCATCTAACATATTAATTGGCAACTTATAACTGACGATGCACAAGTGAAAATTCACCTCCAAGTTCCTATCTTGACTCATGTAGAGGATACAGTCTTGTGAAATCGGATGAACGTTTTTAAAACATCCTATATTTACTGAATATGCATAGAAAGAGTCATTCTTCACGCTTAACCGTTACTTACTTTTACGTTCGAAAAAGTCTCTTCCCGATATTCCTTTAATTTCTTTAAAAATAATCTATTAGTGAATTATGGAGTTTGTATTGCTTTTGACGATCTGGCCATACAGTTGATGAATAATACCGACCTGTTGGGATAAGCTGTATTGTTAAACAGCTAATCTGGTTCATGGCTTTTGGTTCGTGGTTCTCGTTTAAGGTTGCCTATCTAACGGCTTCAAGGGGTATGAAAATTTGATTTACAATTTCGCACATAGTTAATTATCAAATTTAAAAATTTCAAATGTTATCATCATTTACTCATTAACAAGTATAATCTTACGTTAAGGGATTACAACAGTAAAACAAGAATGACAATTAGAAACTGTGTAGGATGTATGTCTTAAGGCGATGTAACTCACGGCGCGCAGGTTATGCAGACTATATTCATCCAGAATTTGAGGATGACAGCAGCGACTTCCAAGAAACTTTAGACATGATTTCAAACATTTACGTAACTTTTTCTTGCTGATACCATCGTTTACTACAAAACGGTTCAAATGGCTCTGAGCACTATGCGACTTAACTTCTGAGGTCATCAGTCGTCTAGAACTTAGAACTAATTAAACCTAACTAAACTAAGGACATCACACACATCCATGCCCGAGGCAGGATTCGAACCTGCGATCGTAGCGGTCTCTCGGCTCCAGACTGCAGCGCCTAGAACCGCACGGCCACTCCGGCCTGCGCGCTTACTACATTTCGCTGTTCACGCAGTATAGTTTCAACGTCAGGTATGAAGTTGTACTTTATTACCTATTTAATACTAACTGTATCTGCAACACCTTTTGCACACAATATCTACATATACCACTGAAATAGATTTTGCTTACAACGCAGGTCAAATTACTCAAACTATCCTCGTCGAATGTTTGATAGGAAGTCCACTTGTCGACTTTCAACAAACTTTAAACATAATATCGAAACTTTTTTGTACTTTTTTAGCATACATGCTTAACGTTCCATATTAATCATATTTACCCAGTAGTAAAGTAAAGGAATCAAACTTTTGAAGCTGTTTTATACATGGGAATTCGATTCCTTAAAGAATCGGAGGTTTACTGAATGAACTGGCTTAACACTCAGACGGGGTGAATTTCGAACTGACTCTTCGAACGCCGGCCGGGGTGGCAGAGTGGTTCTAGGCGCTGCAGTCTGGAACCGCGCGACCACTACGGTCGCAGGTTCGAATCCTGCCTCTGGCATGGGTGTGCGTGATGTCCTTAGGTTAGTTAGGTTTAAGTTGTTCTAAGTTCTAGGGGACTTATGACCGCAGAAGTTAAGTTCCATTGAGCTCAGGGCCATTTGAATCATTTTCTTTTGGCTCTTTGAACAACTTGACACTGATTTCCCGTTGTTTTGCTAACTAAATTCAGGTGAATGACGAGATGGTGCCTGCGACAAACCTATCCACGATTCATCTCTTTGTCCTTGTCCAATCTGAACTGAATCTCTGTTTACAAAGAATTAGATGAGCGATAAGTTAAATAAAAAAATGGCTCTGAGCACTATGGGACTCAACTGCTGAGGTCATTAGTCCCCTAGAACTTAGAACTAGTTAAACCTAACTAACCTAAGGACAACACAAACATCCATGCCCGAGGCAGGATTCGAACCTGCGACCGAAGCGGTCTTGCGGTTCCAGACTGCAGCGCCTTTAACCGCACGGCCACTTCAGCCGGCGATAAGTTAAATATTAATCAATTAAGGTAAAACAATAGTCAATACGATGTCTCTGGTTCTGAAGAAGTAAGTCTGAAATTAACATCGAGACATCCTGATGTAAGTTTTTCGCGATTTCCATACATTACTCGAGAGGAATGCTGGAACGGCCATTTTTGAGCTACATCCTTGATCAGTACGATAATGCGCTCCGTCATTCATGACCTTGTTGTTGATAGGACATGAAGTCCATATCTTCCTCGTTCCTAATCTTCCGTCTTCACTATTAATTACACGAATGTAAAATTAAATGAGTGATTAGACTGAGCAGCTGGGAATTCTACATTGGTTATAAACCGATCAATAGACGCTCTGATTCCCATTGATTAGCCGATTTACAAATCAGTTATAATGCTCAGACGTGAACTATAGTCGCACTTTCACTTAATCGTTAGTCGTGTAATTTAGACTTTATACATTAATGGGGAGAAACGATAATGTACTTTTACAAACACCTCTCAAAGACGCAACCGTTCACGCATTTACTTTTGATGTTGCAAGGTCAAGAGTGGTAGTCCATGGACTGATCTGTATTCTTATTCTTATCATTATTTGCCTAAACCTTTCCATTTTCGCGTCACATGTCATGTTCTACATTGTGGCTGAGCTGTCGATTTGAATTCTTCTTCGGCAGATGTACACTTTTTCTGTTGTTTAGCTGGAGCTCTTGTTGAGATACCTCATCACGTAGCGGGTGGGTGAAAATGCGGAAACTCCGCGAGAAGAGCATGCCTAAACATAAATACAGATGCTAGCCAAGCCTGCATGTTGCGCTGTGGTATTTGACCACTAACGGCACCTGTGCCATGTCTAAATACGTTACAAGTGTCAGTCGTGGTCAGAACAGCGTTCTGTGTAGTTGTGAGGGTTAGCACACTGGACTCGCATTCGGGAGGACGACGGTTCAATCCCGTCTCCGGCCATCCTGATTTAGGTTTTCCGTGATTTCCCTAAATCGTTTCAGGCAAATGCCGGGATGGTTCCTTTGAAAGGGCACGGCTGATTTCCTTCCCAATCCTTCCCTAACCCGAGCTTGCGCTCCGTCTCTAATGACCTCGTTGTCGACGGGACGTTAAACACTAACCACCACCACCTGTAGTTGTGAGTGCGTTATGTTGGAGCTAAGTGACTTCGAACGTGGGAAAATGGTTGATGCTCGTATGGTGTTTGCTTCCATAAACAAGGTAGCCCAAATGTTTTATATTTAAAGAGGCACCGCATCGAAGATTTAAACCGCATACTGGAAAAGCAGAAGAGCATCATTCGCTTAGTCACAACGCGGCGAACGTGGGTGTTGAGTGATCGTGACAGACGCTCGTTGAAGAGGACTGTGACGGAAGATAAGGGGACGATAGCTGCAAAAGTCACTGCAGAACTGAATGTCGCACTCGCAAACGCTGACAGTAGCAAAAAAAACTCGAAGGGAGCTCCATAAGCAGGGAACTGCAAGGCGAGCTGAAATTCCAAAACCGATCATCAGTGATGCAAATGCCCCTCACAGGAAAACATAGCGCCGGACCCATAAAGCCTGTACTCTGGAGCAATGACAGAATGCCATCTGGTCATATGAATCTTGTTTCACAAAGTTTCCAACTTCTGGCAGAGTTGACATCCCAACAGTGAAACATCGTAGGGTTTAAGCTATGATTTGGGCAGCCGTATCGTGGTGTTCCATGGGTCCACGATTACTCTGCAAGGTCGCATTATTGACAAGGATTACGTGACCATTAGGGATGATCAGGTCCGTCCCATGGTACTACCCAAAGAGATTCTGGTCATACATAAAGCACACCAGTGGCAAGACACAATCAATACCTTCACTGTACGATAACAACGGTGAAGTCTCTGATGTCAGTGCCACTAAAGCAGAGTTATTAAACACGGTTTTCCGAAACTCCTTCACCAAAGAAAACGAATTCCAATCAAGAACAACTGCCAAGGTGAGAAACAGGAGTGGATATCCTCGGTGTAACAAAGCAGCTTAAATCACTTAATAAAGGCAAAGCCTCCGGCCCAGGTTGTTTACCAGTCAGGTTCCTCTCAGAGTATGCTGATAAAATATCTCCATATTTAGCAATTATATACAACCACTCGCTCACAGAAAGATACGTACCTAAAGACTGGAAAAATGCTCAAGTCACACCAATACCCAAAAAGGGAAGTAGGAGTAATCCGCTAAATTACAGGCCTATATCACTAACGTCAATTTGCCGTGGGGTTTTAGAACATACACTGTATTCGAACGGCCGGCTGGAGTGGCCGTGCGGTTCCAGGCGCTACAGTCTGGAACCGAGCGACCGCTGCGGTCGCAGGTTCGAATCCTGCCTCGGGCATGGATGTGTGTGATGTCCTTAGGTTAGTTAGGTTTAATTAGTTCTACGTTCTAGGCGACTGATGATTGGTTCAAATGGCTCTGAGCACTATGCGACTTAACTTCTGAGGTCATCAGTCGCCTAGAACTTAGAACTAATCAAACCTAACTAACATAAGGACATCACACATATCCATGCCCGAGGCAGGATTCGAACCTGCGACCGTAGCGGTCACGCGGTTCCAGACTGAAGCGCCTTTAACCGCACGGCCACACCGGCCGGCGGCGACTGATGACCTCAGAAGTTAAGTCGCATAGTGCTCAGAGCCATTTTTTGTATTTGAACATTATGAAGTACCTCGAAGTAAACGATTTATTGACATATAGTCAGCACGGATTCAGAAAATATCGTTCTTGTGAAACACAACTAGCTCTTTATATTCATGAAGTAATAAGTGCTATCGACAGGGGATGTCAAATTGATTCCACATTTTTAAATTTCCAGAAGGCTTTCGACACCGCTCCTCACAAGCGTCTTCTAATCAAACTGCGTGCCTACGGAGTATCGCCTCAGTTGTGCGACTGGATTCGTGATTTCCTGTCAGAAAGGACACAGTTCGTAGTAATAGACGGAAAGTCATCGAGTAAAACACAAGTAATATCCGGCGTTCCCTAAGGACGTGTTACAGGCCCTCTATTGTTCCTGATCTATATTAACGACATAGGAGACAATCTGAGTAGCCGTCTTAGATTGTTTGCCGATGATGCTGTCATTTACCGTCTTGTAAAGACATCAGATGATCAAAACGACTTGCAAAATTATTTAGATAAGATATCTGTATGGTGCAAAAAGTGGTAGTTGACCCTGAATAAAGAAAAGTGCGAAGTTATTCACATGAGTACTAAAAGAAATCAGCTAAATTTCGATTACGCGATAAGTCACACAAATCTGAGGGCTATAAGTTCAACCAAGTACTTAGGGATTACAATCAGAAAAAACCTAAATTGGAACGATCACATAGATAATATTGTGGGTAGAGCAAACCAAAGACTGCGATTCATTGGCAGAACACTCATAAGGTGTAACAGATCTACCAAAGAGACTGCTTACACTACGCTTGTCCGCCCTATTCTAGAGTGCTGCTGTGCGGTGTGGGATCCGCATCAGGTGGGACTGACGGATGACATCGAAAAAGTACAAAGAAGGGCAGCTCGTTTTGTATTATCGCGAAATAGGGGAGACATGATACGTGAATCGGAGTGGCAATCATTAAAACAAAGGCGTTTTTCGTTGCGACGGATCTTCTCATGAAATTTCAGTCACCAGTTTTCTCCTCCGATAGCGAAAACATTCTGTTGGCACCCACCTACATAGGGAGATGTGATCATCACAATAAAATAAGAGAAATCAGAACTCGCACGGAAAAATTTAAGTGCTCGTTTTCCCCGCTTGCCGTTCGAGAGTGGAACGGTAGAGAGACAGCATGAAGGTGGTTCATTGAACCCTCTGTCAGGCACTTTATTGTGAATAGCAGAGTAATCACGTAGATGTAGATGTAGATCGTTGTTTCCCAGTGGTCACGCTGTGTTCCAAGACGACAGTGTCCCTGTTCACGCAACTCTCATCGTCCAGGTATGGTTTTGTGCGCACGAGGGTGAGTTGTCGCAACTCTCCTGGCCAACACAGACACCAGGACTCAATATTATTAAGCCTTCGTGGACTTCTTTTTAGGGAAGCGTGCGTGATCGCTCTCCATCTCCATCATCGTTACCTGGACTTGCTACTATTTTGCAGGAAGGATGATGTAAGATTCCTTTTGAAAAACATTCAGAGAGGGCTGGAGGCTGTGTTGCGTGCCAACGAGTTTTCTGTTCCGCATTGGGCATGGTAATGTGTTGTGTTTTTGACGTTTCTATATTTTTGACCAACCCCTGTGTGTATCACTGTTATTTAGTCTATAAAATATGTGCAGAGTTACGACGTGACCTGAAACAAAGACCTGTTGTGACTACACTGTAACTGAGAGTTGATATGTCTATTTCATTGATAGAAAATCGTCGGTAAATCAAAACATGGTTTTGAGTGAAATAAGTGATTTTCGAGAAAGTTGGAGCTCTGTCGCTGTCGAGTAACGCTGTCGTTGACCCACAACTATTCGCATTCTCACGATCGAAAACCATAGCAAGGTGGCGTCCCATTAGATCACATTTCATGGGTTCAAAAATGGCTCTAAGCACTATGGGAATTAACATCTGAGGTCATGAGTCCCCTAGACTTAGAACTACTTAAACCTAGCTAACCTAAGGACATCACACACATCCATGCTCGAGGCAGGATTAGAACCTTCGACCGCAGCAGCAGCGCGGTTCCGGCCTGATGCGCCTAGAACCGCTCGGCCACAGCGGCCGGCTTTCATGGGTCTCAAGAAGTTCTTCAAGGAAAAATAAATGTGGCTAATACTTAATCCTTACATGCTCATACTAGTGTCCGTCTGTCATATGTACTAAACTGATTATTTAGCAGCGACATGGCTTGGTATTTTGGATTCTGTCGCGAAACGAAATGTCAGTGCTTCGAAAAAAAAACACGTAAGTTCAGCCATAATAAAGGGCGGCTACCAAATAACCAAATTAAAATTCACGGTGTTCTTTGAAACGAAGTAAGTAAGTATGTAAGTTTAGGGGCTAACGTCCCGTCGACACCATGTCATTAGAAATAGAGCACAAATCGAATTGGGAAATGATTTGAAAGGAAACAGACAGTACTCTTTGAAAGGAAGAAAAGAGAAAAGACATTTTTATTCAAAGACAATAATTACACTAACGCCACCGCGATTCATGATGGTTTCCTGGACGTTACAGAAGGTGGGACATGGTTCTTAATACATGTGTGATCACCATGGACATAAACGCACGCTGTGCAACGTGTTCTCATGCTGGCCACAAGAACGGTAAGTAGCTCTTCTGGTAGGGCGATCCATTCCTCCACCACCGAGCGAGGTGGCGCAGTGGTTAGCACACTGGACTCGCATTCGGGAGGACGACGGTTCAATCCCGCGTCCGGCCATCCTGATCTAAGTTTTCCGTGATTTCCTTAAATCACTCCAGGCAATTGTCGGGATGGTTCCTTTGAAAGGACACTGCCGACTTCCTTCCCCGTCCTTCCCTAATCCGATGAGACCGATGACCTCGCTGGTTGGTCTCTGCCCTCACACAATCCAATCCCTCCACCAGCGCGGGGTGTTGGATGGTTGCTGGTGCATGTGGACGTGCTGCAATACGTGTTCCCCCCCCCCCCCCCCAAACCATATTCGCCGAATATGCTCTCGTTCCAAGGACTACTCCACGTGAGCTGTTTGATGCGATCACGCATTGTAATCAATGAAAATAAAGTCAGGGCAGAACGCACCCCCGAAGCGTCACACATGGGGAGGAATACAGTGTCAGAATAACGTTGTCTGATGAGCAGACCTTGTTCAAGGATTTAGAGGTCAGTACGCCCATGCAACGTTATGTCTCTGCCGCACCATGAACCTGGACCACCAAAAGGATCATATCGACAATGCTTTCTTACCCTCATATCGCATGAGGTGGGAACACATAATTCACCCAGGAACATTGTCTCCAGTTTTGCGATTTACGTATGCACTTCGGGTCTTCTCCAGTTTCCTATTTCGGAACGAAACACCCCGAGTAACACATTATCCTCGCCGATTAGCGCATGTACATCGTGGGTCAAATAAAAGTGGTCCGGAGAACAGAGTTCCAGGGTACAAAGAAACACACCAGAGAAAAGTAAATGCAGTACTAACCTGATGTAGCAGATGCTGAAAGTGACCACCATTCATCCCTTGGCACTTTGGGCCCTGGTTAGCAAGTGCCTGAAGGCGGATCGAAGATGGACTGCTGGAATTACTCCAGTCTCATCCGAAATGTATTGCTGCAGTTCTTGAAGACTATGAGAGTTCCTGCGATACACCTTGGACTTGAGAGCTCCCCACACAAAGTAATCACACACTGACAGATCTGGTGACCAGGTGGCCAACTAGGGCCGCTGCCAGTGTGACCTCTGCTAACAGCTTTGCTCCATCCTGTTGGAAGTAACTGTAGGTCTTTTATTACTCCGTTAATGCTGCCACAAATTCACGATCTATCGAATCCACTCGTCCGGGCCACTTTTATTCTTTTATTTGCCCCATCCTGTATAAGTGCAAATATTGCTCTCCAGATACAGAGTAATATGCTCTGAGCCAAAGAAGGTCGATGGCAGAAACACCGACAGGTTTTTGTGTCGAATCTAACGTGATATATATATATATATATATATATATATATATATATATATATATATATATATATATATATATAAAACGAGGGTTCGGGGAAAGGTAGTTTTTTTATTTATTTAACTTGGTTTTAGATAAAGTAGTATAAACATGGGAAAACACATTAAAAAACAGAGGCACAAAGGGTATAAGCATGGGCCAAGGGAAGAACAAATTTGAAGTAAAATGTTTAGCCTTTGCGGATGATATGGCATTGATAACTGAAAACCGAACAGACGCAACAGTTATGCTTGATATGTAACACGAGATTGCTGAAAAGACTGGGCTAAAAATATCCTACGAAAAAACCGAGTATATAGAACACAAACATAATACAGAAAAGTTTATGAAAACAAAGTATGGAAAAATTAAAAGAGTTGATAGATTCAAATACCTGGGGGAGTGGATCCAAGCCAATGGACTGGATAACACAACAAATAAAGAAAGAATAAAAAAGTTGGAATTTGCATATAAATTAACACAAAACTACTACAATAAGAAATCAATATCCATACAAGCAAAGATTAAACATTATAATTCAGTTATTAGGACACAAGCAACATATGGATCAGAGTGCCTAACATTGAATAAGAAAGGCGAATTAAGAGAATTAGAAAAAAGAGAGAGAAAAATATTAAGAAAAATTCTACGTCCTGAGAAAAACAGGGAAAACAGGTGGATTAAAAGGAGAAATGAAGACCTATACAAAAATACAGAAAAGATCACAGATACAATGAGGAAGAGACGGCTAAAATTTTATGGACATTTAAAAAGAATGGAAGAAACACGGATTACAAAGAAAATTTTTAATTACGTTAGTAAGCTGAAAAACACTGTAGGATGGATAGAAGCAGTAAAGAAAGACGCCAACAAAATAGGTGTTACAGAAGAAATAATACGTGACAGGAATAACTTTAGGCTACTTATAGAAAACGCTAACTATGAAGAAGATGCGCCAAAGCCTCGACCCAAGAGAGTGTGGACAGATGAGCAGAGACGAGCAGTTGGCGAGAAAATGAAGAAGTACTGGGAAGAACGGAAGAAAAAGAAACACCATAAGTCTTAAGTTGTATGCGGTCCATAGCTGGCCAAATTCATAAAAAAAAATAATAACGAGGGTTGGAACTTAAATAGTGGCATAGCAGAGCCTGTTCTGTTGACGGTGCGAATGGAGCGGTATACTGCCTGTCGAACCTCTGGAACAATTCTGAAGCGAATGCCACGAAGTGGTTCCTTCATTTTCCGAATCAAATCAAAGTCACAAGGACTTAAGTCCGGGGAGTACGATGGATGGTACAGTACTTCCCAGTCCCATCGACCGAAAAGAGCAGCCACAGCTTGCTCTGTATGCGCCCGCACATTGTCGTGCAAAATGATGGGTGGGTTGCGCAGAAAGTGTCGCCGCTTCTTTCGCAAAGCTGGTCCCAGGTGATGCTCCAAAAACGAACAATAATACGGTGCATTGACGGTCTGCCGTGGAGGAACGTAATGCGTTAGGATAACACAATCACAGTCGTACACGACAATCACCATAAATTTAGACTGCTCTATTCGCACCATCAGCAGAACAGGCTCTGCTAACGGCATACTACGCCTTCCACATCGCTGACAACGGGTTCTACACAACGCTGCTGACTACTTTGAAGGACAATAACAGGTGCAAACATTTAACAGTTTTGTATCGGCTGTGAATAAATAGTTGCCACTATTTAAGTTCCAACCCTCGTATATATACATGAGCTGTTTCTACATTGTAATGTCTCTTTCGTTACTGTAGCAGAGAAATAAGTACAAGTTATATTCTTGAAAGCGGTAGTTCACGTACTCAGTGACTAAGATTCGTCAAAGTCGCAGCACCAGAAATGAGATCTTGGCTAAAGTATGCAGCTTCTTTGCTTAGACCTGTTTGGTACGTTAGATGTATGTATCTAAAGTGTGAATACTGTAATTATTGTCTGAGTAGAGTAACATGGCGTTTCTCTTGTTGTAGATGGATCTGAAAATGAAGAAAGAGATAGAATATTTTCAGGTACGAATAACCCTCCTATTGAGAACCACGTTGTTTCAAAAACGAAATTTCGGCTCCACGGGACACTTGATCATCATCTGTGTTGTACGTCCACTGTGGACAGGAGCCCTCGGAGAGGTTTGGAGTTTCAACAAGAAAAATTAGAAAATTTAGATAAGAGGCTTTTGCAGCTGAATGCGGAACGATTCTACTGGCCCCAACGCACATTTCGGGTAAGGACGAGAAATTAGGGTTCCTCCATCCCCATACTGCTGTTCACGTTTCAACTACATTTATGTTGTTGTTACCTTAGTTCATGGCTGTTCCCCCACTCCAACCCCTCTGTAGCGAAAGTTACTTGGGGTGCTGGTGCCGTCGAAATTCCCACGTTCCTCGTCATTATATTACACTGTTGACATGTTGTGTTCACGAAATTGTAAAAAACATATGAAGCCTTTTTTAAAATACAAGTATACACACAGTGTAGAGCACGATACCCAGACGGAATTGTTTTTCCACGTGGACTGTGTACTTTTTTGTATACAGACTTCGATGTGTCAAAAAATTCAGTGTGTGTGGGGGGTTCTCTACACTACGTGCACATTTGTATTTGAAAAAAGTGCTTTATATATTTTTGCTATTTCGTGAACACAAGTAGTGGACAGTACAACATAATGACGTGGGAGTTCGAAATTTTCGCGACATGGTGGGAAAATTCAGCCAACAACTCATGTAAACAACAAACAATGTAATTCAAGCGAGAGCAACCGTCTGAATACGAATCTGTCGGTTAGAAATCGGTTAACAGCGCTATTTCGGAATAAAGGATATAACATTATTAACAGTGGCTAGTTGCTGTTTTCTTCTTTACAAGAATCAGCCTGTACGATCAATTTTGCTAGCCGAAAGTTAAAGACACCAGAGGGGCATTTCGGACGTAACGCTTGATTATGAAAACAAGACACAGAAAAAATCAAGACACCTTCATAGGATCTGTCGACTTATAAACTACGATAGACAGTTTAAAATGGTACAAGATGTTCGAAATTCTCATGAAAATGGACTTAAGCTAGAGGGAAAGACGGGCAATGGATGACCTTCTTGGTCATAGCTAATAACACAGAGACGTAATCTTTCGCCCCAACTGTTCAGTCTACACATGGAAGCAGCACTGACCGAAATGCAGGAAAGGTTCAGGAATGGGATTAATATTCAGGGTGAAAAGATACCAGTTACGAGATTCGCTAATGACAGTGCTATCCTCGGTGAAGCTGACGTAGAGCTGTAGGAATGTTGAAAGGGAACATACCCTAAAAATCCGTAGTGGTACGGTTGAAAACCTGTATCAGAACAGAGTTCGCTCTCAGGTACAGAAGAACTATATACAATCTGCTTAGGGCTTCCCTGTATCATGCACCTAAATGTATTTCTTTTACCCTTGATTAACCCTATGGTTCGTTATCTTTCTTGATGGGTCTTTTGTTGCGTACATTATCGATAATTGGCCCGTCTTAAATAATGTCGTTTCATCAGCCTATTATCAGTACTCAGAAGATTTGCAGTTAATGAAATAGGCACGATTTGACCATTCCACAGGCAAGTGAAACAGTCCGCTGAGTAAGACGAAGATAATTCAAAAAAATGGCTCTGAGCACTATGGGACTTAACATCTGAGGTCATCAGTCCCCTAGAACTTAGAACTACTTAAACCTAACTAACCTAAGGACATCACACACATCCATGCCCGAGGCAGGATTCGAACCTGCGACCGTAGCAGTCGCGCGGTTCCAGACTGAAGCGTCTAGAACCGCTCGGCCACCGCGGCCGGCCCGAAGATAATTTCATGCAGTGATAGGTATTTCAGAATTTACCCCTCTGCCACAATAGACTTGCATAAAAAATTAAGCTTTCATGAGCAGATTTGAAAGATGAACAAATTAAATGAGTGTGTAGACAATTTCATTGCTAAAGACTAAACTCCGCCCAAACAGGCCATGAAGGCCCAACCGTACCGACCGGCCGCCGTGTCAGCGTCAGCCCACAGGAGTCACTGGATGCTGATACGGAGGGGCATGTGGTCAGCATACCGCTCTCCCGGCCATATGTCAGTTTACGAGATCGGAGCCGCTGTTCTTAACCAAGTAGCTCCTCAGTCTGCCTTACAAGGGCTGACTGCACCCCACTTGCCAACTGTTGTGTCTAGACAAGACAGTCGAGACACAAGGCGAGGAAGCCGAAAGGGCACGCGTCAGCTCACGCAGGCTAGTTTAGGCCTGAAACAGGATACGTAATGAATGCTATAAAGAAAAGTACGTAGCTGCGGAAATACCTAACTTTATTCCATCATTTGTATACAGCATTCTTGATGATACAAGTGAGACTCTATCTTGAAATGGTTAATGGCGCCTTGCTAGGTCGTAGACATGGACTTAGCTGAAGGCTATTCTAACTGTCTCTCGGCAAATGAGAGAAAGGCTTCGTCAGTGTAGTCGCTAGCAAAGTCGTCGTACAACTGGGGCGAGTGCTAGTACGTCTCTCGAGACCTGCCGTGTGGTGGCGCTCGGTCTGCGATCACTGTCAGTGGCGACACGCGGGTCCGACATGTACTAATGGACCGCGGCCGATTTAAAGCTACCACCTAGCAAGTGTGGTGTCTGGCGGTGACACCACACCAACAGCGCTCGGTAGATCTGATGGTCGCCCATCCAAGTGCTAGCTCTCCTAGTATCGTTTGCACAGGGGCCATTTATGAATGTGCTGAGAGAAAGATTGTAATCACCCACTCCAACAGCATATTGGTCTAATTTTTTGCGCAAATAAAGCTTCAGTTAATCGTGGAATAAATTATAAAATAGCGTCATCTGAAGCTGTAGGTACACTATCTGATCAAAAGTATCTGGATACCTGTTAGTGGGCACAGATGTCGAATATGTCCACCCTTCGCCTTTTTGACGCCTTGAACGCTGCTGGTGACACTTTTAATGAGGTGTCTGAATGTCTCTGGAGGAACGGCAGCCCACTTTTCCACAAGAGCAGAAACCACAGAAGGTAGTGATTTTGGACGCTGGGGTCTGGAGCGAAGTCGTCATTCTAACTTATCGCACAGGTGTCACATTGTTTCCAGGTCGGGACTCTGGGCAGGCCACCCCATTTCATGTTACTGTCCACAAAATCGTTGCCTCATAGATGCTGCTTTATGACAGGTTACATTGTCATGCTGATACAAAAAATCTGAGTTTCCGAACTGCTCCTCTGCTGAACGCAGTACACAATGCCATAAAACTGTTCATATGCTTACATATTTAGCTTTTTCTTAATCGCAATATAGGGACCACACCACAACCACGGAAAACGGCCCCATACCGTGTTAGCACTTCTTTTGTACTTCACTGTAGGCACTACACGTGATGACAGATAAAGATCTCCAGGCGGTCGTCAATCCCAAACCCTTCCGTCGGATTACCACGGGGTACAGCATGATTCATATCTTCAAATCACTCATTTTCAGTCATCCACTCATTACACAACCTCAAACGTCTCTTACCACTGATTACAAAATTGTGTGGCTTATGAGGAACGGCTCGATCGGTGTACACCAATCCTTTTAACTCCCAACGCATAGTCAATGTGCATGGTGAACTGCTAGTAGCACTTTGGAACTCACGAGTGATTTCATTCTGCTGATTTCATGCGATTTTTTACAACCACCCTATTCAATATTCGACGGTCCGTGTCAGTACATGAGGTCTGTCTGGTCTTGATTTAACTACGGTTCTTCCTTCGCCTTTCCACTTCACAATCATATCACCAACAGTCGACCGGAACAACTTTATAAGGGTTGAAATGCCCTTGATGGGATTTGTTACTCAGATGACATCAGTGACTAGTTCACGTTGGGTGTCACTCAGCTCTCCTGACCGACTAATTTTGATCTTGCTTCTTCTCTGCTGACAACACAATACTCTCCTTCTCCCTTTATACTGGCAGATCTGCCTATCGTGACATGTAATAGTTCCTTATTACATAGACGTGTCTGGATATTTTTCATAAGATACTGTATGCGGCATTAAATGTCCATATTACCATATTAGAAGGAGGTGTTCAGATGTGATTGATATGGTTTTGGAACAAAGACATCAGTTGTGAACTATAATCCCGCTCCGTAAAGCACTAAAGCAGCATCTGGACCTGAAGACGTGGGTAACTGTGTAACTACAAAAAGCCTTGTCGAGCGCAGAGAACATAAGCTATTAAGGAATAAAGCGATAATATTAACGTAGTACCTTGTTAGAATGATACTTCTGTAGCGTCTGCAGATATCAGAAAGACACAGGTGGAGATCTCAGAAAATGGATAAGCGACATCATGTCACAGAAACCGTTTCTCATCTGACGTGGCAGTTACTTTTCATTGTTCTACGGTCTAAGCACAGTTTTACCATAGAGATTCGCCGTTTAATTTCTATAAGAGGATTCCCAGTGGCGTTAGAGTCTCTTTGACAGCTCTCCCTGCAGGGTGACATAGTGTCTTAAAGATTGCTGGCACCTGTCACTCTCACAAACCAGTCCGTATCTGTACACGTCCCTTGCTATTAATAAGCAATTGTTAGGAATTTAGATAATTACTTAATCACAATAAAGTGTACTGAAAAAGTATCGAACTTGAAGTACAAACGCTGCCATACTTATTGCTCCGGAAGCAGTTCGTTGTCCTCCAGAGAAATCGTCTGCGCCCAAGACATCGTTCCTAATTTTACGTTAGAAGCAGGAGACAGATAGTTACAGCGTTCTCCATTTAGAAGTTGTTGGTTATTGCCGAGGACTCTCATTTACAATCAAAATTACTGAGAATACTGGTCAGGTAACTTCCTTTGCGGAATTCGATATTACGGTGGCATGCGGCTTGACCTGCAGCCAGAAGTGTGAGTTGTCGGGCGTAGATCCGCGCCCGTTTCGGGGTTAGTCTCGCTCTTTAAAACTGGGTATTACACAAATCGCTTAAAAATCAACAACCTTGTCCTCCATTAAACTTATCAAGAGGCACATCACTATTCTATCCCGCCGACATACGTGACATTTCGCGCAGGATGGGGCCCCTCCACGCCCACACCAACGTGGTGACCAACACAAAAGTTCTACTGTCACCTCCGTAAACATGTTAGTTTTTGAATCAGGCGTCACAGGATGCGGGCTGTGATGTTATCCATGCGTCTGGGTAAGACTACTCATTAACATGGTCCATCAGGAGATAGAAGTGGTCGAAAACGATCGAAGGGTAGCGGTTTTAAGAGCAGAGGAAAAAAAGTGCCAAGGCCAGCGCCAAGGGAAAAAAACCTCTGCGACAGTAGGACGGGTAGTAAGGGCAGTAGCGGCTTGCTATCTGCGACAGTGCATGCAAGGTGTGGTTGAGTTAGTTCGAGGTATCGTGCATCGTTACCTTTGTCGGTGTTGGAGCCTGTTGCGGCGCTCGCTGCAGTTGCTGCGTCCCTGCAACAGTTCAAGGTCGTTGTGGATTAATGGGCGATCGGTCATAGAGCGACTCACAGACGGTGTAGGGGGTGTGTGTGGCTGGTTTGCGTGCTGTGTACAGTACGGTTTCCCTGCGGTTGCCTGTTTTTCGGCTAGTCGCACATCTGGGTTTCCAGTAATAACTGTGTTGCAGGGGCTCGCCAGTACTGTCGTGTTAGCGTTCTATGGACCATAGATGTTCAGTTCCTAGCCAGTAATGTCTTTGGTCTGTTATGCTTCCATCTATGGTTGTGGTCGTAGTTACCCAGAGAAAGGATAAACGGGTTGCGCGAGTGTCTCGTGTTATTGTACAGTCGTGTGGGGAGTTTTTGGAATACCTGCAAGATAGTATCTAGCCGGTATTCCCGGTGAAGGTCCGCGATGCGTGTGTAGCGCGGAGCGTTGCTTATGATTTTGAGTACTTTGTTCTGTATGAGCTGCAGACGGCGCAGGCGAGTTGGCGCAGCGTATCCCCAGACAGGGGCTGCGTACGTCATCAGGGGTCTAATAAGTGTCATGTACATGGACCTAGACACCCTCCTGTTCAGTGTGCTACGCCTGTTAAGCATAGGGTAGAGTTGTTTGAGCCTCGCGTTAGCTTTGTTGGTCACGTCTTGAATACGTGACAGTAGCAATAGAGCACTTAAATAGAGCTCCATACTTATGATTATAGTAGTCTCTCCAAAAGCAATGGACGTGTGTGTAACAGCACAGAGACAAGAAGAGGTCGTCTACTGCAGTTATTCATCTGCGAAAACATGAGCCGTGCATGGGATCTCTCTCAACAATTGTGCCCATGTAATCCAGCCTCAGTGGCGACACAGTATGTCACCTGTTCTGTTTCACACGGCATGTAAATCAATATCCACTGACGGAGCAAAGTGACGTAGTAGTTAAGGTATAAAGTCACACTTGGTACGAGCGGGCTTGAAACCCACGTTCGACAAGGCAGACTGAGGCATTCCGTGGTTTTCATAAATTTCATAGCGCAACTAGCGATATGTTGGGCTATTAGCTACCATGCTCATCTTTGTCCTGTCCAACTTGTACTATGTTTCTAATACCCTCATCGTCAACGGGACGTTAAACTCTGTTCTTCATTTCTTCCTTTCTCTTTCGTATGTTTATATTCTTGGTTAAGGTAGGGACGACCATTAATACCGATGATGTATGTAAATGTCCATTGGGCCTCGATGTTTCTATGATATCCAGCCAACGGATCATTACAATTTATCTTTTACGAAAATATTTTAAGCCAGTAGCTTTCTTCATTTTCTGCAGTCAGCTTCGATAGAATAATTACCGAGCAAGTTGGTGTAGTGGTAAGACACTGTATTTACATTCGGGAGGACGGCGGCTCAGATCCCCGTCTGACTATCCAGATTTAGGTTTTCTATGGTTTCCGTAAATCGCTAAACACAAATGTCGAAATTATTCTTTGAAAAGCACTCGGCTGGTTTCCTAGCCCATCTTTCCTTAGTCGGAGTCTGTATCAAGACTATAATGACCTCGCTGTCGACGGGACATTTTCAACCATTGCTCCAGAACTGGCCACGTCATGGGATATTAAAAAGGACAAAGGTACTTCTGTAGTTCTCTTCTTCCTGGTACTACGTGCTTAAAAAAAGTCAGAAATTCGCATTGAGCATAATCTAGTCTACAAAGATAAAGGATTCTGCTTTAGCAAAGAATGGCAATTTGTGCCTGGCATGGTGGGGCAACAGGAGTGACGGTGCGGTTTGTGATCTGCAGCACCTAAAGGCAGCAGCCGGTCTCCTTGCCGAAAATTGTGCAACACCAACGATTCAAATCTAAAAAACTGCCGAGGAGAATTAAAAAAAAGTCTTTCAGTTTTAATTTGCCGAGAATTTTTTCGAATATAAGATAATATTAAACAAAAAATGCGGAACACATTGCTAATGTTTATAAACTTGTTTTTACAAAATACTTTAATTTTTTGTGCCTGACTGATGACGTTAAGACCCAGAAGCACGTGAAACCTGTGTCTCTTAACAACAACGATGAGTTAGTGAATAAGAGGAAGGAAGGGCGCTTCGGTCGCCTCGAAACTGGGTCTGCGGCTACGCGCGTACAGTCGTGGGAAGAATAGCGAGGCTATTTAGGCAGGTCCGTGACGAACACATGCCCGATGCTAGGCCGGGTTTTCACGGGACACCATGGAGGCTCAACTATGAGTTTCTCGGTTCGGACGAAAGCGTTGAGGCGTAACTATCGCAGTCAGCAATGTGTGGGCGATTAAGATCAACGTCTGAGAGTTCTCTAGTAAAAGCAAAAAATTATCCTTATTATCGCTGATAACTCTCTATACTGTCGCCTTTTATGGGTTATGTTTGATACTCCACAATGCCTATAATACAATTCTCGAGGTTGGAGAAAAAACTTAGTAGATTAACTTGAAAGCTGCTACTGTCTGTTGAGACTTTAACCTGAGTGCATATCTGTTATAATTCGGGTACTAAAGCCCAGAAACTATTCTCCTTCTTGACCCATGAATAAATAGCAACGTGGTCTGACATCTATTAATGAAATATTAAGTCGTAAGCAAACTTTCGTAGCACAATGGATTATATGAAGGGGCCACTAACGTGTTAAAGCAATGCAGAATTGTAGCCAAGATATTCAGTCATTCTAACAAAATCCATAAGTTTAACTGCGTTTCCACTTGTAGAGAAATAACATGCAATGCAATTGTAAACTGCACCGATTATAGCCTAACGTCTTGACAGCAACAAACATGAATCACAAAAAAATCAACCCTCGATGTATCCAGGACTGAAGCTTGTGTCTCATTCTCTACAGCTTGCAAGAACTCCCCACTTGTACTAAGCCTTCAGAAATGTCTCGGTTTAGCCAGTAAGTCCATAGGGGATGGTATAAGAGGCGTACAGTATGACTGGCCGTGCTTTTCCATCCCAGTTTTTCGGAGATTAAGACAATACGCCCTGAGATCTTAGTGATTCGTTGTGTAGGATTCTTTTTACCTGTTTTGCCGAGAAGCTCTCGAAGTTTATGTCCCTCGTAGAAGCAGTATCAGCGCCATCGGGTTCTCTGTTAAGTACAGTCCCACTTCCTACGATGCTAAGTGATGATGAGTGAAGCTATATTATTCGGAATAACGATCAAAAGGGATGCCGTTATAACGTATTTATTTACTAAACATCATAAAGTGATAATATCGACACAATTAATAATGATTAACTCAGACCAACGAGAGCAAGGTTTTACGACAGAACTACACTCATGCTCATAAATTAAGGATAACTGGAGAATGTGGCGCCACATAACGTGGCACTATACAAAACTAGCGCTAATAGTATAGGCACAGATCTGTACGTCCACGGTATTGGTGATAAGTTGAGAAAACCGTCCCGAAACACATGTGCTACAAAACGCCACTGTTTCCTGCGCATGTACCCCAACATCAATATGGGATATGATCACCATGCACACGTACACAGGCCGCACAACGGGTTGGCATACTCTGGATCAGGTGGTCGAGCAGCGGCTGGGGCACAGCCTCCCATTCTTGCACCAGTGCCTGTCGGAGCTCCTGAAGTGTCATCGGTGTTTGAAGACGTGCAGCGATACGTCGACCAGGAGCATCCCAGACGTGACCGATGGGGTTTAGGTCTGGAGAACACGCAGGCCACTCCATTCGCCTGATATCTTCTGTTTCAAGGTCCTCCTCCACGATGGCAGCTCGGTGGGGCCGTGCGTTATCATCCATGAGGAGGGAGGTGGGACCCACAGCACCCCTGAAAAGGTGGATATACTGGTGCAAAATGACGTCCCAATACAACTGACTTGTTACGGTACCTGTGCCAAAGACATGCAGGTGTGTACGTGCACCAATCATAATCCCACCCCACACCATCAAACCACGATTTCCATACAGGTCCCTTTCAAGGACATTAAAGGGTTGGTATCTGGTTCCTGGTTCACGCCAGATGAAAACCCGGCGGGAATCACTGTTCAGACTATACCTGGACTCGTCTGTGAACATAACCTGGGACCACTGTTCCAATGACCATGTACTGTATTCTTGACACCAGGCTTTACGGGCTCTCCTGTGACCAGGGGTCAGTGGAATGCACCTTGCAGGTCTCCGGGCGAGTAAACCATGTCAGTTCAGTCGTCTGTAGACTGTGTGTCTGGAGACAACTGTTCCAGTGGCTGCGGTAAGGTCCCGAACAAGGCTACCTACAGTACTCCTCGGCCGTCTGCGGGCACTGATTGTGAGATATCGGTCTTCTTGTGGTGTTGTACACTGTGGACGTCCCGTACTATAGCACTTGAACACGTTTCCTATCTGCTGGAATCGTTGCCATAATCTTGAGATCACACTTTGTGGCACACGGAAGGCCCTTAATTTATGAGCATGAGTATAGATCGGAAAGCATCTTATTGGCGACTGGGGACTATGGTGCAGAGCCTGTACCTCTTACTTACTCACATGATATCTTGTAGCCGTCATCACATTCTCACTACCTTAAACATTATTCATTTATTTGTTAAGTTTATCGATTTCTGGTGTTGTAATCTTGCTGTAAGAAAGTACTTATAACGTGCAGGCTTCTCCTAATACTTGTATTGGAAAGAGCGAATTTAATTAGGAAATACAGAGATGGCCATCAAAAGTGGCCCAGACTAGTGGATACCATTTGTGGTAGCATTAACTGAGAAGGAAGAAACCTACAGTTACTTCCAACAGGATGGAGCAACTTGCCCATACAGCTGGTCGAACCTTGGAGCGCATTTACACAATCTTCATTGCTGACAGAGTTGTTATCAGAGGTCAGTCTGGTCGCTGCTCTAGTTAGCCACCCAGTTCACCTGATCTATCAGAGTGCGATTACTTTGTGTGGGGAGCCCTCATGTCTAAGGTGTACTGCAACAACCCTCATAGTCTTCAAGAACTCCAGCGGAACATTTCGAATGTGACTGCATCAATTCCAGCTGTCCATCTTCGATCCGCCTTCATCAGCTTTCTGACCAGGGTGCAAAAGTGCCAAGAGATGAATGGCGGTCACTTTCAACATCTGCTATAGTCAAGTTAGTACTGTATTTCCTTTCCTCTGGTGTGCGTCAGAATAACTGAGTTTTCCATACGTACACCGCTGCTGATGTAACGGGCGTTGTCATGTCTATCCACAGCGCCTCAGACCACTGGCAACGTCGTATGGCTCACCAGTTCCTTCAGCCAGTGTGGGATCTGAAATCTTACTCCAGACTGCTTGTGTAGTACCGCTTTACTCACTGAATTCTACGTGATATCTGCAGACGCAATACAAGTTTGTAACACTGGAAACACAGGAAATAAAATGTGGCTTGAGCAGAAGCGGTACCTTACAAGCTCATACAGACAGGTCAGACATACTTTAACGTATAAGTAATGTTTTCAAATACGTAACAACCGCTTGTTTCTATGCCCTGCACTGTATGATATTTTCAGTTCAATATGCACCTGAGAATGGCTCCAAAGGACGAAATTACGGTTGTGTAAAATAAATAAGCAATTAACAGTCAAATGACGGAAATTTCTTTCAAAAAAATTCTGCACTATGGTCCCCCAACGAAGAAAATATTGTAATTCTTCAGGATTTCCAGGCGATATGTTGACATGTTGAATAATCGAGTCATTCCTGCTCTATATTCCGACGGCGTGACTCGCTGAGACAAGAGTATCGGGGAGCACCTGAAGAAGACAGCGAGTCACGCCGTCGAGATATACTGTGAGAACGACGAGAACAACCGGCAGAAGACCCGATTATTCAACATGCCATACCTTATATTGTCTGAAGTTTGCAGGCAAAGAAGAAAAATCCCCTATTTGCCGAGAACAGTTCGTTATTTTATTAATTCCGCGGAAGACAGATTGTTTTTACAGAACTGTGCTGGCATCAGCTACAAACGAGGGAAAAGTGTTAACAACCGCGTATGGATTGAACACAAAAATCGTAACATTTAAAAATGAGAAGAATAATACAAGATAGACTTGTGATTAATTCCCGTTATTATTCAACAAGTAAACATGGAAGTTAGCTAGTAACAGATACAGAAAATGAGAAAGGAAGATTAGAGATCAACGTGCGGTCGAACAGCGAAGTCATTAAAGACGGCAAAAGACACATATGTCCTCAAAGGGACCACGTGGAAATACAAAACCAAAAACTCCGAAAAACAGAAAAGAATTCCGTCTATTCTCGCATCCCGTTAATACTACATGACTGAGAAACTAACGAGAAAATTATCTACTTTCAGGGATGACTTAATGAAAGGCTTAGTGTATATGATCCTTGTATATTGGACAAAGCCTCGATTGTAACACGAATACAGGGTGAGTCAGGATGATAGGTACATGCTTTGAGGGATTATCGTATTACTGATTCTGAACAAAAAGCTTCATATGGACGTATGCCCTATTCCGAATGGTTTCCGAGATAGAACACATTTAACCTCACTTTTGTACGTTTTTCTTGAAAAACTAGAAAACCGCACCCTCCAGCGAAAACGTGTCCCAGTACAAAATTAAACTATATTAAATTTCCCACAAAAAGGTCCTATTAATTTTTTTCTCTATAACTAATAGTTTGTGCGAAGAGAGCGCGAGAATGTTGAAAAACTCGATCGACGCGCATGAGCTATAGCTTATTTAGTTTTTGTAGGCCAATTTGAGGTAGCATATTGAGGGAGCAAGTTGAGATGAACAGTCTGATACCCGACACTTGTGGTCTATAAGTCGGGAAACTACCTCAAATTGGCCTACAAAAACTACGTAAGCTACAGCTCATGCGCGTCGTGCGACTTTTTCAATATTCTCTTCGCACAAACCATTAGTTATAGAGAAACAATGAATAGGACCTTTTTTGTGGGAAATTTAATATAGTTTAAGTTTTTGCTGTGACACGTTTTCCCTGACGGGTGCAGTTTTCGAGTTATTCAAGAAAAACTTACAAAAGTGATATTAAATGTGTTCTTTCTCGGAAACCATTCGGAATAGGGCTTACGTTCATATGAAGTTTCTTGTTTAGAATTACCAATACTATCACCCCTCGAAGCATGTACCTTTCCTCCTGATTCACCCTGTATCTTATCTCACCTACAAAGAGAACACATTAGGAAAGCTGAAAAATCGCTCGCCGGTCGCAGTGGCCGAGCGGTTCTAGGCGCGTCAGTCTGGAACTGCCCTGCTGCTACGGTCGCAGGTTCGAATCCTGCTGTTTTTACGGATGGGTCGAAACAAGGGGATTCCGTTGGTTGCTCAGTTGTTTTTCCGGATCGTGTCCTCAAGGTCCGACTGCCTCAGACTTTTACTGTCTTTGATGCCGAATTGTCTGCGATCTTGCGGGCGCTGGAGCAGATGAGACGTTCTTCTTCTCCTAAATTTCTTGTCTGTTCCGATTCACTCAGTGCCCTTCAATCATTGCACCATTTGTATCCGGCAGATAAAGTAGTCCAGACCATCCAGGATGCCCTCCTCGGACTACAGCGACTGGGGAAGGTTGTAGCTTTCTGCTGGGTTCCGGGGCATGTCGGCATTGCTGGGAATGCAAGGGCAGATCTCGCAGCCAAGGAGGCGTGTCTTGATCCACACGTATCTCAGTGTGCTATCCCCTTGCACGCACTCACCTCGCTGTTGAGCTCCCGAGTCATGTGTCGGTGGGAGGACGAGTGGCTGGAAGTGACTGACAATAAGCTCCGTCTAGTCAAGCCCACAACGCGTGTGTGGTGTACTTCCTTTCAGCCCCATCGACGGGACGAGGTTCTCCTCACTCGGCTTCGAATAGGCCACAGCCCTATGACGCATAGCTTCCTGCTCCGGCGAGAAGACCCTCCATTGTGTGGTGCTTGCGGCGTCCAGGTCACTGTGCGCCACGTTTTACTGGATTGCGTTTTATTTTCTGACCAGCGGGCCGCGGCTGACTTGCCAGCGGACCTGCCAACTCTTTTAGGCAACACTCGGACGAATGTGGTTAAAGTTTTAAAGTTCTGTGCCATGTCAAATGTTTTTACACAGATTTTAGGGAGAGGATTTTAATTTGCTCACTGTGTGACAAGCTCGCCCATATTTTATGTAAGTGGCCAGCCAATGACAATTTCCTGTGTCATTCTTGTTGCTATGTTTTCCCTTTCCTTAGGTTTTACATTCTTATGTAGTATTTTCCCTCTTTTTCTGCTTTCTTTGAGTGTGTTTCTTCAGTTTTATTAGGTCTCTCCACATTCGTTCCTTTTCATGTGTGTCAGGGCGCTGATGACCTCGATGTTGAGCGCCCATAAACCCCAACACACACACACACACACTCGAATCCTGCCTCGGGCATGGATGTGTGTGAAGTCCTTAGGTTAGTTAGGTTTAAGTAGTTCTAAGTTCTAGGGGACTGATGACCTCAGATGTTAAGTCCCATAGTGCTCAGAGCCATTTGAACCATTTTTTCTGAAAAATCGCGTAATAAAGGAATCACGTCAATGCAACGACAGCAAGCAACGATGTCACCAGAAATCATGAATACCTCCGTTTACAAATGTCCCTCTCAGTAATACAAAAGGACTTAACGTGCTGTAGGCATCGACCACGCGGAGAACCAGGGCAAGAGCTAGCGTAGGAGTGCAACGTCAGAGAAAGAGTGCTTTATTCCGCATCCACATGAGGCCATGCCAACTCGCAATCAGAACCTAACCGCCCAGTCCCCTGTTGGTCGGCAGGGCTATGCTTTCAAGGTACAGCGAGTAGATACGCTTCACTATACAACCGAAGGTGTGTCTCCTATCGGAGGAAACCATTTAAAAGATGGTATTTTAGCCTTACTACAGACTTACAACTCTTGCTGTGACAAATAATATGAAAAATCTGTCTAACCGGCTGCTTTCAGAGATTTACCACTTAAAACTGGAAACAGTGCAATTCTGTGCCTCAAGGAAAAAGAATTGATTCATGTTCCAGATCAATAGTTATGTTTCGAAGATAGTGTGGTGGGCTACTTACGTTGAATGTTTTCATGAGACAATCGCACGATTTCTCTTTGTTGACAGTCCGCCTCACCGAAACGATCACTATTTCCCATTCAGTGGATAAAGAAGAAAGTGAGCCTATTAAGAAACATCCATCAACGAATGGCATCCTTTCAGTATTACCATCTAAAGTGCCGTTTTTAAAGTTTTCCACAATATTTCCCTACTGACATGACCTTAGAAACTAGCTGTTTCACAAGACTAAGCAAAGACTCAATTACCATCTATATCTATCTCAAATACTTTCCCCGTTTGTATGGAGATAACAAAAACCAGCTGATGATGGAAATGGACGTAAAGCAACAAGCGATACTTCAGGGTCTTCCACCTCTTTCAATCAGCGCATATCGAAGGAAATGAAAATACTCGTTATTCCCTTTCATCTAAAGCATTGTTGCAACTACGACTACCACGTTTTCATCCATACCACGTAACGCTTTTGGGGCCTATGGGAAGCCTGAGAAAAAGGAATGGGTGAAATTTTCGTGCCTGTGCTTCAGCATAGTTGATTGTAGCGAAACTTTAGATTTCATCGATAGCGTGGTTGAATAACCACAGTTGAACATGATAGCAGAATTTCAGAAGGTACAATTTCAGTAACCGATGTCAATAAGGACCTCAAATAGGGCGTTATAGATGCTGTTAACGTGGCCCCGTGTACGTGGTGTTGCTGCTTTAATGGTCAACATTGTACGATTACCAAATACTTGGATGCTCAGCTGCTTCCACACCACGAGTTCATCTGCACTACAAACCAGACATTCAGGAAGCTTCGACCTGGCTGCTTCTGTGTCGAGCGCCGCATCTTTTCATGAATGGTGGGGGGGCGCCTAGTATGGCAGACCAGGTTATATAACACACTTTTTTTTAAATTTTCCTACTCTTAGCCACTGCACTATTTTCAGATAAAACGCTTCTTACAACCTGGTTTCAGATGAACTCTCAACATCTACACCACATTTGTATCAACTGTCGATTTGTCTTTTGTAATTACGAACTGCCGGCCGTTGTGGTAGAGCGATTCTAGGCGCTTCAGTCCGGAACCGCGCTGCTACTACGGTCGCAGGTTCGAATCCTGCCTCGGGCATGTATGTGTGTGATGTCCTTAGGTTAGTTAGGTTTAAGTAGTTCTAGGTCTAGGGGACTGATGACCTCAGATGTTAAGTCCCATAGTGCTTAGAGCCATTTCATTTCAATTACGAACTACCTTTTCATCTAAAAATAATATAGCCCTTAAAATTATTGTGAAAGGATATTATTTTATAAGCGGTAAAACGCAAAAACTGTACAAGTTTACACACTATGTAAGTCTACTCTGTGTTCCTGTGTAAACTTGCGCTTTAGCCAGGTTTTTGTTCTAACTCAACTCCTCAGCTGTAGTCATGAAGTTATAAGAATGTTCAACAGGTTGAGACTACCACAAAGGAAGAGACTAGTAATAAGCACTAATGAGTAATGAGGGTCGAAAGATACATTTTTTATTGACGCTGATATATGTGGGGCGTTGCCGCAGCGTATATGCAACGTAGCGCGTCTCCGATGCTGGTATAACGGGAGCTATGGCGAAGTTATTACCAAACGTGGTGTTTTTCTTTCTTGGCTGCCGAAGTAGAAATACCGACAGACATCCATCGGAGAATGTGTATGGGGCAGCATGTCTGTCGAAAACAACCGTTGTGGAATGGTGCGCAGAATTTTGTGCTGCTGCTTCATGAAACGTACCTCCCCACACAGCAAACGTCGTAAGGCAGAAGTTCTCCAACTCATGTGGGAGACACTCGGCAGCCGCTCTGTAGTCCTCATCTCATCGGGTGCGATTATCGTCCGCAGCTCGTGGTCGTGCGGTAGCGTTCTAACTTCCCACGCCCGGGTTCCCGGGTTCGATTCCCGGCGGGGTCAGGGATTTTCTCTGCCTCGTGATGACTGGGTGTTGTGTGATGTCCTTAGGTTAGTTAGGTTTAAGTAGTTCTAAGTTCTAGGGGACTGATGACCATAGCTGTTAAGTCCCATAGTGCTCAGAGCCATTTGAACCATTTTTGATGCGATTATCAAACCTTCGGTCTCTTAAGAAAGCCTTGAAGGATCTACGATTCCTGTCGGACGAGAATGTGGAACAGGCAGTTGTGGACGATTACACACAGCTGGTCACTATGTCTCTTCAGCCTGGTGAGTGGGTGGGATGATTGCCTCAGTGCCCACGTCCACTGCGATTTTGCCTAATAGGCATAACGATTCTGGACTGTAGAGCCTTCGAACGGGAACTTTTTGATCTCCCTTATATTAGTGTAAAACACCTGTGCAATGGCGGTAGAGTCGGAGGTGAGCCGGTTTGGATCCTGGTGGTGGATGAAGTTTTTACTGCCACTTTCCGGTCAGCACGGGGAGGAGAGGTGGTGGCATAAAGTTCCTTATCACTAGTTTTTGCCTCAATACCCTGGCTTAGATGCCAAACCTCTCCACAGTGTCTCATGTAGTGGGGGAATGTGATACTGTTGATGGTGATCCGTCCGTTGAATGGGGACGTTAAGTTCAGTGACCCCTTGGTGATTCTCCGGAGGAGTAGGCTATGTGGCGGCGGATTTCACCCTCTCTCTTCCCTTCATCCATAAAAACACAAACAAAGCACACCTGCTCTTCGTACGAGATATGCTACGGTCAAAAAGAATCCCTCACCTCGCAGTAATGCTCGTACCCACTGAACTGCCTGGAACGAAACAAAGCCTTGCTTTCTTCACTGCTCTGCAGTACTTAGTAACCAGGTAGATGAAGTGACGTAACGTGTCAAGTACTCGGTGGAAATGAATGAAAGGGCAGGAGTGTGTTGCCAGAGGTCTTCCATTAGTGCACAAAAGGCTGGAAGTCACATGGCATGAGGTTAGCGTAACTATAGCGCAAAATGGGGTGGACCCACAACACGAGGCGGTTGAAGAGACGGGGAAAGACTGTGTGTGTGTGTGTGTGTGTGTGTGTGTGTGTGTGTGTGTGTGTGAATCGGCGAGCAATTACGTTGTAATGTGGTCGTGTTCTTCATCACCGCATGGTTCGGAGACAACATTTGGATGAGTTCACACGGGGAATAATCATCGGAAAACTGGAAGAAGGACGACGAGTGACGTTGTAGCCTAGGAGGTTGGTATTGCTCGTAAAATTGTTTCGTATGCATGGACAGCGTTCCGAAAAACAGGCGATACTGCCCAAAGGAGAGGAGGTGATTGACTTCGGTCAACTAAAGCAGCAAATAACCGTTACCTTGTGCAGCAGAGAAGAAGGAACTCTCGTCAAACTGCGCATGCAGTTGCGACCACAATGAACAGGACTCTTCAACGCGTGCAGTCTGACGCTCCATAGCGCACGGTGACTGCAGGTGGGTGGTGTATTTGCCCGACGAGCAATACGTTGTGTTCCGTTGATACCGACATATCGACGGCACCGTTTGTGATGGTGCCAAGAGCATAAGGAGTGGACCAATGAGGAGTATAGTCCCGTGGTCTTATCGGATTAAAAGTGTTTCTGGTTCAAAAATGGTTCAAATGGCTCTGAGCACTATGGGACTCAACTGCTGAGGTCATTAGTCCCCTAGAACTTAGAACTAGTTAAACCTAACTAACCTAAGGACATAACACACATCCACGCCCGAGGCAGGATTCGAACCTGCGACCGTAGCGGTCTCGCGGTTCCAGACTGCAGCGCCAGAACCGCACGGCCACTTCGGCCGGCAAAAGTGTTTCTGGACGTACCCTCATAGGGCGAGTGGTGGGGCACGTAATGCACCCAGGAAAGACTGTCGGTCATCGTCTTCTTGGTGGTCCAGGTGTTATGGTTTGGGGAGGTATAATGTTGTTTGGGCTTACTGGGTCCAAAGCTTTGAACGCGCTACAGTCACCTGTCAGTGTTATTGTGACACTGTACTCATGCCTCATCTGCGTCTTTTCATGGGTGTATTCGGCACTGACTTCATTTTCATGAATGACAATGCACGACAGCGAAGGTGGAGCAGCTCTTGAAACGCGAGGACACTTGGGGAATCGACCGGCCTGCCCGCTCCCCTGACTTAAATCGCATCGAGCAAGTCTGCAATGCGCTGGCGAGACGTATTGCAGCAAGCCAACATGCACAAACGACCATCCAGCAATTGTCAACCGCGCTGATGGTGGATTGGAATGCCCTACCATAAACATTCCGTAGCAACCTCGTGACCAGCATCGGAGGACGTTGTAGAGCGTGCATTGCCGGCCAGGGTGATCAAACACCGTTTTGAGAACCATGTCCGTCATAAATCGCGGTGACTTCAGTTCAATTATTATATTTCAATAAAAGTGTCACGTCTTTCGTCTCATTCAGTTACCTTCTGCGCTATACTGTTGCAGTTCTTTCTATGTATTGTCCCCGTTTCATCGAACTGTGTTAGTTGGCAGTGACGCATAATGCAAAAGTTACTTTCGTTCTTAAGTTTGGCGCACCAGTGTACCAGGATTGCTAGTTCATAAAGGTGTGTTGGAGAGCTTCTGTGAAGCTTTTAATATAGGGGAGAGATATTGGCGAAAGTAAAGCTGTGAAGAAAAGTCACGATTCGTGTCTCGATATCTTAGGCAGTAAGAGCATTGTTCGAGAAAGGGAAGGCCTCAGGCTCGAGTCCCAGTGTTGCACACAGTTTGAATCTGCCACAAGGTTTGCCCGATCATCCCTACAGTATTAATTGTCTCACATTCTTGCATAGACATATACAATGATCAGTGAAAACATTATGACCAAATTCCTAATAGCCGGTATGTCCTCCTTTGGCCCTGATAGCAGCGGCACAGAAGCAATGAGGCCTTGGTAGGTCGTTGGAGGGAGTTGGCACCACATCTGTACACACAAGTCCCGAAGTCCCGCAATACCCGTAAATTTCAGGAGGGGGGAGGGGGTGGGAGGAGATGAGCTCTGATGCCACGTTCAGTCACATCCCAGCTGTGTTAGATAGGGTTCAGATATGGCAAGTTGGCGGGTGAGCACAATTAACTGGAACTCCCCACTGTGTTCTCCGAACCACTCCATCACACTCCTGGCCTTGTAACATGGTGCATTATCTTGCTCAAAAATGCCACTGCCGTCGGGAAACATGATCGTCATGAAGCGGTGAATGTGGTCTTCAAACAATGTACGATAGTCCTCGGTCGTTGTGGTGCCTTGCACGAGCTCCACTGGAACCATGGATAGCCACGTGAATATTCCTCAGACCGTAATGGAGTCGCCGCCAGCTTGTCTCCGTCCAGCAATTCAGGTGTCAACGAGCTGTTCCCCTAGAAGACAACTGATCCGCGCCCTCTCATCGGCATGATGAAGTAGGTATCGGGATTCAGTAGATCATGCAACGCTCTGACACTGCTCCAACGTCCAGTGCCGACGGTCACGTGCCCATTTCAGTCGCAGCTGCCGATGTCGTGGTGTTAACGTTGGTACATGCATGGGTCGTCGCCTGCTGAGGCCCGTCGACACGAGTGTTCGGTACATTGTATGTTCAGACACACTTGTAGAGTGCCCAGGATTAAAATCTGATGTCACTTCCGCCACCGTTTGCTGCTTGTAGTCTTTTACCAGTCTGTCCAGCCTACGACGTCCGACATCTGTAAAGAAGGGTGACCGCCCAGGTTCACGACGGCTGGACGTGGTTTCACTTTGGTTTCACCACAGCAATCCTCGAACACCCGACAAGTCAAGCAGTTTCCGATATGGTCGTGTTGAGCCTGCGGGCTAACACAATCTGCCCTCGGTCAAACTCAGATAGATCGTTCATCTTCCCCATTCTACACACGGATAGTATGCTGATACCACATGCACCGTGTGCGTGCCTGACTAGTAGTCATTCCCTGCAAGGTAACGCTGCTATCGCCTGGACGGGTTTAATTCGATAGTAGGTCCGTGTTCATAATGTTCTGGCTGATCAGCGTATTATGGATTTCCTGTACGCTTTATATATGATCTAAAACCTGATATTACACTACTGGTCATTAAAATTGATACACCACGAAGATGACGTGCTACAGACGCGAAATTTAACCGACAGGAGGAAGATGCTGAGATATGCAAATGATTAGCATTTCAGAGCATTCACACAAGGTGCTGACATGAGGAAAGTTTCCAACCGATTTCTCATACACAAACAGCAGTAGACCGGTCTTGCCTGGTGAAACGTTGTTGTGATGCCTCGTGTAAGGAGGAGAAATGCGTACCATCACGTTTCCGACTTTGATAGAGGTCGTATTGTAGCCTATCGCGATTGCTATCTTATCGCTACATTGCTGCTCGCGTTGGTCGAGATCCAATGACTGTTAGCAGAATATGGAATCGGTGGTTTCAGGAGGGTAATACGGAACGCCGTGCTGGATCCTAACGGCCTCGTATCACTAGCACTCGAAATGACAGGCATCTTATCCGCATGGCTGTAACGGATCGTGCAGCCACGTCTCGGTCCCTAAGCCAACAGATGGGGACGTTTGCAAGACAACAACTATCTGCACGAACAGTTCGACGACGTTTGCAACAGCATGGACTATCAGCTCGGAGACCATGGCTGCGGTTACCCTTGACGCTGCATCACAGACAGGAGCGCCTGCGATGGTATACTCAACGACGAACCTGGGTGCACGAATGGCATAACGTCATTTTTTCGGATTAATCCAGGCTCTGTTTACAGCATCATGATGGTCGCATCCGTGTTTGGCGACATCGCGGTGAACTCACATTGGAAGCGTGTATTCGTCATCGCCATAGTGGCGTATCACCCGGCGTGATGGTATGGGGTGCCATTGGTTACACGTCTCGGTTACCTCTTGTTCGCATTGACGGCACTTTGAATAGTGGACGTTACATTTCAGATGTGTTACGACCCGTGGCTCTACCCTTCATTCGATCCCTGCGAAACCCTACATTTCGACAGGTTAATGCACGACCGCATGTTGCAGGTCCTGTACGGGCCTTTCTGGATACAGAAAATGTTCGACTGCTGCTCTGGCCAGCACATTCTCCAGATCTCTCACTATTGAAAACGTCTGGTCAAAGGTGGCCGAGCAACTGTCTCGTCACAATACGCCAGTCACTACTCGTGATGAACTGTGGTATCGTGTTGAACCTGCATGGGCAGCTGTACTTGTCCACGCCATCCAAGCTCAGTTTGACTCAATGCGCAGGCGTATCAAGGCCGTTATTACGGCCAGAGGTTGTTCTGGGTACTGGTTTCTCAGAATCTATGCACCCAAATTGCGTGAAAATTTAATCTCATGTCAGTTCTAGTATAATATATTTGTCCAATGAATACCCGTTTAACATCTGCATTTCTTCTTGGTGTAGCAGTTTTAATTGCCAGTAGTGTATATTGCTGTGGCCCTTTCGAAATACATAAACTGGTTGTATGCCATCTTCTCAGAAACTTCTGTGAAGTAAAGTTCTTGGAATTACAAAAGTAACACCTTACGCAACACAGAACCATATGAACAAACTCTGTAATGACAAAATGAAGCAGGCTTACCTGGCAGTACTCCGTATTACAGGTGCGCTGTCTTGTGATACAGAGGGAGAGCCAGAAATGTATTGAATCCACAGCATCGGCGCTGGCCAGCCTGAATGCTGTGTGTGGACGTTTTACTCGTATAGGCAAATGCCGAGATAGATCCTTTACTTCGCCTAGGAAATACAAATTGTTCCGCAATAGTTTTGACCGCGCCGTGTCTCCGTAACGCAATGCTCTTTCGAGGTTCTCGAAGATTCTTCGACCCACTGTGACAGAAAAAAAATTTCGGGACTATATTTGTCTAGGTAACATATTTAAGTGATTAATATTGTAATATAACAGGTTAATTTAGCCGGCCGGTGTGGCCGTGCGGTTCTAGGCGCTTCAGTCTGGAACCGCGTGACCGCTACGGTCGCAGGTTCGAATCCTGCCTCGGGCATGGATGCGTGTGATGTCCTTAGGTTAGTTAGGTTTAAGTAGTTCTAAGTTCTAGGGGACTGATGACCACAGATGTTAAGTCCCATAGACCTCAGAGCCATTTGAACAGGTTAATTTAAGCGTGAGATAAGCCATTACAAATGTGAACTGTTGGTACATTAATAATCGGTGTAACTGCCAGAATGTTGAACGCACGCATGCAAACGTGCATCCATTGTGTTGTACAGGTGCCGGATGTCAGGCTGTGGGATGGAGTTCCATGCCTCTTGCACTTGGACAGTTATTACAGGGACGTTTTATGCTGGTCATGGATGACGCTAGAGTTGTCGTTCGATGATGTCGCATATGTGCCTAGGCAACATGTCGACACCCAGTAGAGCATGTCAAGTTACAACAGCGGTATGTTAGCAAGCGTTATTCTCTTGGAAAACACCCCCTGGAATGCTGTTTATGAATGGCAGCACAATAGGTTGACTCGCCAGAATGATGAACAGATTTGTAGTCATGGTGCGTGAGATAACCGTGACAGTGTTCCTGCGTCATACGAAATCGTCCCCCACACCGTAACTCCAGGTGTAGGTGCAGTGTGTCTAGCGTGCATACAAGTTTCTTGCAGGCCCATAAATAGCCTCCTTCGAACAAACACACGGGCATTTCTGGCACCGAGGCAGAAGCAGCTAACATCGGAAAACACGGTAGATCTCCGCCGTGCCCTCCAGTGAGCCATAACTTGGTACCAATGTAGTTGAAAATTGGCGATGGTTTGGGGTCAGTGGAATGCACACTACAGCGTCGGGATCGGAGCTGTCCTTGAAGTAACCGATTTGTAACAGTTCGTTGTGTCAGTGTGGTGCCAATTGCTGCTTCAGATGCAATACAATGCGACAGAACTATACGCCGAACTCGATGGTCTTCTCTCTCGGTAGTGCCACGTGGCCGTCCGGAGCCCGGTCTTCTTGCCACCGTACATTCTCGTGACCACCGCTGCCAGCAATCATGTACAGTGGTCACATCGCTGCCAAATATTTCTGCAATATCTTAAAACGAACATCAAGCTTTCCGTAGCCCAATTACATAGCCTCGTTCAAACTCAGTGAGGTGTTGATAATGGCGTCTTTGTCATCTTAAAGTCGTTGTTGTGTAACATCAATTCACCACGTCCAGTCTCAAAGGTAACTAACGCTCACGGCCGTTACAACGTGTATTTAAACCATACCTGATGTGCATCTTTATAGTGGTTACTGGGCCGGCCGGGGTGGCCGAGCGGTTCTAGGCGCAGGTTAGAATCCTGCCTCGGGCATGGATGTGTGTGACATCCTTAGGTTAGTTAGGTTTAAGTAGTTCTAAGTACTAGGGTACTGATGACCTCAGAAGTTAAGTCCCATAGTGCTCAGAGCCATTTCAACGATAGTGGTGACTGGTGCGAAATTTGAATGAGTCAGATGGCCTTCCAGGCCGTGCGGAGCTCGGTCTTCTTTGCGGCCGTACAATGTCGTGAGCAACGCTGCAAGCAATCGCGTACAGTGGCTACATTCCTGTCAAGTACTTCTACAATATCGCAGAAGGTTAGGCACCTTCTCGTAGCCCTATTACGAAGTATTAATGGCGTCTTTGTTGCCTTAAAGGCATACTTGACTAGTACGTCTGCCCCCGGTAGCTGAGTGGTCAACCGGCACGGTAGCTCAGCGTGTTCGGTCAGAGAGCCGGTTGGCCTCTGTAATAAAAAACTGAGTGGAAGGATCATCAAACGAACTTGAACTGATGTCCTCGTGACGTCCGCAATGACCAAACACAACGATCAACAATGAAAAAATAAAAATGTTGTCAGTGCGACAGAATGTCAAACCTCAGGGCCCGGGTTCGATTCTCGGCTGGGTCGGAGATTTTCTCCGCTCAGGGACTGGGTGTTTTGTTGTCCTAATCATCATCATTTCATCCCCATCGACGCGCAAGTCGCCGAAGTGGCGTCAAACCGAAAGACTTGCACGCGGCGAACGGTCTATCCGACGGGAGGCCCTAGTCACACGACATTTTTTTGACTAATATCAAATCACCGCGTACAGTCTCAAAGGTAAATAACGCTCACGACCGTTACAGCCTGTATTTAAAGCAAACTTGATTTACAACCTCATAGTGGCGCTACCAGAGCCCTTTTTATCGTCTGGTGCGAAATTTGAATAATCATCTTCCAGATGGAGAAACGCGCGTACTAACTTTCGTTTATGTCGCACGACTCCTTCTTGGTGTTGCGATTTTCTTCCGTTAGTGTATCATTTTGCTCTTTTCTCTACTGCGTGAGCCGGCCGGTCTGGCCGAGCGGTTCTAGGCGCTTCAGTCTGGAACCGCGCGACCACTACTGTCGCAGGTTCGAATCCTGCCTCGGGCATGGATGTGTGTGATGTCCTTAGGTTAGTTAGGTTTATGTACTAAGTTCTAGGGGACTGATGACCTCAGATGTTAAGTCCCATAGTGCTCAGAGCCATTTTTTTTTGAACTAGAATACGTTACTACTTAACCTACGCTGCCAACGTTGCCATTATTGTCTTAACGTGATTTAAATGTAACCAATCACCAAGAATTAATAAAAAAAAAGCGACTTGGACTATTTCAAGGTTAGCTTTTGATAATTAGTCATTGCAGTTCCCTGTGCTCCGAGCCATTTGAACCATCTACTGCGTTAATACGGTGTAACAACAAGTCGAGACGACTAGCGACGCCAGCGGGTAAGTGTTCTGTTATACAACAATGGCAGAGATAAACTCTGTTACTGTAGATTAGGAGCTAGCCGGCAGCAAAACGGACAATGACGGTTCAATTGATTGTCGGAGGTGCGTGAGGCGCGGAGAAAGTGCTTCGCGAAGGAGGCGGGCGAATCGTCTCCAGTGGAGCGGCCAGCGGCTGAATCATTAGTGGGCCCGGGGAGGGGGTTGTTGTCGGTGGGATGCACTTTAATTACATATTGTTGTCGGCGTTTTTAATTATGAGGGGCCCGGCGGCTACCGTGAGCGGCCGTGATTGATCTTCCTCCTGTCCGGTAGCGCCCAAGGTCGGGCGCCAAGCAGCGCGCCGTTTTCTGGCGCCTTCCTCCGACATGCGTGAGTGCCTATTAGCTCCGCCTCGACCTCCCATTTGTTCGTCACCGCGGTGGGTGAGCGGCAACGCTTTGTAGTCGCGCCGCCCGCCAGCCCGTGCACCAGTATGGAGCGTCTTGCGCAGCCGCTGCTGCGCCGTCGAGGGCGGGGTCGTTAGTGGCGGGACGCCTTCGCTCGGGCTACTAGTGTTGCTCAGGACCCGTCCTAGCGGAAAACCTCGCTGTGACGGAAGGACGCTGTTGGCCCTTGCGTTAACATCTCCAAATGCAACACTCACATCATACCCGTATCAAAATTTTATTGGGAACTTATTGTCTCGATCTTACACTACTGGCCATTAAAATAGCTACACCAAGAAGAAATGAAGATCATAAACGGGTATTCATTGGACAAATATATTATACTAGATCTCACATGTGATTACAGTTCCACGCAATTTGGGCGCATAGATCCTGAGAAATCAGTACCCAGAACAACCACCTCTGGCCGTAATAGCGGCCTTCATACGCCTGGGCATTGAGTCAAAATGAGCTTGGATGGTGTGTACAGGTACAGCTGCCCATGCAGCTTCAACACGATACCACAGTTCATCAAGAGTAGTGACTGGCGTATTGTGACGAGCCAGTTGCTCGGCGACCATTGACCAGGCGTTTTCAATTGGTGAGAAATCTGGAGAATGTGCTGGCCAGGGCAGTAGTCGAACATTTTCTGTATTCAGAAAGGCCCGTACAGGACCTGCAACATGCGGTCGTGCATTATCCTGCTGAAATGTAGGGTTTCGCAGGAATCGAATGACGGGTAGAGCCACGGGTCGTAACACATCTGAAATGTAACGTCCAATGTTAAAAGCGCCGTCAACGCGAACAAGAGGTGACAGAGACGTGTAACCAATGGCACCCCATACCATCACGCCGAGTGATACGCTACTGTGGCGATGACGAATACACGCTTCCAATGTGCGTTCACCGCGATGTCGCCAAACACGGACGTGACCATCATAATGCTGTAAACAGAACCTGCATTCATCCGAAAAAGTGACGTTTTACCATTCGTGCACCCAGGTTCGTCGTTGAGTACACCATCGCAGGCGCTCCTGTCTGTGGTGCACCGTCAAGGGTAACCGCAGCCATGGTCACCGAGTTGATAGTCCATGCTGCTGCAAACGTCGTCGAACTGTTCGTGTAGATGGTTGTTGTCTTGCAAACGTCCCCATCTGTTGACTCAGGGATCGAGACGTGGCTGCACGATCCGTTACAGCCATGCAGATAAGATGCCTGTCATCTCGACTGCTAGTAATACGAGGCCGTTGGGATCCAGTACGGCGTTCCGTATTACCCTCCTGAAACCACCGATTCCATATTCTGCCAACAGTCATTGGATCTCGACCAACGCGAGCAGCGATATCGCGATACGATAAACAGCAATCGCGATAGGCTAGTATCCGACCTTTATCGAAGTCGGAAACGTGATGGTACGCATTTCTCCTCCTTACACGAGACACAACAACGTTACACCAGGCAACGCCGGTCAACTGCTGTTTGTGTATGAGAAATCGGCTGGAAACTTTCCTCATGTCAGCACGTTGTAGGTGTCGCCACCGGCGCCAACCTTGTGTGAATGCTCTGAAAAGCTAATCTTTTGCATATCACAGCATCTTCTTCCTGTCGGTTAAATTTCGCGTCTGTAGCACGTCATCTTCGTGGTGTAACAGTTTTAATGGCCAGTAGTGTAAATTTCTGTTTTCTACCTTGCATTTCATCTGTTGATCTTACCCTATTATTTCTCGCTCTTCATCTGAGCAGTCAACTTAACCTTCACTTCATACGGTGTTGCCGCGCGGAGTGGCCGCTCGGTTAGAGGCGCCATCTCATGGATTGCGCTGCTCCCCCCGCCGGAGGTTTGAGTCATCCCTGTGCCATGGTTATGTCTGTGTTGTTCATAGCATAACTTACTTTAGGTAGTGTACAAGTCTAGGGACCGATGACGTCAGAAGTTTGGTCCCTTAAGAATTTGCACATTTTTTTATGATACTGTGTTCACAGATATTCTTCACATGTCATTACTCAAGTTCGACAGGAACACAACCAGGAAATTGCTAAATCGAGTATTAAGACTGACATTTCTTAATATCCATGTATTCATTACGATATTTTGGAAATTAGTGGTAAGATCTTATGAGACCAAACTGCTATGGTCATCAGTCCATAAGGACAACACACACACCCATGCCCGAGGACTCGAACGTCCGACGGGGAGAAGGGGGGGGGGGGGGGGGGGGAGCGAGCCGCGAAACGTGACAAGGCGCCCCAGACCGCGCGCGGCATTACGATATGTAGTGTCATTAGTTATGTGTGGTTCCTGTCCTCCCAGACATTTCCGAAAGAATAGATACAGTTCTGAGCCAGCATCCACTATGAATTAAGGCACAAAGGAATTAACAGACATTGCCGCGTGGGCTTAGACGAGCGGTCTAGGACGCTGCAGTCATGGACTGTGCGGCTGGTCCCGGCGGAAGTTCGAGTCCTCCCTCGGGCATGGGGGTGTGTGTTTGTCCTTAGGATAATTTAGGTTAAGTAGTGTGTAAGCTTAGGGACTGATGACCTTAGCAGTTAAGTCCCATAAGATTTCACACACATTTTTTAATTACAGACATTGGAAACTACCGGTGATTGATTTAAATCAATGGGGAAAGTTAAACATTTGTGTTGGATCGGTATTAAAAAAATGGGTTTCCTGCTTACTACACAGATGCGCTGATTACTGTGCCATTCGGACACCGTGGTCATCGCACTTGCACGGACTACGCTAGCACGCCTCCCGTCAGACCCAAATTCTCACACACTACTGATGTAGTGCCCCTTGCCCAGTGTCCTCATTACTCGCGGCATTTCGCGGATTCTCGTAAGAATTTGAGTCTGGTGTGCATCTGCACTGAAGAGATCATTGGCTGTCCTAGCCTTAATTCTACATATGTGGTGTCTGTTCTTCCGGACATGCCCGCTCACAGCGAAGGGCCGGTAATTCCTTTGTGTCTTAATTCATAGTAGCTGCTGGATTTATTTATTTATTTACACGTCAAGTTCCGTAGGACCAAATTGAGGAGCAAGTCTCCAAGGTCATTGAACGTGTCAGTACATGAAATTACAACATAAAAGTAATAACAGATAGAAGTAAATGTTTGTGAACCCGAAAAAGTCAGTCCATAAGTTTAAGTGAACGCAATCTACAATGCAATAAGCATCAGCTTAATTTTTCAAGGAACTCCTCGACAGAATAGAAGGAGTGACCCATAAGGAAACTCTTCAGTTCAGTTTTGAAAGCGTGTGGATTGCTGCTAAGATTTTTGAATTCGAGTGGTAGCTTATTGAAAATGGATGCAGCAACATACTGCACACCTTTTTGCACAAGAGTTAAGGAAGTCCGATCCAAATGCAGGTTTGATTTCTGCCGAGTATTAATAGAGCGAAAATTGCTTATTCTTGCGAATAAGCTAATACTGTTAACAAGAAATGACAGTAAGGAATATATATATCGAGAGAACTAAGTCAAAATACCCAGACTCGTGAACAGTGGTCGATAAGAGGTTCGTGAACTTACACCACTTATTGCCCGAACCGCCCGTTTCTGAGCCAAAAATATCCTTTTAGAATGGGAAGAGTTACCCCAGAATACAATACCATATGACATAAGCGATTGAAAATAAGCAAACTAGACCAATTTTCGTGTCGAACGATAACTCACTTCTGATACCGTTCGAATAGTAAAAATTGCAGTATTAAGTCTTTGAACAAGATCCCGAACGTGGGCTTTCGACGACAGCTTACTATCTATCTGAACACCTAGAAATTTCAACTGTTCAGTTTCACTAACCATATGCCCGTTCTGTGAAATTAAAACGTCAGGTTTTGTTGAATCGTGTGTTAGAAACTGTAAAAACTGAGTGTTACTGTGATGTAACGTTAATTTTCTACAAGCCATGAACTTAGGTCACGTACTGTACTATTTGAAACCGAACCAATGTTACACAAAACATCCTTTACTACTAAGCTAGTGTCATCAGCAAACAGAAATATTTTAGAGTTACTCGTAATACTAGTGGGCATATCATTTATATAAATAAGGAACAGGAGTGGCCCCAACACTGGATCCCTGGGGCACACCGCACTTGACAGTACCCTACTCAGACCCCACATCACAGCCGTTATCAACATTGTGAATCAAAACGGTGTCTGTTCTTTCGTACATATCCGTAAGAACAGACACCACGTACACTACTGGCCATTAAAATTGCTACACCACGAAGATGACGTGTTACAGGCGCGCAATTTAACCGACTGGAAGACGATGCAGTGATGCGCAAATGATTAGCTTTTCAGAGCATTCACACAAGGTTGGCGCCGGTGGCGACACCTACAACGTGCTGACATGAGGAATATTGAAACTTCCTGGCAGATTAAAACTGTGTGCCCGACCGAGACTCGAACTCGGGACCTTTGCCTTTCGCGGGCAAGTGCTCTACCATCTGAGCTACCGAAGCACGACTCACGGCCGGTCCTCACAGCTTTACTTCTGCCAGTATCTCGTCTCCTACCTTCCAAGCTTTACAGAAGCTCTCCTGCGAACCTTGCAGAACTAGCACTTCTGAAAGAAAGGATACTGTGGAGACATGGCTTAGCCACAGCCTGGGGGATGTTTCCAGAATGAGATTTTCACTCTTCAGCGGAGTGTGCGCTGATACTTGTACATAGTAGTACATAGTTTTTCTGATGTACAGATGCCATGTCTCAACTGCAATTCTACGAGGTTTGGATTTCCCATCTTTTACTGCCGTGATCTCATAATTGAAGAAAAAGCCATTTCCAGCTTCAAACTTGTTTAAATGTTGAAATAGCTGACAGTTAGTGGCTGCATATCTGGTGCACAGAGTGATACACCTCACATTTTTTATTGCCCATGAACGTTTGTCGGCAAATGTATTGCCCTTGTTTCATCACGAGTATTTTTTCATCCATTTGGACCAGAATACTGTCGTATATTCGACATTTATCGCTTTATCATTTACAAGATAATCAAGAAGAATCCCATATCATTCCATATAATTTTCGCCGTAAGCTTTTGATACTGGGCCACCGACTTCTATAAACTGCTTTAATGCTTCCCAAAAATATTTTTTAGTCTGCAGCTGACTGTGTGCTTTGACTGTTGTTAAAAAAAAATAAATTTATGCTTTTGTTCAAAAATGGCTCTGAGCACTATGGGACTTAACTGCTGAGGTCATCAGTCCCCTAGAACTTAGAACTACTTAAACCTAACTAACCTAAGGACATCACACACATCCATGCCCGAGGCAGGATTCGAACCTGCGACCGTAGCGGTCGCGCGGTTCCAGACTGTAGCGCCTATAACCGCTCTGCCACCCCGGCCGGCTATGCTTTTGTTAAGTCCTGGAATCGACGAGGTCGTCAGAGACCGATCGCAAGATGTTAGTTGTTCTTTTTCAAATGAACCCCACTGGTATTTGGCTTCAGCAGTTGAGTCATCCCACGCGTACCCTACATCTGGATGGAATAAATTGAGTTTGAAATCAGCTCCTCCCGATTGAAAGTCCAGTCTTGACAACTAGGTAACCTCTCTGTCGAGTGTTTTTTGTGTTTATCATGAATCGAACGACCCATATTACATACTCAGTTACGAATGGACGCACGAAGTCCGTTGGATTCTTTTCAGAGTGAACTAAGATTTATGAGATACATTCTATGGATAAAAAAGAAAACGACTCACCACGAGAGAATTATCCGAAAGGAACAGTAATGAGTAGATATGATGTACCTGTACAGACAAACAAATGATTACAATTTCAGAAAAAATGGATGATTTATTCAGGAGAAACAGCTTCACAAATTGGGCAAGTCCGTAGCACGATGGTCCACCCCTGGCCCTTACGCAAGCAGCTTTTCGGCTTGATATTGATTGACAGAGTTGCAAGATGTCCTGCTGAGTATTATTGTACCAAATTCTGTCCAATTAGCGCGTTAGGTCGCCAAGATCTCGAGCTGGTTGGAGGGCCCTGCAATAATGATCCAAACGTTCTCAGTTGGAGAGAGATCCGGCGACCTTGCTGGCCGAGGTCAGGTTTGGAAAGCACGAAGACAAGTAATAGAAGCTCTCGCCGTGTGCGGGCGGGTCTTATCTTGCTGAAATGTAAGCCTAGGATGGCTTGCGGTGGAGGGTAGCTAAACAGTGCGTTGAATATCGTCGGCGTTCTGTTGTGCTGTAAGAGTGCTGCGGATGACAACCAAAGGGGTCCTGCTACGAAATAAAATGGCATTCCATATCATCACTCCTGGTTTTGGGACGTACGGCAGGCAACAGTCAGGCTGGTATAGCACCGCTGTCTGGGGCATCTCCAGACACGTCTTCGCTGGCCTTTGTGGCTCAGTTCTAAATGTACATCTACATGGAAACTCTGCAGATCACTTTCAGGTGCCTGGCAGAGGGTTCATTGAACCACCTTGAAACGTCCCCTTAGAAAAATTATACATGACTGCTTAAACTGACACACAATATTTTTGGCGCAACGCAATCTGACTTTCAAAAATTCCTACAAAAGAATGGCCCTGAATAACATTAACTTACACGTTTCACAAATCACTTACCTCACAAAAATCTTCGTTACTCGAACTACTGCAATACAGCGAGCGCCACTATTGCCAACTAAATAAAATATTCTAACTACTGAAGGCACTAACTACAGATAGGCATAGTTAGCAAATGAAAGATTTTGATAGAGAACAAACAATGTATTTACCTTAATAGTGTTCAAAAGTCATAATATATATAGCAGTTCATGACATCCAGTCTTACAAATTTCAAAACTCCGCCATTTCTCTCCCCACATCCACCACTGCTGGCGGTTCACCTCCAACCGCGCAACGCTACACGCTGTTAACAGCCAACTGCCCAACACTACAATGGCAAATTCCAACAATTCCACCCAGCCACAGACTGCACACAGCACAGCCAATGATTTTCATACAGAGCGCTACGTGGCGTTACCATTAAAAAAACCTAAACAGCCTACTTACAACCTTCACATTCTCTATTATTCCAGTCTCGTATAGCGCGCGGAAAGAATGAACACCTATACCTTTCCGTGTGAGCTCTGATTTCCCTTATTTTATCGTGGTGATCGTTCCTCACTATGTAGGTCGGTGTCAACAAAATATTTTCGCATTCGGAGGAGAAAGCTGGTGATTGAAATTTTGTGAGAAAATTCCGTCGTAATGACAAACGCCTTTCTTTTAATAATTTCCAGCCCAAATCCTCTACCATTTCTGTGACACTCTCTCCCATATTTCGCGATAATACAAAACGTGCTGCCTTTCTTTGAACTTTTTCGACGTACTCCGTCAGTCCTACCTGGTAAGGATCCCACACTGCGCAGCAGTATTCTAAAAGAAGACGGACAAGCGTAGTGTAGGCAGTCTCCTTAGTAGGTCTGTTACATTTTCTAAGTGTCCTACCAATAAAACGCAGTCTATGGTTAGTCTTCCCCATAACATTTTCTATTCGTTCCTTCCAATTTAAGTTGTTCATAATTGTAATACCTAGGTATTTAGTTGAATTTACGGCTTTTAGATTAGACTGATTTATCGTGCAACCGAAGTTTAACGAGTTCCTCTTAGCACTCAGGTGGATGACCTCACTCTTTTCGTTATTTAGGGTCAACTGCCACTTTTCGCACCATTCAGATATGTTTTCTAAATCGTTTTCCAGTTTGTTTTGATCTTCTGATGACTTTATTAGTAAAAACAAGACAGCATCATCTGCAAACAACCGAAGACGGCTGCTCAGATTGTTTCCAAAATCGCTTATATAGATAAGGAACAGTAAAGGGCCTATAACACTACCTTGGGGAACGCCAGAAATCGCTTCTGTTTTACTCGATGACTTTCCGTCAATTACTACGAGCTGTGACCTCTCCGACAGGAAATCACAAATCCATTCACATAACTGAGACGATATTCCCTAAGCATGCAATTTCACTACGAGCCGCTTGTGTGGTACAGTGTCAAAAGCCTTCCGTTCTAAGTGGGGCTCATCACTGAAGACAACTCTACTCCAGTCAATGAGATTTCAGGGCGAATTCAGCCGACACCCCTGCAAACGGGGTTGTTGGTGTACAGAGGCCAATGGGAGTCGGCTAAAGGGGCGCCTTGAGCTGAGTCCCCTTTCTGTGAGACACCTACTAATGGTCCTTGTGGTCCTGAAGCACTGTTTGTAGGTCATATTAATGTGAATGATGAATCCTGGGCTCTGAGTGCCCCTCTGACGGTTGCTCGGTGCTCACAGTGTGTCTTCTCTCTAGTCGATCGCTTCCTTCTTGAGTCTGTATTCCGTCCTGGTTCGTCCATTCCTGCCAACGTCATCGAATAGTAGCATCGCTCCTATTAAAATGTCGAGCGATCCGCCTATTACTCCAACCGGCTTCTTTGAAACCTACTACACGTGCTCTCTCAATTGCAGACATCTGTGTATATTGTTCACACGCCTGTCTGCGAGGCATAGTTACTGTCCAACTAAGTATGCGGAATGAAATTCGTGAATACTTTATGCGCTGCCATTGACATGTCCCCTGTTTAGTGTCCTTGTCAGCTGCGCTGTGAAATTGCACTACAGCGTCACACATTCATACATTGGCCGCCAAAGCTTACAATTTTGCATTTTTCATCGATACCTTTATGAATATCAATTTGTGGCTAATTTACATAAACTCTTCGTAGTGTGTTTAGTTTTTGTCTTAGAATGTATTTGCTTTCAGATTTGGTCTCTGTCAGCATTTAAGAAATGTGATATCCATCTTCCACAAAGATTTCACATAATTAATTTTTCGTTTACAGCTTTTCTTTCCCGTTATATACGTACAACGTCAACTGTTTTGTATACCTACCTTTCCTCGCCTATCTTCGAAGAACGTATTGTGCACTGTCTCTTGGGGTTGTTGTTTTTGGGGGAAGAGACCAAACTGCGAGGTCATCGGTCTGATAGGATTAGGGAAGGACTGGGAAGGAAGTCGGCCGTGCCCTTTCAAAGGAATCATCCCGGCATTTCCCTGGAGCGATTTAGGTAAATCACGGAAAACCTAAATCAGGATGGCCGGACGCGGGATTGAACCGTCGTCCTCCCGAATGCGAGTCCAGTGTGTTAACCACAGCGCCACCTCGCTCGGTCACTGTCTCTTAGTATTCATCTGTGGCTGTAGTTGTGGCTCGTAAGTATCCGGAGGACAATGCTACACCACTGGTCGTTGCGTTTTTGGAGGCAACACCGTACGCAACCGTCCGCACACGATTGGTTTGGCTTCTTTGCGTCCATTACCAATAACTGTACCCCCGACCCCATCTAAATCAAATTGCGCCAGATTCTCTTTACCGACGAGTGCAGGCATGTGGTCGAGGAGAGGAGGGTGATGGGTCAACAATGTTTTGGGTCGGCATCATCAACGTATGTCGGACGTCTCTCATTGCTGTCGAGGGCAATTGAAGAGCTGTTCATTGGTGGGATAAGATGCTAAAACAGGTTGTCTAGCCTTACAGTCAACATTTGGGCGATGAGTTCGTGTTTCTACATGATAATACGCAAAGACACCGCGCTCACCTCCTGAGCATCTTCCCCCACGAAGCTGGAATCAACAAATGGAACGGCCTATGGTATCCTCTGACCTGAACTCGATCTAAACTTGCATTTCGTCGTCAAAGCACCCCTCCTCACATATTGGATGGCCTCTGGAATGCCACCGTCGAAGTGTGGTTCAAATGGCTCTGTGCAGTATGGGACTTAACTTCTGAGGTCATCAGTCCCCTAGAACATCGAACTACTTAAACCTAACTAACCTAAGGACATCACACACATCCATACCCGAGGCAGGATTCGAACCTACGACCGTAGCGGTCGCGCGGTTCCAGACTGTACCGCCTAGAACCGCTTGGCCACTTCGGCCGGCTCCAAGTGTGGGACAGGTTTCAGTTGCAACGTTTCGACCACTTGTGGACAACTTGCCAAGAAGGAGCCAAGGATGTTATAATGCACGTGTAGGGGCGACACGATATTGAATATTACCGAGTAGCAGTTCTGATTTCACAAATATGCAGACAAAGCTGTACACTTAGTGACAGACTACTGATTTTTTACCTTGATTTACTAAGGCTTGTTCTTTCATTCCCTGATGCCCTTGAATCTAAATTCCCTGCTACCCTTGAATCTAAGTCCACACGCGTTCCCAGATATGCAGGTCGTGCAAAATTTTTTCAACAGTTTACAAGAGTATTATCCTAAATCATTATGATATAGCTTAGTGCGTCATCTATTAGGTCATTTGTATAAGTTGTCAAAAAAACTTTTGCTCCATCAGCATATCTGGGAACGTGTAATGGCTGAAGTTCAAGGATACGGTGTGCTCATGCAATATCGTCCTGAAAGACGAACACATAGCCGAAATATCGATTACAGGACAGGAAAAAGGGCTCTCTGATGTCACTATATTGCACAGCCTACAAATTACCGTCGATAGCGATGGGAGACGTCTTTCATCTGTCTATGATACCGGCCCAAACCATGACTGACCCACCACCCTGCTGAAGTCCGCAGCTCCTGGTCTCGTGGTCGCGTTCTCGCTTCCCGGGCACGGGTCCCGGGTTCGATTCCCGGCGGGGTCAGGGTTTTTCACCTGCATCGAGATGACTGGATGTTTGTGTTGTCCTCATCGTTTCATCATAATTCATGAAAGTGACGAGATTGGACTGATCAAAGGTTGGGAATTTGTACGGGCGCTGATAACCACGCAGTTGAGCGCCCCACAAACGAAACATCATCATCATCCCCGCTGAACCTGATAAAATGCTTGCCCGAGACTTGCATTGGTACCTTACCGCCTGCACACTGTTCTACGATGACCACATGTCCTCAGAAAAATTCTGAACTCGTCTGTGAAGAGAACCCATCGCATGTGATCCAATTTTAATTCCAGATGTTTCCTTGCCAACCACCTTCACGTAACACGGTGCTAGGTGGTATTTGCTGCTGTTCGTAGAGGTCGTGTGGATCGTGTGGACACTGCTGCGTCAGTCCTGCCAGTTCCAGCCACAGCGGCAGTACGCAGTATTTTTCTCGTGGTAAAGAAGAATTTAATATCTTGCCGGCAGAGTCATTAGAGATGCAGTACAAGCCAGGACTAGGGAAGGATCGGAAAGAACCATCCCAGTGATTGCTTTAAGCAGTTTTGGGAAACAATGGAAAACCTGAATGTGTGTGGTCAGGTGGGGGTACGAATTGTCCTCCCGACTCTGAGTCCAGTGTCTTATTTGTGTCCCTGATACGTCAGCCATTGTCTCTCACTGGCAAACGGTAAAGAAAGCCCAATCAGATCATGTGCATCCGTCTGTTAGCCTGCAGCAATTAGTGGACATTCTTCAGAAGAGTTTGCCCCATTACGTGACTCCCTGTGTGTCAGAGTGTTTTGAAGAACATTTCACGAGCACGCTTGTCTCACCCATTAGGTTAGTTGACTGATCTTTCATGGAGAACATTTGGAACCCCTTTTGGTGTGAATTGCACGGCATGGACTCATCTTCAACCATTCTCCATGAGATGAGTTGTAAGTGGTTGTTCAGGAACACTCCCCATCGCCTTCGGTGTCCCGCGCAGGCCGGGAAACTAAACGTGGTATTCGCCGTCGTGGCGAAAGATGGTGCTGCATGTGACTAGACTGGTGTTTATAAGTTAACAATTGACTAAGGTGTTCTCCTAAGGTTGTATTTTAGTTAGCTGTGTATTTCTGAGCTATGAATTTTTTTAATAGGTTGTAAACTGCTTTCAAGTGTGTCTCAAGATGTAACGAAGCTGCTGGCACGATGTATGTTAGTACACTTGTACTGACAGAGAGAGTTTCTGTATAATTCTTCTCGGTATTAAACCGCAAAAAGATGAATCAACGTTTCAGCTTGTTCAATAGTGACCAAAAAGTTCGTTCATCATTTTTCTATGACGCAGTCTACAATCCAGGAAAATATTACGGTGAAAACTTCTTATTAATTGCACACGAGACCGGACAAATAAATATGGTATCTTCTGAGCGATTATAATTGTGTGTGTAGTCAATTCACATCTATAGTTCGTAAGTCACCTTGTAGTGTGAGGTTGAGGGTACTTCTTATATCACAAATATTTTCCTCGATCCTTTTCCATTTGCGAATAGTAAATGGGATGAACGACTATTGATAGTGTCTCTTTCTGAGCTCTAATTTCTCTCATATTTTCATCACCATTTCGCGGAATATATGTGGCATGCACTAGCACGTTTCTGGAGTTTTTGGAATGCACTTTATCGAAATTTTAACAGTGAACCTCTTCGTGATACACAACCCTTCCCTTGTATTTGTTCACTGGAGCTCGACGAGCATTCCCATAACGTTCTAGCGCTTATCAAACGAATCTGTGACGAAATTTGCCTGTCTTATTTTGATCATCTCTATCTCCATTAGCAGTCCTCCAGACTGAGAAACAATACTCAAGAACCGGCGAAACGAGTTTTTATGAGCCACTTCTTTTGTAGATGAATTCAATTTCTTTAGGGTTCTTCCAATGAATTCCAGCCTGGTACCTACTTTATGACAATTGCTTTTATGTTGTCGTTGCCCTTTAGATGGCTCCGGACGATAACTCACAGATATTTCATGGTTTTTGCTCTTTCCCGTGACCTATCGCTAATAGTGTAATCGAATAGTTATAGGTCATTCTGCCAATTTATTCAAATCAAAAATGGCTCTGAGCTCTATGGGACTTAACATCTGAGGTCATCAGTCCCCTAGAACTTAGAACTACTTAAACCTAACTAACCTAAGGGCATCACACACATCCATGCCCGAGGCAGGATTCGAGCCTGCGACCGTAGAGGTCGCGCGGTTCCAGACTGAAGCGCCTAGAACCACTCGGCCACTCCGGCCGGCTGCCAATTTATTCACAATACGTTACATTTATTTGCGCTGTAAATCAAATGTTAATTGTTGCTCCAAGTGTTGATCCTCTGCCAGTCTTCCTACATTTCAATATCGCTTTCTCCCTTTGCAACTTTCGTGACACATAGCTGAAAAGGCTTACGTAGTTTCCGAAGTTCTTCACCATATCATTTTTATATGTAAGGCTCGCGAGGGATATTCCCAAAGTTATTTCTACATCTGACTATTTGTGCCCGTTATGAAAGAAGGAATCTACATCTACAACTACATCTACTCAGATTCTCCGCAAGCCAACGTACAGTGCGTGGTGGAGGGTACCCTGTACCACTACTTTTCATTTCCCCTCCTGTTCCACTCGCAAATAGAGCGAGGGAAAAATGACTGTCTTACGCCTCCATATGAACCCTAATTTTTCGTATCTTATCTTCGTGATCCTTGTATATTGGCGGCAGTAGAATCGTTTGGCAGTCCGCTTCAGATGCCAGTTCTCTAAATTTTCACAATAGCGTTCTTCGAAAAGAGCGTCGCCATACCTTCAGAGATTCCCATTCGAGTTCCCAAAGCATCTCCGTAACACTTACGTGTTGTTCGAACCTATCGGTAACAAATCTTGCAGCCCGCCTTTGAATTGCTTCAATGTCTTCCTTCAATTCGACCTGGTACGGCCCCCAAAAACTCGAGCAGTACTCAAGACTAGGTCGCACCAGCGTCCTGTGAGAGGTCTCCTTTACAGGTGAATCACTCTTTCCTAAAATTCTCCCAATAAACCGAAGTCGACCACTTGCCATCCCAACAACAGTTTTCACATGCTCGTTCCATCTCATATCACTTTGCAACGTTTCACCCAGATATTTAAACGACTTGATTGTGTTAAGCAGGACACTAGTAATAATGTATCCGAACATTAAAGGTTTGTTCTTCCTATTCATCCGCACTAACTTACATTTTTCACATTTAAAGCTAGCTGCCATTCATCACAGAAATTTTTTCCTAGTCGTCTTGTATCTTCCTACAGTCATTCCACTTCGACACCTTACCGTACACCACTACTTCATCAGCAAACAACCGCAGATTGCTGCCCACCCTGTCAGCCAAATAATTCATGTATATAGAGAACAACAGCAGTCCTATCATACTTCCATGGGGCATTCCTAACAATACCCTTGTCTCTGATGAACACTCACAGTCAAGGAGAACATACTGGGTTCTATTATTGAAGAAGTCTTCGAGCCACTCACATATCTGTGAACTTATCCCATATGGTCGTACCTTCGTCGGCGACGAGGTGACTGAGCTGAAGCTCAAGCTTGGATTAAGAAACGATGAGGATGCAAATCGCCTATGCCTTCTCAGACGAACCATCTCGACACTTGCCTTAAGCGGTTAGGGTAGTCGTGGAAAACATAAATTTGAATGACTGAACGAGAATTTGAAACGCTGTCCTTCTAGATCGAGTAGCGTGCCTTTCCACAGTATCATATCGCCTTGTGTTATCAACTGTGCATATCGTTGTATCTGTTTGGAAGTCCTAAACAGTCACAAAGGTGGTCCGATACACTGTAAATTTTATTCACTAAGGGACAATGTTTAACTATATCGAGTGCCTTCTGAAACTCAAGGAAGACGGCATTAGCGTGGACGATGTTACCAGAGGCCCTTTGGATGTATAGAGCGAGCGGAGCTTCACTGGTTATCTCTTCACGAAATCAATGTTGATTAGTGTGGAGTAGATTTTCGGTCTCCAAAAAAGTCATAATGCACGAGTAGCTCCATAATTCTGCAACAGACTGACGTCACCGATAAATACCTATAATATTTGTCTGCCGGCCGCTGTGGCCGAGCGGTTCTAGGCGCTTCAGTCCGGAACCGCGCTGCAGCTACGGTCGCAGGTTCGAATCCTGCCTCGGGCATGGATGTGTGTGATGTCCTTAGGTTATTTAGGTTTAAGTAGTTTTAAGTTCTAGGGGATTGATGGCCTCAGATGTTAAGCCCATAGTGCTTAGAGCTATTTGAATTATCTGTCTGCCCCACGAACCTTCTTGAAAACTAGTATGACGTTGCCTTTTTCTAATCGCTTGGAACATTTTATTGCAATTGAGACTTACGATAAACTGGTGCCAGAAAGGGAACAAATTCTTTCGCATTATCTGTATAGAATTGTACATGAATCTCATCAGCTGCAGATTTCGTTCCTCTGTTGATTTTGAGTGATATTAGTTGATGTTCTGATGTATCCCCATGCGATTATAAAGCCTTCGGTCCTTCATAAAAGGCCTTGAAGGGTCGACGGCTCTTGTCGGACGAAGATGTGCAGCAGGCAGTTACGAAACTCTTCACGCAGCAAGAAACTGTGATTTACCAAACGGGTATCTTCAAAATGGTGCATCGGTGGGATGATTGCCTCAGTGCTCAGGTCGATTTTGCCTGATTGGCATACCGATTCTGGATAGTACGGCATTCGAAAGGAAACTTTTTGATCGCCCCTTATACAGCCTCGTGCGTCAAACGATGGGTGAGCGTGATGTGGGACAGTGGGAAACGGAAAGAGAAAAGGTGATGAATCATTGTAAATGACCTTCAAAACTACAACGTTGTGTCACAAACTTGCTACTCTACTGGCCATTAAAATTGCTGCACCACGTGCATGACGTGCTACGGACGCGAAATTTAACCGACAGGAAGAAGATGCTGTGATATGCAAATGATTAGCTTTTCAGAGCATTCACACAAGGTTGGCGCCGGTGGCGACACGTACAACGTGATGACATCAGGAAAGTTTCCAACCGATTTCTCACACACAAACAGCAGCTGACCGGCGTTGCCTGGTGAAACGTTGTTGTGATGCATCGTGTAAGGAGGAGAAATGCATACCATCACGTTTCCGACTTTGATAAAGGTCGGATTGTAGCCTATCGCTATTGCAGTTTATCGTATAGCGACATTGCTGCTCGCGTTGGTCGAGATCCAATGGCTGTTAGCACAATATGGAATCGGTGGGCTCAGGAGGGTAATACGCAACACTGTGCTGGATCCCAACGGCCTCTTATCACTAGCAGTCGAGATGACAGGTGTCTTATTCGCATGGCTGTAACAGATCGTGCTGCTACGTCTCGATCCCTGAGTCAACAGATGGGGCGTTTGCAAGACAACAACCATCTGCACGAACAGTTCGACGACGCTTGCAGCGGCATGAACTAGCAGCTCGTAGACCATGGCTGCGGTTACCCTTGAAGCTGCATCACAGACAGTAGCGTCTGCGATGGTGTACTCAATGACGAACCTGGGTACACGAATAGCAAAACGTCATTTTTTCGGATGAATCCAGGTTATGTTTACAGCATCACGATGGTCGCATCCGTGTTTGGCGACATCGTGGTGAACGCACATTGGAAGCGTGTATTCGTCATCGCCATCCTGGCGTATCAACCGGCGTGATGGTATGAGGCGTCATTGGTTACACGTCTCGGTCAGCTCTTGTTCGCATTGACGGCACTTTGAACAGTGGACGTTACGTTTCAGATGTGTTACGACCCGTGGCTCTACCCTTCATTCGATCCCTGCGAAACCCTACATTTCAGCAGGGTAATGTACGACCGCATGTTGCAGGTCCTGTAGGGGCCTTTCTGGATACAGAAATTGTTCGACTGCTGCCCTGGTAGGCACATTCTCCAGATCTCTCACCCATTAAAAACGTCTGGTCAATGGTGGCCGAACAACTGGCTCCTCTCAAGACACAAGTCACTACTATTGATGAACTGTGGTATCGTGTTGAAGCTGCATGGGCAGCTGTACCTGTACACGCCATCCAAGCTCTGTTTGACTCAATGCCCAGACGTATCAAGGCCGTTATTACGTCCAGAGGCGGTTGTTCTGGGTACTGATTTCTCAGGATCTATGCATCCAAATTGCGTGAAAATGTAATCACATGTCAGTTCTAGTATAATATATTTGTCCAATGAAAGCGTTTATCATCTGCACTTCTTCTTGGTGTAGCAATTTTAATGGCCAGTAGTGTATTTGGATCTTGTTTCGTAGAGAGAAACATCGCATAGCTTGTAGCAGGTCAGACACAGGCTGTTGTCTAACCGTCTGTGTGCTAGAAATTGGCATTTTAAGCCTTCAACGAAAGTTTCAAACATCTGAAATGTACACTTTAGGAAAGTATAAGGCTTTCTGAGAGTGACAGAGTTGTTCTTTAAGGATAAATCACGTTTCCGGCTGCAGGGAAATTTCCGTGGTGCATTCGTCTGCAGGGAAATTTCTAGCCAGTACAACTCCGGGAATATCGTGGAAGTACACCAGTCGGGTGGTTGCGTGGAAGCATTTTGGATCGGCGTACGGAGTTTCACACCTTCATAGGTGTTCAGATACGTGTTGTTAACCCCTTAAGGTCCTGCAGCCACGTGTGCGACGTTTCAAAGATACACCTGGTTCAGACTGCGCTGTGGACGGTAAACCCATCTTCTCCGGTATATGATTTTCTCGCAGGCAGGATAATCTTTGGAAAGAGTTGCCATGGAAATTTTCGGACATGAAATTCATAGAGCAACGCTAGGATGCTCCTGCGAGACGACTCGCGGCTCACTGTCCATCCTCAAAACGTCTTCAGAGATCTATACAGGTCTTTCTCAAGAACGCGATCGACTGCCAATAGAACTTTTGAACCACTTCACAGAGCGCATCTCACGGGGCTGCTCCTGTCAATTGTTTTGTTGTCATTACTTAAATGCGATCCTTCTATTTTTGTAATTTTTGGAAATAAATGTTTTGGATAATGTTATATGTTAAATGCCTAGATTACCTTGTTATGCAATCATTTCGAGACCATGTTTCATCGTTGTTTTTTGAATTAACTAGAATTTGGTACATAGGTTAATGGCGGACTGTAACTGCAATCACCACATGATGAAAATCTCCCAGCGTTTTAAGTACATAGCTAATGAGTACATTAAAGTGAATCTTAATTGTGACTGGTTGCTGCTATATAAACTAAAATATGATTCTGTTTATTACACTAAGCATGGTAGACTGAAGATCCAGTAAGTGGGATGAGAAGTTTCGCCTTATGCAAGACACCTTTTTTGTTTTGCTTCACCCATACATGTTTCACCACTTTTGTGCTATCGTCAGTGGGTTCAATTTTTATTTTTAACTTTAAAATAGTTGTTACATATTAACATTTGTGTTGATTACAAGATTATTTAAAATTTCCAATTATAGCTTAATTGGCGAAAAGTGGATGTAAGCATTAGTTAACATAACTTACATGATGTTACTGTCCATTTATTTTGGTAGCTATTCTGCTACACAGTATACAACTTGTCATCTGCAAACAGCAAACGTAATTTATTTTTCTGTTTGTTATGCATTTACCAACGATAGCACAAAAGTGCTAAAACATATATGGGTGAAACGACACAAACAATGTGTCTTACATAAGGCGAAACTTGTCATCCCATTTTCGTAGCAAGCACGGACACAACAAGAAGAACTGCACCACAAGATGATTATTTCTACGCCAAGCCAGGTATTTCCTTCGCAGCTCTTCAACAAATATCAGAATACAACCATCAGACTTCATAAAACCATACTCAGCATAAAGTTCAACAAACTATGTTTGGCTTATAAAATAGTACCTGACTATGTAACCATAACTGTAACGAACATGTCACCAGCAGCACAGTAGACAAAACGTAAGGCAGAAATCATGTCGATAAAGCAAGAAATCCGGTCTTTGTATTCCAAAAAACGTACTTTGAATATTGAACTATACAGATTGCATATAGAACTAGCAAATCACATAACACCATTTTTTGATGAACTAATATACAGGGTTAGAACACACAGAGATACCATAATAGGCAAAAAACAGACAATCCAACGAAAGAAACTCACCAAATTGATAAACCACACAAACACCTACCAATCCCACCACCAATACAACAAACACACCTTTCACAAAAGAGTGATTAATCTAACAGACATAAAATTATCTGAACAAGAAAGCAGCCTACTTGAAAAGGTGGACAGGTGGATTGGTCGTCGAACCACCATACCATGGTCCGCACGTTCACCGGATCTGACGTCCCCGGATTTCTTTCTGTGGGGAAAGTTGAAGGATATTTGCTATCGTGGTCTACCGACAACGCCTGACAACATGCGTCAGCGCATTGTCAATGCATGTGCGAACATTGCGGAAGGCAAACTACTCGCTGTTGAGAGGAATGTCGTTACACGTATTGCCAAATGCAACATCATTTTGAGCATTTATTGCATTAATGTTGTATTTACAGGTAATCACGCTGTAACAGCATGCGTTCTCAGAAATGATAAGTTCACAAAGGAACATGTATCACATTGCAACAACCGAAATAAAATGTTCAAACGTACCTACGCTCCGTATTTTAATTTAAAAAACCTACCTGTTACCAACTGTTCATCTAAAATTGTGAGCCATATGTTTGTGACTATTACAGCGCCATCTATCACAAAACGAAAAAAGTGGTCTATCTTAAACATTCCTATTTCTTTACGTACTACACGAATATTTAATAAAAATGGGGGTTTCTATTTAAAAAAACCGCAGTTGATATCCGTTTGACCTATGGCAGCGCCATCTAGCGGGCCAACCATAGCGGCATCTGGTTTCCCCCTTCAAGCTAGACAAGTTTCGTTCTTTGTAGTTTTTTCGTTTGACGCTTATTTCGTGAGATATTTGGCCCGGTCACGATCAATGGACCACCCTGTATAGACAACTAGCTGACAAACTCGCCATTCCTCAGTATTCATTTGTGAGTTTTATATTAGAAATGAAAAAAATGTACTGTGTTTGTAGTGAAGTATCCAAAATATTTCATTTCCGTGTATTCGTGAAAACATTTTTGAGATTATGAAACACTTGTACAAAGAAATATAAATAACGTACAAATGTATAAGTACAGCCTCTAAACTAAGAAACACGTTCCTGGACAGTTTCTGTACTCTGGGCGCAGATGCTTCGCGTATCTACAACGAAATTTTGTAAATGTGTCTATGGCAACGCCTCTCCATAGCTCTACACAGGGCTATCGGTTTCGCCTACAGCCGCTTGCGTTACGAAGTTGAAAGCTGTCAAAAGCGCTGCCAGGAGTCAGGGATTTCCTTAAGTTGACTCGACTTAGTAGTAGAGAATAAACACATTAAAATATATGCAACCCAGCACAATTCCAATGCATCGAACTGTAGACAATAGGTTAGTGGGTCCTTCGAACGGAATCATTTTGATCGCCCCTTATAGTTTGTTAAATCTCGATGATATTGAAGCAACCAACAGACCGTCAAATTATTGTCAATATCGTCAGTTGCCAATGCTATTTTACAACGCTGAAATGTCAAACACTCAAAAGAAAGCGTGTGCTGCAATTACATTATCCTAATATCTGTAACAACAGAAAACATCATAAAAGGGGAAAGAGGTCACAAAACGGCTGCAAAAGAGGAGCGACTTGTCATATCTCTAGCTACTGACTGAAATCAGAATTACTTTCCCGAAAGATTTCATGAAATATTTTCGTATGAGGCCTGCATCGCATGGTACGTTATTAATGTCGATACGACATAAAATAGAGAAGGAAGTGTGCTGAGGAGGGATGAGTCACAGTCGACGACCTAGCGACAGGCAGGTCATTCGAATGCTTTAAATTTATTTGTGTAATATCAGCAAATCTATGTAGCAGTTATATCTGCCAAGTATATAGTCAGGTGATTAACGTTAACTGTGTATTCAACGTTTTGTGATAATTTCGTGAGCATGAAATGCGTTTCGCAGACCTCTTATTGGTCATTGCACGACGTATTTTTTGAAGTGGAAGCGTTTTTCCAAGCTGTTGTGTAATTCACCAACCTATACCACATTTTCAAATAATAAAGTAAGCCATGTCGTAGAGAATCTTCCACTGGCCATCATAATGTGGTACGTACAATGACTCCCTTTGCATGGACTGTTAAAATTGTTTTATGTTCAAGGACGACTTGAGAAATTGAGTATGTGGCATAATATGCACACCATAAACAGTGCACTCTAAAGCCGTGTGGCTGTCTCATGAAGATCTGTCAACATCTGAACAGTGAATAATTTTCCACACAAGTTCAGTATGAATTGACAACACAAATAATATTTTTGGGACCACAAATTTTCTAACATTGACAATGCAACAGTAAGAATCCTCAGACTCTCAGTATAGACGGTTCGACATTATTATTGAACTTGTAAGAACGCCTTTGAACGGTGGGCCTCTGTTGGTCACTTGGAGATTTGCAACGACACAGCTGCATCAGACCACCTATAAGCACGTGTTTACTGTCTTCCACTCGTCCGAACTCATAACCGAGTAGGCTTCGAGGCCGAACAAACGCATTCCAGCAGAGGGCCCTTCAGCAAAGCTGAAGTAACAACAGTAACCCCCCCTCCCCCCGTCAACCATCAAACGCCGTAAGGGGCAGAATTGTTAATATTATTTATACTAGAAAAGGCAAGGAAACCTTCATCGTAGCGCCTCTCACAGGGAGACGGGCACACTTCGGATAGTTCCGTGATGCTCTCAGAAATCCGTTACACGGGACTGGCCACCTATCACCACCGCAGGGGAAGATGGAGAATACAGATCCTAGCCTGTAAAACCCCATGTTTTTTCCAGACAGTTCTCTCAGAGCCAGCCATAAGTGCGTCGAACCTGTGACAGTCAATTTCCGACCGCTGGTGTAGAATTTCGCATTTTTGCGTCATGCTTTACCTTAGTTAGCATTGGCAGTACAATATCTCTCTTACGGTTTCAATTTTTTGCGCAGTTCCTCTGAACCACCTACGTAATTCTTGTATAGCTGCTTATGTTCAAAAATAGAAAATACGTAACTACTGAATTTCAGTGTTGGTTACTTAATATTTCTGTTTTATCGAAGACTTTCTCAGTTATCCGAGTCCAGTACAAGTGTCCCTACCATAAGACACATAGCCACCTCAATTTTCAAAAAATGGTTCCAATGGCTCTGAGCACTATGGGACTTAACAGCTGTGGTCATCAGTCCCCTAGAACTTAGAACTACTTAAACCTAACTAACCTAAGGACATCACACACATCCATGCCCGAGGCAGGATTCGAACCTGCGACCGTAGCAGTCGCTCGGTTCCGAACTGGGCGCCTAGAACCGATAGACCACCGCGGCCGGCCTCAATTTTCAGCATTAAAATTACACCAAATATGTGTTGATCACTCGTAACGCCTAAAGGTGACACACAGATCTTCCTGTTACAAGATTCGGCTACCCTGATATATGTTTTTCCAGGTTCATCCGTAATATTTCTGGGATAAGTCATTCTTCTGAAGTTCTGCAGGAGAATGAGTTGTCAGTTTCTGATTATCTCGGCGCCAACGCTGCATTAAAGTGTACATGTGTTTCATCTTGCATTTATACACGTAAAAAGTGAAGTGTCATCCACTACACAAAGCAGAAATTTTCTTCACCGTACAATTAAAATAATGCTTTCAGTTATTGGACGGCTTAATTAGGCCTAGGTATTATTGGGTGGGTGAAACAGATTTAAGTTATTGTATTAGGAATCCAAAAATAGAACTATCAATTAGAATGATCATTCTTAAAGTTACAATGAATACAGACTATGAGCTGTAGAAACTCAGGAGATGTAGGGTACATGTATAAAGAAGCTCGCTGCTTAGAGTGGATATGGAAACGGGAGGATGGACCTATACTGTACTTCTCCGAGAGTGAGGTAGCAACTTGACAACTTTGTGTCATCTTCTCGGACCGTGATGTAATGGCGTCTGTTCGCCATTGTCCTCTTCATACACAAGTATGACTTGCGTTACGTACAATTACACTTATTTACATCACAATAACAAAAAATAACAATTTAAAAATATGTATGTGTCTCATGTGATTAAATTAAGCCAAACTGTAGAGCACGCGACGGATCGAAATAACCATGAAAGATTCCGTGTAAAAAAGTGCCATTATGCTCGATCATAAAATGAGCTGAAACGTATAATATAAATACGTCAATCTACTTAAGTGCAAGTACTGTCACTACATAGATTGACTGATATATAGTGCATACAGGATGTGTAATCCTGTTGATTTCGGTGTTTGTAAGCCAAGTAGGGAATGAATGGTATTAAGAAGATCAAGAATCAAGAATCATAAAAGAAGGTTGTATACCTGGAAGAATCCTGGAGATACTAAAAGGTATCAGATAGATTATATAATGGTAAGACAGAGATTTAGGAACCAGGTTTTAAACTGTAAGACATTTCGAGGGGCAGATGTGGATTCTGACCACAATCTATTGGTTATGAACTGCAGATTGAAACTGAAGAAACTGCAAAAAGGTGGGAATTTAAGGAGATGGGACCTGGATAAACTGAAAGAACCAGAGGTTGTAGAAAGTTTCAGGGAGAGCATAAGGGAACAATTGACAGGAATGGGGGAAAGAAATACAGTAGAAGAAGAATGGGTAGCTCTGAGAGATGAAGTAGTGAAGGCAGCAGACGATCAAGTAGGTAAAAAGGCGAGGGCTAATAGAAATCCTTGGGTAACAGAAGAAATATTGAATTTAATTGATGAAAGGAGAAAATATAAAAATGCAGTGAATGAAGCAGGCAAAAAGGAATACAAACGTCTCAAAAATGAGATCGACAGGGAGTGCAAAATGGTTAAGCAGGGATGGCTAGAGGACAAATGTAAGGATATAGAGGCTTGTCTCACTAGGGGTAAGATAGATACTGCCTACAGGAAAATTAAAGAGACCTTTGGAGAGAAGAGAACCACTTGTATGAATATCAAGAGCTCAGATGGCAACACAGTTCTAAGCAAAGAAGGGAAGGCAGAAAGGTGGAAGGAGTATATAGAGGTTTATACAGGGGCGATGTACTTGAGGACAATATTATGGAAATGGAAGAGGATGTAGACGAAGACGAAATGGGAGATAAGATACTGCGTGAAGAGTTTGACAGAGCACTGAAAGACCTGAGTCGAAACAAGGCCCCCGGAGTAGACAACATTCCATTGGAACTACTGATGGCCTTGGGAGAGCCAGTCATGACAAAACTCTACCATCTGGTGAGCAAGATGTATGAGACAGGCGAAATACCCTCAGACTTCAAGAAGAATATAATAATTCCAATCCCAAAGAAAGCAAGTGTTGACAGATGTGAAAATTACCGAACTATCAGTTTAATAAGTCACAGCTGCAAAATACTAACGCGAATTCTTTACAGACGAATGGAAAAACTGGTAGAAGCGGACCTCGGGGAAGATCAGTTTGGATTCCGTAGAAATGTTGGAACACGTGAGGCAATACTAACCTTACGACTTAGAAGAAAGATTAAGAAAAGGCAAACCTACGTTTCTAGCATTTGTAGACTTAGAGAAAGCTTTTGACAATGTTAACTGGAATACTCTCATTCAAATTCTGAAGGTGGCAGGGGTAAAATACAGGGAGCGAAAGGCTATTTACAATTTGTACAGAAACCAGATGGCAGTTATAAGAGTCCAGGGGCATGAAAGGGAAGCAGTGGTTGGGAAAGGAGTGAGACAGGGTTGTAGCCTCTTCCCGATGTTATTCAATCTGTATATTGAGCAAGCAGTAAAGGAAACAAAAGAAAAATTCGGAGTAGGTATTAAAATTCATGGAGAAGAAGTAAAAACTTCGAGGTTTGCCGATGACATTGTAATTCTGTCAGAGACAGCAAAGGACTTGGAAGAGCAGTTGAACGGAATGGACAGTGTCTTGAAAGGAGGATATAAGATGAACATCAACAAAAGCAAAACGAGGATAATGGAATGTAGTCAAATTAAATCGGGTGATACTGAGGGAATTAGATTAGGAAATGAGACATTTAAAGTAGTAAAGGAGTTTTGCTATTTAGGGAGTAAAATAACTGATGATGGTCGAAGTAGAGAGGATATAAAATGTAGACTGGCAATGGTAAGGAAATCGTTTCTGAAGAAGAGAAATTTGTTAACATCGGGTATAGATTTAAGTGTCAGGAAGTCGTTTCTGAAAGTATTTGTATGGAGTGTAGCCATGTATGGAAGTGAAACATGGACGATAACTAGTTTGGACAAGAAGAGAATAGAAGCTTTCGAAATGTGGTGCTACAGAAGAATGCTGAAGATTAGATGGGTAGATCACATAACTAATGAGGAGGTATTGAATAAAATTGGGGAGAACAGGAATTTGTGGCACAACTCGACTAGAAGGAGGGATCGGTTGGTAGGACATATTCTGAGGCATCAGGGGATCACAAATTTAGTATTGGAGGGCAGCGCGGAGGGTAAAAATCGTAGAGGGAGACCAAGATATGAATACACTGAGCAGATTCAGAAGGATGTAGGTTGCAGTAGGTACTGGGAGATGAAGAAGCTTGCACAGGATAGAGTAGCATGGAGAGCTGCATCAAACCAGTCTCAGGACTGAAGACCACAACAACAACAAAGATCATCGGACGAAAATTAGTCACCCCTAGGGAAATCATTATACGTCTCATATAATGTCGTGTAATTCCGCTCCTGGACTTGATAACCGCCAGGACTGAATTAGAAAATGAGACCAGAAGGCTATGCAGGTACGTCGCGTACAGGTTAATTCTCTCGCTGAGGATTTGATAGCGCAGTGACACTAAATTGTGTCGATGCCGATGACGGTGTTCTACTCTCTGTGCCAACATGTCCCACAGATATTCTATGGGGTTCAAGTCAGGTAATTTTGCTCGCCAGTCGAGATTTAATAGGGTGGAGAAGTGTTCAGAAAAGCAGACACATAGTCTTCCAACCCAATGAACTTTGCTGTTGTCTTTATGTGCCAGTGTGAGCAATGGCCTCTTGCGGAGTGAACGACTCTGTGTTTATTTGCACGCTCTTCCCGTTGCAATGTTCTCTCGCTAACAGGTTAGGAAGGAAATTCTTTCGCGTCTGCGGCGCTTCCTATCGGGTTTGAAAGTTATTTTTATTCTCAAGCCATGAAACGTGTCCATTGTCCCTCTGTGACGATCTTTCTCCAACCACAATTCCGACGTCGTGTGTCGTGGCCACGTGTGTTACATCACTGCTTGCAGACACGTTGAATCATCCGCCGCGAAACACCAACGAATCCAGCAACTTCATACACCGTATGGCCACGAGCATGGTCAAAAACGATTGTGCCTTTTTGCCAGTCTTCCACGTCCTTGCATTTACCCATATTTAGGTTCAATTTCCGCATGAAAAATAAATGTCTCACTGATCGCTACTGCCCTATGCTTAGGTAGGGGCAGTGAGCCGTATGTAAAGGCTTAATCATTCATCTGTGCGTGCGTGCGTGTGTGACAAATTTTTTGTCCGGTTCGCCTATATCTGCGAAGCTGCTCCCAGCGCGTCATGACTCTAAACGATAGACTCCAACCCTTTGGACGGAATTCTAAGCATAAATATGTGGTCATGGCTGGAAAACGAACAGGCTGCTCAGTAAGTTGAATTGCGTACTGTTGAAGACATTCGTCAGTGATTCGGGTCCGGCTTGGTCGAGCAGCATCATCTTGCCGTATGAAACCACATTCTATTATTTATGCATTAGGATATACATAAGCATCCACGATACTATCAGTTTACAACTACACAGCCGCAGTTAAGTGTGGAAGGACATGGAGGCCTGTGTATCCACCAAACCGTATGCCACTAGACACGTCGTCACTGTCTCATCGGAAAACATTCCTTGCATGTAAGTTTGATAGATGATAATGGGTGCTGGCTTCGCATCCAATCAGACCGCCTCTGGCGTGACTTTGCAAGTTAAATGAGCGCTCATTCATGTAGACAATTGTCCTGCCTTCATCTGCAGAACAGTATGCGGTTGCGATTCTCACTGCAAACGTTTATTCCTACGAGAAGCTGAAAGCAGTAAATATGTAGCTGGTTACATCACCTACGTACCATTTTCACAAATACGCACTTAAAGAATGCTCGATACTATCATCATAGGCTGTAGCGAGTATAAACCGTAGTTGCAAGAGCGTCTCATTTCTAATCCTTCGACTTCATAACAGTTTATATCGGACATCAGTGTACCTCGCAGCCATTGGCTGGCATTAACAATGCCGCAGATGAGGTAAAAATTGTTACTACAGCTGGTGGGCAACAAAAGAACGAAGATTCTACCAGTTTGTGTGCTTGCGATTTGCTTCGAGTCCTCGAGTGAGCCTCCCTGCATATCGTATATCTTAGCTCTCTTATCTCTCATCACAGCACCATCTGATGATTTGCTTTCCAACATTCAGCTGCCTGCTGTGTGGTATCGAAGACAAGCAGATTACAGCGTGTATGGTTTTCGTGTGGAAGCTGAGTACTGTTGTGGCAACAACAAATTTAATTTTCACATCAGTTACTTTTATATTCTTGAATTATTGCTGTTTTATAATCTTTTTCTTAATTTAGAGAAAGCTATGATTTTTATCTGTGAATAGAAAATAACAGACCTTATGATTTTTCTTGCCATGCTTTCCTGTTTAGTTACAAAATTTGTTTTATATTTTTTCACTATTACGTCTAGATACTGTGTATCTAGCAACTACTTACAGCTTATTTTTGAGAGTTGACTAAATTTTTCCCCGAGACGAAATTTTTGCACCGTACGAGGTGGCGCAATGCTTAGCACACTGGACTCACATTCGGGAGGACGACGGTTCAAATCCCTGTCCGACGATCCAGATTAGGTTTTCAGCGATTTCCCTAAATCACTTCAGGCAAATGCTCGGGTGGTTCCTTTGAGAAGGGGACGACCGATTTCCTTCCCCGTTCTTCAGTAATCCGAGCTTCTGCTCCGTCTCTAATGACGTCGCTATCGACAGTACGTTAAACTATTATCTCCCTCCTCTTCTCCCCTCCTACGAAACTTTGCATCTGTCACTGAGAACAGAACTTTTCTGTCAGAGATTATCAGTCAAGTATACATTTCAACTCGTCAGGAATTCTACTGTTCTAGACTTTTACTGTTCACCATAGTGATTCCTCGTGATTTTACGGCAGAGAAAAGTATGTCATTAATATTTTTTCCACACGCGCTATTCCTGAGATACAGCTGTGACTCTTAGTGCCAAATCGGTTTGCCTCAGTTCATATTCTCTGTATAATGGGGTCGTGGCCAAATGAGTTTTTAGAAATTCTGGAACCTTTTGGGGGTCAAGAATTTGTTGCACAGAGTTCTAATCAAGTCACTCAACGTATTTTTTTAAGTGATGACGCCCTTGTTGATGTGAATGCTGCTCCAGCAGTGTCTGAAAAAGCACACCATCTTCAGGCCACGAGTGGCCTACCGGGACCATCCGACCGCCGTGTCATCCTCATGGAGGATGCAGATAGGCGGGGCATGGGGTCAGCACACCGCACTCCCGGTCGCTATGATGGTAGTCTTGACCGAAACCGCTTCTATTCGGTCGAGTAGCTCCTCAATTGGCATCACGGGGCTGAGTGAACCCCGAAAAATGGCAACAGCACCTGGCCTGGACGGTCACCCATTCAAGTGCCGACAGCGCTTAACTTCAGTGATCTCACGGGAACCGCTGTGTCCACTGCGGCAAGGCCGTTGCTGTGTCTGAAAAAGACGAGGTGAAATTTCTCAAATTTCGGGAAGCAAGGGTCTTGACTTGTTCTGAGCAGACCAGTAAGCCCTCAGGGGCAAAGGGGCACGGCTTCAACCCTGGATAGTTCAACCGTCTTGGGGTAGCCGTGAACTCTATTACGGCGGCGGTTAATACTGTACAGGGTTTAAAATTCCGTGCTCTCGCAGTGGGGGGCGGAGCACTGCTTCTTAGCCGGGCGCGCGGCCGCTGTGCGGAAGGTTAGTCGTCGCGCGTCGCTCATTAATTCGTAATGCGATTAAAAGTCTACAGAGAGGGGGCCACTGATTAAGGGCTGTCGTGGGGCCGGGCCGGATTTCCTGAGTCACCTCCGCTGAATTTCGGGATACAGCCCTATTACAGGCCGCGTCTTAAGCTGCATCATCTCCGTTTCTCGCGCCTTTCTGCCGCCCCGAGGCGTCAGCGCGCTCATTTGTCTGCTTCCACCGCCTCTCAGCAATCCTACACTCCACCTGCGGGAGAGCACGGCACTTATAAACGGTTACTCGGCATCGCCGCCATTCTATGGGCGCACTGGCCACCTCACACGGGCGGCGCGACTCGGTGCCGACGAAAGCATGCATACAAATTTCTCAATGCGGGGGGCTTGAAGTGCGAAGAAAATTTGGGCACCAAGTAGCTCGTGAAGGAGAACAGCCATTAAGGTTACTAGGGGCCAGTAAAGCTATCGATAGTTGAAAGGAAATATTGGAAATTTCTGTTTTGTAAATAAAAAGTGTTGTGTTTTATTACTCTCAGACACGTTTCGCATTTTTTCACTCTAAGGCATCATCACTGGGATAGTTATTTGCGTTTTAGTTGGCATCTGCGTTTCCTCTCACCTGGTCACAAGCTGGAGGTCGCACTACAGTTCTATTAACGAAACAAGAGCATGTTTTTATGTTACGAACTTTTTCTTCCAACTTTTCGTCTTGTTTTATTATAATGTTGTGATGCACTATCAGTTTTTTGTTACCATTTCATAGGAAACTAGCCGCGCGGGACTAGCCGAGCGGTCTCAGGCGCTGCGGCTGATCCCGGCGGAGGTTCGAGTCCTCCCTCGGGCATGGGTGTGCGTGTTTGTCCTTAGGGTAGGTTAAGTAGTGTGTAAGCTTAGGGACTGATGACCTTAGCAGTTAAGTCCCATAAGATTTCACACACATTTGAACATAGGAAACTATGATTTGTAAACAGGATGAGACACATAGTGAACGCGAAGTAGTTACGTCTTGAAATCAAAATTTCCGATCAAATAGTGACAGAAAACTGATAGTTAATCACAACAATAAAAGAAAACAAGATGAAAATTTGGAATAAAAAATATCGTATCATAAAAACATGCTATCTTTCATAAATAGGGTTGTAGTGCACCTCCAGAATGTGACCAGGTGAGAGAAAACACAATGCCAACTAAAAATGCGAACTATTTTACTGATGATGCCTCAAAATGAAAATGGCTAAAAGTGTCTGGGAGAAATAAAATACAGTGCAGCAAGAGAAGGCGTTTTTCATGTACAAAACAAATATTTCTGTGCTTCCTGCGGAAGGTGGCCATACAAAAATAACTTGTTATTGGATATTTTTTGTGTACTTCGCCAGAAACTAATGGACGTATATTTACATTATTTTTAGAAAAAATCACATTCATCAGAAATACGAAGTTGACATGATCTACTTTTAACGTAGCAGCTATCACTCACAGATTTGTTTCTGTTATATATGGGCCGCCCCAGTTGCTGACTTCAGAAGTTTCCGAAACTGTTAACGATATCGAAACTGCACTCCACAAAAGATGGTATTCAAAAGTCGGATTGTTCTCCATTGTGAATGTGCTGTCAGACGTAACGTCTATGGAACTACTGCTATGTATTCACTGAGTTAAAAAAAGATCTCAATCACATTTATTTAATGTTAATGTTCTTAGCGCTTTCGGTCAGCAGACAATCGTCAGACAACATTAAAGCAACGGTGACGTGGGATGTTGGTAATACTGAATACTATCATTCACGCACTGCGCGGAGGTGACTAGTGCCACTCAGTATTACTTTCAAGCCCACGTCACCACTGTCTTAAATGACTATTGTCTACTGACCGAAAGTACTAACAACACTAACATTAAATAAACACAACTGTGACTTTTTTTTACAGTCAAGCACAGTAGTTTCTTACCTACCAATATCTTGGAGAACGCCTTTTTTGTGGAACCGTTTGCAACACTTCCCCAGAACCAATAAAAAGAAGATTATAGTAGTATGAGATTATTTATGGTTTTCATTGAATATTTGTGATAAAAGGAGGCGCGTGATACGCAAAATATGAAGATCAAGTTTGCCAGAAGAGCTTGTTACTTGCTGTGTATGTGTGACGTCATATAGAATGGCTTTCTGCAAACAGTCTGCGGCTCTCTAGATACCACTTTCCCCTTCCGTTTGCGAGAGAAGTTTCTCAACAGGACTTAATTTTCCATCCTATTCGACAATGTCCTGCCTCTCTAGTTAAAGCAAATCGCATTATAATGCTACTCGGCGTAAACGGAACTCTGCTTGTTGTCACTAGCTCTGACGGCGACGGAAATATATGTGGAACAAACCGGCTGTTCTGATGGTCGATGACGGCGGAGTCACGAAGGGAACAACTCCAGAGAGTAGCGAAAGTCGTTGTAAGTGCACACAAACTGCCGAGAGAGCGATCCGTATCAGAAAACCTGATCACAGACAACGTCGATTACCATCAAGTCAGGCGTTGTGGCCGAGTGGTTCTAGGCGCTTCAGTCTGGAACCGACATGCTGATACTGCCTCGGGCATGGATTTGTGTGATGTCCTTAGGTTAGTAAGGTTTAAGTAGTTGTGAGATACGCAAAATATGAAGATCAAGTTTGCCAGAACTCTAACTTTACAATCAACGGCACGCATCGAAGGCGTTGGATAAGTGTGGAGCCAGGTATTTACAGATACTGCCGCGTCAGTGGACGGGCCCCCTGTGACATGCCCGTGGAAGCAGCAGCAGCGTCCTTTACAAAAGCAAGCAACGGCCGCGGTATGAAGCCCGAGTATCTCTGACCTTCCTCCATATCAATACTTGGGCTGGGTATGGAATGCGAATCACTGTCACATAATAAAGCTAACGTGCCTCATGCCACTCTATACATCTTCTGAAGCAATCTACAATACTGCAAGAGAAAGTACTACTTTACATTAAAAGTCGTTGCTCTAACATCTCAATAGATTAAAATACGACGATAACTGAACGCATGACACAGCGGTCATCCTTCGTGTACTATAACTTGTCAAACTTCGTTTCCATGTCTCCAGTGAGTCCATAAATAATTTATGTTACGGACTACGTTGGCCAGAGTGATGTTCTCAGAGAACCAATTCGTACGTAGTCTTCATAGTGGGGTTCTCCTCTTTAGTCAATGAGTATGAAGTGGTTAGTTAAGATTCTTGTCGTCACAGGACGATTTATCGTGCGTATCAGCTCAACACGTTCTCTGTATGTTCGTTCGATTCTGTAACGTTTTAGCTCTTAAGTAGTGTATCTGGAGCGATTATGTTCCATTTGGCACTTAAATGTGTAGGAATGCAATTCAGAACGATGTATAGTAAATTCATGAACGATAGACAGCACAAGCAGAAACATTTCAGAAAGAAGACGACTTATAACTTTTTGTAGAGATTGTGACGCCTGTTGAATTTCGTCATGACTGAGTGTATTGAAGCGGAAGACAAGGCAGTCACTGTTCGTTCTCCAGATGCTTGTAGAATCAGAAAAAACAATGCATTAGTTACAAGCAACCAATAGGTGAAAGATATAAGATTATTAATAGCAATATACAGGTTGGCCAGAAACAGTATTAGAAGCCTGTAAGGATTTTGCGGGGTAGGTTGTGCTGAGAAAACAACTCGATACGTTGCGTCGTTTCTGAGTTAAATAGCATTAAAGTTAGCCAATCGTGCCGTTGCGAGCGCAAATTCCAGCATCCCGCAAGAGACGATGTTAACAAACGTTTTCGCTGGTTTCCTAAAACCGAACAAGAGAATGATACAAAAACTGGACTTAGGATTGTAGTAACGATCGATCCAGAGCCAAAGGCTGACAAGTCTCGTATGCAATGATGTACGCTATGAGAGCAACTGACATTAATAATACATACTGGATACAATTATTATATTCTGTTGACAGCGCGCGCTGTGCCCTGATTGGCTGAGTTCAGAGCTAACGAACTCGGAAACGGTGCAATGTATCGAATTTTTTTCTTAACAGTTATTTCTGAAAACAACCTACCCTGCAACACCCTTACACAATTTTCATACTGTTTCTGACCGTCCTATATTTGGGGTATTACAGTGCCCGTGTTACTTTGAATTACGATGAAAGTTCCTATGGACAAGCATGCATGTCCAAAGGAACAAGCACTGCGTCAACTACAACCGTTATGAAATACATTAAATGTAATCGCAGCTGCGAATATGGAGCACCATCAGCTGAAGAATGAAATGACGACAGTGAAAATTTGTGCCGAACCAGGACTCGAACCCGGATTTCCCGCTTATCGCGAACGGTCGCCTTACCATTTTTTAAAAAATTCATTGCTCATTTTGTTCGTTGAATTTGTTCTGGGCGGCCGTCCCATGACACCCGTTAAAGTTCATCGTTGATCCGTTTATTCAGTTTTTTTTTTTTTTTTTAAATTACAGAGGGTAGCTGACCCTCTGACCGAACACGCTGAGCTATCGTGCCGGCACCATTTGGCTATCCGTGGACGACTCACTGCCAGACCCAAACTTCCATATGTCGTCAACCACGCGTCTACAGCCTGTACTCGTACAAAAAAATGGTTCAAATGGCTCTGAGCACTGTGGGACTTAACTGCTGTGGTCATCAGTCCCCTAGAACTTAGAACTACTTAAGCCTAAGCAACCTAAGGACATCACACACAGCCATGCCCGAGGCAGGATTCGAACCTGCGACCGTAGTGGTCGCGCGGTTCCAGACTGTAGAGCCTAGAACCGCTCGGCCACTCCGACCGGCTGTACTCGTACATCTATTATGTATATTCGATTCCCATACAGGTGAAGCATTTTACTTGAAAGTCGCTTGTGTGGTGCAACGAATAAATACGATATTATAGTACCTGTGTTATTTTGTGTTACGACTCAAAGTTCCTTGCACTCTAATCAAATTGTTCAAATGGCTCTAGGCACTATGGGACTCAACAGCGGAGGTCATCAGTCCCCTAGGCTTAGAACTACTTAAACTGAAGGACATCACACACATCCATGCCCGAGGCAGGATTCGAATCTGCGACCATAACAGCCGCGTGGTTCCGGACTGAAGCGCCTAGAACCGCTCGGCCACCGCGGACGGCTGCGCTGTAATATCGTATTTATCCACCGACACCGGGCAAGAGACTTTCAAGTAAAATAGGGCTTCACCTGTGCGGGAATATACAGTACATAATGGATTTATCAGTGTAGGTTGTAGACGCATAGTTGATGACATATGGAAGTTTGGGTCTGGCCGTTAGTCGTGCACGGATAACAAAATGGTAAGGCGACCGCTCGCAGTTCGATTTCGAGTCCCGGTCCGGCACTAATTCTCATTGTCATTATTCCATTCTACATACGACGGCTGTCCAAATTTGCAATTTAATGTACCCTATGTTTATGCCAAACTTACATTTTTTGCTTGCGTACATGCCCTTAACAGAAAAATCGTTGAATGACACCAGCAGTTATGATGATGTGACATCAATACCTTACCTCGAATGGAAGCTCCACTTTCATAACCCCACTTTGCTGCTGAGTCAGACAAATAGTTCTAACTAGTTTCGAGACATTCTGCATGTGGTGGGAGAGGGAAATCCCCCAGAAATTCTTATCTGATGTAAAATTCCTATTCAACATGTTCCCACCAGTTTCCACGCGTGTTCCAACAAGCAAAAAAGCTATAAGTTCTGTCTTGTCAACATATGCATCATATTTCTTTTCCACATTTCCAAGAAACCCGATCTACAAAGACATGCGCCCTCAAGATAAAAATAATCGAGGAAACTGTAGTGCAGTCTCATGTGTAGGTGTTGTAGCACTGCTGTCGCTATATTTTGCTTCTACATTTGAAACAACGGGAAGCTGATATGCAAATTGAAGGAACTCAGACGTATCTTTAGCTTCCTCACCTCTGCGCTCCATAATTACAATGGCTGGCACTAATTATAATGTCACTGTACAGTCAACTCGGTTGTCTAATTCTTGCCAGTGCATGACCGAAGCTCACAAGCTCTGATAACGCCATCTTACTGCACTCGGCAGCTGCTCGCCGGTACACCACCATCCACCAGCCGTTCACTATCTCTGCCCAGTCAAGGAAGAGGAAGCGTGGTGTTGTGTGCATAAATATTTTAAGTTACAGAAAACTAATGCAGAGAAAATTCTGGCGAACCATATCAAACTACTTTCAAAACATCGACATTTACTTTCAAAGCATGGACATTTATTTGCTAGGAAAATATATCACGTACAAACTACGAGGCGTGGATTTTTAAGTAAGGTCCGTTTTGTTGTAGACACTAGTAGTTCGCGCGCATACTGCAACGAGCGCATGCGTCGTGTACCAACATGCCTCGGGAACAACTGTGCTCAGTTTCAGCTCTATAGCTAACCTGTACGGTTCAGTTCTGTGCTTTCAAAATGTTTAAGACTATCAACTCGACCGCTGCGTGTAAGGTTCGCTCAGTGATACGGTTTTTGTCAGCAAGGAACCTGTCTGCTGCAGAAATTCATCGACAGGTTTGCATAGTGTACGGTGATACTGTTATGAGTGAAAGCAAAGTGCGTAAGTGGGTACGAGAATTCAAAGATGGCCGTGACAAAGCCAATCATGAGGACCGCTCCGGTCGCCCTTCTTTGATTACAGACGATTTGGTGGCTTCAGTTGAAGCGAGGATTCGTGAGAACAGGCGCTTCACAATAACAGGTCTCTCAAACGAATTTCCTGACGTGTCTAGATCAGTGCTTTACAACATTGTTTCTGAACACCTAAAGTTTAGGAAACTGTGCTCCCGTTGGGTCCTGAAACTCCTAACAAAGGACCACAAAACCCAAAGATTTGATTGTGCGATGAAGTTCTTGACTGGTTATCATGAAGAAGGTGACGGCTTCTTCAGTCAGATCGTAACTGGAGACGAAACATGGGTTTCGCATATCACGTCCGAATCGAAGTAACAGAGCATTGAATGGAGACACACACACACTCGCCTGTAAAGGTGAAAGCCAAACAGACTCTGTCCCAGCGCAAAATCATGGTGTCGGTGTTTTGGGATAGGCATGGTATGTTTTTGGTCGACTTCACGCAACGAGGAACCACTATCAATACAGAAGCATACTGCCAAACCCTGAGAAAGCTACGCAAAGCGATTCAAAACAAAAGATGCGGCATGCCGACACAGGGAATTGTCTTTCTCAATGACAATGCAAGACCTCACACTGCAGGTCAGACCCGGGATTTATTGGATAGTTTTGGCTGGGAAGTATTAGACCACTCAACCTACAGTCCTGATCTTGCGCCGAGCGATTAGCATCTTTCCTCCACCTCAAACAACATCTCAGTGGCAACCGTTACAATGATGACGACGACGTTAAAGCGGCAGTGATCTCTTGGTTATCAGAGCAGGCGGCAAGTCTTTATGAAGAGGATATTTTAAAATTGGTTGAGAGGTATGATACGTGTTTCAACAAACTTGGCAACTATGTCGAAAAATAGAGCGAAGTATTTACTTTCTGAAAATAAATTTACTTTTTTGAAATAACCTTTCCTTGCGTACTTATGTTCAAACGGACCTTACTTAAAAAACATATCTCGTACAATGTATCACGAAAACACAAAAATGCTTTACTGTAACATGAGCGAGCGCTGCAAGAGTATTCCATAATCAATGTAAAACAACCTTAGTTAGATACTTTGGTACTGTATTGTCAGTAGCGAAGCAGTAGCAGCAGATTGGCTCTTCAAACGTGGACTAGCAATTGGACGTCACCTGAGTAACAGTGACATTTCAACGCTTCTAAAAGTGCTCAAGTCGACTATTAGTGATGTGAAGTGGAAATGTGAAGCGGCAACAACAACCACAGTCAAACCAAGAACAGGCAGACCTCATGTACAAGGATCTTCGAGCATTAATGAGGGCACATTGAAACGGCGGTAAAAGCCATGGACCAATAACTTTCGAGCTCCTCCTCCTCCCCCCTTATCATTATTTACAACTAGCTCAGCTGTGTAGACCTCTTCATTCTAGGTCTGAACATCATGGGGGAAAGGTTCAGGTTTGTTATAAACAACAGAAAAAATTTAGTTGTGGATTATCAACAATAATTTTCTCTCTATGGTGTATACAGAATGTATCACACGACGCAACATAAATCCCTGCTAAGTCATGACTACGTTACTGGATTGTGGGACATCATAGCAAAATTCTGATCCTTCCAACTTGCGACACTGTGGGTATAAGAATTAACACTGGACAAAAAGAAAAAAAGAAAAAAAATGGCTCTGAGCATCATGGGACTTAACTTCTGAGGTCATCAGTGCCCTAGAACTTAGAACTACTTAGACCTACCTAACCTAAGGACATCACACACATCCATGCTCGAGGCAGGATTCGAACCTGCGACCGTAGCGGTCACGCGGCTCTAGACTGTAGCGCCTAGAACCACTCGGCCACCTCGGCCGGCTACAGGACAACAAAACTCGCATCTAGAGAGAATGATATTGTTTCTTAATTTGACTCTTGCGAGTTATTGGACGTTTTGCCAAATGTTAGTTTATCCACACATCTAGGTGAGTTGTGTGAAGTTAGCTTCGTGGGGACAACTAACAGAAATACCACAGCTCGGTATATAAACTTTTGCTAAGTCGTCCGTACAGTACTGATGTGTTAAAACGATCTCATTCTCATATTGGTAGAAATATTGACGCCATAGCAAAATTGTGATGTTTCCAAAAAAAATGGCTCTGAGCACTATGGGACTCAACTGCTGTGGTTATCAGTCCCCTAGAACTACTTAAACCTAACCAACCTAAGGACATCACACACATCCATGCCCGAGGCAGGATTCGAACCTGCGACCGTAGCAGTCGCACGGTTCCGGACTGCGCGCCTAGAACCGCGAGACCACCGCGGCCGGCGTGATGTTTCCAACCAAAGACACCATTTGTATAAGAATTATCACAGCGCTACAAAATACGCACCTAAGGAGAGAGAGCTGACCAGTATCTGCAACCAACTTAACAAAAAGTGTATCGCCTGCAGGGGAGCCCATCCCTCTAACATCAATGCTTGCAGTATGGTCGTGAATGGCCGAGAAATTAGTACAATGAATGCGTAATCACCTCTGGTCTGGTGGCAGGTGCAAAAGGCACTGCTACGAAAATCTATGGGCGACTTTGCAGATAAACGTTGCTAGTTCAAATGGCTCTGAACACTATGGGACTTAACATCTCAGGTCATCAGTCCCCGAGGACTTAGAATTACTCAAACCTAACTAACCTAAGGACATCACACACATCCATGCCCGAGGCAGGATTCTAAGCTACGACCGTAGCGGTAGCGCGCTTCCAGACTAAAGCGCCTAGAACCGCTCGGCCACAACGGCCGGCCGAAATCCCTCGCATGTTCCCTCGCCTTCAACATCGTTGCTAGTAATGTAAGTACCAAGCACTCTGCTCCCCTCCCGCTTTCTCTCTGGACCAATAAGAAACAAACTCCCCTTCCTCCCTAAACCACCCCATTTTAATACTAGAGCCCATGTGTGGGTGGCATTTGTCTTGTTCTGTTCACCATAAGAAGTGGATAATTATGAAACACCAGCAACAACAGTGATCAGCCAGAGCTCCCAGTTGGAATGAAGACACGTAACACGATATAGACTGTCGTGTTATTATAAGAGAGTGTGTGACATTGCTAGAAGACACGTAAAAAATTCTAGTCGGAGAGCAACTAATTCGTCTGTTTCCATCACATTGGTAAAGTTAGTCTGAAGTTTACGTCAAAGGAGGGCAGGACTGGTACAACTGCTATATCCCCCACCGTACGTGTGGACCACACTGGGCAAGATCTACCAGTGTTCCCAGCAGAATGAAACGACATGTAACCCTCGCAGTATGACTTTGCGGTGTCACTATAAGACTCATAAATACAGGGTGTTACAAAAAGATACGGCCAAACTTTCAGGAAACATTCCTCACACACAAATAAATAAAAGATGTTGTGTGAACATGTGTCCGGAAACGCTTAATTTCCATGTTAGAGCTCATTTTAGTTTCGTCACTATGTACTGTACTTCCTCGATTCACCGCCAGTTGGCCCAATTGAAGGAAGGTAATGTTGACTTCGGTGCTTGTGTTGACATGCGACTCATTGCTCTACAGTACTAGCATCAAGCACATCAGTACGTAGCATCAACAGGTTAGTGTTCATCACGAACGTGGTTTTGCAGTCAGTGCAATGTTTACAAATGCGGAGTTGGCAGATGCCCATTTGATGTATGGATTAGCACGGGGCAATAGCCGTGGCGCGGTACGTTTGTATCGAGACAGATTTCCAGAACGAAGGTGTCCCGACAGGAAGACGTTCGAAGCAATTGATCGGCGTCTTAGGGAGCACGGAACATTCCAGCCTATGACTCGCGACTGGGGAAGACCTAGAACGACGAGGACACTTGCAATGGACGAGGCAATTCTTCGTGCAGTTGACGATAACCTTAATGTCAGCGTCAGAGAAGTTGCTGCTGTACAAGGCAACGTTGACCACGTCACTGTATGGAGAGTGCTACGGGAGAACCAGTTGTTTCCGTACCATGTACAGCGTGTGCAGGCACTATCAGCAGCTGATTGGCCTCCACGGGTACACTTCTGCGAATGGTTCATCCAACAATGTGCCAATCCTCATTTCAGTGCAAATGTTCTCGTTACGGATGAGGCTTCATTCCAACGTGATCAAATTGTAAATTTTCACAACCAACATGTGTGGGCTGACGAGAATCCGCACGCTATTGTACAATCACGTCAACAACACAGATTTTCTGAGAACGTTTGGGCAGGCATTGTTGGTGATGTCTTGATTGGGCCCCATGTTCTTCCACCTACGCTCAATGGAGCACGTTATCATGATTTCATACGGGATACTCTACCTGTGCTGCTAGAACATTTGCCTTTACAAGTACGACACAACATGTGGTTCATGCACGATAGAGCTCCTGCACATTTCAGTCGAAGTGTTCGTACCCTTCTCAACAACAGATTCGGTGACCGATGGATTGGCAGAGGTGGACCAATTCCATGGCCTCCACGCTCTCCTGACCTCAACCCTCTTTCATTTATGGGGGCATTTGGAAGCTTTTGTCTACGCAACCCCGGTACCAAATGTAGAGACTCTTCGTGCTCGTATTGTGGACGGCTGTGATACAATACGCCATTCTCCAGGGCTGCATCAGCGCATAATGGATTCCATGCGACGGAGGGTGGATGCATGTATCCTCGCTAACGGAGGACGTTTTGAACATTTCCTGTAACAAAGTGTTTGAAATCACGCTGGTACATTCTGTTGCTGTGTGTTTCCATTCCATGATTAATGTGATTTGAAGAGAAGTAATAAAATGAGCTCTAACATGGAAAGTAAGCGTTTCCGAACACATGTCCCCCATAACATATTTTCTTTCTTTGTGTGTGAGGAATGTTTCCTGAAAGTTTGGCCGTACCTTTTTGTAACATCCTGTAGATACGGAGTATACATGCACGTCCCCGTCACCCAACAGAGACTGAATCGTGGCCACAGTGTAGGAAAAATAAATTATTTCTACATACGCAGTCACAGACTCTCAGAGGTCACGGCACCTCTCTTTCTATACGATAAAATGCAACCTCAGACGCCTGCAGAGAAAACGCAACATCTCTCGAGAAGTCAATTATCCAGAGATACACAACAAACAGGATTAACTTCTGAGCAACATTTGGGCAGTGACTACTGGAAAAACGAGCTGCACACACCCGATAACAGTACGATAACCATCGTTTCTTCTCAGTTCCTGTGACCACCTCTAGTGAACGCTGCCTCCACCAGTAATTGAGAGACTACATTGCTGACGGTTCTTTCATTGAATCTCAGTCTGGCATCTGCCTTACTCGCGATTAATTTTATGTGGTAAGTCCACTTCAGATCGCTCCGTCCGCGTACTCCTAAATATTGTATGGAAGTAACTGCTACCAGTGATTGTTCTGCAATTGTATAATCATACAAATAAGGATCTTTCCGTCAATGTATTCTCAAAACGTTACATGTGTTTATATTGAGGGTCAACTGCCAACCCCTGAGCCAAGTAACAATCCTCTGCAGCTCTTCCTGCATTTCGCAACAGTTTGCAAGCATTTCGATTTCTCCGTATACATTATCATCATCCTCGAAAGCTTTATGGTATTTCCTATGTTATCCACTAAGTAATTTATATATACTGCTCAATAGAATTAGGGGAGCATGACTTTGGGCGTCTATCATACTCCACTGAACTATATTTAAGGATTGCATATGTTACTTAATTATACCTTTACATTCCACAAATTAAGTACGCAACACAACATCATCACATTCTCGTTCTTTTAAGCCTACTTAACAATAACTGAATTGTCCGACAGGTGTCGAAAACAATGTAGAAATTTGTCGATCCTGTCATTTTGGTTCCTTTAATTGGACTTTGAGTCCTTCAATAACGTGTATACCCTCCGTGAGCTTTTATCACCGCCTGAAACCTACGTGGTATGCTCCATATAAGTCTACGGAGTTCACCCTCTAGTGACCGTTCTCATTCTTCAATGAGCCGTTTACAGTTCTTTGAGAGTCTGTGGTGAAACAGGACGACCACGGACACATGTTCCATACATGCTCGATGGGGCTTGGGTAGGGACACACCACTGGTCATTCCATTACTCGAATGTCTAGGCTTCGTCGGGAGGACGACGGTTCAATCCCGTCTCCGGCCATCCTGATTTAGGTTTCCGTGATTTCCCTAAATCGTTTCAGGCAAATGCCGGGATGGTTCCTTTGAAAGGGCACGGCCGATTTCCTTCCCCATCCTTCCCTCACCCGAGCTTGCGCTCCGTCTCTAATGACCTCGTTGTCGACGGGACGTTAAACACTAATCTCCTCCTCCTCCTCCTCCAGGCTTCGCAAGACATCCGTGGTGACGCTCGCCACATGGGGTCTGCCATTATCGGCCACGAGAAGGAATTCAGGGCTACCACAATATGCAGCGGCCACCACGTGGTCCAACAGCATCTGTTCGATGTACTGCCTGACGGTAATGCGACCTAGAACGATGAAAAGATCCGTACGGCTGTCAACACTCATGCCTCCCCACACCAGCGCAGAACCTTGGCCGAATCTGTCGATTTCCTGGACAACAGTTGGTAAGCTACCGTTCACCACAGTGTTTCCACTCACGAACACGGCCGTCACCTTGCGACAGAGGAAATCTGAATTCGTTTGTGAGTAACACATTTCGCTATTGACGGAGTTTTCGGTTGGCATGGAAACGGCAAAACTGGAGCGAGCTGCGACATGTTGTCGTGTCAAGCGCGGTACCGAAACAGGACTCTTGCGTCGTTAGGTCCTTTCTCGTAATCTGGTCCTTCGGACGCTGTGGCTCCAGTCGCCCTCCTGAGATTGTCTTGCAATGCTCTGACGATAGCCGTACGACACTCCTATGCAGATATGGCCAGATATCGGTCTTCACATGGGGTTATAATGTATCGGTGGCCTCGCCCACGTCTCCTTATGTCTCCCTGTCGCGTGTCCGAAACCTACATCTTCATCTACATACATACACCGCAATCCACCGTAAGGTACATGGCGGAGGGTACCCTGTACAACAACTAGTAATTTCTTTTCCTCTTCCATTCGTATATAGAGCGAGAGAAAAATGAGTGTCTATGTACACTCCTGGAAATGGAAAAAAGAACACATTGACACCGGTGTGTCAGACCCACCATACTTGCTCCGGACACTGCGAGAGGGCTGTACAAGCAATGATCACACGCACGGCACAGCGGACACACCAGGAACCGCGGTGTTGGCCGTCGAATGGCGCTAGCTGCGCAGCATTTGTGCACCGCCGCCGTCAGTGTCAGCCAGTTTGCCGTGGCATACGGAGCTCCATCGCAGTCTTTAACACTGGTAGCATGCCGCGACAGCGTGGACGTGAACCGTATGTGCAGTTGACGGACTTTGAGCGAGGGCGTATAGTGGGCATGCGGGAGGCCGGGTGGACGTACCGCCGAATTGCTGAACACGTGGGGCGTGAGGTCTCCACAGTACATCGATGTTGTCGCCAGTGGTCGGCGGAAGGTGCACGTGCCCGTCGACCTGGGACCGGACCGCAGCGACGCACGGATGCACGCCAAGACCGTAGGATCCTACACAGTGCCGTAGGGGACCGCACCGCCACTTCCCAGCGAATTAGGGACACTGTTGCTCCTGGGGTATCGGCGAGGACCATTCGCAACCGTCTCAATGAAGCTGGGCTACGGGCCCGCACACCGTTAGGCCGTCTTCCGCTCACGCCCCAACATCGTGCAGCCCGCCTCCAGTGGTGTCGCGACAGGCGTGAATGGAGGGACGAATGGAGACGTGTCGTCTTCAGCGATGAGAGTCGCTTCTGCCTTGGTGCCAATGATGGTCGTATGCGTGTTTGGCGCCGTGCAGGTGAGCGCCACAATCAGGACTGCATACGACCGAGGCACACAGGGCCAACACCCGGCATCATGATGTGGGGAGCGATCTCCTACACTGGCCGTACACCACTGGTGATCGTCGAGGGGACACTGAATAGTGCACGGTACATCCAAACCGTCATCGAACCCATCGTTCTACCATTCCTAGACCGGCAAGGGAACTTGCTGTTCCAACAGGACAATGCACGTCCGCATGTATCCCGTGCCACCCAACGTGCTCTAGAAGGTGTAAGTCAACTACCCTGGCCAGCAAGATCTCCGGAACTGTCCCCCATTGAGCATGTTTGGGACTGGATGAAGCGTCGTCTCACGCGGTCTGCACGTCCAGCACGAACGCTGGTCCAACTGAGGCGCCAGGTGGAAATGGCATGGCAAGCCGTTCCACAGGACTACATCCAGCATCTCTACGATCGTCTCCATGGGAGAATAGCAGCCTGCATTGCTGCGAAAGGTGGATATACACTGTACTAGTGCCGACATTGTGCATGCTCTGTTGCCTGTGTCTATGTGCCTGTGGTTCTGTCAGTGTGATCATGTGATGTATCTGACCCCAGGAATGTGTCAATAAAGTTTCCCCTTCCTGGGACAATGAATTCACGGTGTTCTTATTTCAATTTCCAGGAGTGTACGTCCGTATGAGCCCTAATTTCTCGTACCTTATCTTCGTGCTCCTTACGCGAAATGTATGCTGGTGGTAGTAGAATCGTTCTTCATTCAATCTCAAATGCCAATTCTGTAAATTTTCTTGACAGTGCTCCTCGAAAATAACGTCGCCTTCCCTCCAGGGATTCCCATTTGAGGTCCCGAAGCATCTCCGTAATACTTACTTGTGGTTCGAACCTACTGGTAACAAATCCAGCAGTCCACCTTTGAACTGCTTCGATGTTTTCCTTTGATGAGACCTGGTGTGGATCCCAAACACTCTAGCAGGACTCAAGAATGAGTCGCACTGCTGTGCGGTCTCCTTTGCAGATAACCAACATTTTCCTGAAATTCTCCCAATTATCCGAAGTCAACCATTCATTCGCCTTCCTTAACACATTCTTCACATACTCGTTCCATTAATGCGTGGTGTGGTTTTCAGATGGAGACAGATTGGTATCTGCAGCAACACGATGGAAAGTCCGTCATTCTTGGATCAAACAGCTGTCCCTGAAACTTGCACTGCATTAAGATGTGGCATTCCTGTGCTTGGTTGAATACAACGTCCCAAAATGGCAGCTACCGTCTGTGTACATCACTAGAGAACACTGGGACATTGGTATTCACATCCTTCTGAGAGGTCACCTGATACTGTATTTCATAACACAGCAGATACAAATAACCCTGCTGGAAGAACATCAGCAACTGAGCATTGTAGTGAACATTGAAAATACCGCTCCCGTTATAAGGTTCTTTTAATAAAAACAACCTTACAACTGAAGCTGTATTTTCAACCTCAAGACAGTAGAGCGATAGCGACTGACTTTAGCTGTATGCATTGAAAGTCAAGATCTGGCGCTATGTAATAAGACCACATGTACCGCCTATATCAAAATAGATTTAATACATCGAACGTTGATTCCTGTGTACCTCTAATACTTTTGAGTAACGTATAAATAGTGTATACCGGCTGGTGCTGTAGGCAGAGGATCCAGACAAAGTATGTCACACAATAAAGGGCAGAAGGGCTCAAAATGCGTAGGGAAGTCAACCTTCCTAGTGGAATAAACCATAAAAGAATCCATGTACTCCAGGCTGGGGGTTGGGCGTGGGACCAATAATCCCATACTGTAAAAATGTCATATTACGGAACCACAACAAGAACCTTGGATAATGGATGGGGCATACAGAACACCTCTTCGGCAAAATACAAAACATTTAGCAATAGTAGCTTGGAATATACGAACAGTGTCGAAACCTGGGAAAATGGAAGAAATAGCTCAAGAGTCATGAAGTTTGGGACAATATTGTGACATTACAAGAAGTGAGATGGCTACGGCAAGGACAGATAAATATGCCTGAGTATCATCTGCTCTGTAGTGGACCAGAAAGAAGAACAGGTCTGTCTGGACTAGATTTATAATAACACAGGAGATTTGGAAAAGTCTTCCGGAATCTGAAACTATAAATGAAAGACTCAGCAGAGGAAGCAGAAAAAAGAATAAAAGAAAAGTTTTATGAAGACCTTGAAAGTACATGTAGTATAGCGCAAAATTACGACCTCCTTCTAGTTATGGGGAATTTTAATGCACACGTTGAGAGAAATGAATGTTGAAGAGAATCAGAGAGATACACATCACATGAATAAAGTGACGAGAATGGAGATTGTCATTTTGCTGCTAGAAATAATTTACTTATCAAGAATATGTGTTTTCCACACAAAAGAATACATGTTGGAACATGGAAATCAAGCGTAAGCGGAGTAGTTACCCAAATAGACCATATGTTAGTAAAAGCGCGATACGCCACATCAGTCATAGACGCACAAAGCTACAAGGGTCCAAACTGTGATTCAGAGGACTGTACTGTAAAAGCCAAAATGAGCGAGAAGTTAGTGGTAATACATAAAACCCGAATTGGAAAAAAGCAAACTGTAATGCGGAAAAACTGAATGATCCCGAAACTGTAAAAATACACTAAATAAAAGTGAAAGATGTCCTAACAGCCGGCGAGAAAGTGATGAAAGAGGCATCAGAAGAAACAGTTGGAATAAGAAGTAAGGAAGGAAACAAATGTTTGATGATGATGTAGGTTAGCAATAGAACATAAACATGCAGCAAGACTGAGAATGCTTTGGAGAGACACAAAAGAAATGCCGAAGTTCATAAAGAATCAAGGTCTAATGCTCAAAGGCTATGTAGAAAAATACAAGGAATAGCAGAAATCAAAATTTCAAGAGATAGAAGAAATTAAGAGATCAGAATGAAATAAGAGAATTGTATCATGCAATAGGAAAGATGAAAAAAATTTTCAACCAACACAAAACGCCGGTAAAAATATTTCTCAGACCAAGTACCAAGAGATCCACAATAACAGGAGGAAAATTTAGAGGCAAGAGAAAATGAAACGGAAGAAGCAAAACGACCAACAATGCAGGAGGTGGAAAACAACCGTGCACCTGGTGAAGATGGGATACCATCAGAAATTATAAAATTTGGCTGTCATCCTCTAATACATGAAATACATACACTAATAAATAACATATGCGAAAACGAAAGCATGGCTGAGAAGTGGACAGTTGAAATAATATACGCTATGTATAAGAAAGGAGAAAAGTTAGCTTGTGAAAATTTTAGAGGCGTAAGTTTATTGAACACAGCCTACAAGATATATTTCGGGATGTTGAATGAAAGGATAAAAACGTGCGCTGAAAATTTCCTCGAAGAATATGAGTGTGGTTTCAGCCAAATAGAGGCACTTATGACTAGTTGTTTATTACTAGACACATAATGAAGAAAGTTTATGAATAATGACATAGCTCGTCACATCCTGTTTGTTGCTTTTAAACAAGCTTTTGATAATTTTAATAGGCCAGCATTGTATGAAGTACTAAAATAATTGCGCATCTGTGACATACTAAGAAGGCTAGTTGGGTTAACAACGAAGGACACAAAGGCAAAAGTAAAAGTGAACAGCAAAATGACCAAGTGCTTTAACATTACAGATGCAGTGAAAGAGGGTGATGGTCTCCGTGCCGTCCTGTTCAACTTAGCACTGCATAATGTGATTCAAAAAATAGACAAGAGACGAACAGTAACGACGAAATCCAGTCACATATGTGCATTGCAGAGGATATTAAAATTGTGGCAAAAAACGGAAATACTCTTAAAGAAATGTACGAAATGTTGGAAGCAGAAGGAGAAAAAATTGAACTTACGGTAAACGGAAACAAGACCAAATACATTTTAATGTCGAATTCTATGGTAAGAAGAACACCGCATGATCTGAAGGCCTTTAATAAATGTTTTAAAGTTGCAAGCTCTTTCCATTGTTTGGTTGTCCTCTTAAGCAGCGATAGTAACGTAAGACAATGTATTAGAGAAAGGTTACAGGCATGAAACAAAGCTAATTATGCAGAGTTGCATGTATTCCAGAATTCTCTAGAACTTTACGGTATTAGTCAAGTTATGACTATACTATTATCTTGTGGTACCAATTGTTGGATATGGGTCAGAAATGTGGACGATGACTGAAGCAGATACGAACAACCTAAGGGTATCTGGAAGGAAAATTCTGCGAAAAATGTTTGGGCCTGTGATAGAATGGTTCAAATGGCTCTGAGCACTATGGGACTCAACTGCTGTGGTCATAAGTCCCCTAGAACTTAGAACTACTTAAACCTAACTAACCTAAGGACATCACACACATCCATGCCCGAGGCAGGATTCGAACCTGCGACCGTAGCGGTCGCACGGTTCCGGACTCCGCGCCTAGAACCGCGAGACCACCGCGGCCGGCCCTGTGATAGAGGCAGAGTGTTGACGAGAAAGGTACAGTCGTGAAATACAAGAGATTATGCAAGGGAAAGATAGAGGAGGAGGAGATTACTGTTTAACGTCCCGTCGATTAATTTAGAGTAATGAAATTCCAGAAATACATTCATCTAGGTAACACATTTAAGTGATTAACATTTCAAGATCACATGTTAACGAAATTAATTATCTTAATTACTTTTCGAGAAATGTGAGCTGAACATACGTTCGATAGTACTGGCAGCCAGCATGTATGTGTAAATTTGACTGTGCCACTTATGGTTTTCATAGCTGCATTCAAATGAATATAAACTTTCTTCCATAGCCAAACCGGTGCGCAGTATTCTGCTGTAGGATACAACAACGCAAGGTATGGTCCACAGAGAAACGATGCATTTGCTTCCCATTGCACTTGGTCTGTCAATACATGGACGGTAAATGCCGGTTGTGTATAGCGCTGGAGTTGTCGTTCGACGACATACCAGAAGTCCTCCCTCTCTGACTGCTGTACTATATGCAGAACAGAACAATACTACTCTCACGGAAAAAATCGCAACACCAAAAAATAAATAACGAAAGCGCGAGACAAGCCACAGCAAATATGAAATGCTGAAACATTAACAACCGGTGTAAGCGCCAAAATGTTGAATGCAGGCACGCAAAAGTGCATACGTTGTACCGTACAGGTGCCGTATGTCAGTTTGTGGTGTGGAATTCCATGCCTGTTGCACGCAGAAGTGCCGCAACACGACGTGGCATGGACACGACTAATGTCTGTACTAGTGCTGGAGGGAACTGACGCTTTGAATCCTCAAGGGCTGTCCATAAAGCCGTAAGAGTATGAGGTGTGAAGATCTCTTCTGAACAGCACTTTGCGAGGCATCCCAGATTGCTCAACAATGTTCATGTCTGGGGAGTTTGGTGGCCAGCGGAAGTGTTTAAATTCATAAGAGTGTTCTTGGAGCCACTCTGTAGCAAGTCTGGGTGTGTGGGGAGCCGTCTTGTCCTGCTGGAATTGCCCAAGTTCGTTGGAATGCACAATGGGCATGAATGGATGCAGGTGATCCGATAGAATGCTTACGTACGTGTCACCTGTCAAGAATCGTATCTAGACGTATCAGGGGTCCCATATCACTCCAAGTACGCACCCCCCACCCCATTAGAGAGCTTCCACCAGCTTGAATACTCCCCTGCTGACATGCATGCATTCATGAGGTTGTCTCCATACCCGAACACGTCCATCCGCTCGATATAATTTGAAACGAGACTCGTCCGACCAGGGAATATGTTTCCAGTCATCAACAGTCCATTGTCGGTGTTGACGGGCCCAGGCGAGGCGTAAAGCTTTGTGTCGTGCAGTCATCAAGGGTACACGAGTGGCTCTTCGACTCCTAAAGCCAATATCGATGATGTTTCGTTGAATGGTTCGCATGCTGACACGTGTTGATGGCCCAGCATTGAAATCTCTAGAAGTCTGCGGAAGGGTTGCACTTCTGCCGCGCTGAACGATTCTCTTCACTCGCCGTTGGTCCCGTTCTTGGAGGATCTTTCTCCGGCCGCAGCAATGTTGGAGTTTTGATGTTTTACCAGACTTCCGATATTCACGGAACACTCGGAAATGGTCGTACGAGAAAATCCCCAATTCATCGCAACCTCGGAGATGCTGTGTCCCATCGCTCTTGCGTCGGCTATAACACCATATTAAATTCACTTAAATCTTGATTATTTGCCATTGCAGCAGGAGTAACAGATCAGACAACTGCGCCAGACACTTGTTGTCTTATGTAGGCGTTGCCGACCGCAGCGCCGCATTCTGACTGTTTACATATCCTGTATTAGAATACCTGTTTCTTTGGCGCTTTAGTGTATATTACTTAGCAACTATCCCGGAACGCGGAACACAGAACACAGTACCATCTAGTTGCAGGTTGCATTTCTAACTGCTTCCAGGGGCAACAAAAATTTGATTTTCAATATCTCGCTTAATTATTGACAACATTTGAAATGCAGTCATAATCTACTCATTTGGGGACATAATCTTATGTTAAAAATGTAACACGTTAAGAAATGTAATAATATTGGAAACTACGTGTTTTTGCTGAGGTAAAGTAATTCTCTTTCCCGTCCAAACAGGCCTTGGAAGGTCGAATGGTTCCGACCGACCGCTATGTAATCCCCAGCCTAAAGGCGTCATCGAATACGGACATGGAGGATCGCGGGGTCAGGACACCACTCTTCCACTGGTTGTCGGTATTGTGATCTGGAGCCGCTACGTCTTAATCACCTAGCTCCAATAGGCCTCACAAAGGCTAAATGCATCCCGCTTGCCAACAGCACACAACAGACCCGACTGTCATTCATCCAAGTTCTACCCACGGGACGGTGTTTAACTTCGGTGATCCGAGGCGAACCGCTGCATGTAAAGCAACAAGGCCACTTGCTAGGCAAGGTAACTTGACGGCGCGGAATTTATTCATCCAGTATTTGAGAATGAATGCACTTAGCGACTGCCAACGAACTTTAAGCATTATTTCAAACATTTTTTTAAAATTTTTGTCGCTTACATGCTTAACGTTAAATATTTAAAATTAACTCATTTGTAAATTAATCACAGATCTGAAGTTATTTTATACACGGGAGTTCGACTTTTTAACCTGTAAGCACACGCGCGTATTTTTATGGCGTTACTGCACGCGTGTGGTATTTTTTACCACAGATAGAAAAAAAAATCATGAATCTGTTCAGGAAATTATAATGCACGAGTATACATCACAACATTAGAGTATTTTAAACATATATTTAATGGCTTTTAAGTTCTAAACATTCACTTCTCACAATGACAAAATTAAATCTCACGAAGACACGTGTATTCTGGATGGTTTGTCTATCATATCTAATCAGAATCACAGCCGATACATCCTTTGGAATCTGAAAATTAATGTTCCTTACATATTAACTTAGAGCAAGCCATGCACGTAGTTTTGGTTTTCTGGTCCTTTTTCTGGGAACTCACCTAACACTCCCAGAAGACAATCTAGCTTTCTTCTGTCTTGTTTGTTCGACTCCAGCGATGGACCTCACAGCAGATATGACGGCTGTGAGGAAGTGTTTCTTGGTGGTGCAGACATTTTCTACGGAGACCCATCCTTTCCTTTATAGCTAGCTTTTCTGGGATATTGCTGCCACATTCTCCGAATTACCACTATCTACCTCTTGCTCAATATCTGTATGACGACCACTCTCTGAAATGTGGTCATCTTCGCTCTCGGACTCATTATTTATCTCATATTTGTTTGCACAATGTTCTACGTACGAGGTGCCATGTCTTTATCATGTTCGAATCTGCATTCTTTTCCCAAAGTTCATTGGCTACAGTGGCTACGTTATCAACGCGCGGGGTATTTTTTTTTATCCACTAGGGGACACATCTCTTCTCAAAAGACAATGTGTGAAACTGGGGAACTTACACATAGTTACAAGGAGAGACAGTTGGTTGAAAGGTATGTGGAAGATCACAATAGTAGAACTTGTGCAACAGTGCTACCAAGGTATCAAAACTACAGCGGGGTATATTTTACCCCACGTGTGTGCTTACGGATTAAAGAATCGGTATTTTCCTGGTACGTTAATAACGAAAATTTTTGAGTTTCCGAAAATATTTTATACTTTTGTACTAAATAGGGGTAAAAAAAGAATCTGGACAGAGTGGTTGGTGTCGTCAAATTATCTTGGAGCTAAAATAGTGAACTGATTGGAGCTAATGTTGTTGGTTTTAAAGAAAGCCGAAGCTCGGCTGTGTAGTGGACTGCTGGCGTGCGTGTTGCCCCAGGCTAGACCTGCTCTGGAGAGCAGATGGGTCGTAACTTACAAAACGCGTTGCCACTGGCTGGGCAGCTTTACACACATGGCTTGAGGTGCGTTTCACGCAAGACTGCGCCAGCAGTTTCCCCCATCTGTTCAATTTTACGGCTCCCTACAGGTCACACGTCACACATCTGGCCGGCAGCTACTGTTCTTTCGCCACGATTTTTTTACTTAATTTCTACGATAACCTAATGTGCAAGCCGAAGACAATGACGAAATTACAGGAAGCACGTTACAGTTAGGAGCGCCGGCCACCTTACACGGAAATGATTCAGTCAATTTGTCTTCGCTAGAAGGCAACAGTATAAGTGGATTACAGTTATGGCTTTCTCACACCTTCCCAAACAAAAAGAACACCACAATTTTATAGAAATAACTAGCTGCGTCAACGGGCTTCGCTCAGGGAGTTCATATGAGATTATATGGTAGCTCGAAGATAAACTTTGAAGTATTGGAGATAAATATTTTTTTAATGAAAAACATATTCTAATTATTTACAATACTTGTTTGTAAACAACGTTTTTCATTTTGTTATTCGGGTAAATATTTACAGTTTTCGAATTTCCTATTCGAGAGCAAGCTGCCTATAGTTGAGCGTGAGAGAAGCAGGAGTCTTTGAGGGTGATGCTACAGTATTTTAAAGTTTGTCGTTGAACTTTGACAATTGTAAAACTATAGGCTAATTTGATTGGAAATTGCAATATTTTAAATTGGAATGGCAGTCCAGTAGATATCAGTGTTATTTTGGGGATAAATAGTGTGTGTCCTTTGTACTTTTCAGTCATAAGTTCGGCTTCGATGATGTTATTCTGTAGCTGTTTGAGAACATCCTTATTCCATTATACAGTTTTGGTGAATTGATATTCCTGAGCAATATGATCAGAGATCCAATTTTAAGTCAAAGGCAGTGTAATGGCTTTTTTTGGCAATTCTAAAGAGTTTAGAAATTCTGTAGGAAAGTTCACACTTTCTTCAACGTCTACCATCGTTCGATCGATTTCTATATTCTCTGTTCACCGTAAATTTTCTTTTGAATATTAAGATCGATATCGTCAACAATATTAATTTTAGTTGCCAAAATTAGCTTTTCAAACAGCCAGTCCGGATTGGTATAGTTGTGAAAATGTGCCTTCGCCTGTTTGTATAAGTTGTTGAGAAAAATGTGCTGTTGTTTCGTCTTTCGATAGTTCAAATTCCAAATTTTTTGTTAATAGCAGTATTTGAATGTGTGACAGAGATGTGATTTTTTAAAGCATGCACTGATCTCGTCTGCTGGTGTTGACTTGGGGATAACTGGAAGTGTTTGTCGAAAATCTTCCGAGAGTGTGAGTCGAGCTCCTCCCACCATTTCACAGTTTCCTTGCAAGTTCTGTAATGTTCTGTCCATGGTTTCGGATGATTTTTTATGTGCCATTGTGAATTGGTCCCAGAAGATAATTTTAGCTTGCTTTAGGAGTTCACACCGTCCAGATGCTCCTGAGGTTTTTCATACCCGGAATTGTTCTTCGACTCTATATTCAACGGTACTTACAGGACGGAATGGGCCTCCTTCCATAAGTGTGGCTGCAATGCCGGAAAATGCTAGTGCAAGTGGGATGTGTTGCTTAGGGGCCGGCCAGTGTTGCCTAGCGGTTCTAGGCGCTACAGTCTGGAACCGCGCGACCGCTACGGTCGCAGGTTCGACTCCTGCCTCGGGCATGGATGTGTGTGATGTCCTTAGGTTAGTTAGATTTAAGTAGTCCTAAGTTCTAGGGGACTGATGACCTCAGATGTTAAGTCCCATAGTTCTCAGAGCCATTTGAACCATTTTGAAGTTGTGTTCTCAGGTGGTTCGTTTGCAGTTTTCCTAGTGGTGTCCTTTGTGAAGTAAGATCTGTGTTCATTCTTCAAATGTACAGCTAGATGTTTCCAAGTTGGTTCGCTTTCGTGTATAGGAAAACCGAAAATCCGCCATGCTGCTTCATTGCCGTTGATGTATCTTCCCATTTCCTACATGAGGATCTCGCCGTTTTTGTTTTGTTGTTCGCTGTCTTCGGCTCTTTCAAATACTACTATGCCACTGCTTTTGTGCACATACCTAGAGTCATATTTAATGCATTTCAACTGAATTATGTGTGCTTGGAACATTTTGGAAAGTAGTGTGTTATATGGTGCAAACCACTGATTATCTACTTCCAGTTCGTCGCTGCCTCGTATTCATAGTTTTACTGTGAAGCCACCGGTTTGGGTGATCGTCTTCTTTATTTGGGATAGCCTTCAACTCCGGTTTGTGTGTCGTCCAAGTATGGTTTTGGGTATTTCTTTTATATTTTCCATCACGCATACATGGCGAATTGGGGTTTAATGGTCCGCATGGGCCATGAATCATGTTCTTCACTACTATGTCGTACAGTTCCGGATCTTCTTGTGGATTGGGAAATTCAGCTTGGATGATTTTGTCGATATCCGTGGAATTTACAATGAGGAACTTGTGTTTATACACACATGAGCAACTGAAGCAGAGATACATATGTACATTGTAGCACGTATCACGTCTACATCTCGCTCGATGGCGTACTATGTTGTCGTTGTCTTTAGTTTTAACAGGGAAACATCACCAACTTAATCTCATGCGTTAAGAATAAAAAAGTGCACTTGCAAGACATAAGCACGAAAATTTGGGACATAATTCTGACAGGACGCAGTTATAACCTCCTGAACGTACAGCTATTAAATTTCGATGGCACCGGTTATTACTCGCTCCGCCCCCCTGAATCCGCCTAATACCCGACTGCGAAGTACTATCCAGAAGAGTGCCCAAGAGGTTTGTGAAAAACTGTTTTGCCATTGGTAACGTGATTTGCTCACTGTGTAAAACTGCGCGCTATCTAACCTGTAGCTGGTTCCAGAAACCTCTTTGCTTCGAACTATTTTCTGTTGTGATACATAAATGCTGTGTAAATGAATGAAACGAGCGAGTGTGTCATTAACGTAGTGCTGTAGTGTTGTTTAATTATGAAAATCGCTGTTCTGTACTATTGTCTTTGGATTTTAAAGCTAACACTGTTAATGTGAAGTGGAGGAGAAGCACTGTTCTCCAACGTGATCGGCATGATAAAATTGGAAATCGAATATCATTAACATCATCCCACAATAATTCTTCAGTTGCTTAGGTTTATGCATTTTGATTTTGAGGCAGATATATAGCTTAGAATATCAAAACGAAAAACCGTTAAAATAATATTATACACATTGGTGTCAAAAGTCATGGGATTACGATACACACAAATACAGATGGTGGTAGTATCGCACACGCAATGCATAAAAGACCATTGCATTGTCAGGGCTGTCATTTGTACTCAAGTGATTCATGTGACAAGATTTCCGACGTGATTATGGCGGCACGTCGAGAATTAACAGACTTTGAACTCGGAATGGTAGGTGGAGCTAGACGCATGGAACATTCCATTTCGAAAATCGTTAGGGAGTTCAGTATTCCGGAGCCTCAATGTAAAGAGTGAGCCGAGAATACTAAACTTTCGACATTACCGCTCACCACGGACAACCTTCACTTAAAGATCGAGAGCAGTGGCGAGTTGTCAGTGTTAATACACAATTAATACTGCTCGAAATAACCGCAGAAATCAATGTGGGACGTACGATGAACGTATTCATTCGAACAGTGTAACGAAATTTGAAGTTAATGGGCTATGGAAGCAGCTCCCTGGCTCAGCAGCTGTTGTGGCTGAGCACCTGAAGGATAATTTGGAAAATATTTCGAGTAGATTTCCCCACCATGTTACAGTTCTGGGTGGAGATTTTAATTTGCCAGATATAGACTGGGAGACTCAAACGTTCATAACGGGTGGCAGGGAAAAAGAATCCAGTGAAATTTTTTAAAGTGCTTTATCTGAAAACTACCTTGAGCAGTTAAACAGAGAACCGACTCGTGGCGATAACATATTAGACCTTCTGGTGACAAACAGACCCGAACTATTTGAAACAGTTAACGCAGAACAGGGAATCAGCGATCATAAAGCGGTTACGGCATCGATGATTTCAGCCGTAAATAGAAATATTAAAAAAGGTAGGAAGATTTTTCTGCTTAGCAAAAGTGACAAAAAGCAGATTACAGAGTACCTGACGGCTCAACACAAAAGTTTTGTCTCAAGTACAGATAGTGTTGAGGATCAGTGGACAAAGTTCAAAACCATCGTACAATATGCGTTAGATGAGTATGTGCCAAGCAAGATCGTAAGAGATGGAAAAGAGCCACCGTGGTACAACAACCGAGTTGGAAAACTACTGCGGAAGCAAAGGGAACTTCACAGCAAACATAAACATAGCCAAAGCCTTGCAGACAAACAAAAATTCCGCGAAGCGAAATGTAGTGTGAGGAGGGCTATGCGAGAGGCGTTCAATGAATTCGAAAGTAAAGTTCTATGTACTGACTTGGCAGAAAATCCTAAGAAATTCTGGTCTTATGTCAAAGTGGCAGGTGGATCAAAACAAAATGTCCAGACACTCTGTGACCAAAATGGTACTGAAACAGAAGATGACAGACTAAAGGCCGCAATACTAAATGTCATTTTCCAAAGCTGTTTCACAGAGGAAGACTGCACTGTAGTTCCTTCTCTAGATTGTCGTACAGATGACAAAATGGTATATATCGAAATAGACGACAGAGGGATAGAGAAACAATTAAAATCGCTCAAAAGAGGAAAGGCCGCTGGACCTGATGGGATACCAGTTCGATTTTGCCCAGAGAACGCGAAGGAATTTGCCCCCCTTCTTGCAGCGGTGTACCGTAGGTCTCTAGAAAACCGAAGCGCTCCAAAGGATTGGAAAAGGGCACAGGTCATCCCCGTTTTCAAGAAGGGACGTCGAACAGATGTGCAGAACTATAGACCTATATCTCTAACGTCTATCAGTTGTAGAATTTTGGAACACATATTGTGTTCGAGTATAATGACTTTTCTGGAGACTAGAAGTCTACTCTGTAGGAATCAGCATGGGTTTCGAAAAAGACGGTCGTGTGAAACCCAGCTCGCGCTATTCGTCCACGAGACTCAGAGGGACATAGACACGGGTTCACAGGTAGATGCCGTGTTTCTTGACTTCCACAAGGCGTTCGATACAGTTTCCCACAGTCGTTTAATGAACAAAGTAAGAGCATATGGACTATCAGACCAATTGTCTGATTGGATTGAAGAGTTCCTAGATAACAGAACGCAGCATGTCATTCTCAATGGAGAGGTGTCTCCCGAAGTAAGAGTGATTTCAGGTGCGCCGCAGGGGAGTGTCATAGGACCGTTACTATTCACAATATACATAAATGACCTTGTGGATGACATCGGAAGTTCACTGAGGCTTTTTGCAGATGATGCTGTGGTGTATCGAGAGGTCGTAACAATGGAAAATTGTACTGAAATGCAGGAGGATCTGCAGCGAATTGACGCATGGTGCACGGAATGGCAATTTAATCTCAATGTAGACAAGTGTAATGTGCTGCGAATACATAGAAAGATAGATCCCTTATCATTTAGCTACAAAATAGCAGGTCAGCAACTGGAAGCAGTTAATTCCATAAATTATCTGGGAGTACGCATTAGGAGTGATTTAAAATGGAATGATCATATAAAGTTGATCGTCGGTAAAGCAGATGCCAGACTGAGATTCATTGGAAGAATCCCAAGGAAATGCAATCCGAAAACAAAGGAAGTAGGTTACAGTACACTTCTACGCCCATATTTGAATACTGCTCACTGGTGTGGGATCCGTACCAGATAGGGTTGATAGAAGAGATAGAGAAGATCCAACGGAGAGCAGCGCGCTTCGTTACAGGATCATTTAGTAATCGCGAAAGCGTCACGGAGATGATAGATAACCTCCAGTGGAAGACTCTGCAGGAGAGACGCTCAGTAGCTCGGTACGGGCTTTTGTTAAAGTTTCGAGAACATACCTTCACCGAAGAGTCAAGCAGTATATTGCTCCCTCCTACGTATATCTCGCGAAGAGACCATGAGGATAAAATCAGAGAGATTAGAGCCCACACAGAAGCATACCGACAATCCTTCTTTCCACGAACAATACGAGACTGGAATAGAAGGGAGAACCGATAGAGGTACTAAGGGTACCCTCCACCACACACCGTCAGGTGGCTTGCGGAGTATGGATGTAGATGTAGATGTAGCGTGTCTTTGCTAACGTCACGACATCGCCTGCACCGCCTCTCCTGGGCTCGTGACCATACCGGTTGGATCCTAGGCGGCTGGAAAACCGTGGCCTGGTCAAATGAATCCCGATTTGAGACCGCAAGAGATGACGACAGGGTTCGAGTGTGGCGCAGACCCCACGAAGCCATGGACCCAAGTTGTCAACAAGGCACTGTGCAAGTTGGTGGTGGCTGCATAATGGTATGGGCTAGGTTTACGTGGAATGGACCGGATCCTCTGGTCAAACTGAACCGACCATTGATTGTCAATGGTTATGATCAGATACTTAGAGACCGTTTGAAGCCACTGATCGACTTCATGTTCCCAAACAACGAGGGAATTTTTATGGATGACAATGCGCCATATCACCGGGCCACAGTTGATCGCAATTGGTTTGAAAAACATTGTGGACAATTCTAGGGAATGACTGGGCCACCCAGATCGCTCGACATGAACCCCATTTATGGGACATAATCCAGAGGTAAGTTCGTGGGCAAAATCCTGCAGGGGCAACATTTTCGCAATTATGGACAGCTACAGAAGCGGCATAGCTTAGTATTTGTGTTGGGGACTTCCAACGACTTGTTAAGTCCATGCCACGTCGAAATGCTGCACTGAGCCTGGAGAAAGGTGATCCGACATGGTTTTAGGAAGTATCTCAGGATTTTTGTCACCTAAGTGTATGGGCGTGTGGTTGACGTCTAAGTACTCATATTATTTAACTATTTCTCGGGTAGAATAACATGTGTTCTCGCACAAGATTTCAAAACACGTTGGGCAGACGTAACGAAATCCCTCAAATGGTTGAAATGCCTCTTAGCACTATGGGACTTAACATCTGAGGTCATCACTGCCCTAGAACTTAAAACTACTTAAACCTAACTAACCTAAGGACATCACACACATCCATGCCCGAGGCAGGATTCGAACCTGTGACCGTAGCGGTCGCGCGGTTCCAGACTGAAGTGCCTAGAACCGCTCACCACACTGGCCTTCCGAAATCCCTCGCATGTTCCCTCGCCTTCAACATCCCGTAAATAGGAGGGATCTGCTTGTCACTCCACTGAACAGTTACTTCGTTCGGGCATAAGGCGGTTGCCTACAGTGGGCAGAGCGAGTGATAAACAACTCGTGAGCGCGAAGTTTAAAAGCTGTTATTTCAGATGGTGATAATTGAGTAGTATCAGAATTATAGCCCAAATTTTAATGTGTTCATATGTTCATACACTCCTGGAAATGGAAAAAAGAACACATTGACACCGGTGTGTCAGACCCACCATACTTGCTCCGGACACTGCGAGAGGGCTGTACAAGCAATGATCACACGCACGGCACAGCGGACACACCAGGAACCGCGGTGTTGGCCGTCGAATGGCGCTAGCTGCGCAGCATTTGTGCACCGCCGCCGTCAGTGTCAGCCAGTTTGCCGTGGCATACGGAGCTCCATCGCAGTCTTTAACACTGGTAGCATGCCGCGACAGCGTGGACGTGAACCGTATGTGCAGTTGACGGACTTTGAGCGAGGGCGTATAGTGGGCATGCGGGAGGCCGGGTGGACGTACCGCCGAATTGCTCAACACGTGGGGCGTGAGGTCTCCACCGTACATCGATATTGTCGCCAGTGGTCGGCGGAAGGTGCACGTGCCCGTCGACCTGGGACCGGACCGCAGCGACGCACGGATGCACGCCAAGACCGTAGGATCCTACGCAGTGCCGTAGGGGACCGCACCGCCACTTCCCAGCAAATTAGGGACACTGTTGCTCCTGGGGTATCGGCGAGGACCATTCGCAACCGTCTCCATGAAGCTGGGCTACGGTCCCGCACACCGTTAGGCCGTCTTCCGCTCACGCCCCAACATCGTGCAGCCCGCCTCCAGTGGTGTCGCGACAGGCGTGAATGGAGGGACGAATGGAGACGTGTCGTCTTCAGCGACGAGAGTCGCTTCTGCCTTGGTGCCAATGATGGTCGTATGCGTGTTTGGCGCCGTGCAGGTGAGCGCCACAATCAGGACTGCATACGACCGAGGCACACAGGGCCAACACCCGGCATCATGGTGTGGGGAGCGATCTCCTACACTGGCCGTACACCACTGGTGATCGTCGAGGGGACACTGAATAGTGCACGGTACATCCAAACCGTCATCGAACCCATCGTTCTACCATTCCTAGACCGGCAAGGGAACTTGCTGTTCCAACAGGACAATGCACGTCCGCATGTATCCCGTGCCACCCAACGTGCTCTAGAAGGTGTAAGTCAACTACCATGGCCAGCATGATCTCCGGATCTGTCCCCCATTGAGCATGTTTGGGACTGGATGAAGCGTCGTCTCACGCGGTCTGCACGTCCAGCACGAACGCTGGTCCAACTGAGGCGCCAGGTGGAAATGGCATGGCAAGCCGTTCCACAGGACTACATCCAGCATCTCTACGATCGTCTCCATGGGAGAATAGCAGCCTGCATTGCTGCGAAAGGTGGATATACACTGTACTAGTGCCGACATTGTGCATGCTCTGTTGCCTGTGTCTATGTGCCTGTGGTTCTGTCAGTGTGATCATGCGATGTATCTGACCCCAGGAATGTGTCAATAAAGTTTCCCCTTCCTGGGACAATGATTTCACGGTGTTCTTATTTTCCAGGAGTGTATGTGTGTGACATCTTATGGGACTTAACTGCTAAGGTCATCAGTCCCAAAGCTTACACACTACTTAACATAAATTATGCTAAGGACAAACAGACACACCCATGCCCGATGGAGGACTCGAACCTCCGCCGGGATCAGCCGCACAGTCCATGACTGCAGCGCCTTAGACCGCTCAGTAATCCTGCGCGGCCCCAAATTTTCACGCGGTGTCGATTACTGAGGCTGAAATCTTGTAAGTGTGCTACTTTAGTGGTTGCGGCATGGTCCTATTACTCCGCCTAAGAAAACGCTAAATGCGGAATGGTTTGAACTCGTTGTGTACTGCGCACAGTAGAGCAATTGTCCAGAGACTGCAGCTGTTTGTGTCAGCATGACAGTGCATCCTGTTATAAAACAACATCTCTGACGCAATGGTTTGTGGACAGAAAAGTTCCTGTAAACGACTGGCCTACCCGGAGTCCCGACCTAAACCCACTGAAACACTTTTGGGAAGAGTTTGAGCTTTTCTTCGCTCCATACTCGATACTCCAGCGTCCATAGATTCAGACACCTCTTTGAAAGTGTCCCCAGCAGACTTCAAGCCGTCATAAGCGTGATGGCTGGACAAACCCAATATTCATGTCCATTACTAGGTGTCCGAATACTTTTGATCTGATAGTGTACATACAATGTGACCCAAAATTCCCGCCGGCCGCGGTGGTCTAGCGGTTCTAGGCGTGCAGTCCGGAACCGCGCGACTGCTACGGTCGCAGGTTCGAATCCTGCCTCGGGCATGGATGTGTGTGATGTCCTTAGGTTATTTAGGTTTAAGTAGTTCTACGTTCTAGGGGACTGATGACCACAGATGTTAAGTCCCATAGTGCTCAGAGCCATTTGAACCATTTTTGAATCAAAATTCCGTTAACATGTGAAAATGCTCTAATTCACGCAATAGAAATGAAATGGAAATGAGCGTTTGCCCCTTGCGGGGCAGGTCCGGCCGCCTTGGTGCAGGTCTTATTACATTCGACGCCACACTGGACGACCTGCGCGCAGGATGGGGATGAAATGATGATGAAGACAACACAACATCCAGTCCCTGAACGGAGAAAATCTCTGACCAAGCCGGGAATCGAGCCCGGGCTCGTAGGACGGCAATCCGCCACGCTGACCACTTTTTTTTGTTTTTTTGTAATCTCATTTTGTTCGTTTTCGTTCTTTGTATCTGCTCGGGTCGGACGTCGCAAGGCACCCGTTTCAGTTCGTCGTTGATCCATTAACTCAGTTTTTTATTACAGAGGGCAGCTAACTCTCTGACCGAACACGCTGTGTTACCGTGCCGGCGCCCACTCAGCTATCGGGGTGGATATTCACGGAATAATGTAGGTAGAGAGGTAAAAATTGGCACACATGCCTGAAACGAAATGGGATTTAATTGAAGCCAAAAACGAGTGCAAAAACTTGGCAATAGATGGCGATGGACAGCAACATGTCTGGGACGCCACATAAGAATCGTATATAAAATGAGCTGTAGTGAATGATTGAGTCAGATCGTCCCTAGCCTAGCTGATAAACACCTGCAGGAAAGTACGACGTTTATGCAGGATGGATTTCAACCAGATACTGCTACAAGTGAGAAAGATTTCTTGAGCACATCTTTTGGTGAGGATCGCTTGTTAAGCCGCCACGTCCCGTCATGCTTGGCCTCCCAGGCCCGCAGACCTCAGTCCGTGTAATTATTGGTCGTGGGGTTACTTGAAGTCCCAAGTCTATCGTGATGGCCCGACCTGCTAAGAGACAACATCCGACGGTAATGTCTCACCATACCTAGCGATATGCTGTACAATGCTGTTCATAACATTGTCCCTCGCCTACAGGTATTGTTGATAGGGGAACTCGTGGCAGAACGGGATAGTGGGGCACAATGGGAAATTGCTCTTTTCTAGACTGGACAGTGTGGCAACCTGTTGTATGGGCATGTAACTATTCCTCCGAATGGAAGGGAAGTGAGGGCAGACACTCTGATTCAGTTTGAAGAGTGAGATCTAAGTGAATTGTTGTCCGTCACGTTACCGCTTGCGTTGTTCTAACGTTTGGTGAATTTCAACGCCAGGTAAGCTGTTAATTGTTAATTGTATACACTAAAATGACACATTCCCTTAAAGTGCACTGGGGCAGAGAGCATCCCAGAGTGCCCCAGAGAGAATCCCAGAGTGCCCCAGTGAGCTAAAACACCAAGAAGAATCGCTTCTCGGCTTTTGGCAAGATCAATGTGTAGAAGTCTATATGAAATAATAAACTAAATAAACAAATTAGTTATTTAATTCGTTTAAATACGTCAGTTATTACACTCTATAAAAGTTGTTAACCTCAAAAGTGCTCTTGGGGCGGAAGTTCATGGATGCCAGACTCTCCCAACCAGCTACGTTCGCCGAACAACTCAGCTTTCCACCAGCGGTTCTAGGCGCTTCAGTCTGGAACCGCGCGGACGCTACGGTCGGAGGTTCGAATCCTGCCTCGGGCATGGATGTGTGTGATGTCGTTAGGTTAGTTTGGTTTAAGTAGTTCTAAGGGACTGATGACCTCAGATGCTAAGTCCCATAGTGCTCAGAGCCATTTGAACAAATTTTTTTTCAGCTTTCCAGATATCGCCCGAGGCAGTCATTCCAATCCCACTAATCTGTCAAAATATTCGGCGGACTACAAGACGAAAAGGAAAAACCGTCGTATTAACAGATTCTCCTTATAAGAAGGAACTGCAGAATGCTGTCGCACGTAAAGTAGGCCTACAGAAAGGAGGAGGGTGCACAATTATGAACGTCAGGACAGAGACGTCAGGTGCAATGCAACTTAAGGCAAAAATATCAAACTGTACACCCAAAAAAAACCAAAACGGAGGACATCAAGGACCTTAAGAAAAATAAAAGGAAGAAGATGATGGAGAAGAGAGAATCAGAGAGAGAGAGAGAGAGGATGCTGAGTGTGTCTACTGTGGGGACTTCTACTCCGTTTCTAATGAGGGCTGGGTCGCATGCCAGAGTGGGCACACAATTCATGTGCTGGCATAGACAGTGAAGATGAAGAGGAAATACTGATTTGTGATTATTGTCGAAAGGGCTAGTAGTTAGTGGCTTGGTGGTTATTAAGCATTGTACATTTTTCAGAATGACATTAAAGTATTTTCTTATTTTGAAGAATGACTGTTTAATTGTTTAAATTACACATTCCTTAGTCTGAATTGCCTGTTATAAAACATTTTGTCATAGTTTAATACGATATTCGTAATTAAAATTCAACGTTTATGCGATAATTTAACAAAAATACCCTTATCCCATTCTGCCCCGTGTGTGGGCGGAACGCGAAATATGCAAGACTTTCTTTGAAAAATTGTAAAAAATGCAAAATGTATTGTTTTAAGTGATTTTAAAATTAGGTACATTAGGTTACACTACAAGGTGTTTTTTTAACACTTGAAGAAGTGTTTCCTTGTGTTCCCTTATTTTATAGAAATTGTTAAACATTAAGTATCCCGTTCCGCCCCGACTTCCCCTAAATGACGGCCGACATACTGAGCATTTGTGATAAAGAATATCATCTTTGCTAAAAATCAACTGTTATGCTAATTATTGCTCTAGTACCATATGAAGCGATATCTGTGAGTCACTTGATGCAGTTTTTTTGGTTTAAATAAAACCTCGTGCCACTTCAAGCAAGTGAGCGTCAAGTTTTACATCTTTACCTTTATTATTCCGTGAAGTATAGAATTTTAAAATGTTGAAGGACTTTTCTGTACATCGATGCTCTCGAAGATTTTTGCTGTTTTGGATGCTACGGGTGGTCCTATAAAAAGGTGACTAGTCTCACTGAATGCAGACAATACATGTGGGACAGATGCATGTATACGGGTGTTATATCCAATTTCGTGTGGTGTGGTGCAATATTTTCCGAGTCCACGGCCCTGCTGAAGACGACGTCCGACGTAAGGACAGGAAGGCGTCGGGGCCGGACAGTGGCATTTCGCGGCGGCCACGTCCCAGACAAAGACGCTGCCTGCTACCCTCGATTCATCAGCGTTCGGGGCGGGTGAAGGGGAGTGGGAGAGGACCCCTTTAACGCCACCGCCACCCCCGACTGCCGCAGACATGCTTCATTTTAATTAACTTGCACACGGAAAAGAAGCAACACAAAAAAATGACTCTGCCCCCGGCGACTAAAAAATAATGGACGATCGTCGGACGACTTCCGATCTTCAAATGCTGTCAGGGTGTGAAATCGAACACAATATCAAGCTTATTAAGATCATAAGGTGACTGCTGCCGCCAAAACTAATGATGTTACAGCACGCACACAAAGTCGTAATCATAATCGTAATTACAGAACCATTATTGCCGGCCATCGTGACGCGCGGCCGTCCCTTGGAAACACCGGAGGCCGCATATCGTCATGGAGCAAACGCCGCGCTCAGAGGTAGCTTGGATAACGTAGGCTAAGGATACGTGCGGCTTCCTGGAAAACTGCGAACCTGCGACAGTTTGAAGCATAGTTGAGTAGGCATTGGTCTCCTCGAACGACAAATTTCGTATTAGAAAACAAATTGAGATGGGAGAAGACCGTCTCACCGTCGTATGGCTTGTTAGGGAATTAGCATCAAATCAGTTTGACTAGAAGAGGCGACCGATGTGAGGGATTGGTTCAAATGGCTCTGAGCACTATGGGACTCAACTGCTGAGGTCATTAGTCCCCTAGAACTTAGAACTAGTTAAACCTAACTAACCTAAGGACATCACACACATCCATGCCCGAGGCAGGATTCGAACCTGCGACCGTAGCGGTCTCGCGACTCCAGACTGCAGCGCCAGAACCGCGCGGCCACTTCGGCCGGCGATGTGAGGGATTATTGGCCACAGTGTTTTCAAAAAATCTCCCCACAATTCGTATGAATAATAAAAACCAAGGAATATTGCATCAGTGCATCAATGAAACCACGAACGATGGAAAATTAACTGAATTTACTCTGAAGACACTGGAAAGTGTTACACCATAAATCCTGTCTGATTTTTTTTCAAAGTTTGTTAGAATTTTCATCACTTAGCTACAAGGGAGGAGTTAAAAGTTTGCTTTTGAGGACGTTGCTGGAGTGTACGTGTGGCGCGACTCCGATGCGGCTATATAACCACCGACTTGTAGCCAAGTGATTAGTGTAGATTTCGTGTCTTTCTGACGTACGAGAGGTAAATGCTGGAAAATGAACTATGGCCACGTTCCAAATGGGTCCAAACAGGACCAACAAACTGTTATTCTTTTCTTGACTTTCTGAAGACAAACACGGGTAGACATCCATCAGAGAATGAAGACTGTGTGTGGAGTTGCAAGCCTGTCATAAACGACCGTTGTGGAATGGTGCGCCAAGTTCTATACTGGTCGCGATTCGACACAAGACGCCGGTCGATCTGGAAGGCCACACTCATCCAAGTGGGAGACACTACAGTACCCGTCCTATCATCGTGATCTCTTCGCATGTGATTACCACGTCTTCAGTCTCTTAAAAATGCCTTAAAGGATCGAAGATTCCAGTCGGACTTCTTCATGCGGCAAGAACAGTGTTTTACCTAACGGATATCTTCAACCTGACGCGCCGGTGAGATGACTGCCTCAGTGCTCAAGGTCATTTTTCCTGTTTGTCATAGCGATTTTGGACGATACGGTCTTCGAACTGGAACTATTTGACCGTCCCTTATAGTAGTAAATCATTCAACTTTCGTTCCGTTCGGAACTGATGTCCATCAACGTCTGTAGGTGATGTGATCCGCGTGGCAGTGGTAGACTCTTCTATTAGTTGTGCCATGGAATTAAACGCTCTCACAATGTCACCGTGAGGAATTTATTGAAGGGCATAATGTCAGTTCATGAAGATTGCTTGCTGGAGGCTAATATGAAACTACTGTATAATACTGTCCGTCGCTTGGCAGACATGCTCTGTTGGTCACAAATCATAGTTTTTTTTAATATTATGGGACTTAACTACTAAGGTCATAAGTCCCTAAGCTTACACACTACTTAACCTAAATTATCCTAAGGACACACACCCATGCCCGAGGGAGGACTCGAACCACCGCCGGGACCAGCCGCACAGTCCATGACTGCAGCGCCTGAGACCGCTCGGCTAATCCCAAACGGCCAAATCATAGGTAGACCAGTCAACGATCCGTACTTTCCTCAAAGCGTCTGGGGTGTGAACTGCAGTGTTATGCCTAACATTATTGTGCTGGAATATACCATGTGCTACCCTGGACATGAAGGGCATTGTAGCAGAGTTTACTGTTCTCGCCTCATACTTCCGAGCATTGAGACTCCTTTCAAAAAATACTGAATCAGTCCTTTTGTCGCCTCCAACAGCTGCCCACACGATGATTCCGGAGTTGGAGCCGTATGGGTATCGAGAATGGTTGCTTCGTGTGAACTCACCTGGTCGTTTACGGAGACATTGACGTTGGTCTGGCCTCCGCAAACAGAAGTCATACTCATCTCTGAACACCATATACTGCACTCAGTGTCCAGCTGATTTTGGTTCTACACCATGCTAGCCCCTATCTTCTGTGGTATGCCGTCAGTGGTCAATACCCTCGGAAAACTCGAGATCTCAACCCAGCTTGCAGTAATCCGTTCCCGACGGTTTGTGTTGACCCTCTGCTTGTACTCTCTGCCAGTATTTTAGCTGTTGTCATCAGCCTATTCGTCAGAGCCAGTGGTACAAACCTACATCCTTCTCGTGGTGTAACTCTTCGGGGAGGACCCGTTTCTACTCTTAATGTCACGCTGTTGTCCTGAGGTCATTTCATCACCACTCTTTCTGCAGTCACCATACTGAAATCATTTATCTGTGCGATCTTTCCGTGTGGTGTTCCCATGTCTCTCATGCCAATGATTCGATATTTCTCAATGTCCGCAAGATGGCGATAGGCTACACGACAACATTCTCTGGGCATACTATGTTGCGATTTCCACCGGAAATGTTCCAGTAGCGTTAAGCTGACCCAATAGCCATCAATTTACTTACACCATTCCTCATTTGTCATAATTACTTTCTGGACTGGAAAGCCGAAAAAAGTTAGCTTATGGATGGATTTTTAATAAAAAAAACCATAGGCATCAAAATATTAGAGTATGAGTTTGACAGGGTTCCGTCATTGTGTTCATGCGTAACGTTTTCCATTTCCGCCAGTGTATTTTCCTTGTAAACCGGTTTCAGTTTACGACGCTATCGTTAGTCATTAATTGACCATTATTGTTCTACCAACAATCGAATCTATATAGTGGTCAGTCTGGTTTGGTGATGGTTGCTAACGTACTTCTGGCAAGGATGATAATGGCCCCAGCGCAATGAGATCGTGTCGTGGTTAATATACGGCTTTTTTTCGGTCGTAGAGCAGCAAAATCTCTGTCCGATCATCTTAATTAAGGTTCTCTGCGGTGGTTTCCATAAATTAATTTATGCGAATACTGGAATAGATCCATACACAAGACCGATTTTCAGTCTCAGAAAGATTGCCAGCCACAAATTTCTTTAGGTGTAGGGATGGATGAACAGGGGCTGAATTTTGTGAATATTCTAACAATTCTTACTTCACATCCGATAGTGTTCCCATTGTCAAAGCAACTCTGTGGACAAGAGTAGGGTTTTGATACATTTATTTTGAAATGAAGCCCTCCTCGTACCTAATTTTTCTTCCAGTTCATCAGAACTTGAGCTTAATTCGCCAGTTATTGTCTAAGTCTTTGCAAGGTAATAAATGATAACCACCTGGCCTTAACGATACACATATCCAAAATGTAGATGCAACCTAGGAGAGGTATCCATGAAGAGGTCGGACATGCGATTCGTAAAGAATGGCAGCAGTCTTTTCAGAAGTTGCAGAAGAAACAGTCTGCATGATTGACTGATGTGGTCTCATAACATTAGCCGAAATGGTATTTTTATCTTGGTAGTCCGAACGGCTGAAGTCAAGGGGAAATTACAGCGTTATTCTTACCGAGTACATGCAGCTCTACTACATGAGTAAAATATTCCGGAGCTAAAACAGTCCTCTATTCGGATCTCCTTGCGGATGTACTCACAAGGGAACCTCCCCATCGCACCCCCCTCAGATTTAGTTATAAGTTGGCACAGTGGATAGGCCTTGAGAAACTGAACACAGATCAATCGAGAGAACAGGAAGAAGTTGTGTGGAACTACGAAAAAATAACCAAAATATACAAACTGAGTAGCCCATGTGCAAGATAGGCAACATCAAGGCTAATTCAGAATTAGGAGCGCCGTGGTCCCGTGGTTAGCGTGAGCAGCTGTGGAGCGACAGGTCCTTGGTTCAAGTCCTCCCTCTAGTGAAAAATTAAATTTTTTTTCAGTTCATGTGACAAACTCTTATGTTTTCATAACTTTTTTGGGAGTGATTATCACATCCACAAGAAAACCGAAATCGGGTAAGGTAGAAGAATCTTTTTACCCATTCGCCAAGTGTACAAGTTAGGTGGGTCGACAACATATTCCTGTCATGTGACGCACATGCCGTCACCAGTGTCGTATAGAATATATCAGACACGTTTTCCTGTGGAGGAATCGGTTGACCTATGACCTTGCGATCAAATGTTTTCGGTTCCCATTGGAGAGCCACGTCCTTTCGTTTACTAATCGCACGGTTTACCGTTGCGGTCGCAAAACACAGACACTAAACTTATTACAGTGAACAGAGACGTTAATGAACGAACGGACAGATCATAACTTTGCGAAAATAAAGAAATTAAAATTTTGAATAAAGAGAAGATTTGAACCAAGGACCTCTCGTTCCGCAGCTGCTCACGCTAACCACGGGACCACTGCGCTGCTGAGCTAATGTCAGCCTTGATGTTGCCTATGTTACGCATGGACTACTCAGTTCGTATATTTTGCTTATTTTTTCATAGTTCCACACAACTTCTTCCTGTTTTCTCGATTGATCTGTGTTCAGTTTTACAAGGCCTATCCAGTGTGCCAACTTATATCTAAATCTGAGGGGGGTGCGATGGGGAGGTTCCCTTGTCAGATGAGTATAGGGCTATAAATACAAAGTCAAATAGGGGTATTACTGGAGGGAGTTTGATAATAAATAAAATAAGAATTTGGGTAAGCTGCCACGAACATCATAGTGAACGCATTACAGCAGCCAAGATACTCGTAGATACGAAGCCAACCCCTATCTCAGTAGTTCACGTTTATGTGCGTACCAGATCAGCAGATGATGATGAGAGTGAAATAATGTGTGGTGAGATAAGATAAATTATCCAGATACTTAGGGGAGATGTCATTTTAATTGTGATGTGTGGCTGGAATTTTATAGCAGGAAAAGGAACAGAAAGAAAAATAGTAGTCCATTGTAGACTGGTGGAAAAAAATGAAAGAGGAATTTGCCTGGCATAATTTTGTACAGAAAATAATTTAATAAGCGTTAACACTTGGCTTCGGAATGTTGAAAGAAGTCTGTAAAAGTGGAAGAGACCTTGGGACACTAGAATGTTTCAGAGTGACTATACAATGGTAAGACAGAGATTTCGAAATCAGATATTAAGCGGTGAGACATTTCTACGGGCAGATGTAGACTCTCATCATAATTTACTCGTTATGAACTGCAGATTAAAACTCAAGAAATTGGGACCTCCATATACTGAAAGAATCAAAGCTTTTGAGAATTTCAAAGGGAATATTATGCAACGATTGAATGCAACGGGCGAGAAAAATACAATAGAAGATAAACTGATAACTTTGAGAGAGAAAATAGTGAAAGGGACAGAGGATCGAATATGTATAAAGACAGAGTGAATCAGAAAGCCTTTAGTAACACAGACGAAACTGAATTTAACTAAGAAAGAAGAAAATATAATAATTTAGGAAATGAAGCAAGCGAAAGGAACTACAGATGTCTAAAATTGAGTTTGACAGGAAGTCCAAAATTTACAACGGGGTATGGTTGGAGAACAAATGCAAGGCATTAGAAGCATTCACGACAAAGGGAAAAATAGGTGCCGCCTATAGGAAAACTAAAGAGACCTTTGGAGAAAACAGATGCAGCTGTATGAATATCAAGAGCTCAAGTGCTAAGGCAGTACTACGGAAAAAATGGAAGACTTAAGGAAGAAGTAATGTATTAAGGGGCTATGCAAGGGAAATGAACTTGAACCGAAGTAGATGAAGTCGAGATCAGGTGGGAGATACGACATTGCGAGAAGAATTTGACAGTGCACTGACAGTCCTAAGTCGAAAATGGACTCAGGAGTAAACTATATTATCTCGCAATTATTGAGACCCTTTGGAGAGCTAGCCATGACAAAATTTTTCCACCTTGTATGCAAAATATATGAGATAGGCGAAAAACTTTCCGACTTCAACAACAATGTAATAAGGCCAGTTCCAAAGAAGGAAAGTACCGAAGTATCTGAATATTACCGAAAGATCAATTTTATAAATCATTGTTACAAAGTAGTGACACGAACTGTCTGCATAAGAATTGAGAAAATGATAGCTGGCGGAATATCAGTTTGGGTTCCGGAGAAAAGTGAGAACACGCGAGGCTATATTGACTCTCCGACTTACCTTAGATGATGGGTGGAACACTGGCAGGTCTACGTTTATAGCTTCAGCAGATTTAGAGAAAGCTTTTGACAATGTTGATTGGAAGTTAATCTTTGTAATCCTGATCGTAGTAGTTATAAAATACAGGAAGCGGAAGGTTCTCTACAACTTTTGTGGAATGGAGACTGCTGTTACAAGTGTGGAATTCCGTGAAAGGGAACCAGCTGTAGAAAATGGAGTGAGACAGGGTTGTAGTCTATCTCCGATATTATTCAGTCAGTACATCGAGCAAGCAGTAAAGGAAACCAAGAATAACTTTGGAAAGGGAATTAAAGAAAAAAAATTTAAGCTCTGCCGATGAGACTGTAATATTGTCAGAGCAAGCCAATGACGTGAAAGAGCAGCTGAACGGAATAGGGTCTATAAAAGAGGGTATAAGATGAAGGTGAACAAAAGCGTGACAAGGCTAATGGAATGTTACCGAATTAGATGAGGCGATATTGAACAAATTACGAGGGCGTGCTGGAAAGTAATGCCGCCGAGTTTTTATGTGGAAACTCTTAAAGCTTTTTAATCAAAAGCCGTTATTAACATCCAAAATTTTTATTCTTCATGTCTACGTACTTATTTCTCAACATAGGCACACTGGCGACGAACACATTTCTTCCAACGAGATGTGAGTTTCTTGATACCGTCACTGTAAACTGTTTGACGTTGTTGACTGAACCACAGCCTCACCTCTGCTTGCACCGCTTCACCACTATCAAAGTGAAGTCCTCGAAGGTATTCTGTAAGTTTTAGAAACAGAAGAAAACCGGAAGGGGCCAAGTCGGGACTGTACGGAGGATGATCGATGACAGTGAACCTAAGGTGTTGGATTGTTGCAGATGTCGCAGCGCTCTCGTGTGGTCAGGCATTATCATGATGAAGGAGAGGGCGCGCCATGTGTGACTGAACTCTTGGAATTCGAAACTCGATTGCAGCATGCTGTTTCTCACGCACCGATATACGAGGCCTGTTCAGAAAGTAAGCTCCGATTGATTGCCAAATTGAAACCACAGTGAACATCAGAAATGTTTTACTTGTAACAATTAGCTACACCTTTCAGCTACTTTTCTACGTAGTCGCCGTTCTGACTTAGACTTTTGTCATAGCGTTGTACCAACTTTTCAATAGCCTCATCATAGAAGGCAGCCGCCAGTGCTTTCCGCCAATTCTCCACGCTGGCCTACACCTCGTTGTCTGTGTCAAAATGTTGTCTTCAAAGACAGCGGTTCATGTGACCAGAGATGAAACTCAGGGGGAGACAATTGCGGACTGTATTGTGGGTAATCTCACATTTCCATTTGTAAACGATGCAGGAGCATTTTCATTGCCCCTGCAGAATGCGGCTGAGAATTGTCTTGAAGAAGAAACAGCACGACAGTTATGTAATGTTAGCTGCATAGCTTCAGGCGAAATTTCTCACCAGACCCTCGTACTTGGCGGCAGACACTATTTTCTAGACATCTTTACGCACTCACTGCGAGCTCAGAAATGAGAAGAGCGACGTAATGCTAACTGGGGTTATACTAGAGACACTACCCAACACATCTGTGCAAAGCTTTATCGGATTTTCATAGTCGTTTCCATTTCGCGACCGATCGGAGCTTACTTTCTGAACGCCCCTCGTACTTACGTTACACACCATTATTTTAGACGCTACCATTCGGAGCCCTCTAGTGGCAGACGACTGCAGATATGTAGACATGAAGAGTAAAGCTGTAGAATGTCAGAACGTCTGTTTTATTTAAAAAGCTTTAAGAGCTTACACGTAAAATGTTCAGAGGTGTTACTTTTCAGCACGCCCTCACGGTGTAGGAAATGACAACTAAACGTATTAGACGAAATTTGCCATTCGGTCAACAAAACAAATGATTATGGCCGAAGTAGGGTGGATATAAAATGCAGTCAGCAATAGCAAGATGGTCATTTCCGAAAAAGAGGAATTTGTTAACATCTAGTATAAATTTAAGTGCTATGAAATCTTTTCTGAAGATATTTGTATGGAGGGTAGCCTTGAACGGAAGTGAAACACGAACGATAAGTAGTACAGACAAGAAGGGAATAGAAGTTTTTGAAATGTGGTCCTACAGAAGAATAATGAAATTTAGATGCATAAATTGGATAACTAATGCAAAGCTACTGTATCGAGTTGGGAGAGAAAAAAATTGTGGTACAACTTGACCAAAACAAGGAATCGGTTGATAGGCAATAATGTTACATCCTGAGGCATCAAGAAATCATCAGTTTGGTAACGGAAGGAAGAGTGATGGAGGAGAAGGGGTAAAAATTGTGATGGAGACCGAGACATGAATACAGTAAACAGGTTTAAATGGATGTAGATTTCAATAGTTGTGTAGGCGTGTAGAGGCTTGCACAGGATGAACTAACGTGGAGAGCTACATGAAACTGGTCTTCGAAGCAGAGACAACAGCAATATGAAATAATGTTAAATGGTTCAAATGGCTCTGAACACTATGGGACTTAACATCTGTGGTCATCAGTCCCCTAGAACTTAGAACTACTTAAACCTAACTAACCTAAGGACAACACACACATCCATGCCCGAGGCAGGATTCGAACCTGCGACCGTAGCGGTCACGCGGTTACAGACTGAAGCGCCTAGAACCGCACGGCCACACCGGCCTGCAAAATAATGTTAAAAGTGTGCTGTTCGTTCAGTCTTAGTCAGACTGGTTGGCAATAGGTCATGCAAATATTTGCATGTTGCACTATATGGAATCGAAACGTGAACGATAAACAGTACAAGTAATAAGAGAAGAGAATCTTGAGATGTGGTGCTACAGAACAATGCTGCCGTTTTACGGTTAGATCAGATATCTGATGAAGCGCTACTGTTAAACGTCGAAGAGAAGAGAGCTTTGTGGAGCAACTTGAATAAAATAGGCCACAGGTTTATAAGGACAAACTGGAGCATCAAGCAATAATTAATTTGGTAATCAAGGACAAATGGCTCTGAGCACTATGCGACTTAACTTCTGAGGTCATCAGTCGCCTAGAACTTAGAACTAATTAAACCTAACTAACCTAAGGACAGCACACACATCCATGCCCGAGGCAGGATTCGAACCTGCGACCGTAGCGGTCGCTCGGCTCCCGACTGTAGCGCCTAGAACCGCACGGCAACTCCGGCCGGCTAATCAAGGACAGTGCGGTGAAACGTGGGTAATAAAAATACTGTAGAGGGAGACATGGGCTCAAATAACGAAAGCAGGTTCAAGTGGGTGTAGTTTGTAGTAGTTACACAGAGATGTAGAGACTTGCACGGGATAGACTGAAGGCAACAGCAACAACAACAACAACAGCAGAAGTACTACTACCTATTCTTATATTTCTATGACGTTAGCTATTTCTACATCTACCTCTATACGTCGTAAGTCAGGTTTAAATGTGTGGTGGAGGGTACTTCAGGTTCAAAAATCGTTTTCCTCCTTCCGTGTTCCGTTAAGGAGTGGTAAGCGGAACGAACGGTATTAAGAAAATTCCGCCTGAGTTCTAGTTTCTCCGATTTTCCTGTCATGATTATTTCACAAGTCGCCTGTGGGACGAAGCAATATGTTGCCTGACCTCTTGGAGCGCACGGTCTCTGAATTTTATCAGCGAACCATCTCGTGACTTAAAAATTCTTTCTTGTAGCTTCTTCCACACGAGTTTGAAGCATATTTCTGTAGCGCTATCATGGCTCTTCATTGGGTGGTCTTTGTTTATTCTGTTTATCTCAGCTCGTATGGGTCTCTACTGATGCACAATACTCAACAATAGGTCAACGAGAGTTTCCCGGTCAACTTCCTTTCTTAGAGTCTTCCAATGAAACACTGTTTGACAACTGATTTTCCTTTATGTGGTCGTTCTGTTCTCGGGGGCATAAACCACGATATTTTACAGTTGTTATATTTCCAGTGATTTACCATCAATCGTTTAATCTATTACTAATGCGTTTTTCCACCTATTACTTCCAACACGCAGCATGCATTTACGTTGATGGTCAACTGCCAGTTCGCCCCCAGGAGGTCGAGCATCTACAGTTCTTCCCACATTTCGCTACAAATTTCTAGCGCTGCTACTTTCTCATATAGAAAAGCGTTATCTGCCAATATCCTCACAGAGCTTCCTATGTTGTCCACGAGATTAGTTATACATTAAGTAAATAGATCGGCCGTGTACATTCCCTTGGGGCATACCTAAGTTTCTTTTATATCGCGCAATATCGTCTCTATCTGATCTACTTTAATCACTAATTATCCAGCAAAGTATTGAGCACTTTCTCTATGTGTCCATTTATGATTGCTGTCTTGGAAGGTTCATCACGTGCATAATCTTCACAAGAAGTACGGCCAATTTTTGAAGTGGATGTTCTTTTCCTAAATGTTAAAAATTAAAACTTCACCAACTTTGGGTGAATTTTCATTGGGCATAAAGTATAAAAAATGATGGCATGGTTTTGCAGTTTTTCCATTTGACCCGTAATACACACAGAACGACTGCTTTAGAAAACCCCGCAAACAATACTCTTTCGTAGACGAAATTGACTCACACTAACGTATTTTGCAACGTGTACCAATACAATGAAAAGTTTTAATGCACTCTCGGTGCGAGGTGGAGAACTGTTTGGCCGGCCCTCTTACATTTTCGACATTTCTCTGTAATGTCTGAGAAATATGTGTCAGAAAGGTGAGTACCAAGAGCCATGTCACAAAATATTTATTCAGCATCTGACAAAACTGCTTTTTACATTTAGTAATATATATATACAAATTACTTACTCGCATCTTCTAACCATCTGGGCATGCTCTCTTATTGGCGCGTTATTTTGATTTGTTCTGTCCCTGTTTCACATATGCTTTCTGTTTTCCTGTGGATTAAGTAATTTCTAGTTTAACAGGGTGAAACGGTATACACTATTAGATACTACTAGGTGATAGTACAGACCACTTTCAAAACATCTGAAAAACATTTTTCTATGAAAAATATCTGAGACAGTGCTATTGGAAACCATCAACGGAAAGAACGCTGAAGATGACCAATACTTAATGTGTTTTGTGATCAATTTCGCTTTACAGCTTGTGATCGAAACTAACTTTGACAGTTTGAAAAGATGTTGTTGGACGAGATACATATTGCTCGTAGCGAATCGCAGGTGGTTTAGTGAGACCTAGTCTCCAACGCAGGAACATCATATACAGATCTTAATTTGAAAGGAAAATAACAGATATGAAAGGGGCGCACTCTGCATGAGTTTAGAATTATTTGACACGTAGTGTGATAGCTGTAACACCAAAACTGCTAATATACACATCCGTCGGCCGGACTGCAGTAAGAACATCCGTGCAAACGTTTTAAGTGATTAAAAATTCTATACCTCATTTCTTCGATGGGAATTTTGCTGAAATAGACAATACTCCCTAAATTAAAGCTAGCGTACTGTACTGCTCGAGTCTTGATCTACAATATAAACCAGTCCTCTTGTTAGAAACGAGATCTTGCGTGTACCGTATTCACTTTTTGTTGCAAATAAATTTAGAAATGTATCGATTTTGTCTGTGTATTAGGTGATGCAAATATTTATGCATTCATTAAGGGGATCTACTTATGACTATGTGTACTCTTAAAGTCATTAGTATAACTGGACCCCAAACTTGAAGTAAATCTCAGATCACGTTAGAAAGACAGTTTCTAGTTCATCACAGCCCAAAGAGAAGTCTAACAGCATCAGTACAGGGAGCATCTGGGTCCTATATTAAACATTAACCTCGACACTTCGGAATTCCATTGTCTACAACTTCGGTAATGACGTGTTAAAATTTATGATGTCCCTTGGTTCTATAGATGGTAAAAAACTGAATGACAACATTATAAATTAGTTCATGCTTCACCACAGTACCTCCACAATTTTTTTTAATGTTTATTTTCTTGCATCTGTCCCAACGATAGTTAGCCACGAAGTGAGCTACAACGGATATAATTCACGGTATACTGATTAAAAAAAGGGGAATTGCAGAGTTCATAATATATATATATATATATATATATATATATATATATATATATATATATATATATATATATATATATATATATAAATGGGTCGTACTTTACTCCGAAATTAATTAAACTGCTCTGTACATTTCTTGAAGAGAATAAAACGAGTTAATCAGTCAGACTTCATATTCCCGTTGGGAGACTATTGGGAATGGTACCTGCATAAAAGTGCAAATCTTTCTGCTCTTTCTATAATATAATTAAGAATATCCTCGGAGTAGTGAAGCAACTTAAATCAATTAACAAATGCAAGTCTCCCGGTCCAGACTGTATACCAGTTAGTTTCTTTTCAGAGTATGCTACTACAATAGCTCCATACTTAACAATCACATACAACCGTTCACTCGACGAAAGATCCGTACCCAAAGACTGGAAAGTTGCACAGGTCACACAGCAGGATTTTGGAACATGTATTGTGTTCGAACATCATGAATTACCTCGAAGAGAACGGTCTAGTGGCAAACAGTCAACACGAATTTAGAAAACATCGTTCTTGTGAAGCATAAATAGCTCTTTAGACACAAGAGTGTGAGTGCTATTGACAGGGGATTTCAAACTGATTCCGTATTTCTAGATTTCCAGAACGCTTTTGACTCTGTACCACACAAGCGTCTTGTAGTGAAATTGCATACTTACTTGTATGTAATATCGTCTCAGTTATGTGACTGGACTCGTGATTTCCTGTCGGAGAGGTCACAATTCGAAGTAACTGACAGAAAGTCATCGAGTAAGACATGTAATTTCTGGAGTTCCCCATGGTAGTGTTATAAGCCCTTTGTTGGTCCTTCTCTATATAAATGATTTAGGCGACATTCCATCTGTGGCTTATCTGCACACACTGCGTTTTGATGCAGGAAGTGCCCACCATTATCATGGCATGATACACAGAAGCCAGTAATCTGTAATACTTTAGTGAGAGCGATAGGCGATTATACATTGCTGTGTAGTTTTTGTATGTTTCGCACAGATAGTGTAAGGAAATAGTATTTTCTTAGTTTATATTTTTTATTTGAAATTTATCTAACCAGTATGTCATGGATCAAGGCTATGTCAAGCTTCAACACAGAACTTAATTACTTGTGATTAGGAGTCTGGAAACCATACACCCTTCATATCAAATAACTCAGCCAAAATGTCTGAACCAACCCCATGAGTTGTTCATAAAGTTGTGATTGCTGCTAGTACTAATTATAGCGGAGGTCGCCAATTCTCAGAAATACGGTGGCGCTCAAACTAGTGGTGGTCGGTTCGAGCGCTGTTGGCGGAAGAAAATTTTGTTTCCTGATTTGGCCAGCAGGAGGAAAAAGTTTGTCATTTAGTAGTGACTATGGTTTACTCATTTTGAACCTACGATTCTCCACATCTTATTACCGGAAAATTGCATGCAATAGTTGATAGCATCTGAGTAGAGGATCACAGGATAAACTTCTGTCATATGGGGTAAATATGTAGGGATGATATTACAAAGTGGTATGAAATGGATCAAAAAGAGGGGCGGCGACTGGACGAGTTGGGCCTGCTGGAAATAATCTACAAAATCGCAGTACACGTTTTAACGGAACAGCGTAGTAGGCGCTTGTGTTACCTATCCTCAAATCCTGCTCATGAGATTTCAGTCCTAATCAAGTGGGGCTGCCAGCAGACGTCGAAGTACAAGGGTACTCCCAATTGTAAGGTCTCCTATTTTTTTATACGTACAGAACTCTGTTTGTGTGGCAGTTGGTCACACTGTTATGAAGAGTGCTTCACGCACTGCGTGTAAACATGCTCACGCCTCGCTGAGGCGCTTAGTCTTGGCTTGGCCGCCGTTGAGAATGGAGCTGCCGTTGGATGTTACCGCCAAGTGCGAATTGCGCGCAGTTATTCGGATTTTGAACGCAAAGGGCACTGCGCCGATTGAAATCCATCGCCAATTGACGGAAGTGTATGGTGAGTCGGCTGCAACGGGAGACCGTCAGTTTCTGAGGAGACAGTGTTGAAGGTTGAGCAAAGCATGTGTGAAGATCGGCAGATCACCCTGGATGATCTCTCCACGTTGGTTCCTGAGGTTTCCTGAAGCACCGCTCACAGAATTTTAACGGAAACATTGAACTACCGGAAGGTGTGCGTAAGATGGGTGCCACGCATGCTGACTGAGGACCACATGCGGCAACGAGTTGATGCTTCCCGCGCATTTCTTCACCGCCTTGCAGCCGAACAGGACAACTTTCTGGACTCAGTTGTCACGGGTGACGAAACCTGGTGATTCAGCTCCGACGACGAGGTGAAAGAAGAGGTTCATAACTTTCTGAGCAGCATGGCGGCGAGCTGGTATGACATGGGCATACAAAAACTGCCACAGCGTCTTCAAAACATGCAACGACAGAAATGGTGATTACGTCGAAAACTAGCTAAATGTTCAAGCTGTAAACTGATGTAAACCATTGTAGAAATAAACAGGTCTATGTACTTATAAAAAAATAGGAGACCTTACTTTTGGGATTATCCTCGTAATTCAGCAAAGCGCTGCTATGATCATACGACGTCAGTACAGCGCGTAAGAAAGTGTAACGTTGATGCTCAGAGAAATGAAAGGGGTGATTTGGAAGAAAGGCGACATTGTTCTCGCACAATTCTGCGATGTAAATTTGTTACAAGTACCTTGTCCTGCTGCATACATCATATACGGTTTGATCAGAGACAGTCTGAAAAGCTTGTAAGGGTGTTTCAGGGTAGGTTGTCCTGAGAAATAATTGTTAAGAAAAAAACTCTTTATGTTGCGCCGTTTCCGAGTTGATTAGCGCGGAAGTTAGCCAATCATGCCACTGTGCCCGCAAATTCAAGCGACCCGCCAGAGACGGTGTCGCCAAACGTGTACTTCGTTTGGTGTACTAAAACCTAACAAGAGAGCGATATAAAAGTTGGATATGGGACGATAGTAAGGGTCGAACACGAGCTGAGCTGAGCAGTCTCGTGCGGTATCATCTACGCTAGGTATCTGTCAAGTTGCTTGAATTTCCGCGGGCAACGTCCTGACCGGCTAACTTCAATGCCAATTAAATCGGACGCGGCGCACCGTATAGAATTTTTTTCTTAACAATTATTTCTCAGCACAACCTGCCCTGTAACACCCTTATAAGCTTTTCAAACTGTTTCTGACCACCCTGTATGCAGAGTGTATCACGGCGTGGTGGTTGGTAGATGAGTAACATGTGGACAAATTTTGGTAATAAACTCTGTTAGAAAACGCTTCGCTTGCGTGCTAGCGTCTCTGAAATGTGGAGGAAGGAATAGACAGTTCGAACCACGCAAGCTAGGGAAGGAGTAAAGGAGCAATGTACATTACTGTCAGTAATTAAAATTAAAGAAGTGGCTCAATATGACTGCTACTAATATCGATACATTTTGCGTATCGCCTGATGATGACGTGTCGAACCCTTGACACTCTTACTCGTGTGGCATGACACGACTGGATTTGTGTTTCTCGGGGTACATGAAAACTCTGATGTACGAGACGCTCGTGGAGTCACCACAAGATTTTGTGGCATAAATAAATGTAGCAGTTGGATTTATCCGTGATATGCCAGGAATCTTTTCAAGGGTTTGGGAAGATATCATAAGGCAATACACAACCTGTATCGAAGTTGGTGGCTGTCTTATTGAGCACCTTCTGTAAGTGAATGAAAATGTTGTTTACTGACAGTAAATTGCTCGTTTACTACTTGTCTAGTTTGTGTGGGTTTAACTGCCTACGTCCTTTTACACATTTCAGAGATGGTAGCAAGCAAAGGAAGTATTTTCGAACGCAAATAGGCGGGTGCCGCATAGCACCCACCTACCAACCACCACGGCTTGTAACATACCGTTCGATACACCCTGTAAAGCGCAGGGTCTACAAGAATATTGTAGTCATTTAACTGTCGCCTCGAAAAAACTCAAGCTGCGAACATGAAAGTCTTTATTTCCGTATTCACACTTCAGTGTGATTCATTTTTCTCAACGAAGGATGATGTAGTGGAGACCTTGATAGTAGAAGCCTGCTTTTTGTCTGTTTAGGAATCGTTCGTCCTCGAAAATCATGTCATCGTCATTCCGGAAATAGCTACAATGCAATGGTTTTTTCATTCGAGGAAAGAGTAACTGGGAAGGCGCGCCTGGTCCCCGGCGATTGCTGCGCAAACAAGTTCCCCATGTACGCGTACACCACCATTACTATACCACGCAAACATAGGGGTTACACTGGTCTGGTGTGAGACGTTCTCTGGGGGGTCCACCGGGGACCGAACCGCACAGTAACCCTGAAAGAGTGGTTCGGTGTGGGGCGGTGGATGGGTGAAGTGGACTGCGGTAGTCGTCGTGGAGTTGTGGACCACTGGGGCTGCGGCGGGGACGGAGCCTCTCCGTCGTTTCTAGGCCTCCAGTTAACATAACATACAATACAATACAATAGCCGATAGTCCAAAGAAGCAGAGTGTGTGAATGTCTCCTGCGCACAGTGAGCAGAGGCGTTGTTGTGGAGCAAAAACGCCGCTTTGGCCAGATTCTCGCACCGCTTCGTCTTGACAGCCTTCTGTAACGTCATCAGGAGACTTCGGTAGTATGCTGCAGTGACGGTTTACCCCTTAGGAACATCATCTGTTAGCATGACACCATGGCATTCCAAAAATGCTCAACATCACACTTTTTGATGATGGTTGGGTCTTTGTCTTTTTCGGTGCTGGCGAACGCACGTGGATCCATTGCTTTCTTTGCTTCTTTGCCTCGGGGTGGTAGTGATACACACAGTACTTTCCCATGACGGTTAGGCGGCTGAAAAACTCTACTGGACTGGCCTGACAGAGCTCAACCATTTCAGCTGTTGCCTCATTTCGCAGTGCTGTTTGAGTGGGTGTGAACAGCTGTGGAACACAGCGGACGGGAACCTTTGTCACGTTCAAAATGTCGCACAAGAAGTTGAAGACTGATTCATGACCGAATTTACTTTTTCCGATATCTCCTCAATTGTGATGCACCGTTCTTCGACCAACGAGGTCTCTGCCTCTTTAGTGATTTACTACTGTTTTCCAGTGATGATCTACGACTTCGTTCTTCGTCATTCAGATTTGTTTGGCCTCACTGGAAGACCCTGCGCTACTTAACCACTGTGTTCAAATGGCTCTGAGCACTATGCGACTTAACTTCTGTGGTCATCAGTCGTAACCACTGTGTTACATGACGGAGAAATGCTACCGCACGCTTGCCCCTGCTCAGAATGGATTGCCACAAGACACTCCACTTTACCAATGGGCTCCACCATTGTGTTTTGTCTGCTATAACGGTGTGGTGCTATACTGTGGTGCGGAGATTTCCACGTGCATCAAGACTTCAAACATGCACTTCAAAACGAACGACAAATTAATTATTTAAATTTTTTCTGAGGAGATTATTGAAACTTTATGACTACCCACCGTATAGAATACAGTTGGGTGCGTACACATTGACATTTTTTCTCGCTACATATACTAATTTAAATGGACAGAGGGTGGCAGATGTTGGTACGAAGTGCCCTGCACCAAGCTGTGTACATAGTTTGTTGTTGTTGTGGTCTTCAGTCCTGAGACTGGTTTGATGCAGCTCTCCATGCTACTCTATCCTGTGCAAGCTTCTTCATCTCCCAGTACCTACTGCAACCTACATACTTCTGAATCTGCTTAGTGTATGCATCTCTTGGTCTCCCCCTACGATTTTTACCCTCCACGCTGCCCTCCAATACTAAGTTGGTGATCCCTTGATGCCTCAGAACATGTCCTACCAACCGATCCCTTCTTCTGGTCAAGTTGTGCCACAAACTCCTCTTCTCCCCAATCCTATTCAGTACCTCCTCATTAGTTATGTGGTCTACCCACCTAATCTTCAGCATTCGTCTGTAGCACCACATGTCGAAAGCTTCTATTCTCTTCTTGTCCAAACTATTTATCGTCCATGTTTCACTTCCATACATGGCTACACTCCATACAAATACTTTCAGAAAAGACTTCCTGACACTTAAATCTATACTCGATGTTAACAAATTTCTCTTCTTCAGAAACGCTTTCCTTGCCATTGCCAGTCTACATTTTATATCCCCTCTACTTCGACCATCATCAGTTATTTTGCTCCCCAAATAGCAAAACTCCTTTACTACTTTGTCTCATTTCCTAATCTAATTCCCTCAGCACCACCCGACTTAATTCGACTACATTGAATTATCCTCGTTTTGCTTTTGTTGATGTTCATCTTATATCCTCCCTTCAAGACACCATCCATTCGGTTCAACTGCTCTTCCAAGTCCTTTGCTGTCTCTGACAGAATTACAATGTCATCGGCGAACCTCAAAGTTTTTATTTCTTCTCCATGGATTTTAATACCTACTCCGAATTTTTCTTTTGTTTCCTTTATGGAATGTTTATTTGTAGATGTGGGCGATTCGTCAGTCGCATGAGAACTTTGGAGCTCGGCGGCCATTGCCGAAGAGAAGGCATTATATGCTTCTTCCAGACTTCATCCCTTCCCATTTTTCTGTTATTACCACAAAAAATACAGACATGATACCAAGATCCTACAAGCACTCCTCAGTACCTAATATGCAACACATACATTCACACTTGCGAATGTGACAAACATTCCCATTAGACACCTACCCTTTCCCGTCGAGGTTGTATAGATGGGCTTTCATAAGCTCACCGGACGAAAAATTAGTGACTCCAGTGCGCACGCACCGATTAATCGGTAAGGGGTTTCAGGTGACTCAGCCATCAAGCACGTGCTCAACCGCGTATCTAAGTGAGCATAAGGCAGTAGCGATCACTGAGACATCTATGTTTCAAGCCGACATTGTATGTAAGCATGGTTAAATGTAAGGACAGAGTGGCAAAAGGGAGAAATGATGTTAGGCCGTGCCTGTGACCATACGGTGCGAGGAGTTGCTCGGTTTGCTGATGTTCCGCGGCGGGCTGTTCAACGTATCTACAAGCAGAGCTGTAACATTCGTGGCCACGAAACACGACTGTCAGAATTGTGATTGGAGAAAGATCCTGACAGAGGGACAAGAGACGCGTTTCACGGCTTGTGAATCAAAATCGCTTCCAGCCCCGACAAGAATTGCTGCAGGCAGTAAATGAAGGTCCATTCTAACCTGTCAGCGAGAGAACATTGTGATGGGAACTGCGTGCAATTAAAATATTGGAGTCGGTCACCTCGCAAGAGGCCATTGTTCACACAGGTACATAAAGACGACAACAACAAAGTTAATCCCGCTGAAAGAATATGTGACTGGTTTCCTGAACACTTTCCCACCCTTCTACATCTCGACTGGCCTGCAAAATCACCTGATTTGAACCCCACAGAAAATCTGTAGGACATATTGTAACAGCTGGTAAAACGTCGACATCAGCATCCCCGCAGTTTGGTGGAAGTGGACGATCAAATCCTTACCAGTGGCTTAACATGGATGCGACGTACCTGCACACCACTCTGGACTCACTTCCTAATCGAATCCAAGAACTTATCGAGCCCAGTGGTGGAGTTACAGGGTATTGAATGATGCTTGTAAATATTCCTGTACGAGTGACTTAAGTTTTTATCCGGTGAGCTTACTTGACCTATTATGTGTCTGCAGCTATCACGCTTGCTGTGAAACTCACTTTAGTGGCCGCTCTCCTCTTCCTTGCCTTCTTTGTACGACTGCTGCGTTCGACGTGGAAGCAGTCCTGTTAGCACGCAATTCATTTGCCGTGTTTCAGCGCCAGAGGTACGAAGTAGCCAGCGAGCGCAACCGTGATTGTGCGTGACTTCTCTAAAACGAGCCATTACCTAATAGAGCCGTGCGCGGCCTCGTAAGCTCATCCTGGTCCCGGCGGCGGCCAGCGCAGCTCCATAAACTTTACAGCCTGCATGCGGAGATCGCCAGCCGCCATCTTGGACTGCGGCACCGGAAACGGGTGAGCGCGCGTGTTTTGTTTCCCCCTCCCACCTCCTGCCGAATTATATTGACCTACTATAAAATTAAGATTTTGCTCTTCGTTTTTAGAACTGCTTTTCTACATATGGCTGCATTTAAAAGTAAAAATAAGTCCAAATTCACCTTGTAAAACCCAACCGTATCTAAATGTGTGGGCTCACGACAGGGCGTCATAAAACTTGTCGGCTGAGAAAGTCTGCTCTCCCTGCAGCTAGCTTGGCCGAATTTATCTAGGACTGTTACTGGGGAAGAACTTCTGGAAATTGGTGCTGTGCCTTACGTGTAGCCAATCAAGAGGGAGTTGTGTAAGAAAATACAGATATGTTCTGGAGGCCGTGTAATCAGCTTACACGTCAACATTTGAAGACCATGCCACGGAGATTGGTCTCCATGCCTTTTCGTCTGATCTTTTGTAAAAAAAGGCATGAAGGTACTGCAACCAACAATTAACTGGAAGCACGCAGTAAAGTAAGGTTTCTTTCTTTTTTTTTTTTTTAATTGCTGCTCCTCACAAAGAATAAACATTTACGTTACCAGTAGCATTTTAAATTCTGAACAGAATACATTTCGTGATAGACCTGTATCTTAACATTAAGTCTGTAACGTGTTTTTAATTTATTTATTTTACGCTTCGTCTTTATTTCACTGTAAAGTGAGAAATGAGCCCATGATAGCTAATTATTTTAAAAAATCCACTGTAGTTCCTTTCTGTGTTACAGTGTTTTCAGTTAAACCAAGGCGACATGTAATAAAGTAAACCCGTAAGCAGCTTCCGAAACGCTTCATGCTCAGCACAGTGAACTGACGTTGAAAGACAACTGCTAATGAAAATACGGGCCGGCCGCGGTGGCCGAGCGGTTCTAGGCGCTTCAGTCTGGAACCGCGCGACTGCTACGGTCGCAGGTTCGAATCCTGCCTGGGGCATGGATGTGTGTGATGTTCTTATTTTAGTTAGGTTTAAGTAGTTCTAAGTTCTAAGGGACTGATGACCACAGAAGTTAATTCCCATAGTGCTCAGAGCCATTTGAACCATTTTGAAAATACGGACTTTCAGTTAAATATAACCTTCTATTCCTGCAGGCATATGCTTTCCCACAATCAATGCGTCAGGAGTTCTAGAGACAAATGGAGCGGAATGATCACTATTGTGAGCGAAATGCGCGCTAGCCATTTATGAAATCTGGTTATCTGACAATGGGCGCCAGAAGGACAAGCCTTTGAAAATTTTTAGAAAGGGTAGAGATGACGAGTACGGGGAAATTGCGGTATCAGGGAAATAAATCTTAATTATCACTCCTCGTAGTATACATGCAAATAATATTTTCATTCACTAGTGTTCTAAACTATTGCAGCGTCCCTATAGAATTATGAGAATTTTGCTACAGAACTTCTAAAACTCTATCCGTCTTTGAAATTTCAAATAATTAATAAAGAACGATAGTCTGCAAGTGAGAAGGAACATTACAGTGAAGGACAAGATTGTTTTTAATATTTTAATTCAAGGAAACATTTCAACAGTACGTTCATATATGTACAAGGATATGTCATGTCACTGATGATATAGACGTTAAATATTAAATATTTTCATGAAATTTCCATTTAATTTGGTCATAATGTAAAACACTGTGTCTCACTGTAGTCATACGTTAAATGATGTTAGTATTTCGGTGGAACAGCTTTCACTTTCTCAGGCATGGGGTCGGTCGATGTTTTAATGGTACTGATGTCAGCCCCATGGCGCCACACTTTCGCAATCACCTCCAATAACTCCTGTTTTACTTCAGGATTCTTCTTCTGAACGCTTTTCCCAACCACTCGCCACAAATTCTCAATTAGACTGAGGCCTGGCGAACTTCATAGCCATGAAAGTTCTGTGCTACCTAATACAGTCTTCACAGAACGAATCTGAAATGATAGATATGGACGATGTGTGACAGCAGTAACCTTGGAAATTGTGTTACAAAGATAAAATAATCAAAAGTCATCTTTCTTGATGTGTGTTATGGAGCCAGATCCTGTTGGAAAATCCACTGCGCATCTGGGAAATCGTGCAGTGAACATCAGACGGCGCCGAATTACAACTTCGTATTGATCACTGTTTATTGTTCCCTGAACGAAGTACAGCCTTCCAACATCTTGATATGTCATTGCTCGCCACACCATTACCGATGAAGCATGTTTCATGGTTCGCACAAGGTATTCAGAATCCATCCTTTCTTTGCGTCCACATCTGACGAGCTGTGGTCTCTCACTCATCATGGAAAATCAGCTTTCATCTGAAAATACCACAGTTCTCCAATGTTCTTTTGTCCAGTTTATGTGCAGCCTGGCCCATTCCAGCCTCTTTTTCCTCACTGCTGCAGTTAAAAATGTCTTCTTCTTGGCAACTCTGGACTACGCTCTCACTGCACAGTTTTTTCCTAGCAACTGATGACCTGGAATCAACTCTTGCTGCTTCTTGTCGTGATTTTGACATTCCCGCTAAGTAGCACTCCTGTTTTTCCGGCTTGGTCGACGAAGTCATCTGTTCTCCGGGGGCGAAGAAATGCGTGGGCGCTCGCTTCGTGGTATATTTTCCATATCTTCGTTGGCCATCAGCTCCTGCAGATTTCGACTCACCGGTGACCTCGAACAGTTTAATCTCTTCGCAGTTTCGGTGTTGTTTGGGTCTTCGTTGTGTAAAAACTCGATGCACCTCCTGCCCCCCTCCCCCCCCCCCCACACACACACACATAAAAAACATATACATTTCTGCTTGAAGATGTGTAACTAAGAAAAGAACATCATTGTAATCAAGAGTGTGGAATACTTTACAACAGTAGCGTAGATATTTTGTTACTCGCCACAGTGAACTTGCAAGACATTTCGAATGTTATGCCTATGTACTGTCGTCCTGCTTTCCGCAGCTATATAGCCACATATATTCAAGCAGCTACCGAAGAAATGCGTATGTAGCAGGTTGTCAGGGTGGCAGGTGAGATTAGGTACCCCGCTACAGATTGCGATGGCGTTGATCGTCTATTAGCAGGTGATAAGTACCACTCAGCTTTCTGATTCGAATGCATACGTACATTTGTGAACAAATTTTGTTCTTTTTCGGTTTAACATATTTCTCGTGGTTTACCATTTCTTCACGACAGAGGTCCCGCTTCTCTGTCGAGTGTGGGGTAGCCATCGGGGATATTGTTTGTAATGGACAATATCATTTGTTGTGCCTATCTATTCAACGAACGTGTGATAGTTTCTCTTTGTGTTCTGACCCCATGTTTCACTACGTGCAGTTTCCATTCCTCCTTAATAGAATGCGGTACTATGAACATTCAGGCATACTAAGAAGGCTGTAGCTTCCTTGTATTAATATAGAGTTGTTATATTCTTACCACGACTGAGGAATAATTTATTTGTCTGTGTCTATGTGTTTTTGTTCACCAAGATCGGTTTTTGGTTGTCAATATATCTTTTTACCGGTAAATTTAAAAACCCCGGATCTTCTCTTACACACCGCCAAGTCCGTACTTAAATTAATGAAGCATAAGTTGTATTATTCGTTTCCCAAAATTTACATGTTGCTTGTATTGTCAGTTGTTTAAACCGACTATTAATTTAACGCAATCAGCCATTGCCAAATTAGAATCATGAATGTTTATTCCTGGTTACCATATCGATGTATTTATATAGCCCACTTGCAATCACAAAAGTTACAGATGACACCCTCACCCACTCCCCATACACTATATTTCATTATTGACCCATTTTACATAGCTGACTCAGCAAGGATACCTCTTTATATGACGAGACAACAGTGTAGAATGCGTTTTAGTCCAAGCAGCTAAACTTGATGAGGCTCTGCCCTCTTACAGCATTTAACTTCCTACTGAAGTCTGCATCACCTACTGTCAACTGATCTATTTGTACTATGTAGGGTCCAAGTTTCATCGAGCTGTGTTATTTGGCAGTGACACTTCATGCGAAAGTTACTTTTATTCTTAAGTTTTTCGCACTAGTGTACATCGTCGTGAATAGTTATCTGATACTGAATCTATACCATATATTTTTATATCCCACAATTCACCTAACAGTGTATAAAGGAAAATATTTCAGCTACCATTTTGTTGTCCATTTCCTATTCCGTTCGCGGATTGTTCATCAGAAGGGCGGCTTTCAGTATAGCCCCGTGTCATCTACATCTGGTTTGATTTTCCCTTGACGATCATTTAAAGCGTGAACTTCCTTTCCCTACACCAGTCGTTGATCCTCTGCAGGTCTTCCTGAATTTAACTAGTTATTTGGCGCTGCATCTTTACAACAGACACCAGTTTTGCACACGAACAGCTTCACGGAAGTTCAGACGCTATCTACTGGATCATTTACACATACAGGGTGTTTCCGTAAGAGCGCGCAAAAATTTAACAAGACGTAGAGGATGTTCCACTGAACAGTTTGAGGTAGGGAACCTGGGGTCGGAGAAGCCAGCTTAAGGAGATAACAGGAATAAAATCACATTACTGTGTACTTTTTATTTTCATTAGTTACAGTTAACTGCAAATACCATGACTGACACAACAAACGTACCATTTATACCGTAACTTACAAAATGTGCTGGAACTGACGGCCATCATCCTCAAGGCGTTTATGACACACACTAGCAAATACCCCTGGTGTGGTCCTTGTGTTGCCGGGTCCCTCGTTTCTTCTTTCCAATGAAACCAGCCTCCCGCATTCGCCAATCGAGAGAAATTAATTCTCGCCATAACAGACAACGCCTTTTAGGAAATAGTTCCCTATACAGCCTTTCAGCAGCAAGAGCATTGCAACGTATTTCTCCATACACAATGTGCATGTTAGTGAGTTCCACGAAACTGTACAGGTACTGCTCCATCGTATTGTACTGTATGTCTCTGAATAGCACTAAGTAATGAATGGGTCTTTCGTTGATTCATAGAACTTCTGTCATGCGACATTATAAATACGATACAACAGAGCCACTCTACGCAAAAGTAAAGTAAACAAAAGAATGAGAAATTTCATTCTGGAAACATCCCCCAGGTTGTGGCTAAGCCATGTCTCCGCTATATCCTTTCTTTCAGGAGTGCTAGTTCTGCAAGGTTCGCAGGAGAGCTTCTGTAAAGTTTGGAAGGTAAGAGACGAGGTACTGGCAGAAGTAAAGCTGTGAGGACGGGGCGTGAGTCGTGCTTGGGTAGCTCAGTTGGTAGAGCACTTGCCCGCGAAAGGCAAAGGTCCCGAGTTCGAGTCTCGGTCCGGCACACAGTTTTAATCTGTCAGGAAGTTTCAAAGTAAACAATAGTTGCATTATGACTTCCTGGTAACCAGGCTCGTCCTCCTTGTTTCCTTGCAGGAAATAAAGAATGTATATGTAAATAAGCAGCACAATACGTGTAAACTTGTACGCATGTCAGTTCTAAATAAGCTGCCAAAGAGTAATGTTAGACAAAGTGGTAGACAAGTTTACTTCCATATCTCATTAAGCTGGCTTCTCCGACCCCAGGATACCTATTTAAAAGCCGGCCGAAGTGGCCGTGCGGTTAAAGGCGCTGCAGTCTGGAACCGCAAGATCGCTACGGTCGCAGGTTCGAATCCTGCCTCGGGCATGGATGTTTGTGATGTCCTTAGGTTAGTTAGGTTTAACTAGTTCTCAGTTCTAGGGGACTAATGACCTCAGCAGTTGAGTCCCATAGTGCTCAGAGCCATACCTATTTAAAACTGTTTAGTGGAACATTCTGCATGTCCTGTTACATTTTCGTAAACAAAAATCGACCTATAGTACTGTGATTTCGTCCCGTTAAAGACGATATGTTGAGTTATATCTGATTGGATGTCCTGAATTCTGTGATAAATCTGGTTCGTTACTCAGTTAGCTCGTATTTTGTTCTCTAGGAGATAAAATATTATGGTATACGTGTTGATTTCTACAGAGGAGATTTTCGGTCTGTTAGGAGGTTGTTAACCTTTTGATTGTTTGCCTAACGCTAGACACACACCGAAGCCAAAAATATCGCAATATATATAGTCAGGAATTGCAGAATAAGAAACTTTTTTTCTCGGGATGCTCAACTGTGGAACTGTTTTCTGATGTAGCAGAAGAAACTAAAATTTCCATCCAAGGCTATCGGGTGTGCGGCCGGTTCCAATCGTCGAAGGTACCACCTGATGATGGCGGAACGGTTGTTCGCCGAAATATCGTGGTCCTTCGACGACTGAATCCGGCAGTACATCCGAGAACGTTGGAAGCATATACTGCAAATGTCAGCCACTGAGTAGGTAGCTCAACGGTTAAGACACAAGACTCACATTCAGGTGGCGGTTCGAATTCCCGTCCGCCCGTCCAGATTTAGCTTTTCCTTAATTCCATAAACCGCTAAGGCAAATGCTCGAATGATTTCTTTGTAAAGGAGGAGATCAACTTTTCTCCCGATTCGAAATTACACTCCTGGAAATGGAAAAAAGAACACATTGACACCGGTGTGTCAGACCCACCATACTTGCTCCGGACACTGCGAGAGGGCTGTACAAGCAATGATCACACGCACGGCACAGCGGACACACCAGGAACCGCGGTGTTGGCCGTCGAATGGCGCTAGCTGCGCAGCATTTGTGCACCGCCGCCGTCAGTGTCAGCCAGTTTGCCGTGGCATACGGAGCTCCATCGCAGTCTTTAACACTGGTAGCATGCCGCGACAGCGTGGACGTGAACCGTATGTGCAGTTGACGGACTTTGAGCGAGGGCGTATAGTGGGCATGCGGGAGGCCGGGTGGACATACCGCCGAATTGCTCAACACGTGGGGCGTGAGGTCTCCACAGTACATCGATGTTGTCGCCAGTGGTCGGCGGAAGGTGCACGTGCCCGTCGACCTGGGACCGGACCGCAGCGACGCACGGATGCATGCCAAGACCGTAGGATCCTACGCAGTGCCGTAGGGGACCGCACCGCCACTTCCCAGCAAATTAGGGACACTGTTGCTCCTGGGGTATCGGCGAGGACCATTCGCAACCGTCTCCATGAAGCTGGGCTACGGTCCCGCACACCGTTAGGCCGTCTTCCGCTCACGCCCCAACATCGTGCAGCCCGCCTCCAGTGGTGTCGCGACAGGCGTGAATGGAGGGACGAATGGAGACGTGTCGTCTTCAGCGATGAGAGTCGCTTCTGCCTTGGTGCCAATGATGGTCGTATGCGTGTTTGGCGCCGTGCAGGTGAGCGCCACAATCAGGACTGCATACGACCGAGGCACACAGGGCCAACACCCGGCATCATGGTGTGGGGAGCGATCTCCTACACTGGCCGTACACCACTGGTGATCGTCGAGGGGACACTGAATAGTGCACGGTACATCCAAACCGTCATCGAACCCATCGTTCTACCATTCCTAGACCGGCAAGGGAAATTGCTGTTCCAACACGACAATGCACGTCCGCATGTATCCCGTGCCACCCAACGTGCTCTAGAAGGTGTAAGTCAACTACCCTGGCCAGCAAGATCTCCGCATCTGTCCCCCATTGAGCATGTTTGGGACTGGATGAAGCGTCGTCTCACGCGGTCTGCACGTCCAGCACGAACGCTGGTCCAACTGAGGCGCCAGATGGAAATGGCATGGCAAGCCGTTCCACAGGACTACATCCAGCATGTCTACGATCGTCTCCATGGGAGAATAGCAGCCTGCATTGCTGCGAAAGGTGGATATACACTGTACTAGTGCCGACATTGTGCATGCTCTGTTGCCTGTGTCTATGTGCCTGTGGTTCTGTCAGTGTGATCATGTGATGTATCTGACCCCAGGAATGTGTCAATGAAGTTTCCCCTTCCTGGGACAATGAATTCACGGTGTTCTTATTTCAATTTCCAGGAGTGTATAATCCGTCTTAAACTTTTTCTTCGTCGACGGGACATTAAACCCTTATTTTCGTTCATTTTTCGTTCTTGCTAGTGCCAAACGTATAAATTCACTGATTTCTGAAGTGAAGTTGCTGATTTATAGATTGCAGTAACTCATTTTGAACTGTTCCTGCCGCGTGGGATTAGCCGAGCGGTCTAGGGCGCTGCAGTCATTGACTGTCGGGCTGGTCACGGCGGAGGTTCGAGTCCTCCCTCGGGCATGGGTGTGTGTTTGTCCTTAGGATAATTTAGGTTAAGTAGTGTGTACGCTTAGGGACTGATGACGTTAGCAGTTAAGTCCCATAAGATTTCACACACATTTGAACATTTGAACTGTTCCTGTTGATTTATTAGCCAGATGCTGGTAATGTACAGTGACACTTATGAGAACGTGAGAGGTGCTGTTCGAACACAGGGTCCACACGTTTGCATCTATAGTGACGACGTGTACCAGACATTCCCTTTAAGAGAAAAGGAAAAGAGGTTTGTTCTGTGAATTACGAGATCAGTTTACACGAAGCACAAGCTCGGATTTGATATGGCCTGGTAAGGAATTCAGACCTGTCAGGAACCACACAGGCATTTATTTTTAGCAGAAATGTATATGCCAATGGCCCGACGGGAATTGCAACTCAGTTACTCCCAAATAAGACCTTCAAATGACTGAACTCTTACGACCTTGGTTTTCACTGTGCCGTATCCTGTGTTTGAATAAACTAAAATTTAAATTGATTTTCGAGACATGATACAGGGAACAGATTTTAGATAATTTCTATTCCAATCAGTTAGTGATATCCTTAACGGTGGCTAGAAATGTAGGATAGAAATGTGCACATTCATCGCCATCCAGCGACCAATACTCACCTATTCTTGAAACCGATTTTCCATTTTATTATTGCTTACCAGGAGCCTCCGCCCAAAAACTTAACCCTTCTTCTACTTTGCCGATTTCAGTCAAATTTTAAGTCATGTCTGTCACGAAAGATGTAGCAGTGCCCACGCTTTGAAATAGTGAACTACACTTGCTTTTGAGCTATGAATTTGTAATGCGATTTTAATGTTATTTTTGAAAATCAGATTTTGGTACTCAGACCTGAATTTTCACATTCCAGATCTTTAGGTACATCCACAAGACATCGTTCAACAGTTGTAATACATTCAGTTTATGAGAAATGTCATTAACTTACTTTCAGTATTTTTCCTCAGTTATCGGCACCGAAAGCTGAAATAGATATACTGCTTTTCCGATAATATTAATGCATAGAAATTTGCATATATCTCAAGACTGCTTCCTGAAAGGATTTTATGAAAATAATAGTTGCTCCTCACCACATAGCGAAGATGCTGAGCCGCCGATAGGCACAACAAAAAGACTGTCACAAAAGAAGCTTTCGGCCAACAAGGCATCTGTCAAAAAAAGACGACACACACACACACACACACACACACACACACACACACACACATACACACACACAGACACACACACTCACGCATCGCAACTCACACACACATGACCACAGTCTGGCAGCTGAAGCCATACTCGGCGTCAGCTGCCAGAGACGGTGGTCATGTGTGTGTGAATTGCGATGCGAGTAGCAACTATCCTTTTCATAATATTGGTACATTCCATCCTGGATTTTCCATTGTTTGATCCTGCAAGAATTTCATTGAGATTGGTTAATATTTAGGATAAGAAAGTTGGTATTCAACTTAGAGAAACAAACTTATAGGCTAGTGGATTTTAAAGTTTCATTAAAAAATGAGTGCTAGTACAAGACACATACCCATTAAGATTCATCAGCATCAAACGTTTTCCCTTCCTGCTCCTCTAAGGCTTCTTCTTCTTGTAACTTCAAGACGGGGGCAGCTTTATTTCTTGAATTTTTTCTTCTCCAGGCAGCATCTTGTAGACTGCTTCATCGGTCGTTGATCATTAGATAAGAAGATCTTCTTGTGGGAGAGTGATAAATGAGTGCTGGGACTCCTGATTTCTTCAGTCTTCAAGCATCCCGTACTTAACTGAGAAACAGCATTCACAAGTCCCAAAAGTACTTTGTTTTTCTTTTTCTCCTTCTAACACTTGGACCAAATGGTAGTTTGCAAACTTTCACTTGCATTTTTTGTCTTGCGATGAGTGCACCTAGTCAGCAGCACATCAGATGGAAGTTTCTGATAGGTAGGTATTATCTTGACCACTTTGGCAGCTGTATGTCTTGAAACGGTACAGTAGTTTCCGCTCTATAAGCAGCAGGTTTCGCTGCTCGCTCGCACCGAGAAATAGAAACAGAGGCGGCTCCGCAGACAATTTTATTACACGACGCGGCCGGCCGCGGGTGCAACAGAACCCATGTGGACGGGTGGAAAGAAATGTGTCAGGTTTCATAATACGTATTTATATGTGTCGTGTATTATGCATTTCTTGTACGTGAGTGTGAATCTGCACATGAACTTTCCTCATCCTCCTCGCACCTTTCCGTAAAGCGTGGCCAAATCTTAGTTGGGAAGTAGTTCTGTAGTATAGTAGTGTCAACCTTACTCCTGGGTAGGGGACCAGAGAGACAGCACAGGTAGGTAAAAGTCAAAGACTTTCCAGTGTCACAAGATTTGGGGTGGAGAGGTTGGCCACGGCCAAGTGGTTCGACCACCCCCTCCACCGGGGCCCAGGAAGACCTCCGGGTGCCCGCCATATCGTGGGAGGTTACAGAAGACGGGTAAGTGAGCAACGTGCCCTCAGTGCGTCTGTCTCAATGTTCAAGCATCGAAGAGAGGTATTTGAATATTTGTACTAATCCTTTTATTTCCAGCTTCGGATTGTGTAAGGAAATGAATGTTCTCGTTTAATTTCGGAAATTTGGCCCCCTATGTTAATGTATCTGGTCCCCATTTTGCCTGTTATCCTCCTGACGTAGTGGATGTCCTATGTAAAATATTGGGAGGCTTTGGTGGTATACATTTGGCCAACGCAATTCCGTCTTGCCCGTAGAAAAGTGCGTGCAGATTGGTATATAATATACCCGAGCTATAAGTTGTAAAATTGTAATATCTGTAAACTGGAACAATTGCTGCAGTCTCTGTAAAATCGAGTGATAATATTTAAAATATATACGTAATCAGTTTTCATCAATCTTTAACATACCTTAAAAATCACAAAGAAGTCATGTTAAAGGAATTCATTTAAAATAAAAGACATAGAATGCAGGGACCCACACATCAGCGTGTGATTCCTCTAGCCCCTTGCCTAGTATCGTACAGAAAGGGCACGCTCTCTAGGTAGCGCTCTCAAGCACCCCTCACCAGTTATCCGTTGCGCAATTTTGATTCAGGGCTTGACGACATCAACTTTCATCTGGCGTCCCTAGGCAAGGAGGCTAGACGGTAAACTTTCAGTGTGCAACGGCCCCTCACGCAATCTATATTTCAAATATTTCTTACACATACTTGTAATTCGAATACAGCGAAATTGTTTTGGAATTTAAGAGTGAACACTCCTAAATGTGAAAGAGCCGAAAGATCCAATAAATTTCTTTTGAAAAAATTTGAAGTTTTAGGGTGGAATCTGTCGTATCGTCCAAAGATTGCGATGCCGTAACAGGGTCGACACCGTCATCGATACCACGGAAGTTAGCGATATTTCGCTGCAATCCGCACCGACGAATGGGAGGCGCTGGCGGAGCCACACCCTCACTCCCAGCTCCGCAGTGCCAAGGCACGGAGCCCGATATAAAGCGGGAGAAGTCTCTGCCCCGTTCGTGACATTCGATCAAGCTGACAGCATCGACTTGTTAGGGCTCATGCGTTACTTATGTCTTAGATGCAATTGTACTTGTGAACTCTGAGAACTTTCGAGAGAAGAGTTTAGTAAATGTGTGCATCAAGTGATACTTTAATATTCAAAGACATTTGTAAATATTCGGCACATTCCTGTGGCTATGGATTGTACAAAGTTAAGTAAATCTTTTTGTCACTCTTGTAAACAAGTGAACCAGTATATCATATGTTTTGTTTCCGATTAAAGAACCACAGTTATGACCGCACGATGGTAGTTTTGTCAACTCTTAACAGATCTCCCCTTAACATGGAGCGAATGGATGTCAGTTTAGTGCGGTTTTCTTTAGTCCATTGTTTCCCACTGAGCAGTCTCCAGCAATAACCTACCTACCTACATAGAACAATGTGGTAACTGATGTAAGTATATATGAAGATGGTATGTGTTCTTTCGGACATGTCCGAAAGAACAGATATCATTGGTGACCATGCAGCTCGTTAGAATGAAATTACAATCAAATGAATACCCATAGCTGCTTACAGGTGGTGATATAAGTCAACGGGGACAGTTGAAAATGTATGCCCCTACTGGGACTCGAACCCGGCATCTCCTGCTTTACATGGCAGACGCTCTATCCATCTTTTTTGTGTTTATGGATTTATTTTTGTTTAATTGCAAAAAAGATCCTTCAACCGCCGTAGTCGAGCGTCCGAGTCGTCTTCTCGTCTGTTGGGAGGGGTTCCCCCCTATTCCGTCCGTAGAGGATCAATATGCTCGAGGATTCTTCTTCATTTTCTACGTCTCATACCCGGAATGCCCCAGTGCGCAGGAGGATCCGTAAATAATGAACCTAAATGATTTGCGAACCGGGTTCTGTACTTCGGGTGGCAGCTGAAAGCTGTATGTGTCGTCATTAATAGTGACCAAAAGTCGAGTGTGCCTTTGGGAGCATCGCAAAACATGTAGTAAAGGGCCTTGCCTTTTAGCCAGTTAACGGCGTTCGTCCTGGTCGATGGAAAGTATACGCCGTCGGGACGCAATATATCATCAGGGGAGATAGACTCTGGCAATCGCCGCAAGAGTAATGCCAGCATGCGCTGGGTCAGTAGCCAGCACTCGCTGGTCGCGGCACAAGGCAGACGGTGTGCGTCCGAGTCAACGACTGAGCATGTCGGACACAAGGGGTCGTCCGTCAGATGTATGGAATGTAGCCTCTGACGAGTAGCGAACTTCCCATTCACAACCACGTACCACAATGAACGCGCCGTCGTAGGTAGAAAAGGCGTTTGTACCGCTCGTCACCCCGTGTTCCAGGCAACTTCAGGATGTCTGTGGGCGACCGTATTTACAGGTTGCCGCTGTTGATAGAGGCGATAATAGTCTTGTGTGCTGGGCTTCCGTGTCGTCGGAAGTTCTGACCGTAAGTAGCTGAAGTCAATCAAGAACTCTCTGATGTGGGTGAGTGCCTGTGAAATGTGTCCTACAGAAACCGGGGGATGCAGAGAGTGTGGTGCCACTTCCGCTATCAGGGTGCCCGTCAGAGTGGCGTGGGCAGAAGTCCATGTGCGACGCATAGTGTTGAGATAAAGCGATCGCGCACGGTCCCATCTGAGACACCGATGACACAGAGGAATAGTGCAACTGCAGGGACTTATCTCTGGCACGCCTCCCGTGAGACCCACATTCGCAACTTTTTTTACCCCTCACTATATTCATAGTGCCCCCGCCCATTATACTCAGTACTCGCGGCTTTACTGCCGATTCCCGTACTGTCCCCGTTGACTTATATCAAAGCCTTTAAGCAGCTAAGGGTATTCATTTCATTGTAACTGATGAAAGTCTTTTTATCAATTTGACTCTTGTGTTCCGCTTTGGAAGTTTGGCCTCTTGAATTCCTGTGTTGTAATATATGTCGCACCCGTTTATTTGTTGCTTTCATTCGTGTGAGAGAACTGTGCGGCATCTCGCCTGTTCTCACTATTCATCACGTTTACTTGCGCCAGTAATATATTCTTACCACACGACTCATATTCTATAACCAATGTATAACATGACAATTGCCAAGACTACAGGAGGACAGACATATGAATGACAGGACGGACAGTTCATAATTTTGTGGGAAAGAAGATTTGAACGCGGATCGGCCACTTTTCAGTCCAACACCGTAACCACCGTGAACCACGACACCGTGGCTCTTCCAAATAGCTCGATGTTGAACATCTGAAACTTGGACCTATCACTGTTTCTATTTTGCTTCTCTTTTCACAGTTCAGTAAACCTTCCTGTTTTCATGCTTGATATGTGTTCAGTTCTTGCCGAGCTATTCACTGGGTCATTTTACCACCATATCTGAGGACGGTACGATGGGACGATGGGGAGTTTCCCACATCAGTGTATATTAAAAACTCGTAAATCTAAAACGGGTATTAAAGAAACATACTACCACACACTAATATAACTGATCAATGATTGAGCGTATGGCATTCTACATTCTACCTTCTCTCTCTCTCTGGCTTTGATGCGTATTTAATGCTGTAAATAACAAAATGGAAATTTGATGGACCCCATAAATTGATCACATGTTATGAAATGTCATCTTACGTAAGGCTTCATTAAACAATCGCTTGCTGGCCACTGTGGCCGAGCAGTTCTAGGCGCTTCAGTCCGGAACCGCGGTGCTGCTACGGTCGCAGGTTCGAATCCTGCCTCGGGCGTAGATGTGTGTGACGTCCTTAGGTTGGTGAGGTTTAAGTAGTTCTAAGTCTAGGGGACTGATGACCTCAGATGTTAAGTCCCACAGTGCTTAGAGCCGTTTGAACCATTTGAAACAATCGCGTAACAAATCTACACAAAATGACACTTAATGGGTCTGTAGTGTTTCACTTAAAAATAAGAAATTCGCTGGCGAAAAAAGTTAGTACACCTGGAAAGGCGACATCGATTTTGATCACATGACGGAATATGCCACCTGGGTGAAAGCAGATGTATTGATAATAGTTTCGATGTCCTGCGAGACAGATAACGTAATGGTATAGTTACCAGAGAGCAATCTGTGTCTACCCTTCAATAGAGAATGCTCACAGTCAGAAGAGTCAGTGTGGCTCAGACGTTTGAAGCAAGCAGGCAACCATGCTACAGAGACACACTCGTTCTTCCTACGGCCAAGACAGCGAGTTTGCAGAGGTCAAATTGTGGCCTTCCGTGAGGCGGAATGGGCCTTTCGGAGAACTGCAACACAATTCCTACATCTACATATATAGTCCGCTAGCCACCAAGTGGTGTGTGGCTGAGGGCACAATTCACGCCAAAGTCATATTCCCCCCCCCCCCCCCCCCCCCTCTGTTCCACTCACGGATCGCGCGAGGGAAAAACGACTGTTTGAACGCCTCAGTATGAGCTCTAATTTCCCTTATCTTTGAATGGCGATCAATACCCGATTTGAAAGTTGGTGGTAATAATATATGCTCTACATCTTCGGCGAAGATCGGATTTCAGAATTTAGTGAGCAGCCTTTCCGTTTCGCGCCCCGTCTATCTGCAAGTGTGTCCCACTTCAGACTTTCTCTGAGATTTGTAACGCTCTCGCGATGGCTAAATGTACCAGTCAAGAATCTTGCCGCTCTTCTTTGGACCTATTCAATCTCTTGAATCAGACCCAACTGGTAAGGGTCCCATATGTTGTTGTTGTTGTTGTGGTCTTCAGTCCTGAGACTGGTTTGATGCAGCTCTCCATGCTACTCTGTCCTGTGCAAGCTTCTTCATCTCCCAGTACCTACTGCATCCTACATCCTTCTGAATCTGCTTAGTGTATTCATCTCTTGGTCTCCCCCTACGATTTTTACCCTCCACGATGCCCTCCAATACTAAATTGGTGATCCCTTGATGCCTCAGAACATGTCCTACCAACCGATCCCTTCTTCTGGTCAAGTTGTGCCACAAACTCCTCTTCTCCCCAATCCTATTCAGTACCTCCTCATTAGTTATGTGATCTACCCATCTAATCTTCAGCATTCTTCTGTAGCACCACATTTCGGAAGCTTCTATTCTCTTCTTGTCCAAACTATTTACCGTCCATGTTTCACTTCCATACATGGCTACACTCCACACAAATACTTTCAGAAATGACTTCCTGACACTTAAATCTATACTCGATGTTAACAAATTTCTCTTCTTCAGAAACGCTTTCCTTGCCATTGCCAGTCTACATTTTATATCCTCTCTACTTCGACCATCATCGGTTATTTTGCTCCCCAAATAGCAAAACTCCTTTACTACTTTAAGTGTCTCATTTCCTAATCTAATACCCTCAACATCACCCGACTTAATTCGACTACATTCCATTATCCTCGTTTTGCTTTTGTTGATGTTCATCTTATATCCTCCCTTCAAGACACCATCCATTCCGTTCAACTGCTCTTCCAGGGTCCCATATAGACGAACAATAAGACTGGACGAACTAACGTATTGTAAGCTATTTATTTGGACGTGCTGCGTCAGTTATGCAACGATGCTGACATCAGTGCCCACTTGAACATTCTCACACCCGTAGACGAGGTTTTGACGTCCACGCAGCACAGACGACCGCCAGGATCGTCGTATTGTAAGGCAGTAGTGGTGGATCGTACAGCTATCACAGCACAGATAAGAGGACTTGTGAACCCAGATGTGTCTACATGGACTGAAGCTTTGCAAATGGAAAGAGATGTTACAAATTAGAAGGAAAGTCAGCGTTGGCCGAAATTTTGATGGTTTATTGACAGCAAAATCGATTTTCAGTGCTGTCAATAAACCATCAAAATTACGGCCAACGTTGCCTTTCCTTCTAATTTCACGAATATGGTCGTTGTGCACACAGCATCCCATGGAGTCGCCAATCAAGGAAAGAGATGTGTTGTTCCACCAGGATAACGCTCGCGCACTCACTGGTCGTGAAACTCTACACCTTTAGCAAGATGTGCAGCAACTGCTCTGCGCAGCATGCAGCACGATCTCTGCACTTGTCTCCAATCGAACACGCTGTGTGATATTATGGGACGAGAAGTGACTCGTACGACTCGTCAACCGACAACTCTTACAGAAGTGTGTGAACTGGTCGAGCAGGCATGGCATGACGTATCCCGCGACAGTATTCGCCGTCTGTACGATCGACTGGATGCCAGAATCAGCGTCTGCATTGTCGCCCGTGAAGACTACACCACGTATTAATATGAGTGTTTCAACATGGGTCGATACCTTGTACCACAGAACCACTTGTGCTATTGATCGGTAAATGTAATCATTTCATGTACCCCACACGCACTGTTGCAGCAATGAATATTGAGTGAATTGGAAACCTGTAAAGGGGTGTACTAATTTTTTCCGGCAGTGTATATTGATTTTTTGGGGAAAGCTGAATTAGTGTATCATCCGAAGAACATAAGGTATCCAGCGGCAAGAGCAAGAAAGGGATTTCATGGAGGGAATGGAACATGCATCAATGTTTACTACATTTCGTCAAGAAATAATTGCGGAAGGAAAGGGAAACATTACTAATGGTTCTTGGTGATTGTAATATGCAGGCTTCACGGCTGGTATTATCTTCCAGCGAGAGTGGTAAGTTATGAATGTTCGATCGGGGTCGAAAGTATAAGTTACAATGTTTTCCAGAAACCAAAGAAGACTTTCCAAATCGCGTCAATTCATTTAGTTATGTGAAATGACGAAAAATGCAAAATATATTACATGTGACGAAGAAAATATGAAAATATTCTTACAACCTGTGTATTTATGTTCGAACTGAGAACAGTTTTAAAACTGATGTGTCAAATATGTACAGAGTAAGTAATACAAATGTGCACTGAAATTACACGGAACAAATATACACCACATACAGCGATATTGGACAATGTCAATGAAACTCAATAGGAAGTTAATACCAATCTCCTCGCAGAGCATTTATCAGTACGGCAAGGGTCATTGCACGAGAATTGCGGAATAAACGTCCGGAGAAACTTACCGATATGCTCCATCGGATTCAAGTCAGTATACTGAACTGTGAACCGGCACTTTAAAGAGATACTGAAAAAATTCGTCAACTATACTACCAATGTGTAGTAGATGGTGAAATTGCTGTTTATTTCCTCAATATAAGGGCGTAATAGATATCAAAATTTTACCTCTAATGAGTCGCGTCTTTAGAAACGTGTGGGGGAAGCTATGTCAACCTAAAACAAATAGTGCCACACACACTTACCACCTCCCCTTGTAAGAGAACAGTTTCAGAGGCGTTATATGGGTGAGTATTGGAACTTCCATTATAAAATGTTGGTTACTCGGTCACTTCTACAACCCTTCAAAGCGTGTGATGAGAATATAGAATCATTCTAAATAAATGATTCGACCATCTATTTCCCAAAATACGAAGAGGTTTTAAAAGGTAACAAGTTCACCAATGTCTGCTTAAACAACAAACAGATAGACGTACTTCCAAATTACGTTCTTTCAAAATATACGCACATGGTTGCCAAAGTATGTGGACGCCTCCTCAACAATTCACCCTCCAAAATACCAAACTCGTAACAGCTGTCTATGCTCTCAGGATAATAAATTAATAGACAGATAAGAAACAAACTGTCATTTCGTAATGGAACCACTGTTTTAGTATTCGTTGGGAGTGGAGTGCAGTGGACGGGCCGAAGCTGCGATCCGCGCAACTGGCGATTAGTTATTCGTTGGCCGTTCATAGCGAGCCCGTAATGAGCTCGGAGAGCTGTGTTGAAAGCCACGCTATTAGCAAAAGCCTGTCCATAAGCTGGCCCCTTTTTTCGCGGAAAGGGGAAATGGGTGTAAACTTCATTAAAAGCCTTTTTTTTTTTTTTTTTTTTTTTTTTTGACGTCACCCTGACTACGGATTAGGGCGCGTTGTTCGTATGAATAATCTTCCAATACAGCGCTGATTTAGTAATAAAGATTTTGTAATAAACTTTAATAGCGTTTAATATCCTGGTACTGGGTAAAATTTCTGCAGTTTTATACAGGGGTATGCATAACCAAGCTGACGTACCGGAATTTATGAAAAAGCATGCATTTCGATCGCCACGGAGATGTAAAGTGCGTGGTGATGCATTCTGCATCGAAAGAAGTTTCAAGCGGGACGTAGGTACGATTCTGAATTATAACATCAGTCTCAATGATAACAGATGATTGAAAATAAATATTTGTTCTTAAATAAATTTTTATACTGATTTAAAAACTTTTCTTAGTTTTCTTCTGTCCCGTACAGATTTTTTTCATAAGGAGTTAAAGTTTCTTTTACTTTTAGTTATAGGAATTTTATTAGTAAGAAAATCTAGGCGAAAATGCCGTGCTGCTTATGTGAGTGGCGTAGCCAGGCAAAGCAAACACATTGGAGTGTAAAAGTTTGCCCAATTGTAGACATTTTGTGCCCGGCACTAAAAACATCTTCTTGCATGAACCGCTTGGAAACCACTGCATATCAAATTGGGTTTGATGAAGAAGTTTGTAAGGACCCTTCCACAAGCTGGATACTACTTTAAATAACTTTATATGAAATTTACTTTCGCCGGTCAAGAATACTTGAAACCTGGATATTTTTATTGATGTTAAAATCCGCAATTTGAAGAAGGATCATGAGTTTGAGAACATAATGGACGTTAGAGAAAAAAATGCATGGGCTGCCTTCTGGTCTCTTATTGAAGACTTTCCAGGGAATAGGGAATAAACGCATCTAAATTACAAAAGCATTATCAAAAGTATATTGCATAATTTCAACAAGTTGGTTCGAGTACGAGTGTAAAAATCCATTTCATGCACACATGTACTGGTCACTTCTCAGAAATTCTGGGACATTATAGTGAAGAGCAAGGAGAACACTTCCACAAGGACATTAACAAGATGGAGAAGAGGTGCCAGGGACATGGAATGAAAGCATTATGCCGACTGTTGTTGGATGTTGGAGATGAAGATTCTGCAAGGCAATTAAAAATGAGAAAGTGTGAATATTCGATGTAACAAATTACTCATATGTTGCTAAGAGAACTGTTTGTGAAGATGAGAAAACATACAGCACTCAGTTGTTAACAATCTATCTATATCTATTGCAGATAAGGATTTCTATTACTGTGGGGCTAACATCAGTGCTAAGAAATATGTAAATACATTAGAATGAGATACATGCATGAATCATAACATGTTATAATTGTGTACAAGAGTAGACGATAAAGTAACATGCCGGTAAGATGCAAGCCAAATCATCATTATTGCATGCCTGTATAAATAGCCCCTGCTAGACTATTCATATCAGTAGTTCAGTCCACACAGAGACCGCTGTTTACAGGTATTACACAGTGAAACTCGGTGTGTGTGATACTGGTAGGCAGTAGGGCCATAGAGATATACGAGCCCTGTGGCATGCGCCACAGCAGGAGACGCTAAACGTCTTAGTCCCAGCGACCGTCGCCGGCGGGGAGTGAGTTTTTATTTGAAACGAGTTTAATAATTCTTAAATGTACATTTAAATACATATAAGCTCTCGATAACGCATGACAAAGTTAAGACCTTTGCTATGTATCTTTTCATTGGCTACTGATTTTCCGTGGGCCCCGGACGGAGACGGGCGTTCGCAAAGTATGTTGGACAAGGCAACTAGTATGACGTCAAAGGCTCGTTGCGGGGCTAGTACTTCACGTGAGCCGCGGATGTGCAGAGCCCTACATATACATCGTGCGCGGACATGTCTGCGTCGACGGTGAGATACAGCCTGCTGCGGTTTGGTCTACAACCGCCCTGTCAGGACCGATGTGGGGTCCGAGGTGTTGGCTCTCTGCAGGCCACTCTTTGTGCCATCACACAGGCAGACAACGCGCAGTAGCATTTGGCAAGGATTGTGCAAGCCTTCTTCAGGGAACGACGGGTACCAACGTTTCCATCATTTGCACTTGGAACTTACACGTTGCGTGTCAAATACCTCTATGGTACGACTATTCGGCAACCAGTTTTGTTGCTTCTTGGACTGGCATAAATATCGCCTGTAGATTAAACAGAAACGCTACCCAGGCAGTCTCAGATTCCATGATACGACACCTAGAGGTTTAATTGTAGTACGTGAGAAATTGACATCTTCTGAATTCTCTAAATCAGAGACCATGCACATTTCCATAATCATAACACCGTTGCAAGGTTCTTCTTTGACCCTCTCGGTGCTGCAAAATTCATAAATCATATCGTTCATTGACTGGATTACTCAATCCATAGCGTTTATTTGACTCTGTACAAATTGGAATCAGGACTTCCCTGCAGTTCTGAGACTTACCATATTCACATTTAAGGAACTTAAAATGCAGACGAGAAAATAATTGAACGCTGAAGTCAGTTCCACCAATTGGACATAAACGAAAACCTAAGAGCCCACTACCTAGAATGTATGCACAGGTCGTGACTACTTTCGTACTGCACATTTACACTCAGTCTGGTGTTACCGGTAAGGGTGTTTTTACGAGGCGAATCTCCCTTGATTGTAGTATTAGCCTATTATAAAATATTTTGGCGGCGTTATTCAGATTCACCCACATAAATTGGTCTTTCAATGACGACACTAAAATATTGTCATTTTTATGTTATACGCTGATGAACAAAACGTTATGACCACCTGCTTAATAGCCTCTTTGTCCGTCCTTCGAACGAAATACATCACTGATTCTGTTTATCATGGCTCTGAGCACTATGGGACTTAACATCGGAGGTCATCAGTCCCCTACAACTTAGAACTACTTAAACCTAACTAACCTAAGGACATCACACACATCCATGCCCGAGGCAGGATTCTAACCTGCGACCGAAGCAGTCGCACGGTTCCGGAGTGAAGCGCCTAGAACCGCTCGGCCACCGTTGCCGGCTCCGTGTATCATGAATCCAAGGGCTTGTTGGTAGGTTTGTGGAGGTATGTGACATTAGATGTTAATGCACAGGTCATATAATTCGCGTAAATAACGGGCCGCTGCTCTGCGTAACCGGCGATGGCACCCGATAGCGACCCAGATGGGTACCATAGGATTTGCATCAGCAGAATTTGGTCGCCGAGACGTCAACGTAAGTTCACTGTAATGCTTCTCGAATTACTTTAGCACGGTTTTGGCTCCGAGACACGGACAATTATACTGCTGAAAGATGACAGAGCCGTCGGGGAAGATATCAAGCACGAAGGAATACAGGTGATTCGCACCTGTCAGCGTGTCTTTGATTACTTCCACAGATCCCATGCAAGAGCGGAAGAATGGTTCAAATGGCTCTGAGTACTATGGTACTTAACATCTATGGTCATCAGTCCCCTAGAACTTAGAACTACTGAAACCTAACTAACCTAAGGACAGCACACAACACCCAGCCATCACGAGGCAGAGAAAATCCCCGACCCCGCCGGGAATCGAACCCGGAAACCCGGGTGTGGGAAGCGAGAACGCTACCACACGACCACGAGATGCGGGCAGCGGAAGAATGTGTCCAGTAGCGTAATACTGCTCCTACAGCCTGCGTCCGTGATGCGTTGCGATTTTCGAGCCACCGTTCACCTCGATGACGGCGTTTGTGGAGACGACCATCGACCTATTGCAGCAAATTCGTGATTCACTCGAAGAGCCGGCACATTTCCATTGATCGTAGGTCGAATCCCGATGTCCCGTGCCCAATGCAACAGTACTTGATGATGTCGTTGGGTCAACATGTGAACATGTAGGGGTGGTCTGTTGCTGAGCTCAGTGTTCAACAAATTCCTGTGAACGGTGTGCTCCGAAATACTTGCGCGTGCACTAGCATTGTGCTCTATCCGCAGAGATGCCAGAGATCACCATCTATCCAACTTTACAGAGCAGCCAAATCTCCGGACGCCACGATCTGTGATGAGCCGTGGACACCCAACCATTTAGCACCTAGTAGTAGTTTCACTGTCCTTCTACCCCTCTGTCCATAGATACTCACGACAGTTGCATGCGAACATTCGACCAACTTCGCTATTTTCGAGATAATCGTTCACAGGATCTGCGTGTTAATAATCTGCCCTTTGTCAAAGTCTCTTATTTCAATGTATTTCTGCATTTGCAGCCCATTTTTTCGCTAGGGTGATTGTGAGAGGTTCAAATGGCTCTGAGCACTATGGGACTCAACATTTGTGGTCATAAGTCCCCTAGAACTTAGAACTACTTAAACCTAACTAACCTAAGGACATCACACACATCCATGCCCGAGGCAGGATTCGAACCTGCGACCGTAGCAGTCGCGCGGTTCCTGACTGAGCGCCTAGAACCGCTAGACCACCGCGGCCGGCTGATTGTGAGAGGAGAAGTCTGTGAACGTTGTCACCGTGGTAATGTCGAAAACAGGAATCAGAAAAAGGGCTGTCAAGAGCCTACGGGATCTAAAACTGCGTCGTTTGCCAACTAGAGAAGGCTGCTGTGCTAAACGCCTGCGGAATAGCTTTTCGCGTTATCAAAGAACGTAATTAATTTAGTCATAATTTGTTACTTAAGCCGTTATCATTATATTAATAACAATAAAAGAAGTACACTGAAGCGCAAAAGAAACTGGTATAGGCATGCATATTCAAATACAGAAATACGTAAACAGTCAGAATACGGCGCTGCAGTCAGCAACGCCTATATAAGACAAGTGTCTGGCGCAATTGTTAGATCGGTTACTACTGCTACAATGGTAGGTTATCAAGATTTAAGTGAGTTTCAACGTGGTGATATAGTCGGCGCACGAGCGATGGGACACAGCATATCCGAAGTAACGATGAAGTGGGGACTTTCCCGTACGACCATTTCACGAGTGTACCGTGAATAGTAGGAATCCGGTGAAACATCAAATCTCCGACATCGCTGCTGCCGGAAAAAGAACCTGCAAGAAATGGACCAACGACGACTGAAGAGAATCGTTCAACGTGACAGAAGTGCAACCGTTCCGCAAATTGCTGCAGATTTTAATGCTGGGCCATCAACAAATGTCAGCGCGCGAACCATTCAATGAAACATCATCGATATGGGCTTTAGGAGCCGAAGGCCCACTCGTGTTTCCTTGAAGACTGCGCAACACCAAGCTTTACACCTCGCCTGTGCCCGTCAATACCGACGTTGGACTGTTGCTGACTGAAAACACGTT